>NC_090444.1:1075686819-1076374448 GCF_031143425.1 Pleurodeles waltl
TATCAGACACCAAGTCTCCCATGTGCACTTGAGCCACTGGGTCCGCGTACAGCAGTTTAACCCATGCAATGGAGATTTAACCTAGGCCCATCTTCTCCATTACAAGCCATAGGTACCCCCACTTCACTGAGTCAAAGGCCTACTTGATGTCAAGAAGCACAATAGCGTAGGGGCCATCCCTCAGGTGAGGTGCATGATAGATGTGTGACAGACGACGGAGATTATGCACAGTGCTGCGGTGTGGTATAAAACCACACTGATCAGTGTGTATTAGTGCTAAGAGATGTGGGAGCAGTCGCGCAGCCAGAGCACCTTAATATCCACATTTGAGAGTGACAACGGTCTATGGGGGTCATTCCAACCGTGGCGGTCGGTGTTAAAGCGGCGGCCAACCCGCCAACAGGCAGGCGGTAAAAAAAATGGAATTCTGACCCTGGCGGGAACTGCCAACAGAGACCGCCACTTTAACACTCCGACCGCCACGGCGGGACAAACAAACAGCGCGGCGGTCACCGCCAACAGACAGGCGGGAGCCAATGTACCGCCCACCCTATCACAACCCACCAATCCCCCACCTTTTCCGGGGCGGTAGCCCCGCCGATAAAAACACGGCGGAAACAGACATTAAGAACGGAAAACGCTCACCTCTACACACTCCACCAGGAATCTGGACAGCATGGAACCCGAACTACACATCCTACCAGCTATTGTCTTCCTGCTCCTCTACCAGGAGCACGAACGCCGGCGCAGAAGACACCGGTGAGTACTGCACCTACGACACAGGGGAGGCAAAAAATTACGGGCACACACATACGCGACACACCCACCCTCACCCTCACCCACAACTACATACACATCAATGCAGAGCAACAACTCAGAGTGACACCCCCCAAACCCCCCGGAAGAATGCAAAGATAAAATAAAATGTTCATGAATCTTGAAGTATATTGAACGGCTAAGTTAAAAAATATATACAACATCCATAACTATATATACAAATGTAAATTGTCCTGTGCAAATTGGGTATCAGCCATTGTTCGTGGGCCAATGGGCCTAAACACATGGGCAAAGCCCACACACGATACCCGAATCCATTGGAGAGAACACTGCAGGGGCATCAGATAGCAAAACTACAGGCACCTCAGGGGGAAGGGAAGGGGGGGCACCTCAGCCAGATGAGTCCACGACGCCAGATCCACGAGGGGCCTCCATGCCCACTGTTCAATCCTGGGGAGTGCAAAGCCACAGTCTCACAAGTCTCTACAGTGGGTGGATTGCCCACTGTGCCATCTTGGGGAGTGCAAAGCCACAGTCTCACAAGTATCTACAGTGGGTGGATTGCCCACTGTGCCATCCTGGGGAGTGCAAAGCCACAGTCAATCAAGTGGATTACAGACTCCACTGGTTCTGGAGGAGGCATGGTGCCCAGAGTGCTTCGTGCAGCCCTGGCCGACACAGATCCTGCCCTGCCCCTTCTGCCAATGGGCCAGCGGTGCATGAGACTGCGGTGCCCAGCGGAGCGGTGCTTGACTTGAAGGGCCCAGCGGAGTGGTGCAGAGACCGCAGGGCCCAGCGGAGCGGTGCTTTACTTGAAGGGCCCAGCGGAGCGGTGCTTGACTTGAAGGGCCCAGCGGAGCGGTGCAGAGACGGCGGGGCCCAGCGGAGCGGTGCTTGACTTGAAGGGCCCAGCGGAGCGGTGCTTGACTTGAAGGGCCCAGTTCAGCGGTTCTTGAGACGGCGGTGCCCTGTTCAGCGGTGCTTGTCTTGAAGGGCCCTGTTCAGCGGTTCTTGAGACGGCGGTGCCCTGTTCAGCGGTGCTTAACATGTGTCTCCAGGGCACCAGATCCGGCCATGACATGGATCTCACTCGCCACCCGACATGTGGCTGCCGTGCCCTTCGTGCACATCCGTCTTCTCGCTTGCGGGGCCCTCCTGTGCTGCCGTCCCGGGCCCGTGGGTGTCCTCCTTCACCCCTGGAATGGGGCTGGTGGGGCCCTCCTGGGCAGCTCGCCTGCTGCCGGCCTTGTCGGGCGTGCTGCCCTTGCAACCCTTCCCTGCTCCTCTGTGGCCCTTTCCTCCCTTTGTCGGTGTGCCAGGTGGCACCCCACTTCCTGACGGTGCCAGGGTAGTGCCCTTGGAGCCTGCTGTCTCTGGCCTCTCGCGCCGGGCACTGGGTTTTTTGGCTTTCTTTCCAGGGGGTGGGCTGGCTGTATCTTTACTGCTAGCCGAAGTAGCTGGCCTTGAAGGTGTTGGACTCCAAAATCCTTGGACTATTGTCCTTGTAGGTCCAGGTTTTGTGGTGGCTGAGGTGCTGGTTGGAGTCTTATGAGATGGAGGGGGTGGGTCAGGTGATGGAAAGAGGTTAATTTTGGACAGGAAAAACTTTTTAGGAGCAGTGGGAAGGGTAGGTGTAGTGGGTATGGGAGTGGAGGAAGAGGATGTGGTTGTAGGTGAGTCAAGTCTGGTGTCTTTGGGAGCAGGTGCTTGTGCTGGAGGCTGTCGTGAGGTGGATGGCTGTTGGGTGGGTGGCTGCCTGCGTTTGTGTGGTTTGGAAGAGGGGGTGACAAACACACTGGGAGAGGACACAGGGGACATGTAAATGGTAGTGGGGGTGGTGACTGCACGTGTGCGGAGTGTTCTGGTGGGTGTGCTGGTGATGGACGTAGTGGCTGATGATGTTGTGCATGCAAGTGTGAGTGGAGATGTCACAAGGAGGGAGGAGGGAGACGAGGAGGAGGGGGACACAGAGGAGGCCGTGGCTGTTGGCATGTCTGCATGTGGCTGTTGCTTGGGTGAATGCTTGTGTGATGTGTGGTGCTTATGTCTGGATGAGCTTACCTTGGGTGTTGAGGTGTGTGCAGGCTGGTCTGTAGGTGTGTCTGGGATAGGCAGAGGTACAGGGGAGTGGGACTGGGTTGAGGAAGTTGGAGGAGGGAGGCAGGAGACAGAGACAATGGCTGCCGTCAGTGCTGAGGCCAGAGCGTTGAACGATCGCTGATGGGCAGCCTGACCCGAATGAATGCCCTCCAGGTATGCATTACTCCGGTGCACCTCCCTTTCTACACCCTGGATGGCATTCAAAAGGGTAGACTGCCCAACAATGAGCGGCCGCAGGAGGTCAATGACCTCCTCACTGAGGGCAGCAGGGGTAACTGGGGCAGGGCCTGAGGTGCCTGGGGCGAAGGAGATGCCCACATTCCTGGGTGAGCGGGCACGGGGCGAAGGCTGAGGGGCTGCTGGGAGGGCAGAGCTGGTGCACTGGGTGGCGGCTGTACCTTTTGTTGCGGTGGGCACGGATGTGGCCGCCACCACAAGGGAGCTCCCTTCCGAGGACGTGTCTGTGTCGCTGGTGTCACCACGTGTCCCCGCTGTGGAGCTCCCCTCGCCCTCCGTCTCACTGGTGAACTCTGAGTCGGTTGCATGGCCCTCCATGGCCATGTGAGAAGCAGCTCCCTCGTGCTCCGATGCCACTTCTCCTCCGCCTGATGATGCTAATGCACACATGAACAGGAAGACCACCAAAAAAAGGGGGTGGGGGGGAGAAATAAAGACATGTTGAGTGCATGCATTGGCGACACAGTTGGCGGAGAGGACAGACACAGAAGCCCCCTGCACTACGCCGTGCACTTGGGGTACACTACTCAATCCGTGGGACATGGCCTACAAGCCTATGGACGACAAATCCACACATAGGTGACACAGGGCCATGATTAGCTGTACTAGGCAACCTACAGAGGTGGGGGGCGGGGGCACAGGGCCATGCCTAACGGAGGGGCCTAGCCTACGGAAATCGCCCTGGCCTAGGGTTAGCCACAGCCCTCCTCCCCCACCCAGACACCTCCACTGCGCGCATAGTCAGCAGAATGTATTTGTACTCACCCCCTTGTGTCTGCTGTGATGTCCTCACGTGCCCATCCAAATCGGGGTAGGCCACCGCCAGGATCCGGGACATCAGGGGGGTCAATTGACGAGTGCCACCCCTCCTACGTTGGGAGGCCATCCCCAGCAGAGCCTCCGCGGTCTTCCTGCTCCCGCGGCGGATGTCCTCCCACCTCTTGCGGCAGTGGGTGCCCTGTCTGTTGTGGACCCCCAGGGTCCGGACGTCCTTGGCGATGGCACGTCAAATGTCGATTTTCTGATGGGCGCTGACCTATGTGACATGTACAGGGGGAGAAAAATAAACAATCATTTTCTGCCTGCTCGATGTGAGTGGCCCCCCATCCCCACCCTTGCCAAGTGGCACATGCTCTCATCTGTCGTTTGATGCATGCCTCATTCGCTCTCCTCCCCACCATCGTTCATTCACCCCACTCAACCCAGGCATTGGCCACAAAGCATGGTCCCAGTGTACTTACCTGTTGGTCTGGAGGACCGTAGAGTAGCGCATACTGGGGGAGGACCCCATCCACGAGTTTCTCCAATTCTTCAGAAGTGAAGGCAGGGGCCCTTTCCCCAGTCGCAGCAGCCATTGTCTCTTCCAGACCGAGGTCACAGCAGCACTTGCAGTATAGGTCCTCTCCTGTGGATGATCAGGTATCGAGTGATTAAGCAGTTGGAAAATGGCGGTCACGCCCGCGGCGGTGCGTACCGCGGCGGTGCGTACTGCGGCCGCCGGCGCACATCGTCATTGGCTCCTGAGACCCATAGGGTTCAATGTTAACCAATGCGGCTTTGCGCCGCGGTCTTCGACCGCCTCCCGCCACGGTGTGCCACGCCAGCGCATTGACCTCACATCCCACTGTCGCACTTCACAGGTCAGGCAGCCGCCATTTCAAGGGCCCACATGGCTTAAAATCTACTGCGTCACACGTACCTAGGCCTTGCATCAACACTCATACAAGCCATTCAATGCATTGAGAATCGTGTACTGTGCAAGCTGTGGGAACGTACCTGTGGGTAGATTGACTCTGTGCTCCATGTTGTCCTTCCTAGGCACCGTCCGCTGGGACTTGCGAGGAGATGGAGGAATCTTCCTGTGTACAGACCGCTGGTGGACCTGTCGACAATGGAAGAAAGACATGTCATACTGACATACAGGCTTGACAGAGCCACTATACAGGAACTGTGTGCCCAACTGGAGCCAGACCTGATGTCACCCATCCGCCAACCCACAGGGATTCCCCCTCTAGTGCAGGTTCTGTCAGTACTCCATTTCTTGGCAAGTGGGTCATTCCAAACTACAGTGGCCATTTCATCAGGGATGTCACAGCCTATGTTTTCCAAGGTGTTGTCCAGAGTGTTGTCTGCCCTGTTGAAATACATGCGGAGCTACATTGTTTTCCCTGAGGTGGGCGATTTGGCTACGGTGAAGGGTGATTTCTATGCGCTTGGACATATTCCCAACATCATTGGTGCAATTGATGGGACACATGTTGCTTTGGTCCCCCCCAGTACGAGTGAACAGGTGTACAGGAACAGAAAAAGTTATCATTCCATGAATGTCCAGGTGATCTGTTTGGCTGACCAGTACATCTCCCATGTAAATGCCAAGTTCCCTGGGTCAGTGCATGACGCGTACATCATGCGAAATAGCAGCATCCCTTACCTGATGGAACTACTTCAGAGACACCGTGTGTGGCTAATTGGTGACTCTGGTTACCCCAACCTGTCATGGCTACTGACCCCAGTGAGGAATCCCAGGACAAGGGCAGAGGAACGGTACAATGAGGCCCATGGGTGGACTAGGAGGGTGATCGAGCGGACCTTCGGCCTCCTGAAGGCCAGGTTTTGGTGCCTCCATATGACAGGTGGATCCCTAATGTACTCACCAAAGAAGGTGTGCCATATCATCGTGGCCTGCTGTATGCTTCACAACCTGGCTTTGCGCCGCCAGGTGCCTTTCCTGCAGGAGGATGGTCCAGATGGTGGTGTTGTGGCAGCTGTGGAGCCTGCGGAGAGTGAAGAGGAGGAAGACGAAGAGGATGACACAGACAACAGGGACAGAGTAATACAGCAGTATTTTCAATAACATACAGGTAAGAATCAACACCGGAATTTACATTTACTTAAAGTCTCCTGCCTCTCTACTGTCTGAGTTTCCACCCAGTGTATGTTCACTGAGTTGTGTCTTTCCCTTCCAATTTCAGAGATGTGGGCCCCACTCCGTGACCTCTGCTTTGTTTCCCCATGGACTACAGCTGTGTGACAGTGGTATGTTGTCATCACAATGTAACTGGACATTTTGGCACGGTTCTGTGTAATACATTTGTTCAAAAATACAGGCAGACTCCAGATTATTTTTGTGCAATAAGTGTGTTTATTAAAGTGTAAAATTTAGGGAAATGGTTGCAATTCGGTGATGGGTGATGGTGGAGGAATGTCCATGGCAGAGTCCAGATTTTCAGTCTCACAGGTGCATTGTCCATATGCCTGTGGAAGGTGGAGCAGGGGCAGTTTAAGGTTGGACAGGGTGACAATGTGGGACAGTGGGACGACAATCAGGGGGTATCCTTTCCTGGCGGGGGTCTTGGCATCCTACTCTGTCTTCTTCCTAGATCTCAGGCACCGCTAGCTGGGTGGTTCTCCTTCTGCAGGGGGTGGGGTTCTGGTGGCCTGTTCTTGTGTCGGGGCCTCCTGTCAACTAGCGCCGGCGGAGGTGGTAGCCTGTTCTTGGTCCATGCTAGTGACAGGGGCCCTTTGTGGTGCCACATGGTCCCGCAATGTGCTGACAATCTGATTGAGAGCCAGAACGATGGTGCCCATTGCGGAACTGATGCTTCTGAGTTCTTCCCGGAACCCCATAAACTGTTCCTCCTGCAGTACCTGGAGCTCCTGGAACATGGCCAGGACTGTCGCCATCGTCTCCTGGGAGCGGTGGTATGCTCCCATGATGGAGGAGAGGGCCTCGTGGAGAGTGGGTTCCCTGGGCCTGTCCCCCCCCTATCGCACAGCAGCCCTCCCAGTTCCCCTGTTTCCCTGGGCCTCTGTCCCCTGGAGCCATGTGCCCACTACCACTGCCCCCAGGTCCCTTTTGTTGTTGGGGTGGTGGGTTAACCTGGGTGCCCTGTAGTGGTGGACACACCGCTGATTGACGTGTCCTGGAGACAGAGGCATGGGCCCGCTGGGTGGGTGCTGTGCTGGTGTTCCCAGAGGGGGGTAGGTCTGCTGTGGCCTGTGGCTGTCTGAGGGGAACCGACTGTCCCGAGGTCCCCGATGGGCCGGGCTGGTCATCTGGGTCCAGGGAGACAGAGCTGCTGTCATCACTGTGGGCCTCTTCTGGGGGTGGAATGGACATTTCTGGACCCTCCTGGGCGGTGTTGTGGCGTTCGGGTCCTGCAGGGGTATAAGAGTATGGTTATTGCTTCTGTGTGTGCCATAGCGTGCAATGGGTGGGTGCCCATGTACCCCAGTGCTGGCATTCCCTTGTGGGGGCTGTTGTGACGGTGGTTTGGGGGGGGGTGGGTATGTGCAGTGGGCATGCTTAGGTGATGGGTGTCCATGGTTTGTGGTCGCATGCAGGGCTTGGTGTTTGGATGGGTGGGTTGTGATGGTGAGACATTAGCAAGGAGGATGTGTGATGGGGGTGGGGGGAGGGCGGGGGTATGGTTTGGCATGCCGGTGGGTGGGGGGGGATGAAGTAGTTGAGATTCGACTTATCAGAGTCCATTCCTCCGCCTACTCCTGCGAGGCCCTCAGGATGCAGGATCGCCAAGACCTGTTCCTCCCATGTTGTAAATTCTGGGGGTTGAGGTGGGGGCCCGCCGCCAGTCCGCTGCACCGCGATGTTGTGCCTTGATACCATGGAACGCACCTTCCCCCGTAGGTCGTTCCACCGCTTCCTGATGTCGTCCCGATTTCGTGGATGCTGTCCCACAGCGTTGACCCTGTCCACTATTCATTGCCATAGCTCCATCTTCCTGGCAATGGTGGTGTGCTGCACCTGTGCCCCGAAGAGCTGGGGCTCTACCCGAACTATTTCCTCCACCATGACCCTGAGTTCAGCTTCTGAAAACCTGGGGTGTCTTTGGGGTGCCATGGGGTGGTGTGGATGAGGTGTGGGGTGGCGTTTGTGGTGATGAGTGTGGTGCGTGTGGTGTTTTGTGCGTGGATGTTGTGTGGGTGATGGTGTTGTGTGCCTCTGTGTGGTGGGATTGTCTATTCTGTGCTCTCTCTCTGGCCTTCGTCAATAATTTTGGGTCGTAGGGGTTTGTGGGTGATGTGGGTGTGTGTTTTATATTGTGTTGGGTGTGTGGGAGTGGTGTTAGTATGTGTATCAGGTGTGTGTGTTTCAAAATGACCAATGTGGCAGTGTTTTGGAGCTGTGTGTGTACCGCCAATGGAATACCGCGGTTGAAAGACCGCCGCGTGGATTCGTTGGTCGGAATGGAATGGGCGTATTTCTGTTGGTGTGACGGTGGAGGTTTGGTCATCGCCAGTTTTTCGCTGCCCGTTGGTGTGGCGGACTTTTGTGGATGTCGGGTTTTTGGCGGTTTGCCTGTTGCGGGTCAGAATGACCGTGGCGGTTTCCCGCGGCAGCGGCGGTGTTATGGCGGTCTTCTGACCGGCGGTAAGCGCCTTTTACCGCCGAGGTCAGAATGACCACCTATGTGCCATACGGCCTACTGGATCTTTGCCTGGTTTAGGGACTATTGGCATTAGAGTCAGGCAGGCGGCCTCACTGTCACGCCTCCTGGTATACTTGCAGCAATTGATCCATAAGTGTAGCTGCATATTTTTGTTAAAACTTTGCTGGTATCCCATGGCTACATGGCATTTTTGAAGTGTTTAAGCATCTATTATGCTTAGCTTCAAACCAAGAGGGAACGAGGCTAAAGAATGCAAAGAATACAGAACTCTTAGTCTGAGTAATGAGTTTATAAAGGCACTTCCCAGGGTTCAAACAAAAGTATGCAAAAATATTAACGTGAGCATTTACCTTGAATGCCGCAAAACACGTGCAACTACTAAAATAATCACAGCACTTGAATAATAATAATCAGAAAAAATGCAATATATCAACAATGAATATGTATGCAGTGAAATATATATATTTATGCATGCACACAGTAATGCTAGATAATTAAGAATTAAACATGCATCACTATGCGGATTGAATCCAACATCTTCCTTCTCCTGTACAACGTCAAGCTGTGGGACCCTAGACAGCTGAGACAGAGGAAATATTTCCCAATGGGACTCTTATTTTTCTGAGCAATGCATCCACCCTCAGAAATGACTTCCTTCTGCCTCAGCGCCAAGCTTCCCTACCTTATATACTTTAAACAAACTTAAGAGGAAGTTTCTGGTAACCTTCCTGCTCCCTTCGAGTAAGTTGTGAAATTCAAGCGCTGGCTGTACTTGGTCAGTGTGGAAACTCACAAAACGTGCTATAAACATTCTCATCCTTGTACACTCTTATCAGTGTGGCATCCCCCATGTTATGTTCCCTTTCCTGGTGAGAAAAGCGAAAACATGTTCAATGTAGTGAACAAGCTGTGCGTGGAAAAATGCCTGCACCAGTGATGTGATGGCATTTGAAGCTAAGCTAAGCACAAAATGGAATCAGTGGTCAAGATGGGATTGGTGGTTAAATACAGATGCATTACAGCATCTTGTACTGGTCAGGATTTCTTCCTGGGAAATGGGCTTCTCCAATAAGGCCCGCTGCACCTCCCCCAATTTAGGAACCGCTATATCTACTAATCGGACAGCTCCATTATCCTTCATCACTTCCATGTGAGTGGTATAGAGCCTTCCGAGTTGTGCCCTGAACACTTTATTAATGTCCGCTTGTGTGTATAGCTGGTTCCCTCTTTCATTCATCAACTTCGTGACCGGTACACGTGCTGCCTGCTGTCTGAGGAGCCACAGAAGCATTACCTGAGTAGTGTCAACCTCAGCATTGAGTCGGTGATGGTAAGCTGTATCGACATTTTTCTTCAGTCTACACTGGTCGTTCGGCAGGTCTCTACGAGCCTGTTGCCAGTCCTTCAATTTCTGTGGTTGTGCAGGAAGTATCTTCTCCAGTGCACTCAGTTTGGCCCCAAGCTGTTTTCTAATGCCATAAGTAGTTTTTAGGCAGACCCCTCTCAGGATCACTTTCATGACCTCCCAGTCACGCGCCCTAGTCCCAGATGTCCCCCAGTTTTCATCAAAGTAATGTAAAAGTTATTTTCTAACCATCGCTTGAATGGGGGATCAGTCAAAGCCCCTATGCGGTAGCACCACAACGGGATCACTGTTCACCTACAGCCTTTTCCTAAAGCCACTAACAATGGGGAATGATCCGATATGTATCTGGAGAGGTAGGAGATCTCCCACACTCAGAGGAGCAGAGTCTCATAAACAAAGCAGTAATCCAGACAACTGTTCATCTTCGTAACTGGTGTATAGCAGGAGTAGGCTCTAAGGGTTGGGTGTTTATGCTGCCAGGGCTCTAGCAGTGTGAATTCCCTTAAGATGCCCGTCAGCTGTCCACCTTTGGTGGCTCACGGTCCAGTGACCCATCCTAGTGAAACAAAAACACAATCAAGGTAAAACAACTATATAGAGAAAAACGTTTGGGAAAAGGAAAGGTACATTTAAAATTAAAGCCCTTGTTTTGGTCAATTACTAACGTCTTAGTAATTGTTCCATTCTCTCCATTTTCCCAGACATTGGTTTGAGATAAGTGCAAAAGAGTGTCATTTGTTTAATTCCTGGATTAATTTTCTACAGTTGCTGCTCCACAAATAATTTGGGGGTGGTTTGTAGCACCTTTAGCCTCTCCTTTATTTCCTTCTACTTTCTTTTATGCACTTGCTGCTGTGCTTGTCCTTCAATTGTCTGGGCAGAGTTGATCCACAAAAGGCTTGTACACCTACCACTTAGGTCTGTGGACGCACTCATCCCCGCACCTGTGTGCCTTTCACTCCCTCCCAATAAGGAAGAGAATCCTCTTTAAAGCACTAGTTTTGGTTCACAAGACACTTTATCAGACAGGTGCAGGCTACTTTAGGAAAATCATCAGTTTTTATGTTTCCTCCAGTAACCTGCGGTAGGCTAATAACCTTCTGGCTAGGATGCCTAAGATTCGCAGCTTTAGAATGGGAGGACGGACCTTCTCCTATCTTGGGCTATCTGCTGGAACACACTCCCTCTCGAGTTACGCTCAGTGGATGCTATCTCACTGTTAGTTTTTAAATAAGAGTTGATGGTCCAGCTGTATTCTGTAAGGTGGCCAATAAGCGCAGCGCTGGGGCACTCCTTGGAGTAGCCATGTGCTTTACAAGCCGCATTTCATTCATTCATTCATAACTGATCTGATCGTAGTGTCCCTTGTACCTTCCCACTCTTGGGCATAGTTTTGTCTAGTGTTCAGGACCATTATTTGATATTGACATAAAAGGACCGAGTTGTCCTGGGTCTTTATGACAGAAATAGCCAAGTTTTCACTTCCTTCCAACATTTTCAGTGATCCGTTATGTTTTGCAGTTTGGCTAGAAAGGAATTCATTCGAGGAAGTTGCTGCCAGTATTGAGGCTGTGGATACTCTGATGGATTTTTTGTAAGGTTAAAGACAACCAGCACATATGCTAATGTTAAACATAGTGCCTTGTTCTGGAATTTTTCTAATTGTAAAATCTAGGCACAGTGAGTCTTTACCTTGGATTGCATTGGGTGTGATACGGTGTCCTAAAAGCTTAGCGTTATCACAGTAGTAGCCAATGTTGTGCTTCAACCACTGGCACAATGTAATGTGTTTGGTGGGGTGAAGTAGTAATCTTGCCATGCTGTTTTGGGTTCTTTGTAGTTTTTGTTGTAAGATGTGCGGTGCACCCAGGTACTGACCGTTGACTTAGGCAACCTTTAGTCAACCCTTTGTATACAAGGATGAGAATTGCCTTTAAGTACACAAGGTAAGGGAGGATGCACTTGCGAATCTTTACACAAATTTCCATCACAAAATATTGTTAGGTTAGCATTTCCATTTTACTCTGCTGTTTCTCTGGCAAAATGTATATTATTTCTACCTGAGATTTCGTTTCAAGTATTGCCATAAACAAATTATGCTAATATATTGCAACAAAGTGCACTGATTTCCTGCGTTACAAGTAGAGTTTCTCTTTCCTTAGGTTTATCCATGTCAATTGCTTAAGCCCCGGAATCAGACTCATTAACAGAACAAGGTTGATAGGCATTTATTTTATGTCAGACATTCACAAATCTTTATGCTACATAATAGAAGAATGAAAGCGGAAATTTCTGTAGAAACTTATTTTATTGTGGTATGTCTAGTAAGAAACCAACACCGATGTTATCTCCGTCTGAGCAGCGGACTGCCAACAGATAACCAAAGCACCCACACATCCCATTCGCCCTCCCACACACTGTCTAGTACACTCTTGCTTTATGGCTACATTTTTTCGGTACTGTGATCTTAGTATATTGTAATACACACCTCCTTCCTCGGAAATCGAAAGCACAGAAAATCGCAAGAAAGAGTGCTGATAGTTGAAGGACATCCACTTTGTTTAGCCCATGGGTACTGGCAAACATTTTCCCAGGGACCACAAAGCTTGGTCTGTGACGTGACCGAGGGCCGCATTGATGCTAGCAGGGTGGTGGTCAGGAGGGGTCCCCGATTTGGGGGTTGTGGTAAGGTGGGTATAGCGGAAGTGAAGCATGTACATCAAGCGGAGGAGCTGCACAGTGTGAAACCAGAACACTGGGGATTAATCCTGGTTTACCCACTTTACCATATTTTGTGATTTCGGCAATTGTTTTATTTTACTTTTCCTCCTTTTTCTTCATTATCTCATGTGAGGACCTCAAAATGCCTGACTTCAGGATGTGGCTGTACAAAACCTTCTCAAATGTCTGATTTAATAAACTATATTTTATTGATGTATAATAGTAACCCAGGTCACCCAAAGAGTGCACTCAGCATCTCATTTGCCTCTTAGTCACTATTGGCATTGTTCTCAGGGTGGGGAAAAGAACCAATGTTTCTGAATGTATGTTTGGAAGCTCTCACTTTATGAAAAAAAAAACTCAATGCACTCATATAATCTGATATGGTAAGGTGAAATGGTTCTGCATGTTAATGAAATACACATTTTGAATTTTGAAGCAACCTTATAATTTTACACTTATGCTGCAAGATGACTTTAAAAACGAAGGTACCCGTAAAGTTAAGAAGTGCAGGACAACCTAGATACTTCCTTTCTTGAACTTCAATTAACCTTGAAATAAAGGCATGACTGTTTATTTAATATCTTTAAAATGTTAGTGCTGAGTCCAGTAAACAGCAGCTCAGTGCTGCTGCTGACCAGGGAACTGCATGTAAAGGTCAAGAGGGCCGCATGCGCCCCCCGGGCCATACTTTGAGGATCAGTGGTTTAGCCTTTCCATAAGTCTCGAGTTTGCATGGCTCACAGTAAACCATTGATTGGCCTGTGCAGCATTTCAGCTCATGCTGTGAAATGATTATGCGTCTACTGGAAACATAGGGCCTCATTTACTACAAACTGGGGCATCGCTCACTATGTGCCAGTTTTCTTGCGTCGCTGTGTGCCTCTCTAATGACACCATGATAGCCCTGTATTTACAATACAGCGCACCAAGGCGCTCTATAGCACAGCTGTGTCAGATTTTCTGATGCAATCGTAGTGCTTTGCTGGAATAGCCTGAACATTTTGATGCTAGTCCAGCAGAGCGAGGGGAGGCCCATAGAACAAAGCACAGTGTAATTTTAATGCCTGTCCTGTGCAGGTGTTAACAAAATGAAGCTAGAACGATGCAGTGAAATCTTGTAGGTTACACAGCACCACTCTCAAGGCCTCCTTGGGGCTGGAACACCTCCCTTGCATACATTATACCTGGCACAGGTATAATGTGGGTTAGGGGTTTACAAACTGGTTCAATGGTATAATTGAGCCAGTTTGTAAATACGGTGTGGGGTGGGAGACTGTTCTACGCTGCTATAGTATCAGAAAAAATGACGCTAAAGCGGTGCAAGGGGCTTGTAAATGAGCCCCATAGATTGTAGTAATGAAAAAAGTAAGTTGAATTCATAAGAAAGAGAGGAATCTGATGGGGAGGAACTTGTATAATGTTCCTATTTTTTTCTGATGGTATTCCAAATGTCTTGAATTTCAACCGACCAAAAGCTTAGCTCTACAGCAAGTATTACTATGTAGGTGCAACTGTGGTAGCATACAGGAGAAACCACCGATTGCAAACAAGTTTAAGATCCTAAACTTATAATTTAAAAGGCACAAAAAATACTATGAAGAACGGGCATGTAGCAGTTTCACCTCTAATCAAAGGAGTAGTCCAAGGCATAATTTTGGTAGGTGTCAATTGGATTGATCCCCAACATATTCAGCTGTGAGAAAATTTGTCGTACTTGAGTAATCCCACAAAATTCAGGCCCCACGTGTTGCACTTGGAATGTAGCACAGTAGGGCTTCCTCGAGGCTTGTGCTTCATTCTTTGTTTAATGTTACAATTCTCGTATCAAAAACTCTGGTTTATAACAAAGCCAACTGTTAAGAATTTAATTTCTCTGAGGTCTGAAGAGGGCTGCTGTCTCTAACACTGCGTCGTTCTCACGTATGGCTCACACATTTTATATGTGAGATCTGAATTATCAGAAAAATTAACAAAGCACATTTTCTTGAGAAAGCTATTGAGCACCACTTTGCAGAGTGAAACAAATGGTGTCTGGAATTTGTGGCGCGCAATAGAAATATTTCCTCACATGTAAACACTTTTGAAGAATAAACCTATTTCCCCGAACACAATGACACCTGGAAATATTATTTTATATGCCGGTGAGAGTACAATAGCCCTTCTTTATTGTGAATGGTGAATCTCATTGGAGGAATTCAGCCATAAAGCCTGTTTTAGAAAAAGAAAAATAATCATACCAGTCACTGTTTCACCTCACAGTGACATTGGACCTCTTTTATCCCCCTAGGACGTGTTTGTCGCCATCAAATGTGCTTATTAAACAGTCTGCCCCAAAAAGGACATGTAGGGGGTCATTCTGACCCTGGCGGTAATTACCGCCATGGCGGAGGTCGGCGGTAGCACCGCCAACAGGCTGGCGGTGCACCGCTGGGCATTCTGACCGCGGCGGTTCAGCCGCGGCCAGAAACGGAAAGTCGGCGGTGTACCGCCGACTTTCCGCTGCCCTTGAGAATCCTCCATGGCGGCGGAGCGCGCTCCGCCGCCATGGGGATTCGGACACCCCCTACCGCCATCCAGTTCCTGGCGGTTCTCCCGCCGGGAACAGGATGGTGGTAGGGGGTGCCGCGGGGCCCCTGCAGTGCCCATGCCAATGGCATGGGCACTGCAGGGGCCCCCGTAAGAGGGCCCCAAAAAGAATTTCAGTGTCTGCCTAGCAGACACTGAAATTCGTGACGGGTGCAACTGCACCCGTCGCACCTTCCCACACCGCCGGCTCAATTCTGAGCCGGCGTCCTCGTGGGAAGGGTGTTTCCCGCTGGGCTGGTGGGCGGACTTTCGGCGGTCACCCGCCAGCCCAGTGAGAAAGCCAGAATGACCGCCGCGGTCTTTTGACCGCGGAGCGGTCTTTCGGCGGGAACCGCGTGGCGGGCGGCGACCGCCGTCCGCCGCGGTCAGAATCACCCCCGTAGTCTCATGGCGTGATTAACAGAACTACTGTGTATATAAGGTCTACTTGCATGCTCAGTTGGACTTATTAGTAGTGTCAAATGCCAAATCCCTACACATGGGTTTAAGTAGATGTAAACATGCACATGGGAAAGATACCTTCACGTAATTTTAAAGCAAAGTACTCAGGGTGACCCAGTAACCAAACACGTGAACCAGTCAATAATACAACTATAGAAAACAATGTTCCCTTAGGTAAATAATTTTAATGTACGTGTTATTCGACAAAGCGATCACTTATTTGCAATGATGACTTCAATGAATCAAAAAATAAATTGACAAAGTCCAAAGAAGTGTCAGAAATAATTGTATTTTTTGTTTCTTGTATTTTGAATTTAATGGTGAACAGCTGCAATAGTGAAATTAAGCAGAAAGGATCGTAACCATCTAGCATCCCAGTTGCACATCAGTAGGCTGACTACATTGACGTTCTCACAATCTGTGACTCACTTTGCTGGTGTTTCCTCCCCGAAGTAGAATGGGTGGGGTCTTTCGCAGGATACATTTAGGCCCTCATTACAACCCTGGCGGTCGGTGGTAAAGCGGCGGTAAAACCACCAAAAGGCCGGTGGTAAAAAAAAATGGAATTATGACCATGGCGGAAACAGCCAACATAGATAGCCACTTTAACACTCCGACCGCCACGGCGGTACAAACAAACAGCATGGCGGTCACCGCCAACAGACAGGCGGAAGACAATGTACCGCCCACACTATTATGAGAGGCCAATCTGCCACCTTTTCCAGGGCGGATTCAACGCGAACAAAAACACGGCGGAAACAGGACTTGGAAGGGGAAACACTCACCTCTACACAACCCACGAGGAACCAGGACGCCATGGAGCCTGAACTCCAAATCCTCCCTGCAATTGTCTTCCTGCTCCTCTACCAGGAGCACGAATGATGGCGGTGACGACCACGGCGAGTACTGCACCTACAACACAGGGGAGGGGGGACGGAAAAGAGAGTGACACACACACACGCAACACGCAACACCCCCACCCCCCACCCACAGCAACATACACACCAATACATGCTGCAACATTGCATTTACACCCCCAACCCCCCCTGGAAGAACACAAGGACAAAAGAAAAAAATTATTGTAACCATTGTAATCAAGATTTATCCATTAGTCAAAAATGTATATACACTATAAACAATTCTGCACACCAAGAATTCAAGTCCAGGTACTGCACCTATATAGACCGTGGACCACTGGGCCCAAAATGCATGAGTGAGGCCCACACTCGATACCCGATCGAAACGGAGAGAACACTGCAGGGGCATCAGATTGAAATAAAACAGGCACCTCAGGGGGAAGGGGGGGCATCTCAGCCGGATGAGTGCACGACGCCAGCTCCACGATGTATCCTGGGGAGTGCAAAGCCACAGTCTCTCAAGTCTCTCCAGTGGGTGGTTTGCCCACTGCTTTATCCTGGGAAGTGCAAAGCCACAGTCTCTCAAGTCTCTCCAGTGGGTGGGTTGCCCACTGCTTTATCCTGGGGAGTGCAAAGCCACAGTCTCTCAAGTGGACAATAGTCTCCACTGGTTCTGGAGGGGGCCTGGTGCCCAGAGTGCTTCATCCTGCCAAGGACTGAGGTAGTGGATGTGATACTCCACTGGTTCTGGAGGGGGCTTTGTGCCCAGAGTGCTTCATCCTGCCAAGGACTAAGGTAGTGGATGTGATCCTCCACTGGTTCTGGAGGGGTCTTTGTGCCCAGAGTGCTTCATCCTGCCAAGGACTGAGGTAGTGGATGTGATACTCCACTGGTTCTGGAGGGGGCTTTGTGCCCAGAGTGCTTCATCCTGCCAAGGACTGAGGTGGTGGATGTCTTTCTCCACTGGTTCGGGAGGGGGCTTTGTGCCCAGAGTGCTTTGTCCTGCCAAGGACTGAGGTAGTGGATGTCTTTCTCCACTGGTTCTGGAGGGGGCTTTGTGCCCAGAGTGCTTCATCCTGCCAAGGACTGAGGTAGTGTATGTTTTTCTCCACTGGTTCTGGAGGGGGCTTTGTGCCCAGAGTGCTTCATCCTGCCAAGGACAGAGGTAGTGGATGTCTTTCTCCACTGACGGTGGTGCAACATGCAAGCTGCCCAGGCCCCTGGAACTGACCACCAGCCTCGTACGAATGACCACTGGGGATGGCAGCCATGTCTGTGGTGGTGCCACTGGCTCAGGATGTCGCGTGCCGCTGGCGGTGGGATCAGTAGCGGCGGTGCTTGCGGCGGTCATTGTTGCGGCGGTGCTTGCGGCGGTCATTGTTGCGGTGGTGCTGGTGGCGGTCATTGTTGCGGTGGGGCTGGTGGCTGGCTCACTGACTGCCGTGCTGGTGGCTGGCTCACTGACTGCCGTGCTGGTGGCTGGCTCACTGACTGGCGTGCTGGCGGCGGTGTCAGTAGCGGCGGTGCTGGTGGGAGGCTCACTAACTGCGGTGCTGGCGGCGGTGTCAGTAGCAGCGGTGCTGGTGGCGGCCTCACTGACTGCGGTGCTGCTGAAGGGCACAATGTCTGCAGTGCTGGTGAAGGGCTCAGTATCTGGGGTGCTGGCAGTGGTGCATGGGGCGGTGCCGGTCTTGTCCGCCATGCAGGTTGGCAGCGAAGTTGACTTGGCTTTCATTTTTAGGCTCTTGCCCACCTTGGATGGTGGCGCAGCTGTCTTGCCACTTCCAACAATTGTCTTGCCTGAGCCCTTGCTGGCAGGTATTTTGGCCTTCTCCCTCTGGGATGTGGGCAACCTTTTCTGTTTAGAAGGTGGGGGAATGTCCTTGGCCTCGCTCCTTGGGACACTGGCAGACCTGTTGCTTGGTGCACTCCAAAATCCAGCTATTGCTGGTACCACTGTGCCCGGTGATGTGGTGGCTGAGGTGCAGGGTTGGGACCTGGAAAGGCAGGTCCTAGGGGACGGACGGGGTGGGGGAGGGGAAGGGAAGGGAAGATGTCAAGGTTTGACAGGAAAAGTTTTTTAGACACACTGGGATGGGTAGATGGAGGGGGTTTGGGAGCGGAGGAAGAGGTTGTAGTTGTAGGAGGTGTTCATTTGCTGACTTTGGGTGAAGGTGCATGGGCTGGAGGCTGTCGAGAGGTGGATGGCTGTTGGGTGGGTGTGTGCCTGCGTTTGTGTACTTTGGGAGGAGGGCTCACAGACACACTGGGAGAGGATACAGGGGATGTGTGAATGGTAGTGGGGGTGGTGAGTGCACGTGAGCGGTGTGTGGTGATGGGCGTGCTAGTGATGGAGGCAGTGGCTGAAGATGTAGTGCATGCAGGTGTGAGTGGAGATGTGACAGGGAGGGAGGAGGGAGACGTGGAGGAGGGGGACACAGTGGAGGCAGTGGATGTTGGTATGTCTGCATGAGTATGATGCTTGTGTGAGTGCCTTTGGGATGTGTGGTGCTTATGTTTGCCAGAGCCACCCTTGTGTGTTGAGGTGTGTGCATGCTGGTCTGATGGTGTGCTTGGGATAGGCTGAGGTACAGGGGATTGGGTCTGGGTGGAGGAAGTTGGAGGGGGGAGGCTGGACACAGGGACAATGGCTGCCATCAGTGCTGAGGCCAGAGCCTGAAATGCTCGCTGTTGGGCTGCCTGACCAGAATGAATGCCCTCCAGGTATGCATTTGTCTGTTGCAACTGCCTCTCTACACCCTGGATGGCATTCAGAATGGTAGACTGCCCAACAGTGAGGGATCTCAGCAGGTCAATGGCCTCCTCACTGAGGGCAGCAGGGCTGATTGGGGCAGGGCCTGAGGTGCCTGGGGCGAAGGAGATGCCCACCCTCCTGGATGAGCAGCCACGGGACACACGCTGAGGGGCTGCTGGAAGGCGGTGCTGGTGGGGGGGTGGCGGCTGTACCTGTAGACGCGGTGGGCACAGAGGGGCCCGCCACCGCAAGGGAGCTCCCATCAGAGGAGGAGTCGGTGTCGCTGGTCTCAGCTCCTGTCCCCGCCGTGGAGCTCCCCTCGCCCTCCGTCCCACTGGTGACTTCTGACTCCGTTGTCTCACCCTCCAGGGCCTTGTGGGATGCAGCTCCCTCCTGCTCCTGTGGCACTGCTCCTCCGCCTGATGATGCTAATGCACACAAGAACAGGGAGACCACAAAAAGGGGGGGAGAAAGAAGAAAGACATGTTCAGTGCATGCAATACCACTACTGTTGGCAGACAATCCAGACACAGCAGCCCTCTGCACCACGCCATGCACTTAGAGTTCCCTAATTCATCACAGGGACATGCGGTACAAGGCCTATGTCCAATTGCTGCACACATGGAGGTCACAGGAGCCTGACTAGGTGTATTTGGCTCTTACCACTGGTGGGGTTGGGGTGCCACTTAGCCTGCCTCACAAAGGGTCCTTGCCTACAAAGGTCGCCCTAGCCTAAGGGAACCCACTGCCCACCTCCCCCACCCAGACACCTCCAATGCGCGCAGAGTCAGATAGATGTGATGGTACTCACCCCCTTGTGGCTGCTGTGATGCCCTCAAGCGCCCATCCAACTCCAGATACGCCACCGCCAGGATCCGGAACACCAGGGGGGTCATGGTGCGACGGGCACCCCTCCCACGTTGGGAGGGCATCCCCAGCTGGGCCTCCGCCGTCTCCTTGCTCCAGCGGTGAATGTCCTCCCATCTTTTACGGCAGTGGGTGCTCTGTCTATGTTGGACCACCAGGATCCGGACGTCCTTGGCGATGGCACGCCAAATATCCTTCTTCTGGTGGGCGCTGACCTACAGGAATCATACAGGGGAAAAGGAAAATCTTTAACCGTCCGGACCGTCACAGTCATTGTCCCTCGTTCCCACCCTTGCCCTGAGGCACATACACACACCGTCCAATCATGCAGGCCTCATTCCCCCCGTATCTTCCATCCAGACCACTCCAAACAGGCAGTGCCCATACAGCATGCTCACAGTGTACTCACCTGTTTGTCTGGAGGACCGTAGAATAGCGTGTACTGGGGGAGGACCCCATCCACTAGTTTATCCAACTCCTCTGATGTGATGGTAGGGGCCCTTTCCCCAGACACATGAGCCATCGTCGCTTCCAGACTGAGGTCACAGCAGCACTTGCAGTGTAGGTCCTCTCCAAGAGCAGGTATCAAGTGAGTGAACAGACAGAAAATGCCAGTCACGTCCGCGGCGGTGCATACCATCACCGCCAGCGTACATCATCATTGGCTCCTGGGACCCATAGGGTCCAATGTTAACCAATGCAGGATTGTGATGCTGTCTTCGACTGCCTACCGCAACGGTGTACAACGCCAGCGCAGTTACCTCATATCTCCTTGTCCCACATTACAGGTCAGGCAGCCGCCATTTCAGGGGGCCACATGACATTACTTTTAAATGCGTCACACATATGTAAGCCTTGCATACACACAAAGACAGGCACATAGCGGATTGACAAATGTGTGCAATTAAATTCATTTTTTACTACCTCAGTGTTAGCTGACTCTGTGCTCGCTGTTTTCATCCATTGGGCACGTCCGCTGGGGCAGGCGAGGAGATGCCGGCATCCTCCGGTGTACAGACCGCTGGTGGACCTGTCGACAATGGAAGAGAGACATGTAATAGTCGCCTACAGACTTGATCGGGCCACAATCCAGGAACTGTGTGCCCAGTTGGAGCCAGACTTGATGTCAGCTATCCACCATCCCACAGGAATATCCCCTCTAGTGCAGGTCCTATCAGTACTCCATTTCCGGGAAAGTGGGTCTTTTCAAACAACAGTGGCCATAGCATCAGGGATGTCCCAGCCTATGTTCTCAAACATGTTGTCCAGAGTGTTGTCTGCCCTGCTGAAACACATGCGCAGCTACATCATGTTCCCTCAGGTGGAGGATTTGCCTACAGTGAAAGGTGACTTCTATGCCCTGGGATATATCCCCAACATCATAGGTGCCATTGATGGGACACATGTGGCCTTGGTAGCCCCCCGCAGGAGTGAACAGGTGTACAGAAACCGGAAGAGCTATCATTCAATGAATGTGCAGATGATGTGTTTGGCCGACCAGTACATCTCCCATGTGAACGCCAAGTTTCCTGGATCAGTGCATGACGCTTAACTTCTGAGGAATAGCAGCATGCCTTATGTGATGGGGCAACTCCAGAGGCACCGTGTTTGGCTAATAGGTGAGGACAAGGACCCTATACCCTGTGATTAGTTGTCTGGGTCTGGGGTTGTCCCTAAGGGATAGTGTGTGTCTAACAGTTGTCCTTTGACATTTGCAGGTGACTCTGGGTACCCCAACCTGTCATAGCTACTGACCCCAGTGAGAACTCCCAGGACAAGGGCAGAGGAACGCTACAACGAGGCACAAGGGCAAACTAGGAGAGTGATAAAAAGGACCTTCGGCCTCCTAAAGGCCAGTTTCCGGTGCCTCCATATGACAGGTGGTTCTCTGTACTACTCACCAAAGAAGGTGTGCCAGATCATCGTGGCCTGCTGTATGCTGCCAACTTGGCTTTGCAACGACAGGTGCCTTTTCTGCAGGAGGATGGTCCAGAAGGAGGTCTTGTGGCAGCTGTGGAGCCTGTGGACAGTGAAGAAGAGGAGGCAGAAGAAGAGGATATCGACAACAGAAACAACGTGATCCAGCAATACTTCCAGTGAGACACAGGTAAGAAGACATCACTGCCTCCTACATCTGATAAAATTGTTAGACCTATCATATGTCTGTCACTTTCACGCAGTGTATGGACTCTGACCTGTAACTTTGCCTTTCCATTTCACAGATGTGGGTCCCACTGTGTGACCTCTGCTATGTTACCTCATGGACTGGAGCTGTGTGACATAGGCATGTTGACAATACAAAGGACATTGCTATTTTCCCGAGTTATTGCAAATACACATTAGTGAAAGCACAGACTGACTCCAGCTTGTTTTGCGATTCAAGGGTGTTTAATAGTGGAGGGGGTTGTAGAATGGTCAGGGGTGATGGTGGAGGAATGTCCATGGCAGAGTCCAGTTATTAGTCTCACAGGTGCATTGTCCAAAGGGGCATAGGAAGTGGAGCTAGGGCAGTTTAAGGATGGACAGGGTGACAAAGCGGGACAGAAGGATGACATTGCTCTCTGTCTTTGTCCTGGATCTCAGGGACTGTTTGCGGGGTGGTTCTCCATCTGCAGGGGGTGGGGTGCTGGTGTCGTGGTCCTGTGGTGGTGCCTCCTGTCCACTAGTGCCGGCTGAGGTGGTGGACAGTTCATCGTCCAGGCTAGTGTCAGGGGCCCCTTGTTGTGCCACAGTGTCCCTCCTGGTGTTCACAAGGTCCTTCAGCACCCCTACAATGGTGACCAGGGTGGTGTTGATGGACTTGAGTTCCTCCCTGATCCCCAAATACTGTTCCTCCTGCAGCTGCTGGGTCTCCTGAAACTTGGCCAGTACCGTTGCCATTGTCTCCTGGGAATGATGGTACACTCCCATGATGTTGGAGAGGGCCTTGTGGAGAGTGGGTTCCCTGGGCTTGTCCTCCCCCTGTCGCACAGCAGACCTCCCAGTTCCCCGGTTTTCCTGTGCCTCTGTCCCCTGAACCGTGTGCCCACTGCCACTGTCCCCAGGTCCCTGCTGTTCTTGGGTTGGTGGGTTTGCCTGGGTTCCCTGTAGTGGTGGACACACTGCTGCTTGACGTGTCCTGGGGACAGAGGTATGGGCCCGCTGGGTGGGTCCTGTGCTGGTGTTTCCTGAGGGGGGAGGCTCTGTGGTGGCTTGTGCCAGTGTGAGGGGAACTGACTGTCCCGAGGTCCCAGATGGGCCGGGCTGGTCATCTTGATTCAGTTGGACAGAGCTGTTGTCATCACTGTGGGCCTCTAATGTGGGGGGGTGGACATGTCAGGAACCTCCTGTCCGGTGGCATTGGGTAGGGGTCCTGCAGGGGTGTAAAGGCATGATTATTGCATCTGTGTGTGCCATCATGTGCAATGGGTGGGTGACCCTGTACCCCAGTCTTACATTCCTGTGTAGGACCTTGTGTGATAATTGTTTTGGGGTATGTGTGGGTATCTGTAGTGGACATGCTTTGGCGATGGGTGTCCATGCTTTGTTGTTGCATGCAGGGCTTGGTGTTGGGATGGGTGGTTTGTGATAGTGGGACATATGTTAGGTGTTGGAGTGATAGGGGTGAGGGCGGGGGTATGTGATAGCTTGCAGGTAGGGTGGGGGATATGGTATTTAAGAATTGACGTATCAGAGTCCATTCCTCCAGCTACTCCTGCGAGGCGCTCAGGATGCTTTATAGCCAAGACCTGCTCCTCCCATGTTGTTAGTTGTGGGGGAGGAGGTGGGGGTCCGCCGCCAGTCCTCTGAACTGCAATCTGGTGTCTTGAGACCACGGAACGCACCTTCCTCCGTAGGTCGTTCCACCTCTTCCTGATGTCATCCCATGTTCTTGGATGCTGTCCAACTGCGTTGATCCTGTCCACAATTCTGCGCCATAGCTCCATCTTCCTAGCAATGGAGGTGGGCTGCACCTGTGATTCGAATAGCTGTGGCTCTACCCGGATGATTTGCTCCACCATGACCATGAGCTCCTCCTCGGAAAACCTGGGGTGTCTTTGTGGTGCCATGGGGTGGTGTGGGTGATGTGTGAGGTGGTGTGTGTTGTGATGTGTGAGGGGCTGTGTTTGTGTGTGTTGTGTGAGGTGCGTGGATGTTGTGTGAGTGATGGTGTTGATTGCCTGTGGATGCTAGTTTCTTGATGGTGGTGTCTCTCTCTGGCCTTCTGTCGCAATTCTGGTCATAAGGGTTTGTGGGTGATGTGGGGGTGTGTTTTATATTGTATTGGGTGTGTGGGAGCGGTGTGTGCATGTGTACAAGGTGTGTGTATTTGGAATTGTCCAATGTGGTTGTGTTTTGTATATGTGTGTGTATTTTGAGCGTGGATTCGTGGATTCGTGGGTCATGATAGTGTGGGTGTATTCCTGTTGGCGTGATAGTGGAGGTTTTGTTATCACCAGTTTATCACTGACCTTTGGTGTGGCGGACTTGTGTGGGTGTCTAGATTTTGGCTGATTCCGAGCTGTGGGTCGTAACAGCTGTAGCGGAATTCCGCCACCGCAGCGGTGTGTTGGCGGTCTTCTGCACGGCAGTAAGTGGGATTTACCACCATTGTTGTAATAAGGGCCTTAGACTTAACTCCGTTCAAACCGGAAATAAGGTAACCTCACACATTTAAGCGTACAGGCTGCAGGTTCAAACTCGTTTCCCCCCCCCCCGACTATCAGAATTAGAGGGGCTTGGTAATTGGATATGTTGAATTATATATGCTAATGCACAGCAACCGGAGGCTTCCATCAATTATTGCTCAACAGAACTAATACGGAATCAAATATCACTTTACATTAATGATTTGTTAAATATAAAGTAGCTCAATTAATGACTATCTCTAAGACATAACCATAAACTTGTGAGTAATTTTATGTTTAGATTCCACATTTGTGCACACATTTTAATCCAATCTGACAGATAATCCGGCACCCATGCACACAGACCAAAAAAATGAAGACATCAATCCACACAGGCCAACAATTAATTGATGTATAGAAGAGGAGTACATAGTCACGCTCATCAGGAGAGAACAGGGTTACGTGCACCAAGTGATGTACTCTAGGAGAGCACTGTGTGATGCACCTCAGAGGTACACTGGACAATGTGCCTCAGGTGTAGGTTCACACATGCATGATGACATATATACACACATGCATCACCACTTAGGTGTGCACCTATTAAACTAGGCACACACCATTTTTTTAATTTACTAATCCAAGAGGACAAACACCACTTGTAGTGGTCAATAATAAATGCATTTTACGTGCACAAAAGCACATTTGAGAAAATAGAGTGCCCGCTATCAAATGGGACCTGGCAAACATATGTATTTTAAGGACTGGGAATGGGTCAGGAACTAGTGGGGTTTGTGCAGGGGAATCAATGATGATTGGGGGTGATTAAATAAAAATAAAAATGCAGAGATAATGAAAAGAAGGGTGCAGCAGGGTGAGTGTGGGGTGGCGGTTATCCAGCATGAAAAGTAGCTGACGAAGAGAGAGCAAGTGAAAGAATTGGTGAGCAATATGGAGGTGGAGTTTGCCCATTGGATGGTAATCAGCACACAAGGGGGAGAGTAAGAAAACGCATGCTCTCCCATGAAGTGCTTGCTGGAAAGCAAAAAGTAGTCTCCTAAATGTGAACAGTGTAAGGATACAAGCCGCCCAATGAAAAGAATGGTAAAGAGGATATGCTAAAGGGGAGGGGCAAATAGAAGAGAAAGGCACGCCATTCAGCATGGAGCAAGCAAATGTGAGTGACATTAACGCCAACCAATGCTAAGCATGAGCAGGCTCTAAGCAAGTTTTAAGTGTGGTCCACAAGAGGCTTTCACCTACAGAAATATCTATGTGTGTGGGTGTGTGTACATGTATAGTTGTGTGCATATACATATATATGTCAATAATATTCTATGCTTAACATGCTCATAGGTCGTTGCATAGCTCCTAGATAAGTTGTTATATTAGCTACTTATGAATCCTGCTTTCTTTTTTATATCACAATGAGCAGATCTTAACTATTTAAAAGCAAGCATTTCACTACTGAAAAATTGAGGAAAGATAAAGGAATGTTAGAAAAGTACACTTCAACATCAAATATTACAAATCTTGAAAGTCTGTGTTTATACAATACAGCTTTACTTCTCATATTATTATACCCATTATTATATTCCTTGCATATGTATTCACTTACTATGTATTTACATATATATTTATGCATTATTCTAGTCCTACTGTACTAGAGAAAAAAGAAATAAAAATAAAGAAAATAAAATAAATACATTTTGACAAATAAATAAATAATAAATAAATAAATAATTAAATAAAATGTACTCTCTTGTAAGCTTTATTCTGTCTCCCCATCACCCGATGTCTCTATCAATTCATCCTCCATCCCCACTCTGACATCCCAAACCTCTTCTACTACTTCGATCTCCAAATAACCCGGCCTACGCTCTTCCCTCCTCTATGGCTCCTGGCTCTCCCCACACCTCAGTTTACTACTATGATCTCCCAAACAACCCTACTAAATTCTCCCTCACTTATCTCACCTTGGACTAGTCCAAAACCCTTTCTGCTACAATGATCTCCCTAACCCCATTGCACAGGCTCCTCCCTCCTCCATTTCTCTTTTACTCATATCAAACCCTTTCCTATTTCTGTAAACTCCCAATTAACCCTTCTGGATTCTTCCCTCCTCTAACCCTCCATTACTCTAGTCAATACAACTAACACATATATCCTCCGCTCAAATTAACTCATACTAATACTAATACTGTACTGATATTTCCCTACACTAATCCACCACTAATTCCTCTTGGGTTCCAGAGTAGCGTGCTACTTGCCAAAAAGTGATTTGACGCCTCATTGGGGTAGTAAGCGCTATATACATACAATTACAATTACAACAGCTAAAGGCTGTCTGACAGGCAACACCTAAAAATGGACCTGGCTAAAAAACATAATAAATTATGTTCCCCTTACAAATGTCCTCAGCACAATAAAAGAGGTCAGGTTCACCTCATCATTGTTGGTAAATAGTTAATGTTTTTGTCACTGAAATATCACACCAGTATATATATGAAACAGAAATCACACAGTTTGAGCTGAAGAGAATGGATGAAGGGTTCTTTGCAAGTGAAAGACAGATATTCTCAATTTATTAGCTCATATTTCATGTTATTTACAGAACTATAAAAATACATAACCTGCAGTAGCAAGTGCTTTGAAATAATACAATTAATACAGTTGTTGCAGTTATTATTGATAGTGATATTTTAAATATATATATATTTATATCTATATATATATTCCTATTTTACAAATTCGTCAATAAAATAGTTTTTCACACACTCTTAGTTCTCAAACTAATTATGTGCAGAGTTTCATACGAGATATAATAGAGATACAAATCAAACTATTATGCAAAGTAACTGGTTATTAGGCACGTTTCTATTTCTATTTAACAGCTGTAAAATAGGAAACATCACGGACTTAACAGTAGCTGAGTCCTTTACAAAGACAAAGAAAACCTCCAGGGAATTGATCGAGGAAATATTTTTATCACTTTTCGAAAGGGCAGTAGGGAATGTTCATGTGAGATGGAGCTGGGAACACTGTTTCATAGATCAGAGTCTCAGAACAGAGAACCTTATGTCTCATTTGGACTTGACCTTGGGGCGAAGAACCAGCAGAAGAGCCTTCTCCAGTTCCCTTAGGATCTGGAGTTACGACCCCAGTGAATTCGTTTACTTAATTTCAGACGGGATCACACATTCTAAGACACAGTCACCACGTTGTGCATATGTTGTAACTACTGTAAGGCCCTGATTTATACTTTTTGGCGGCAAACTGCGCTAACACAGTTTAGTGTCAAAAGGTTTACAGCCAGCTAGCGCCATCCCAAGACGCCGGCCGGGCACCTAGCCGGTGGAAAGGCCCGGTTAGCGTCAAAATATTTGATGCTAATGGGGTGGGGGAGGCATAGGGAAAATTGGAGGTTGTGCGTCAAAGAATGGCGCTAGTCAGGTTAGAGTCAAGAAAATTACTCTAACCTGATTAGCCTCATATTTCGGCGCCCAACCCCCATGGACATAACTCCTGCCTAAGTAAAGACAGGAGTCATGCCCCCCCAGCCCAATGGCCATGCCCAGGGGACTTATGTCCCCTGGGTATGGCCATTGGGCCCTGTGCCATGTAGGGGGGCCCAAGTTAGGCCCCGCTATGGCACTACAAAAAAATAAAACAAAATACTCACCTCTACTTACCTCTACTTACCTGGGATGAGGTCCCCCATCCTTAGGTGTCTTTCTGTTGTGGGTGGGGGTGTCCCTGGGGCCAGGGAACAGCACCTGTGGGCTCTTTTAACGGTCTCTTGACGCCTGCCCATACCCATGTGTTAAATAATGGCGCTAAGCAAGCTTAGCGCCATTATTTAAGGCCCCCATCCCCGTGCATGATTTTTACACAGGGTTTCATTTTGGCACAAGGGCCATAACATCGTTTTCTGCACAGGAACGGCTACTTTGTATCTCATTGATGCAAGGTAGGTTTTCACGTCCAGAAAATGACGTTAACTCCATAACTTTGGCACTAGCGCCAAAGTATTAACATGGAGTTAGGTTTGCGCTGAATTTGCGTAAAAGAAAATGACACTAGTTCGGCGCAAACCGAGTATAAATATGCCCCTAAATGTTTTCATAGAAGACCACTATAGAGGACTTTCCCATAATCAAGTGTGGAATTAATGGGAATCTGTGTAGAAATTGCAGCAACATGTGCATCTTATAAAGCTACAACCATCAGCCCCCGAACGGCTTATTATTATGTGCAACTTCAGACGGATATACTTTCCAAACAAATCTAAGGTGTAAAACTGGTCCACAAACAATTTGCAGGTGCCTAGCAAGATTGTATGTTCTAATCACAGTGAGTGGGATCTGACAACATGTTTTGGGGCAAATAATACTGCCTCAGTTTTAGTTACATTCAATTTCTGCTCACTGTATGCTGACCACTTTATTATCCTATTAAGGCTGGAGATAACCTCATCAAATGTGCACTTTGAGCCATTTATGAGACAATCTATATGTGTTTCATATCCATAGGAAATTCATTTAAACCCTTCTATATTGAATTGACTGATTTAAGCATTACATTACAAATAGGACATACTGGATCCAAGCCACACTAAAGTTGATGAGCAACTGTGTTGAGGGATAGCGACCACGTCTCACACACTAGACACTAACCTCTAAAAAGTAAGTAATCAAACTCCTAGCTAGATGAGAGCCTCTCACCACTGACTTCAAGAGAGAGAATAACAGAGCCTGAGCCATGGCTTTGAATGCCAATGAGAAATCCAAAATGAAAATGCAACTGGTGAGTGTCAATAATATTGTGTTACTCCAAGAATTCTGTAGTTGTCCACTCACTATTTTCTCTAGGACTTTCCCCCATCCAACACAGTTTTGCAATAGGGTAAGAAAACATCACTCCAAATAGGTTTTTTTGGAAGTTATGTCACAATAGCTTTATTTATTGCTGCAGGGACTATTCCTGAGATCAGGCAAACTATCCACTGCTAAACCTGTCAAACTTAGGGTGGTCTTCCCCCAAACATTTTGCCTTCCTCCTCAATTTTTTGCTGATCTTGTTTTTGCTGATCTTGTCTTAGGACTCTGGGTACTTTACAACTGCTAATCAGTGCTAAAGTGTGTGTGCTGTCTCCTTTAAAATTGGCTTACATCTAATTGGCACATTTAATTTACTTGTAAGTCCCTAATAAAGCGATACTACATGTACTCACGGCCTGTAAAGTAAATGCAATTAGTGGAACCGCAGCACTGATTGTGCCACCCATTTAAGTAGCCTTTTAAACATGTCTCAGGCCTGCCAGTGCAGCCCGTGCATCCAGTTTTTAATTGCCATTTTGTCCTGACAAAATAAACCTTTTGCCCTGTCTTTTTAATACATATGTCACCCTTAGGATAGGCCCTAAATAGCCCATAGGGCAGGGTGCAGCGTACTTAAAAAGTTGAACATGTACTTTTAACTTTTACATGCCCTGGTAATGAAAACCTTTTAATTTAGTTTTCCACTGCTGCAAGGTCTTCCTCTCACATAGGATAACATTGTGTAACCTTATTAAATTTAAAAAGTGCTAACTTTCAATTGGGAGCAAATTGGAATTGAGTTTGGTGTCTAAAGAATTGTAATTTAGAACCCTCTTTAATGATAAAGTAGGATTTTAAGTCACAATTCTGAGAATGCTAATTTTAGAAGGTTGGTATTTTCTTGTCCCAACCATTTGATGCCTGCATTCTAGGTATAGAGAGCAGTTGATCTTTCTGTATTGCTCCCAGACAGTGAAACAAAAGAGAATAGCTGTTGGCAGAATGTGCCATCTCTACCTTGATGAGGGTTGAGAAGTTGCCACCTGCCACACTTGCACAACACAAAGGTTCTGCCTGATCATACCCACAAAGAGTTTCACACTACTGTTTTATGACCCCAGACAAACTGGGACCAGGGCAGGGAGGGAGGAAATTCCAAACACCTCTGGGGGTAGAATCCTCCAGAACCTTCTCCTACTTCAAAGCTGGCACTAAGTATAAACATTGGACCCTCAAACCAAACTCTTCAGGACATCTCTGGACCCATAGAAGACTCAGAAGGACTGCTGTACTGCTCTGCAAGAAGGACTGCTACTCTGTTGCTCTTCTGGCCTGCTGCCCTGCTGCCTGAGTTCAAGGGGTGGACCTGCATCTGGATCCTAGGAACAACAGAGTGGCTCCAGGGATAGTTGGCTGGCCTCTTGATCAGAGCATGAGGGACAGAAAATACTCCAACCACCTTGAACTCAGCACCTGGACTCAGTCTGCTTTGACTATTGCCCACCAGTTGGTGCCACCACAGTCCTGGAACCTTGCAAATCGGCCTGAAGTTGCTCTGCCATCTCAGGTGTGGTCGGAACCTATACAGCACAATGCATCTTCTCGCAACTCCACTTTGGAAGCACCACAGTGCAATGCTTCCCCAACGCCTGACCTCGAAACACAGCCCGCAGTCTACTTGACACAAGTATTTGCATCGCAAGCCCCTTGTCTCCTCAGCATAGGCCTTTGCATCACAAGCCCTTCATTGATGGCATTCTTGACGACGATGCAAGACTCTGCATTGCAGCCCCACAGCTTCTTCAGACCCGCTGCTGCATGACACATCTTCAACGCAGGACTTCACATCACAAGCCCTTGTTGAAGGCAAGCTTGATGATGATGGAAGACTCTGAATTGCAGCCACGCAGGTCTTTAGCACTGCCACTGTATGACACATCATTTACAAGGGATCTCGCCATGCTCAGCACCCTGGCTATAAAGTACCATGTTCAGTAGGTCTAACTTGGCCCCTGTATCTGGCCCACGCTCAATCTCAATCAACCTTCACTTGTAATTTTGTCCTGGTCTGGCACAACCAGATAACCACTGTTGGCTCTTATAGCTTCTAGGCAACTAAAACTTTGAAACTGCATATCTCCAGTTCTACTGATTGTATTTTGATTGTTTTGTCTCAAACAATTTATAAAATTCTATTCTATTTGTGTAAATTGATGTGGGCTTCTTTCGGTTGAGTTACCACTTTATTACTGTGTGAAGTGCTGCATAAATACTTTACATGTTGCCTCTGAGTTAAGTCTGACTCTTTTTGTGTAAAGTGTAGGGAACATCTTCAGAAACCGCTTGGTCTCAGTTTTGTAGTTTTCCCATTATTGCTCATATATTATTTTTGATCATTTCTCTTAACTATTTTCCATTTTATCCAGGAACTGTTTAACACCACTGAATGGTTCTGATTGGTTGTTTTGAATAGTGAACTTATGTCACAAAAATCAATATAAACCAAAGAACCTTTGTACATTGCGTGTACAAGGAAAAAAAGCTGATTTATTTATATTTAAAAAAACATGAATGAATGTGTGCTAATATTTACTACAATGTTGTACTAATATTTGGATAAACAGAAAGCATGTTTCTTTTGCTTCGATATTTCACAATGGTCACACTTCAAGTAACTTAAGTATTAAACAAATGTCAAACTTAATTTTATGGATTGATGCATTTGATGCATTTCTCAAAGTTCATAATGAGCCATGAGTAGTGCCTGATTTTGAGTTTTATAGATGGGATACACCAACATAAATGTGATGGAACACTCCATCTGCAAAAGTCCCTTTAACTAATCTATTTTTGTTAATTATTGATTTATCATCTGCCACATAACAAAGGGCATAAAAACTATCTTTTTGGGTATGTGTTACTCTGTCACCAATGTGTTTACATTCCTGTCTGTTTTTTTCTAAAATATATGGCTGCCAAATTTATTTATTTTTAAACAGACTCGCTTACATGCACATTTGCGAAGGAGTAGGACATCATGCAAATTTGTCACTTTTAACATAAATTGATTTGTATTTTTTTAGTAAAAACATATTTGTAATATGTTTTTAATAAAAAACGTAGCAATTCTCATGTTTCTAGTAATTTTTTCTCACATGCTCACTATTGTTTGTTTATAATACCAACTCACTAATGTGATGTTTGGAACATCCACTGTATCATAAGTACATTTTATGCTATGTCACCTGTAATAGGGCCAATGTAACATCCTTCACAATTGTGTCGGAGCATCTCGCATGCCACAATTAGAAATTGTAGCCTGTTAAGTACAATTGTCCATTATAACATCAAACAAACTCAGGTATATTTGTTGAGGTAGGCATGTGTCTGCTCAAAACATTCCTTTGGTAGTGATCAGAAATTTAGTGGTATTATTGTCCACAAATTAATAAACAAAACACATCGTCATATACCTTCACCTTCAAGAACACTTCTTGTGCGTTGGACATGTGTGAACCTTTAAGCTGCATAATTTGTTGCTGTAACAAAAAATAGTTATTTAACATGAGAAACTCAAAAAATAACTTACACCCTTTATGCTGCTGAAGGGCTCTCAGCTGCCCATCAAGCTGGGTATAGGCACCGTAAGTATGTGGGCCATTAGGGGGGGAAGGGTACATCACACATGCTTCCCATGTTGGGAGGACTGGCCGAGCTTGTCACGATTCACTTCCTGTGGCTCAATTGTGGGACTTTCCAATGCTCTAATAAACTTCCAGACCTTCCCCTGGATGCATATCCTGACTTCCAGCAATTTGGATGCTATTTGCAAATTACCATCCATTCCCAATCCATGCTGGGTTTTATGGAAGCCAGTCTGCTCATGCTTGAAACTCCATTACCTAAAAATCCCCTGCTCACTGCTCCATCTCCACCCCTGCAGGCCAAGGATGGGTGAAAGAATTCAGCACACCTGTGGCTGGCTGCTGCTAGTCTGCTCACACCTGATGCATTTGATTACTGTGAGCCCTTTTTAGCCTCAGCTCCCTTCAGCCTAGTGGTGGTCATTCTAGCTGTTTTCCAGTGAGACCGACCCTTGTTTCCTGGAGTCTCTGAGCCATGGTAATTCCTTGTTCCTGTTCCAGAGCCTTAGGGCCAGATGTAGCAAACACTTTGCGACTCGCAAACGGCGAAAATCGCCATTTGCAAGTCGCAAATGCGTGTTTGCTATGTAGAAATGCATTTTGCGAGTCGGAACTGACTCGCAAAATGCATTTCCGAGTCGCAAATAGGAAGGGGTGTTCCCTTCCTATTTGCGAGTCGCAGTTGTATGCAATTCCAAATGGAGTCGCAGTTACCATCCACTTGAAGTGGATGGTAACCCACTCGCAAACTGGAAGGGGTCCCCATGGCACCCATTCCCCTTTGTGACTGGACCCAAAATTATTTTTTCAGAGCAGGCAGTGGTCCAAGGGACCACTACCTGCCCTGAAAAAATTCCGAAACAAAAGTTTTTTTTTTTTTCCTAAGTGCAGCTCGTTTTCCTTTAAGGAAAACGGGCTACACTTGGAAAAAAAAAAACTGCTTTATTGAAAAGCAGTCACGGACATGGAGGTCTGCTGTTCCCAGCAGGCCTCCATCCCCGTGAGTGCCCTGAGTCGCTATGGGGTGGCAAATTGCGACCCACCTCATTAATATTAATGAGGTGGGTCTTTGAGACCCCATAGCGACTCGCAGAAGGTGTCTGAGACACCTTTCTGCATAGCAAATTGCGACTTGCAATTTGCGAGTCACACGGACTCGCACATTGCAAGTCGCAATTTGCTTATTTCCTACATCTGGCCCTTAGTTATTCCTCCCTTATTTCCTGAACTTTTGTTATTCCTATTTCCTGAGTTCCTGAACCATAGTTATTCCTTATTCCTGATCCTGAGCTGTAGTTATTCTTTGTTCCTGTTCCTGAGCTGTAGCTCTCCTTGTTCCTGTTCCTGAGCTGTAGCTCTCCTTGTTCCTGTTCCTGAACGGTAGCAAATTCTTGTCCCTGAACTAGCACTTCCTGCAGTGCTACTTGACTCCAGAGCCTCCGCTATTCCTTGTTCCTTGAACTATTTCTGCCTGCTGTGTTTCCTTGGTTCCTTGATTCCTCAACTGGCACTGCTTGTGCTCCCTTGAAGCCTCTCCTTCTGTATTTTCCTTTTCCCAGTCCTTGCCTCTCTTTCCATTTCCATTTCCATTTCTTTGTTCCATTTCTTAGTTTGCTGTTTTCCTGTTTCATTGTAGAAAGAATCTCTTGTAGCACTCTAATTAAAATTGGTTGTGACATTCAACCAGATACTGCAAGTGTATAGATATGATCTGGTGGCCAAAAAACACAGTACTACCATGATTTTGACTATTGGTGTTATTGATATAGGATCCCGTTTGTAAGCCGGGAGACCTGGCTCCAGCTGATATTATAAATCAATAATAGTTTGCCCATTGTATCTGATTATTTAGATTATTTACCTTTCTTCCATAGTGGAAAGGCCTTGAACTGTACATGTAAAAATGGCACTGAGTATTTGGGTTGTGCATGGATTGTAATGTTTTTGGTAAACTATGACAAACAATTCTTTATTAGAATTTAATAAAAAGCTTAGATTTTGATTTGTGTGTTTGTGTTTTTATTTTAACAAAAATGCGAGAAACATTACTGACCTGGAACAAACATTTTAATTATTATTATAAAAATGTATGAAGGAAGGTAAAAATTGAGCAAATTTATAAAAGAAATACAACATCAGTCTTTTACTTTGTTAGTTTTGATTTTACTCAACAGACCCAAATAAGATGAAGCAGGATGAAAACAAAAACCCAAACAAAAAAGTAAAGTCAGTCAGGGTGAGTTAAACTATTATTGTAGAGCCACAATTGGTTGAAATTCAAAGCACAAAATACAACTTGCATCAACAAGGTAAATGTGTCCAGAAAATAGTCCACAGAGTGAATCTTAGTCACACACTGGAGGGACGTAGGTTCTGCTTCTCTTGCTGGTGGTGGTTAAAGTCTTGCCATCCTCTCCTGGTGGTCTGGATGAATGTCCCCTCCTGAGGGGGGTGAATCCACAGTTGCAGGGACTGAGATGGGTGCAGGGTTTCCTCTTATGACAGAGCCTCCCTTTCTGTGGCTGAGGCAGATGTAGTTGGCCCAGATGTTATTGGACCACAGAAAGGAGAAGCTGTCAGGGTGCCCAAATTAGAGCTTAGATTCTCCATCTATACATTGTCCTCCCACCTCAACTGCTTCATGTCCCTGAGCTCTGTAAGGACCTGGTGCATCATGTCGTCGGACTGATGGAGGGATCCCAAGACTTGGCCGATGGTGGTCTGGGTGACAGAGAACTCAGTGGCCTCACTGCTGGCCAACAGATTCCCTCCCACGAACCCTACAACCCCACTACCCTGTTTCCTTGATCCAGTGAGCCCCATCTCACTGGGTCGTGGCTGAATTGGTGGTGGTGGTGGTGTTGGATCAACAGCAGCCAGGACTGGGGGATGCAAGATTGGACTGATGTTGCTTTGGATCCAGGAAGTGGAGGTATCCATAGGCTGAGGTGTGGTAACAGTTGGGGTGGGAGGTGTAGGTGAGACTCGTTGGAGCTGCTTGCCCAGCCAGATCTGATGGACCAGACAGCTCCTCATCATACAGACTTGCAGGAGTGCAGTCATCACTGAAACCTTGTTCCTGGTATGGAATGGGGACTCCCTCAGTGGCAGATGGCTGTCCATGTCTACTGGGTGTAGGATCTAATAAAACGAATTGTAAAAGTCTGGATTATGCATCAAATGAGTTTTAAGCTACAAATGAAGCAACCTAAAAGGATAAAGATAATTAATGGAATGATTATACCTTTCAGTGTTATTATCATAAGCTACGCAAACAGTTTAAATTACATACATAGGGCCCAATGTACGACACAACTTTGTGGCTGCAAAAGGCGAATTTCATCTTTTGCGACCGCAAAGTGGCCTTTCCTAATGTGGCATCCCTATTTCGCAGGCCGGCATGCAAATACAGATTCTCAAAATAGGGATTGCGACTCGCAATTAGGAAGGAGCGTTCCAAGGACTGCTGACCAGTGCTAAAGTGCAAGTGCTCTCTGTCTAAATTTTATTGGTAATTGGTTTACCGTTGATTGTCATATTTGATTTACCAGTAAGTCCCTAGTAAAGCGCACTATAGCTGCTCAGGGTCTGTACATCAAATGGTGCTAGTGGGCCTGCAGCACTGACTGTGCCACCCACATGAGTAGCCCTTTAAACAGGTCTCAGACGTGCCACTGCAGTGTCTGTGTATGTGGTTTTAAACTGCCAGTTCAACCTAGCAAGTGCACCCACTTGCCAGGCCCAAACCTTTCCTTTTATTACATGTAAGTCACCCCTAAGGTAGACCCAAGGCAGCCCCATGAGCAGGGTGCAGAGTATTTCAAAGATAGGACACATACTTGTGTGTTTTAATGTCCTGATATGAAATACTGCAAAATTAGTTTTTCACTATTGCAAGCCATTTCTCTCCCCTAGGGTAATATAGGGATTGCCTTGAAATATTTTGTAAGTGTAATTTCCCCTTGAGCGCAGATAGAAACATAGAGTTTGGGGTCTCTGTACTCACAATTTAAAAATACACTCCTGGTTCAGGGTGACAGTTGGGCCGTTTCTAAAATCACTCTAGACAGTCACACAAAGTGAGCTGAGGTGTGTCCTGTGTATCCAGATAGGTCGTCCTGGGCTTGAGTGGTGGGAGGAGCTGACATTTGCACATGAATAAGGCTGTGCCTGTCCTTACTCAAAACAGTCTCCAAACCTCTGGAGTGTGTCTGGGGCCAGGGAAGAAAAGGCAGGGTCGTATGCTCTACAATGACTTCCCTTTGAAGTTTGCCTACTTCAAAGGCAGAAATGAGAATAAGTATTGGACCTCTCAGACCACTACTTTAGAATCCTAATGGACTGAGGACATTCTGCCAGGAAGAAGAGCTAGATGCTGTAGGAGCTGTGCTAGGCAGTTGCTTGCTGCCTCTGTCTTGGGAGTGAAAGGACTGGACTTTGTTTTCTGCATCCTGCTTCAAAAGGTTCTCCAAGGGCTTGGACTGAACCTGCCTCCTGTTAGAAGTCTCACGGACAACAAATACTTCAGCCCAATTTACACTCCTTTTGCGCAGAATTTGCATTTTTTTATGCAAATTTGGTGCAAACTTAACTCCATATTTATATTTTGACGTTCGACATGTCTAACGTCAAAATATAGGGGTTTTAACCATTTTTTGGATGAGTAAACCAACCCTGTGTCAATGAGATGCAAGGTAGGCGTTCCCTTCCAAAAAATGGTGCTATCCCAATAGTCCCATATTTATCCCCCGTGCTAAAATGATGCACGGGTGCCAGGAGGGGCTAAATAATGGTGCTAAGCTTGCTTAGCACCATTATTTAACGCCTGGGTCAGACCCGGCATTAGGGGACCTGTGGACCCATCTCCATGGTTAAACACAATGGAATGGTACCACAGGTGTCTTCCCCAAGCCCCAGGAACACCCCCACCCCCACCAGAGGGACACTGAAGGATAGGGGAACCCATCCCAGGTAAATCAAGGTAAATATATATTTTTTTTTTGCCGGGCCCCTGCACGGCACAGGGTGCAATGGCCAGGCCCAGGGGACACTCGTCCACGGTGCTGGCCATTAGGGTGGTGGGCAAGACTTCTGTCTTTCCTGAGACAGAAGTCATGTTTTCGGTAGTTGTGCACCAGGAAATGGTGCTAATCTGGTTAAAGACATTTTTTGCCTCGAACGAGGCTAGCGTCATTTTTTGACGCACAAACCCCTCCTTCCCTACTGCCACCCCCACCCGGCTAGCATCTTTTTTTAAGATGCAAGCCCAAGTTTAGCACTGGTTTGCGCCATTCTATTAATACAGAGCCCTGCTGGTGTTATAGAATGACGCAAGCCGGTGCTATACTTTTTGGTGCAAAACTGCGTTCCTGCAGTTTTGCCCCAAAAAGTATACATTTGGGCCATCATCTGCCAGCACCCGGGCTTTCTTGCTGAGAGTCAAGACTTGCCAAGTGGTGCCAAATCCAGTTCCTGGGCCCTTGGAAATGAGTTCTGGTGTAACCTAGAAGAAGCCAAGAACATCAACTCCAGAGCTACTTTGGAACGGGTGCCACTGTCCTACTCTGCGCTGCTGCCTGCACCAAAGCTGTGGACCCCGCTAAATGCAATGTCCGCAACCAACGCTGCAGACCTTATGCTGCTGCAGCACCTCCGAAGTCCTGCCAAAGCGCGAGTTCTGAGTGTGTATCCCTGACATCTGGGACACCTTACTCTGCCGCAGCATCGGTGGCACTGTGGTGTGATTGCAACACAGCAAAGTCGACGCCTCACATCATGACCTGCTGGATTCACGGACCCCGCTGCATCATAAGAAACCAATGCCTTGCCACTGCACCTCCTCCCCTACCACCGTAAGGAACCAACACCTCCCGTCCTCAACAGTTAGGAAGTGAGACTGCACCAGCTCCAATGGAGCCTCACCTCCCCCTAGTTGATGCAAAGGCTTTGTTTCCTTGTTTTCCAAAGGTACTGTACCTGGGGTCGATGTGAATCCATGACCGGCCCACACTCTCTCGCGAGTGGCGTCACATTGTTGGGAATGACTCCGTCAAAATGCTGTTACAGAACCAGTTGGAGTTATTGTATTTCTAAGTGCTTTACTGAGATTGAAAATTTGTATCTTTGCTTGTGTATGTTGGATCTTTGACGTTTTGGTCTTGTTTTACTCAGATAAATATTGGCTACATTTCTAAACTGGTGGGGAGTACATTTGTGGTGTTTTCACTGTGTTACTGTGTGTGTGTGTGTGTGTGGTGTGTGTGTGTGTGTGTGTGTGTGTGTGTGTGTGCAAATACTTTACACATTGCCTCTGAGATGAGCCTGACTGCTCTTGTCAAGCTACCAAGGGGGTGAGCATGGGTTATCTTAGCTGTGTGACTCTCTTACACTGACTAAAGTGAGGGTCCCTACTTACTTGGATGGGTGCAAACAATAGCCAAATAGAGACCCCATTTCTAACAATGCCGTACTGTCTTATCAACTTTCAAGTTTCTTGTATAAGGCGTGATTCGTTCAGTAGAAATAAGGGTGATGTTTTTCTCATTATTGAGCTCTTATATAACAAATCCATGAGCAAATAGTAAGTTGTATTGGACCTCTCACCAATGGTATAAAAAATGGTATTCACACTTTGCACATAGGAAGAGGAGTTTAACTGTGTATTGTTGTAACACGCTGTGCCTTCATAACTTGAGGTCCCACTGTCACACCCTTTCTGATTGAGTCACCTTGTATGCACACTATTGGTGCACGGTCTTTTCTTGTGCTCATAAACCACCAATGTATATACAGGCACTGATTTGTGAAGAACTCAGGTGATGATTTTTGTAGCCTTTTACTATACATTAGTTAAATACCTGGTACTTCTTCCTGTTACACAGGTGAACCCATTATTAGGCGGTGAGTTGCTCAATGGAAGTTTAAAGTCTGTAAAAACACAGGGCTTAGAAATGACATTTTTATTTCTGTTTCACCTTTGTGTAGGCCTGGAAGTCAGATGACTATGTCCTGAAGAGACCCTAACAGTCACACGGGGTAGAAACATTGATGAACCTTCCCTCTTGGTTGTTACTTGTAACGTAACTTTAAGGGATTTCACAATGACATATGCAAACCCTGTTATAAATTTTATCAATCAGTGCATACAACCGTTGGGAATTGTACAGTGTCTTTTATCTATGTTCTTTGTAAATATAATAATCATTGGAGCACTGCGTCGTCTGCACTATGATCACTTATTTTCTTGATTGTTACACTTGATTGGAGTAAAAACATTACAAAATGCAAACTATATCAGTCCTGTGTTTTGTCTTCTCCGTAATTAATTTTGGTCTGATGAAAAACTCTGTGTAACTACGGGTTCCCCATAAGACACATAAGAAGGTACCACTTTTGAATGAGTCCCACAGGACAATTGTTAAATTAATACCTAAGTTGTTAATTAGGAAATTGTATTTATCTTTATATTTCACATTAGAGAATATATCACACAAGAATTTCTTTGGTGAGACATTTCCCCATATTTAAATGCAAAATCTAGTAAAGATTAGAAATTGACATTGGGAACAGAGTTAAAGTAGCAGAAAATGCTATTCATGGCACAGAATCAGTTTTGGCAGAGGTAATATGAAATAAAGTGGCTATTTACAAGACAGCCGGCCAGATAGTACATAATGGCTGCTATTTATCCATCAGCCAGCAAAATAGTACATAATCTGTGCTCTTTAGCCAGCCACAGGCTAAAATGTAGAGATGGGATACAATTTGACCAGCAGCCGGATCAATACTGTGAACCAGGTTTTTATTTAGCCTGCCATGAAGAAGAAAGGAACTCCAGAAAATGATAGGGCTGTGAACATCATGTAACAGGGATACAACATGTATGTATATTTGAAGTAAGTGCATGTATAAATGTACAATAGTTTGTACAAAGGTAAGTGTATGGTTTAAGCTAAGCTGCTTATCGATGAAAAACAGTGAAATCAATTTGAAATAAACACACAGGCTATTTTAATATTCAAAGATGAAATGCAGCAATCAAACTTCAGGTGTAGAAGCTTCAGTATATGGCACACAAATAGTTTGCGCTATAGTTTATGGCCCATATTTATTAAGGTTTTGCATCACCCGGTGACATGCAAGGGGACACAAGTGTGATGCTAAACTGAAGTGAGATTTACCAAGCCGTGCAAGGCCACGTTGTGTGGCCCTGCATGGCTTGCTAAATCTAGAGTCACACAAGGCAGCGCAAACAGGTGCCTTTTGTTACTCTGCCCCAGGGAGGCATTTAATGGGTGGAGCGTGGGTGTTCCCACCCATCTACCCATGGATTTTGGCGCAGTCCCAGATTTACCATTAGTGGCAGACTTGGGAATGCATCAAACTGCTACGCCTCACCAGGTGAGGTGCAATGAAGTGGGGTTATTGGATATTTGTTGTAGTAAATGTTAAGGCAAGACACATACGTCCAGTCAACATAGCTGAGCACATAGGATATTCACTCCCACAGTCTGAACTCCAACCAGCTTTGGCCCGACACTTGTGTGAACCATTCACCATACAGTGGGATGTCCAAAGTTAGTATGCCAACCCTAAAGATGCCATGCTGGAATGTCAATGGCCCAGGTGACAAAGTCAAATGAGGAGTGGTGCTCCAGTACATCAAACCAGACTTCCCTGATATAGTTCTTCTACAAGAGACTCACCTAGGTAATAGGTGTCATGCCCTTGACCCTTGGGGAAATAAAAAGGCTGATAATGTGGGCCATACCACCTCCTCTAGTGGAGTAGTAATCTTGATGAGGAGACAACTGCCCCAGGTAATTTGGCAAATATGGCCCGATCCGCTGGGTCCCTATGTGGTGCTCTCTGGGACCTGGGAGGGGACCATCTGAAACATACCTTCAGCAGATATCACAGTATGGCTTCACCACTTGGTACTACCAACCTTGACCACTCTGCTACACAGTCTTCAGATGAGGAATTGATCATGTGAGGGGACCTTAATGCAACGCTGAGTAATAGCATTCACTGACATTCTCCCAGGTCCCTGGACTCAGTTAGAGAAACTTTAGCAGACTTCCTCACTGCCCAGGGACTGGCAGATGTATGGTGTACTCTTAACCCAACACTTCATCCTTTTACTTGGGTTTGCATGATAGTCTCTCCTGAATTGATCACTTTCTCATGCCGACTCCCCAGCTGTTAAAAGTCAGGGAGACCACTGACTTAACCAGGGGTATTTCTGACTATTCTCCTGTGTGGGTGGTGTATGGTCGGGCTACAGGCCAAACACTAGCCGCATTGTATTGAGCCCTTTGTACCTTAAAAAGCCAAATATTAGAGAATGGATGTTAGCTGCAAAAGACCATTATTTCCAGGGAAACAGCACTTGAGTTGAGTCTCCACTCACGTTGTGGTCGGCCTATGCGACAGTAGCGAAGGGGGTGGGTCTCACCATGATGGAGAAAGGGAAAAAATTAAAAAGGGCCAAATTGAAGGCTCTTGAATGTGAGTTTATGTCCCTTGAGGTCAGCTTACCAGATGAGGAGGAACAGAGGGAGCCCACACCCTAGCCCTTAAGCAAAAAGAATACTGAGACGTGGCCCAGGAAGCTGCTAATATGCACCATAGGGCAACACAGCACCATATCAATGTAATGGGGACAAAACAGGAAAAATATTGGCCTGGCTAGACAGGTAGGAGGCAGCGGATAGATATGTTCCTGGCATCCAGAAGGAGTCAGGTGAACTTGCTAGTAGTCGACAAACCATAGTCCAAACGTTTGTACACTACTATGGGAAATTTGATTAAGCGAGGTATTTCTTCACAAAAAGCAAAGCAGGCAAGCTCCTGGGTGACATTCCCTTCCCAAGCCTCACTACAGAGGATAGGGAAGCCTTAGGAGACGCACGTTCCCTGGAGGAAATTGTACGAGCCATCAGGGATGTGAAGCCCAGCAAAGCATGAGGGCTCAACGGGGTACCAATAGAACCATTTAAGTTGACAGCCACTAAGCTTGCCTCACATCTGAAGCAGATGTATGAGAAGAGCCAGAAGGGGTGACTACTCCCATCAGACCAGCACCAGCTTCCATAGTGATCATCCACAAAGAAGGGAAGCCCAGGAAAGACAATATCTGTACCCTGGGTCTACAGACAAGACCCAGTTCCACAAACTATCAGTGACTTAACCAAGCATCCTAGGAATAACCACAACTATTTATGCCAAATCATGTAAAACCATGTGAATCGATGAGGCATGTCCTACACAAACAAGCTGCCAGTCCCCATTATATGAAAGGGTAAGCCTGAAATCAAGAACCTCACAAATATGCAGATGTGTGTCTGCAGAGGACTTTGCATCGCAGTGCTGATTATCCATCATGAGGATGGCAGCTCACCACCGAATGCCCCCTCAAACCTCTGTGTAGGCTACATTGACCCTTGGCATAGTCAGGGGCCTGCTGATTGTGCACAGTGAACTGACCTGAGGTGACCACAGTCACCTTGTGTCCATACATGCAACAATTGCCTTGTGTGGCCATTCAAAGTGCCACTGGAGCACTGATGACTAGGGTGCCATCACTGCATGAGAAAACCCCTTCCATAAAGATGGTATTCAATTTCATCAATCTGCGAATAACATTAAAGTTTGAGTCACTGAACATTGAAAATGTATGTTGTTAACACATAATACCTAAATGTTTCCACACATGTCCCAGCTAGGTGGATCAGGCTTGGCACTGTCAATTTGTGGATGGACAAATAAGAACAATTCACATGATAAAATGTGTATGTGTCACATGATAACTTACAACTTATCATGACCAGTACAAATTTCCCCCCGTTGTGAAACATATTTTACACAGATATGAGTATACAGCTTTGGAACAATGGCCTACATATCAGATTGCTGGAATAGAGATTTGACATGTATCCAATCCCTAAACACACCACTGTATCATGCAGCACTTACCAGACATGATACATATATTTTCACACAAAAAACATGTAACATATACTTACAATGGCACATGTCAGTCAGTACACCATCTCCAACATGTTGCGTGCATTGTGAACCATATGTTACATGTGTTGTTTTGCTTCGTTAGGTCTGCACCTTACAACACACCAGAGTGTGCACATATATGCACTCACATTGAAATGGCTTACAGGATTTTATCTCAGCCTTAGTCAACAGCATCCTTTGCTAAAGATTTGCACCTGGCCCTTCCTATCTTATGGTGTGTATTGTAACATACAGTCAGAATTGTGACATGACAATGTAGTAGACCCACAACATGAGTAGCATCACATATGTACACTCAGTACAGATGTGTAAACGTGCATGTGGCAAAGAGTCTTCATACACAGACACATTTGCAAACAGTATTAGTCCTCGCATGCATCATACACACATACAGACATATGGTAACACATTCCTATGTTGCCGGTACACAATGAAATGCACATGCACATACATATAGCCATACCTTACAAACAACATAGATGCATAGCCCCTATAACAAAGAATGTGAATGTGGGTTCACTGTCAGGCTTTCCACCAAAATCAACAAATGGTCGTTATGTGTCAGAAAATTGACGCATATGGTTCTTCTCCATACATCGCAAATAACTAAAATGACGCCTTGCACCATGCACGTCTGAACTGTCTTGCCGTCTCAGCCGTCTCCCCAAAATTCATGCATGCCCAGTATATGTCAAAAATTTTGACACATACCATTGTCCTACAAACATCGCAGGTGCTAAAAAGGATGCCTGGCCCCTGCGTGTCAATTGTAAGTTGACAGGCCTTGTCAACCTTCATGGAAAAAACCCACGCATGGCTGTCATGGGTCAAAAAAAAGATGCATATCAAAAAACGTGACGCATATGACCAGAAAGTGATGTAACAGGATTCCCTTGTTGCACACATGATAAAGTGAATTTCCTTTCACTTTTACTGTACAGTCTTTTAGTCTGTGCTTGTGAGAGGTTGTGTGGAGCTGGTGCTGGTTGAGGAGAGGTGTTTTTTGAGAGTTTTGTGCTTTGTACTGTTGCTGTTTAGTCCAATTTGTTATATTTGTACGTTTTGTGTAGTGTTTTAGTCCTGTATTTGTCTAGTCTGGTGTTTGTCTTGGGGTAGTGTCGGTAGTGTTGTTGGGTATTTGGGGTTAGGTGGGTAGTGTATTATTATTTTGGGGGTAATGTCCATAAATACCCATTTATGAGAGCTCAGCAAAGCACCAGGGGGCAGACCTCATTGTGTGAGAAAGGGATCTCCTGGATCACCTTGTTGGCTGACCTGTTGTTAAGTACTCTTTTGCATTGCAACATCCTAATTTGCATATGCATGACAGTAGGACATAAGGATGACTGCAGCATGTGCTGACAGGGGTCAGGACAGGAAGTTTTGTGTCTAAACCAACTGGCATTTATGAGGTTGCAGACATTGCACATTCCTCTCTGTGTATCTTGTGTATCACATATACACAATAAAGTGGCAAATATCAGACACACATGTGCAATGGTGCAAGGGTACATGTTTCCCAGGCACAAAAGTACATGTCAATCCTGGTCTTTACAACTGTGTAAATGTGCAAAGTAATGTTTATGTGATGGAAAACATGATGCAGGAGTATTGCTAGTCATGAGTGTGTGTGTGCCTTGAGTCATGTATGTGCAGAGTGACATGACAGCAACACAAATGTAAGAAGGAGTGAGTGCCTCATATACAACATCTGTGTCTACGTTTTGAAAAGTAATGTTGCCAATGGAGGAGCCAACTACAACCTAATCATATGTCAAAATTTGGCCAGTGCAAGCATTGTGGCGGTGTGAAAGCCTAGTGCGACATGATGACAGCGCCATGTCTGAAGAATGAAAGGTGTGTATTCCTGCCATAGGTGGCACACACAAAAATAGCCTTGAAATCAACTTGGTTACACTGTGCCTTTTTTGGAGACAACTTGTATTTGTGCCTAAGGCAGGTTGGTTACATGACTATTCCGTTGTCATTAAAATGCCAATTTTCACTTTGCACGTATAGCATCTGGATGTATGGTGCTAAACATGTTAAGTGCAACCATAATGAAATTGTTTTTAACGTCACTGTCCTGACATCGGCCATGGTGTGCCATATGATACATAGATCCAAAGGTTCTGCCAATGGAGAGTATCCTGTCCCCCAAAAGTATGAAACTTATGTATCTGAAACCTGTACATGTGCCTGCCACCCACATCTGTGCATGTCATTGTGTGCTAACTATGAGCCACATATGAAAGAAACAGGCACAGCGTGGTGCTGTGCCAACATCAGCAGCACTGCGCTGCGCTGGTTTTTAAACACAGGGCTGTGCCGTATTTCCAAGAGTATGGTGCAGCCCTGCATCTGCGCCTGCACCAGCACATAATTCAACTGCCTGCGCCAATGCAGGCATACCTTGACCATAGAGCAAGTGTGTCTGCATTGAGGGGAGTGTCTATTTGCAGGAAGGTATCCCTTCCTGAACATAAACAATCTACAATGGTGATTTGACACTTCTATGTGTGCTGCAGAATGCAGCACACAAAGTTGTGCCAAAGCATCAATTATCATAGATTGTTAATGTACAGGAAGGGACGCCTTCCTGCACATAAGCAATCACCCATGGCATTTTACTCCTTCTGTGTGTGCGGACGAATGGCATACACAAAGAAAAAGCAAGAAACGAGGTTGCATAAAAGCATTCCTCATATTTTGCCATGCGTTACTCTTTTGGTGCGGCCATTAATTGATGATATCTCGTAAATCTGGAGTGGTGCCAAAAGCTATGAGTGTTGCTATGGGACGCCAACTGCAACACCCATTGCACACCCAGGCAACTACAACCTAATCATATGTCGTTATTTGGCCAATGCAAGCATTGTGGCGGTGTGAAAGCCTAGTGCCACATGATGGCAGCACCAGGTCTGAAGAATGCAAGGTGTGCATTACTGCCGTAGGTGGCACACACAAAAATAGCAGATAACTGCATCATACTGGCCCATATTTAAATGGAGGCGTTATGCTACAAAAAGTGGCATTACAGCTCCTTGTATATGTAGTGCAGTGAAAAGTGCCACCGGAGAGTCACGAAAAGTGACGGTCTGGTGACGCTAGCGCCTTTTTAATCTGGCCCTGTGTCTCACTGACAGACATGTAATGGTTGGCAGTTGTTCATTCCTAACACTAAGTTGACTAGCTGACTCAGCTAAACAAGTTGAATGTGTAACAGTTGTCCATACTTTTATTTGTTCAATAATCACAAAGCTGTGTGTTTCTGTCATGTCTTGCAGGTGGACCTCTTCTCTACACTATTGAAGAGGTTTCCTGGTTTGAAGACACCGATGCAGCCAGTAAGTGTCTGCTTGTATGTCAAATGTGTAGATCCAGGGTTGTGTCTGAGATGGTATGATGTGTGCAATACCATGTTAAAATGGCATGAGTGACAAATAAGATACTATCATTTGAGCTTGGGTATCAACATCATGTCTGATGTAGTGTTGAGGATGTGGAATAGGTAGATTGATGCACAGGTGCCAACGTGTGCTGCAATGGAATTGTGGGTCTTAGGAAAAGGTAATTATGCCCACAAAAATAGTGATGTCAGTCAAGATATGTGCCAGAGGTGCTGGCTTTTAGTTTTGCATGGCTCTTGCCAACATATTTGTCACAGCACATGTTGCTGCACTGTGTGTCACACGTTGCATTAATTTACTTTGTACATGGTACATATTATGTATATGTGCTGAGGTCTCTAGGGGGCTTATCAATGAGATGCTTGCACCACCGGTGCTTCACTTCTCTTCTGAAATGAAGTGAGGCAGCGGCCATGCAAGGAGCCTTTTTATAATGGGCAACAGTCAGTTGAGTACACATTGAGATTTCAGCTCTGCTCCAGATGGACGTGGGACATGTCTACGGATTGTAGCAAACAAGATGTGTGCGGATTAACCTACATGATCTACCCATTATGATAATTGTGAGTGAACATGGTCACATCACATGTGTATGAGATGTGCATGGTGAGTGTTTACCTGGTACTTCAGAGATGTAAAAAGGCATGTGCACAGGTAGTTTAATATTAATGAATACTGATGCTGTACCCATTGCTGTGCCACTTTTCCTGTGCCCTTGGTGCACCCCTACTGCCTCCATATGTTCGCCACATTAGAAATTCGACACACCATGCCACAGGGTAGGGGGCAATAGGATACAATCTGTAGACTATATTGATGTACTGTTCAGGCTTAGTGCAAAAAATATTGGCACTAACCCTGAACTGAAGATAGAGGCCCATTGTAAGCAATGGTGTGGACCCTTGTAACGCCTGCTCAGAGCAGGTGTTAACAAGAAAAAATAAACAACAAAGTGGAATTTCTTAGACACCCTTAGCACCATTTTTCCTGCCCTCCCTATCGGGTGAATCCCACTTTGCATCCATGATGCCTGGCCAAGGCATAATGTAGCGCAAGGGGGAACCAAGTGGTAATGCATGAATTGCGTCACTTTGTGACTATGGCAAAGGGATTTGGCCTTGTTGGGCCACATCAGCCTCACAAGAATGATGAGGCAAAGTGGCGCAAGGACGCACTAGTCCAACTTAAATCTGGGCTCTATCGTGCATAATAGATAGCCGTTATCTCTTTGACATGAACATGATACCATAGATGCCTGTTAGGCAGTTTAGTCTTGATTTGGATCTTGACATTGTTGTGGAATATCTGGTGGATACAATGTGTCATCTGATGATGCTGTATTCATTGCATGGCTGTTCTGTCTCTACCCAGTGCAGTTTTGGATGTCATGTTCTCCTTATGTTTTAGCTGCCACAATGACTCCAGCACAGATGCGTGCTTTTGACAAGAGGGCAGAGTGTTTCTGCCACAATCTAAAAGTGCAAGCAGGTTACCGGAAGATGAGCAAGAGATATCAGCGGGAAAAGTCATCAGAGTCTCGGCAGGCATTTCCACATGGGGGACCACCTAAACAGGCCGCAACCACCAAAACAACATCTAGCTCCACGGCAAAGGTCGGGGTGCCTCCGCTGCTCCCACCCCCTCCACAGCCACAGCACAAACCTCAACACCAGCCCAGAAACAGCCACCACCAGCTGCCACAGTCTCCAGCTTTGAGGCAGACATGAGGAGGGACATGGCTGAGATAAAGGCAGGTTGGCCAAACTAGTGCAGGACAATGCTAGGAATTACAAACTTTTAAAGTACTGCAGGAAAAAGCTCAAAAAGCTGTGAACAACAATATGCACAGCATCCCAGTTCCTTCCCTTCCCCAATTTTATATTGTAAATAGTTTTAGTGGGTCTTAGGTGGGTAGTAATAGGTTGGGTAGCATAGATTAGGTTAGTTGGAGGACATAGTTAGTATAGTTGGTGGGTGGGTTTTATTTTTATTTTTCGTTTTGGGGGAGTTGGGTGGGAGTTATATATGGGGCTCTATGTAAAAAAATTAAAAAAACAAAAAATTATGAATTATAAAAATCCAAACAAATATGGCCCTCATTATGACATTGGCAGTCAGCTAACTGCTGGCGGTACTGACCACCAAAGGATGACCATGGTGGTGATCTGTCCCATAGACAGCCAATGTATCACCCGAACAGTCAGTGTGGTACGACCACTGAACACGGTGGTAGCCACCTGCAGGCTGGAGGAAGACAAGGATCCGCCCACCATAATATGACATAGCAGAGCGCAAGGATTTCTGGAGCGGTAGCCTCGCCGCCAAAAGCCTGGTGGAAACACATCATATAGAAGGAGACACTCACCTCCAGAGACACAGAGGAGTCTGCAGCTGCCATGGAACCAGAACTGAAAGTCTTCCCAACGCTGTAACACGCAATGGCGGTCCAGGAGCACCAACGCACATGAAGACAACGACGGTGAGTACAGCCGCTTAGCACACAAGGGAGGGAGGGGATAGTGACACGCACACGCAGAAGACACACCACACACACACATCACACACCCAGAACTATCTGCAGAGTAAATAAACCCCAACAGAACCCAGGAGGAGCAAAGAAAGCTAGGACACATACCTCTAGTCCAACCACTGTTATCATGTTGGAAAATGAGCGGTAATTGAAATAAATAATGAATGACATATGTACAGGCAGGGCCAGTGGCCAGTCAAAAGTATGCAAGTGGTCACAGGGAAATGTCCAAGGCCCAACATTGGCACTCTACTGGGCAGGGCCATCATCGAGATGGTAGGCAGGCACCTCGGGGGGCAGGGGAGGTGGGGGTGTGTTTTTTTTTTTTTCAGAAGGGGGTCCTTCTGCTTGGGAGGGGGCGGGTCCTTGCCCTTCTGTTTTGGGGCGGAGGAGTGGCCTTGGGACGGGGGATGGAGTTCTACTATTTTGCACCTTAGTCGCAGGAGTACTCTTAGGGTGAGGAACAGGAGTCAATTTGGAGCTGGAGGTACTGAGCTGGGGAGGTTGGACTTTTCTCTTATGGGCAGGAAGTGGTGGGGTGGGGGTGGGGGTGGGGAGGAAGAGGTCAAGGCAGGAAAGGAAAAGCTTCTTAGGACCAAGGAGGTGGGTTGTGGGAGGAGGATTGAGAGTGGAGATAGAGAGAGTGGTTGTAGGAGGAGGTGTGCTGGACTTGGGTGCAGGTGCATGGACAGTGTGCGTGTGTGAGGTGGATGGCTGTTGGGTGCACTAGTGGGGGCATTTATATGTCTTTGGAGGGCGGCAGACAGGGTGGGGGAGGACAAACAGGACATGTGGATGTATGTTGAGGTGGTGTCTGCAAGTGAGGTGGGTGTGCTGCATGAGGTGGTGATGGTGGGGTGGTGATTGCACATGTGGTGTGTGGGGTGCATGTGTGCTGGTCTGCTTTAGTGGTGACTGTAGGCAAGGCTGTACAGGTGGCATGATCTGGGACTGTTGATGCAGGGCATGCAGGTGTGAGTGCTGATGTGACTGTGAGGGAGGAGGAGGACGTGGAGACAGTGGAAGAAGTGGCTGTTGTGTGTGCATCTGTGTGTTGACTATGTATGTGCTTGTGGACTAAAATGTGCTGCCTTTGTTTCTTAGCGTGAGTCCTGTCTGTTGTTTTGGGTGCATGCTTGTCAGAATATGTGCGTGGGATGGGTTGGGGGAAAGGAGACAGGGACTGGGAAGAGGTAGTTGGAAGGGGGTTGGAAGAAACAGGGACACTGGCTGCCGTCAGAGATGAGGCCTAAAACGATCTCTGTAGGGCCACCAAGACACCGTGAATGGCCTCCAGGTAGGTATTGCATTGGTGCATCAGGGATGCCAGTCCCTGGATGGCATTCACTGTGGTTGACTGCCCTACAGAGATGGATCTCAGGAGGTCAATAGCCTCCTCACAGAGGGCAGCAGGGCTGACTGGGGCAGGGCCTGAGGTGCCTGGGGCGAAGTAGACGCCCACCCTCCTAGGTGAGCGGGCACGGCCAACTGGTTGGGGGGCTACTGGGAGGGTGGTGGTGGTACGGGGGTGGCGGAAGATGTTGTAGCTGGGGTGGTCCCAGACGGGTCTGCCACCACCAGGGAGCTTCCATCAGAGGAGGATTCAGAGTCAGTTGTATCAGCTCCAGCCCCCCCGTGGTGCTCCCCTCACCCTCCGTTCCACTGGTCCCCTCGGTGTCGGTGGACTCTGCCTCCTGGGTCCTGTGGGCTGCAGCTCCCCCACTCACTGGTGCCCCGCTCCGTCACCAGATGATGCTAATGCACACATGGACAGGATGACAAAAGAAGGGGGGTAAAAGGGAGCACAGGGTCAATCATAGCACCAACAGCACAGGTGGCATACACATCACAATCACTCCCTGGGACTTACAGTATGCAGAATGGACCTTAGTGACAAACCATTGCCTAGGTACTACAGCAGGTGGAACCCAAACACTACCATCTGCACACCTACAGAGGCCAACTAAGCCCTGTCTGACATGGCATGCTAGCTACCTAGCAATACCAACAATGAATACCACCCTACATAGCTAAGCAGGACCGTGAGGAATGGCCAAATCAGCATATTTGGACATCCACTGACTAGAAACTCGCACCCAAATCCCGTGGCAGGCAACAAAAAAGTGAATGCCACACACACTGTACTCACCCCCTTGTGGCTGCTGTGATTCCCTCAAGTGCCCATCCAACCCAGGATTGGACACCGCCAGTATGCGGGCCATTAGGTGGGTCAGGCTCAGACGGGCACTACTCCCTCATTGGGAGGCGGTCCCCAGCTGGGCCTCCGCGGTCTTCCGGGCTCAGCATCTCAGGTCCTCCCACCATTTCCTGCAGTGGATGCTCCACTGGCTATGGACCCCCAGGGTCCACACATCCTTTGCTTTGGCACGCCACAACCCCTTCTTCTGATGGGCGCTGACCTGCAGAGGAAACGCAGAGAAAGGGACACCATGAACCAGACAATCCAGCCTGTCAAACAAATGCCTCACATACTGCATTTGCCCCTCATCGAGCACACACATGACCCGTACCTCTGCATTCACATTGCCTGCAGCTGTACCCCCCAAATGACACTGCTAACACACACATACATCTACATGCAGCCATGTCGCATGCAATGTGTCCATGATGTACTTAGCTGTTGGTCTGGGGGCCCATACAACTGCCCATACAGGGGTAGGACCCCATCCACGAGCTTCTCCAACTCCTCCGATGTAAAGGCTGGGGCCCTTTCTCCTGTAGCACAGGCCATGGCAGGTTCCAGACACAGATCACAGCAGCACACAGAGTGGAGATGTCATCCAGTGGAAAGTCAGGAATCAAGTGAAGTGGAAGAAAGAAAATGGCAGTCACGTCCACAGCTTTGAACAATATCACCACTGGCATTGATCATTATGGGTTCCTGTACTCCATAGAGCCCCATGTTAGCCAATAAGGAATTGCATGACGTTGCAGACCGCCTTCCGCCATAGCGCATAACGCTGGGAGAGGGAGGTCACTTCCACTTGTCCCTGCATACAGGACAGGCGGTTGCCATTTCCTACTGCTACTACTCATGTTTGGAATTTGTATGTGCGTCATTGGTGTTGAGTGTACACACCTAGACAATGCTAGTGTCCTAAATACATACGTGCTCTGTGTACTATGATGTTGTGTGTCCATAGGTTCTGTAGTCACACCTATTTTACTTTTGGCTCACTTAGATACCAACCACTTCAGAGGAATAGGAGGAGGAGGCAAACACCTGTGTGCAGAACCCTTCTGGATTAGGCTACACTGGAGGACTGGCACATTATAGGTGACTGTCATCTGGACAGGGCCCCAATCACGGAGCACAATTGGAGCCTTATCTGCTACCTACTATCTGTTGCACCACAGTAATTCCCCCTCTTGTGCAGGTACTATCACTGCTCCATTTCCTGGCAACTGGTTCTTTTCAGCTGACTGTGGGCTTGGCTGCAGGAATGTCACAGCCAATGTTCTCGATTGTACTTGTAAGGGTTTTGCCTGCCATGCTCAAACACATGTGCAGCTACATCTCATTCCCACAGAGTGAAGATTTGCCCACTGTAAAGGCTGGATTTTACGCAATGCGACGCATACCACATATGATTAGGGCCATTGACGAGACCCATATTAGTCTCTTCCAGGGCTAATCAACAGGTGTACAGGAATATGAAGAGTTTCCACTCTCTCAATGTCCAGATGGTGTGCCTTGCTGACCAGTACATCTCCCATGTCACTGCCAAGTATCCTGGATCTGTGCATGATGCCTATGTCTTGAGGAATAGCAGCGTCCCACAGGTGATGGCACGACTACAGAGGCACAGAGTGTGGCTCATAGGTGGGCTTGAGTCCCCACCCCATGTATGTCAGTGTATGCCTACTGGAGTCATACCCCATGCCATTGTGCATGGCTAATGTGTGTCCCTCTCTTTTTCCAGGTGACTCCGACTACCCAAACCTGTCCTGGCTCTTGACCCCTGTTAGGAATCAGAGAACAGGCACTAAAAATCAGTACAATTATGTTCATGTGTGTACCAGGAGGATTGTGGAACACACTTTCAGTCTCCTGAAAGCCAGGTTCAGGTACTTCCATTTGACAAGTGGATCCCTATGCTACTCCCTTGAGAAAGTCTGCATGATTGTGGTGGTTTGCTGCATGCTGCACAATTTGGCCCTCAGACGCCATGTGCCCTATCGGCAGGAGGAGGGGTGACAATGCACCTGTGGCAGCAATGGACACTGAGGACAGTGAGGAGGAAGAGGAGGAGGGTGTGGACAACATGACACATATCATTAAGCAGTACTTCCAAAGACACTCAGGTAAGACTGTTGATCTATACATGTCTCCATTTCAGTAAAGTGCTGTGTGGCTGTAGTGCTGTGCCAGTCACTACCTTTGCATCACAATTGACTGTCACCTATGCCTTCCCTTATTGCAGATGTTGGTGTGGTTACAACAGTGTTTTGATGTCATGACTACAGACTGCTGAGACACATTTGTTGGATGGATTGACCCATGAAAAGATTTGCACAGGATAATGCAGTTCAATACAGTTCAATACATTGCACATTTCTATCTGACAAAGCACTATTACTCAAGTTGTGTTCAAGCATATTTATATGACTTTTACAAAAACAATGGGAAGTGCAATTGAGTGGGGTGATGGTTGGTAACAGTCCAGCGTAGTGGGCTCGTCTCCTTGTAGCACACGTCCAGTGCCCAATGGGCCATAGGATGAGGAGCAATGGCAATCCAAAGTGAACAAGGTGACTCAGTGGAACATAAGGGGGACATTCTTGAGGGGTTCAATTTCTGGCGGTGGTCTTGGTCTTGGCAACTGTCTCTGGTGTCTGTCTGGCTCAGAGGAAACATTTAATGGGTGGTTCACCTTCTGCAGGGGGAGGTGTGTTGGTGGTCTGTGAGTCCTGTGGCAGGGCCTCCTGTCCACTAGCTGCAGCAGATGTGGAGGGCTGGTCAGTACACTGGCAAGTGTTAGGGGCCCGCTGGTGTGCTGTAGTCCTGCATGACGTTCGCCATGTCACTCAGCACCCCTGCAATGGAGGTCATGGTGGTATTCAAGGACTGCAATTGTTGCATAACCTTCTGGTGGTGTTCCCCCTGCAGCCGCTGGTTCTCCTACATGGTGTGTAACACCTGACCAGTCCTGTCCTGGGATTGTTGGTATGCCCCAGGACATTTGTAAGTGCCTCCTGGCCAGTGGGCTCCTTGGGCCTGTCTTCCCCCCGGTGCACAGCTGTCCTCTGACTTTCCCTAGCCCCCTGTACCTGTGTCCCCTGAACGGTGTGCCCACTCCCACTGACACAAGGATCTTCATCAACTTGCCTGTGTGGTGTCAACTCGGGTCCCTGTACAGGTGGGCACACTACTGATTGATGTGTCCTGGGGACAGAGGTTCGGTGGCGTTGGCTGGCTGCTGTGGTGTTTGAGTCTGAGGGGGGGATGGCTGTGGGATGTGGTAGCCGACTGACCAGTGGCCTCAGATGGGCTAGGGAGTTAATCCAGATCAAGACCTCCAGAGTTGCTGTATCACTGAGGGGATCTTCTTGTGGGGGACTGGGTTGCTGTGGCACCTCCTCACCTCTGACAGTGGCTGGGGAACCTGTGGGGATGTGAGTGATTTGTTATGGTAATTGTCTGTCACATATTGCGCATTTCTACCTTTGCCAATGATACTGGTGTTGTCCTCCCACATTTGCTAGTGTATGGTGATGGATTGTGGGATTGGTAGTTCTACATTCTGTCCATGCATTGGTGGTGGGTGTGCATGCAGAGCTGGGGGGGTGGTGCTTGCATTGTGTATGGCATGCAGGTGTAGGCATTTAGGTGTGATAATTGGGGTGGTGCACTGTGTGGGATGGAGTGGGTCGAAGGGAGTCAGGCTGAAGGGGTGAAAGGGCATGCAGGTATGGGGTGGTGGTAGGTTGATAATGGTGGCTCAGTCCTCTGGTTTTCCAGTGAGGCCCTCAGGATGCAGTATTGCCAAGACTTGCTCCTCCCATGCTGTCAGCTGTGGGGGAGGAGGTAGGGGTCTAACGGCAGTCCTCCTGATGGCAAGCTGGTGCCTTGCTGCAATGGAACACACCTTCCACCGTAGGTCGTTCCACTGTTCTGAATGTCGTCCCTTGTGTGTGGATGTTGTCCTACGGCATTCACCCTGTCCACAATCCTCTGCCATAGCTCCATCTTCCTGGCAATGGAGATCTGCTGTACCTGTGCTCCAAACAGCTGTGGCTCTACCCTGACTATTTCCTCCACCATCCCCCCGCAACTCCTCATCAGTGAAACAACTGGGCCTAAGTATGCTGTGAATGTACACTGAGTGAGTATGCCTGCATGGGGACATTACATGGAGGACCCTGGGTTCGATTTTGGATGCCAGGCGTGCCTGGTGAAGAAAGGGAGAAGCTAATACTAGTTCACTGGGAACAAGAGGAGAATAGGAGTGTGAGTCAGGAGGAATGAGCTATAGAATAGAACTTGTTGTGAGAAAGAGAAAAGAAACAGAGAAACAGAGGAAGATAGAGGACAAACAGAAGAAAAGGGAAAGAAAGCTGTTAAAGGAAGAGCTAGCCCTTGAGAGAGAGAAAATTAGGATGGCAGCAATGACAACTCCATCTGAGATAAGTGACCCTACTTCCAGTTCAGGCCAGATGTGGCAAAGGTTCCAAAAGATGTAGTGCATGTCTTTCTGGAAGGCCAGGATATTTTAAAAAGATTTTTTGAGCTTTGAGGTTGCATGTAAGGTGCAAGCCTTAAATGAGGTGGCAGTTGCCTTAGTGGGCGCATGCATTTGGATGGGGCAGTCGTCTTTTGGAGGATGGCTGTGACAGACCTGATGGTTTATGAGTGAATGAAAAAGGCTCATGTTAGGAGCTTTGGGCTGAAGCCAGTGCAGTACTTGCAGGGAATCTGAGACTGCAAAAGAGAAAATTGTGTTTTGTTTGAGGCTTGGATTCATGGTGTTTTGTGTGATTGGAATAAGTGGGTAAGAGGGATGGAGGCCAAAGATTTTCAGTCCCTTAACCACTTGAGGTCACATAGTGACTCAGAGAGGTGTGCTCCACCTTGCTTAGGCAAAGCCTGTCTGACCTGACAGAGAAAGATCCAACAAAGCTTGCAGCGTTAGCTTATAAGTTGTTGACTGACAGGGTTCACAAAGGCCTGGAGCACCATGGTTCTAAGCCAAAGAGGGAGAAGAACTCTCCACAGGCTGGTTCCACACAGGGGGTAAGGGCCAGGCTAATTCTCATGGGACTCGAAGAGGGCTGAGGAAACATGGGAATGGTAATAATGTGTCCAGGTAGGAGCATCATAGGAAAGGAAGGCAAGGAAGCCCTTCTAAGTACAAGGTGGTGACTTGTTTTAAGTACCAAAAGGTGGGACATTTTAAAATAGATCATCAAGAGAAGGAACTTAACCTAGCAACACCTGTGATAGCAAACATGTTCTACGAAGGTGAAAGTAGTCGATAACAACCAGTTGTGCTTAATCTAGTAGCTATACACATGGGGGAGGGGTCAGATACTCTGAAGCACATCCATTCTAACACAATGAAATGTGTGCAGAAAGTGGAGCCTTCTGCACTATGGTTGAGAGGAAGTACTTTATGCTTGAGGAGATACTCCCTGGAACCAAGTATACAGGATTGATAGCCGGTGTAGAGGGCATGAAGTATCTGCTTGCCCATGTTAATGTTGAACTCAATGGCAAGGCAACCATAATTGATGTCGGTCAAAAGGGGAAAGGGAAGAGAGAAAAAAAGAGATGGATGATTTGATTGCCCTTGGCGTCAGGGCCGGCTTTAAGGCAGTGCAGCTGGTGCAGCCACACTGGACACTGGCCTGAAGGGGGGCACTGACCTCAGGGGGATGCTTTGTTTAGCAATAATTTATGATGTAAAAGCACCTGATGCTGACCTGCTTGTGCACCTAGCTTTAAGGCAGCAAAAGATAACTCTTGTGTGTTCTCTAATGTTCCAGCTCGAGCGAAAGAGATGGAGTTTTGTCTAGTAGAAGATTTGCTTCGCCATAAAGTAGCTTAGAGGATTAATATACCTGCAGCAAGAAATAGATCTGTATTTTATGTGGATAGCTGAATGGATTAGCAAATCAAGTCTTTACCAGCAGTATAAAACAAATGAAATGCATGTGAGAGAGGGGCTTTTGAGAGGTGAGGGGCACTTTTGCTGGGTTGTAGGGAGGGAATCCGAGGGGTCATGGAGGAGGGGGCACCAAAAAATGGTTGCACTGGACGCCACCAGCTCTAAAGCCGGCCCTGCTTGGCTTGGTGCCAGACTAGAAGTATTAATGACTTGATCAACATCAGCTGTGTTGGCCAGAGTATAGGCAACACCTGAGTCTTAGAGTGAGGATATGATCATCCCTGATTTGCAAGGACCAGGACAAGGTAGTTTGCAGGAAAGGGCAGACCCTGGCAAGGCAGTGGCCGTGAAGATCATCACTTCTAATCCAGAGGGAAAGGAATATGAGGCTCCTCCCAAAGTGGACCATTTGTTGGAGTCTGGTCACTTGCAGAGATGCAGGGGTTGTCAGCTACTGGAGGGACTACCTAGGAAGATTTCAGCAAGGCACAGGAGGAGTGCCCTATGCTTGTGATACTACAGAAAAAAGCCCAGTGTCAGGTCAGTAAAGGAGTGGGTGGAAAACACTGTGTTGACTGGGAGGATGGTCTAATTTATAGTGAACCGGTAAATCCTTAGGCAGGAACTAGTAAACGGCTAGTGGTTTAATTAGTGCAAAGGAACTTCTTGTTGTCATTGGCCCATGGAGTGCCCTTAGCAGGACACTTAGGAATTAGAAAAACCTAGGATAGGCTGAACCCTGTCTTCTACTGGTCAGGGATGCATAGAGACACAGAGAGGTTCTGTAGGACCTGTCCGGCTTTCCAAATGAGTGATAAGACAGGAGGGAAGGCAAAGGCACTGCTAGTTCCTCCACCAGTTCTAGATGTCCCATCTGGAAAGTGGCATAACAAAGGCACCTGCAACACTCGCAGGGCAGTCTCCAAGCTCCAGGGGTCTCCCTCAGCACAGTACATTGTGCATGAACAGCAGGCCCCTGACTGGGTCCAGAGGAGAGACGGCCCCCTCCAGGTACTTTCCAGGAGTACCCCCTCAAGTTTTGTCATGCCACTGCATCTGGGCGGGTGCGAATAAACATTGTTGTTCCATTTGACCCCCTCTCATTGTCAGACAACAAGTACATCTTGGCTTTGGTGGATCACACTGCCAGGTGCACTGAAACTGCTCATTTTCGAGGAGCATGACGAAAAAGTGGTAGCAAGAGCTATCATGGGGATATTTTTTAGGATTGGATTTCCAAGGACTGTAATTTCCGAAGGTGGAACCAACATCATCACTTCTTATAGGAGAGAGATGTGGGAGCAAGCTGGTGTGACATACCACTTCTCCACGTCATACCATACATAAACGAATGGTTTTTGTGGAGCGGATTTACAAAAAACTAAAGAGCATTATGGGAACTCTGCCAGAGAACCTCAGGAAGAAGTGGGAAGAAGTGGGATTTTCTCCTGTCATGTCTCTTGTTTGCCTACCAAGAGATTCCACAGAAGGGAGTAGGGTTCAGTTCCTTTGAACTTTGGCATAGTCACCCGGTGCAGGGTCCACTCGTCTTAGTCTGGGAATGGTGGGAAGGAACATCAGAGTATCAACAAAAGGATGTGGTGGACTATGTGAATGGCCTCAGGAAGTTGACGGCATAATATATGAGTCAGGCAGAGAAAAACCTTCAGGCTAGCCAACTGCTGCTAAAGGAACTGTATGACTAGAAAGTTACACTGACTGGGTATCAGGAAAGCCAGGAGATGTTGGCGCTAAGGCTTACCTGCCCCAGGGCTTTGGAGGACAAATGATATGCACAATACAGAGTAGTGTAGAAAGTGTCTGAGGGAAACTACTTGATGGACACAGGCTCCTCAAGGGAATTCAAGAACAAGAACAAGCTGAAGCCTTATCGCTGGCTATACTATACAGTGAATATCATGGCTAGGGCAGAGAAAGCTGAGAAAGACAGAGAGCCTCTTCCTGACTTAGTACATAGCGACACAAAGGATGGCACAGTGGAAAGGGTTCAAGAAGGGGCTCAGTTAGCCCCTGAGTTAATGGCTGAGCAGAAGAGAGAGTGTAGAGAGGTATTGGGTTGGTGTGCCTTGCTGACTCCAGGATTGACACCTGCCTGTATCCATGACAGACATAGATAACAGTCTGCCAGTGAATGGCAGAATATAGAATGTCGGACCGGGTTTGGGATGCTTTAAGGTGGAAGTTGCCAAAATGTTAGACCTGGGAGTCATTGAGAGATCTCGTAGTACTTGGTCTAGTCCCAGCAAAGGTCTACAGACTTGCAGTTCTATGAGCCCTCAATGAAGTAACCAAAACTGATGCCCATCCCTTTGACCAGTGGTCACTGGCAGATCTCGTTGGAAACAAATACTGAGAAGACTGCATTTTCTACACCAGAGGGTTTGTAGCAATTTAAAGTGATCCCCTTTGGTTTGAAAAATGCTCCTGCTTCTTTTCTTTTCAGCACCTGATGAACCATGTGCCCTCAGGGTTAGAAGAGTTCTGTGTGGCCTACTTGGGTAATATTGCTGTGTTCAGCAATTCATGTGAGGGCCACCTGAGGCATCTGGAACAGGTGTTGGCACGGATATATGAGGCAAAGTTGACCATCAAGGTGACCAAGTATCAGGTGCAGCAGTCCTCTTTAGGCTACCATCTGCATGAGGTGAGGAACAGGAAGATTTGCCCATTGGATGCTAAGATTTAGGACCTGTTATGAGTTTAGCAATCAGACCGCCAGGCTGCCATGCTGGCAGTCCCAAAAAGATTGCTGCCCTGACGGTCCCCAGACTTCTGTATTATAAGTTATACAGGCTGGACCGCTCCAGAAAGGCAGACTGCCAGTGGCATGGAGGTTCATATGTAGATGGTCTGACCTCCAGCGCTATCAGTGCCGCGGCCAGCCACCGAGCCTATCACAATCACACAGTCACTGTGGTGGTCTACTGGTAGCGGTTAGCCTATGGCAGTCGACCACTGCAGTCCACGGTCAGCAAAGTAACAGACAACTGCACATTGGATAAATTTAACAACACAGCTGATACACATTGCTCCAGTGGACACACCTGCAAAGCACACTATAAAACACAACCCTTCACAGACCACAATCCTTTGCATCTCCACTGGAAGACAAAGAACCATGACCACCATTTAAAAACAATTCTTAGATAAGGCACCCCTTTTTTTCACCATCCCGTATAACATATTTCACATACTTTTGTCCATTCACTCCCTATTGCACTTCCCCTGTTAAGTAAATCCCTGTCACTCATTTTTTCCCCAACATGTCACGTTCTAAAAATCCCTGTTTCTCCAAAGATGAGTTGAAAGTCATGGTGGATGAAATAATAAGAGTAGAGCCACAATTTTTTGGAGCACATGTCCAGCACACTCCTCTCAGTAGAAAAATGGAAATGTGGGACCGGATTGTCGGCAGAGTGAATGCTGTAGGCACCAACCTGTACACAAAGGAGGACATTAGGAAGAGGTGGAACAACCTCAGGGGCTATGCCCATTCTCTGGTCTCCATGCACGAGCTACAGGCCAAAAAGACTGGTGGTGGCCCTCCCAGGACCTCATTACAACTGTTTCCATGGGAGGAGAAGGTGTTGGCAATCGTGCATCCTGAGGAGAGTGGAGTCTAGTAACTTACAAGACAAACAATTTCACAAAAATGCAATGTCATGCATGCTCACAGCTCACCTTTTCCCAATGTCTTGTTCATGTATTTCACCAAGACTCAATACCCAGAGTATCTGAGATATAACACTGTCAATGTGTATCATTGGACCCAACATTTGCCAAGGCCCATCACATGTCATACGTCCAAATGGTGCCTGTAAATCTCACAACACCAAAAATACATTCCAGGATCCATGGTATGCCCCAAAATGTAAAGGTATGCTCAAACCCTAAATGCAGCCTGCATGCAGATGTGTATTACACAACAGTTGTCAAGTGTTGGGGAGTGGAGGGAGTGACCTAACTACAACTCCTAGGAGGCCTGTGACTGTAATTCCAAACACCAGTGTTGTTCACTTGCCCATATTCTCCTGTTTGTCAACTCTCAAATGATATGTACTCACCTGGGAGTATACCATTTGTCAATTGTTTGGAAGTAGAGGGACTGACCTGACTGCAAAGCCCAATATGCCCTGTTGTCACTACAAATACCAGTCCAGTGGTCACATGACCCAATCACCTGTGTCTGTACTCTCAACTGAATGTTACTCACCCGGGAGGATACGATTTGTACTGTGTGTGCAGTAGAGGGAATGATCTGACTGCAACTCCCAAGAGACCCTGTTGTTGTGACTCCAAACATCAGTCCAGTGGACACTTGTCCAAATACCCTTGTTTGCCAACTCACTAGTGAAGTGTGCTCGCCATGGAGACTACCATTCGTCTAGTGTTGGAAAGTAGCGAGAGATACCTGACTGCCAAGCCCAATAAACTCTGTTGTTGTGACTCCAAACACCAGCCCAGTAGTTACTTGCCCGAATTCCCTTATTTGCCAATTCTCTATTAAAGGTTACTCACCTGGAAGTGACCAAGATACAGATCAATCTCAACTCAGAGACGTGTCTGTTTACCTAGCTCCATCTTGACTTCTTAACCCAAGATGAAACTATTGAGGACAGGAAGCACACCTTACCCAGTGTGTTCAACAGGTATTCCTAAGGCCCCAACCAGCATCACCTGATTGGTATTGGGAGCAGACACATTGATACAGCACTGTGCACATGATGACTCCAGTCACATATACAACAAAGTCCTGGGTTTGTCTGCACGCCACTTAACTAGGCCTCCAAATGATCAAAGTCATATGCTGCCTCTCCACTGTGTTGGCTGCGCTGGTGGTAAGATGTCATTTTCATTCCATCATCCAAAGTGCAACTGATCTGCACATCTCATCAGCTGGATGAGTCCAATAGTTTAGGCAAGCTTCACATGTCATTTCAAATCACCTAATACTTTGGTTACTTGCAACAATTGGATTACCTACAAATTAACTTGGTTCAAGGTCTCTGCTTACTGTAATATAAAACCTTTGGAGTTAGGTGTCACAATTCAACCAGTAACAATGTACATCTTTCACAAACAGGTGGATCTGCTGCTGGGCACATGGAGGCCACAGAACAGACTACCGCTACCCTCCCTGGATGAAGCCCTCAGTGATGACAACACTCCTGGACTTGTGGACATGTAGGAAGGTTCTGGCCCATCCAGACATGCTTGTCAACAACAGTGAGTCTCACTGTGCCCATACCGTCTCCTCCCAGCCCTGTTGCATCAACATCACAGAAAACCATTTGCCCCCCCAACCTGTGAACCTACCGTAATCTCCACCATCCTATGACCCCCAGTCCTGGATTCTGAGGTATAGCACCATACTATGGACACTGTGGTTTCAGGACCCAGGTGGAGAGGGAGCCCTATGGCAAAGGCACAGGCTCGTGGGGGTAGGGTGTGTTGGAGAGATGCTGTGGGCCAGCAGAGTGAGGCCACTGGGGCTGCTGTTGGCCAGGACACCATCAGCCATGTCTTGGGGGTCTATCAGGAGTTCCAAGGCATGATTGGACAGGTGTTGAACGAACTTTAGAAAATCAAGCAGCTACAGAGGGACATGCATAGGGACATGCATAAACAGATGGTGGTCCACAATTTCAACATGGTGTCCCTAACAGGGGTACTGAGGTACATACACACAACCCTTAGCAGGACTTTTCAAAACCAATCTTCCCCTTCCTTAAGCTCTTCAACAGCAGGCCCATCAACATTGGCAGCAACCACAGGAAAGGAGGCCCTGCCAGAGGAAAAACCAGCCACAGACCCCTGCCTCTGTAGCAGCTGATCCCTCTGCCCCGCAAGCAGGGACGTCCAGCAAAGAATGGAGGAGGTGCAGATAGCAAGACACCCACCTCTACCAGCAATAGCCCCCTTCCTTAATGTCCTCCTTTTTGTGTTACACATTCACTCTGTGAACTGATCCTGAACCAACTTCCATTTCCAATGGGAGGAATACTCTAGACGGTGGACTCCCAGTGGTGTGGCATCTACTCTAACAAGTTTATTCACCATGACAGACCCCTTCACATTACTTATATTTTGTTGATTCATGTCACACATGTTAGTCGTAGCTTCACCAATCACCAATCACTGACTCATTGTCTGCTGAGTTTGATTTCATATTTAGCCATGTAGAGATGTCAGACCATGTGACCCATGTGATGATGATCCAGGGTACTTATTCAAGATGGGATATGTTCAAAGTACTTAGTATCCAGCTCAGGAACACAACCATCCCACAGAAACACAATAATACAAGTGTCTGGTCAAACTAACAATTTTATTACAGTGACCAGCAGATAGGCTCTCAACATGTCTGAAACATTCAAAATCAGAAATCTTTGAACCATACTGACTAAATGAACATATTTATAGGTACAGAACTCCAGACCACAGCCAAAAAGGGATTTGCCAGACATGGTCCTATAGAACAGGCAAATATTGAAGTGGTTGATGTCACCAGCTTGAGCCTTGTCACACACCACACCAAAGTTATCCAACATCACATAATCCAAGATTCAGTCAGATGGCAGTACAACAGTTTTTGATCATAGGGTCATCATATTCCAATGCTCATGCATCTGGTGGCATGACACAAGCATATGTCAGTGTTTCGACACAGGCACCGTGGCCTACAATGATGAAACACATCTACAGCTATGTACAGGTCATACAAAAAGAGTGTTTAGCCAAAGTGAAGGGAAACTGATTTGGTTGTGGTCTACGACTACATATATTCAGAAACATGATTACACACATGATGCATCAGGCTCACCACAGGACAGAAAACAAGGCCAATGGGCACTTCTGAACTTCCATCCAAAACTGTGCAAGCTGTCTTTGCACAGGTCTCCTACAACCAAACTCTGTGATCTACATTACCTGAAACAATCCATGTCTACTTCATATGTCAGAACAGCATTACATACCTGCCAATGCCCCAACTCTGAAATGCCCCGTCGGAGGGTGGGGTGGAAATATGGCTTACGAGGCTTAGGCTTTTGTTGAATGTTGCTGTTTATTGTATTTATATACCCAAAACAAAATGTGGACTTTAACATGTCCTTGTTGAGGGAGGGGATTGTCGTTGTTCTCGGTTGTCAATGATCTAGTAATCTTCTTCTTGGTTTCTCCTCTCATTTCACAGGTTCTCAGACTTCGCCCGCCAGGACGCTCAGGAGAAGGAGACAGTGCAATAAGTATTCTATCCTTTTTCATTTCCTAATTTAGACCATCACCACAACACCCAGTGCAGAGAAATTCAGACAGTGAGAATAAGTAGTCCTGCATTATGTTTGCTAATAAGGGAGAAGGCCATTCCCTTCCTTTTAGCCAAAGACACTCAAAAGGGACTTTTACAAATGATCCTGCATTCAGTGTCAGTGTGCCCCGTACTCAGTGCTTGCCAGGAAGATATCCCACTTCCTCCTCCACCCTTCCCTTCCTTCTTTTTTCAATTTTGCTGGAAAGGGAGGGTTCCAAAATGAAGGAAAAAAAACGTTGAGGTTCCCACTGACGAATTACAGAAGAAAAACAAAGATAATAGGAAAAGAAGAAATGAGGGGAGGAAAGAGAAAAAAAATAAAAATCATATGATGCTGACAAATTGATCCCTGTTCACTCACAGTGTTTGCCACAACTCTATGTGAGTTGTGGTGGGCGTGTATGCCTCATCAGGTGGGTCCAGGTTCCACCACTCCTAAGTCCATGTTTCCGTCTCTTCCATCAGGCAGGCCTTTCCTACTTCATCTGGAATGTTCTGCTCTGTTGTCCGGGGGCTGTGCTGGTTGCTATCTTCAACACTCATTCCCCCTCTAGTCTTGGTGTCTCTCTCTCCCTCTGTGCCTTCCACATTGTTCTTTGCCACCTCCGAGCCACATGCTCTCTCCCGCTCTGGATCTTTTATCCAATTCTTGTCGGGCTTTGGGGAAGTGCTTCAGTGTCCCGGCCCCTGAAAGCAGAAGTCCATTGTTATTGTTGGTGGTTTCTCCCGTCCTCTATATACCTAGCGTTTTTTTCTTCTTTCCAGGTGTGGATCTAGGTTAGTGGACTGAGGCGAACCTGCGCCAACCTCGCGGACACACCAGGTAAAGAGGGACTCTCTCCACATGCCCACATGGGGATGTCATGGTGAAGGTATCTGTACAAAGGGCAGAACAAGAAGTATAGGCTTTTAACCATACATTTGACACAAGCCTTAGAGCAAGCATCTGGAGAACAAAGTACATTGCAAGGAATCTTACGCAAAGAAAGCAACATTATCAAGGTGGTAATGTGTCAAAAGCTGGCTCGTCAATCAGCCTTTGGCTGATTTTTGCAGAGTATTTGCTCCCTAACTGTGTAAAAACACTAAACTCACATTCTCACAACTACAGTGTATTGTACAGTCACAGCCATGACATGATATACACACAAGAGAAGTAGCTGTGGATGAGATCTTCTTGCACGTCAGCTCCTTCCTCTTCACCACTATCATCTTCAGTTGGCATTTCAGGATTCTCACCCTGTGGCACTGCAGACTCCCCCTTTTCTGGGATGTACGGGATATTCCTCCACAGTGCAAAGTTGTGGAGCATGCAGCATGCCACATTGATCTGACACACTTGCCCGGGTGAGTAGAGGAGGATTCCACCAGTCCTGTCCAGTCAGCAAAATCTGACCTTCAGGAGCCCAAAAGCCAGCTCCACTTCCCGCTGTGTTCTTCCAGGGGCCTCATTGACGCAGACTTCCCCTGGCATAGTTGGATTCCTCACTTGCTTCAATAACCAAGGATGGTTTGGATATGCTGAGTCTCCTGTTAAGGAATGGGACATAGGTGCAATAATGAGTCATTGGCTTCATAACTGTATCACCTGACATTGCTCACACCCATTCAGGACAGCCGTGACTTACCAACCAGCCAGGCCCTCTCTGGTTGCAGTTGTGACATCAGTTGGGGTATGATGCTGTTCCGCATAATAAAGGAATCATGGGCTGATCCAGGAAAACGACCACATACGTTTAAGATGTAGAGATCCACTAAATGTAGAGATCCGTTAAACTTGCATGTTGATGGAATGGAAGTTCTTTCTGTTGCGAAATACTTGTTCATTTGCCTGTGGTGGCACCAAGCCAACATGTGTGCCATAAATGGCCCCTACCATATGTGGGAGGTGAGGAAAACCATAGAAGTCAGCCTTTACATTGGCTAAATCCTCACATCGGTGGAACCTGATATAGTTGTCAGTGTGTTTCAACATTGTTGAGAGAAAATCTCTCAACACTAGACTGAACATAGGTTGGGACATGCCACCAGATAGGGCCACGGTATGTTGGAAGGACCCTGTGGCCAGGAAGCGAAATACTGACATGACTTGAATAATGGGTGGGATGCAGTATGGATTCCTGATAGCTGCCATCAGATCTGGTTTCAACTGTTGGCATAAATCCACTATTGTTTGCCTATTCAGATGGCAAAGCCGGATAATATGGCATTCCTCCATGGTCTGAATGTCTAGCAATGGATGGTAGACAGGAGGCTGTCACATCCTCCCTCTCCCAGGGTACCTATGTGTGGAAACACATAAGTTTGGAACATTACTCACTGTGTCCACAGAACATACATGATGCATACCAACAATATCATATGACAAAGCATTACTGACTGGAAATACATTACACCCAGTACACATCACAGCAAGTGGTTGTCAACATAGGTGTCCACGTTATGGATTTGGGTGACACCCAACTATCTGCTACTCAATTGCAACTTGAAATGTGTAATTTTTTTCAATCGCCAAAAATACTGTCAGCAGTGGTGGACCGTACACCGCTGTCATATGCCATTCATGCCCTCAACACACTACACTGGTCATTGTGTAATCGGACCTACACAGCAAGACGGAATGAGGATTCTTGTGGTAATCCTAGACATATATTGTTGTTGTGACAGAACTAACAGGTCCCTGTACAGTACTTCAAACCACCAAAATGGCAGATGCCAGACTTACACCACCGGACATCAGGAACTGCCCGCGTCTGCTGGCGGAAGTTGTCCATGTGGTGGGCGGCACCAACTGTGATGGGCACATCCATAAGCTTACGTTGTTGCCCATGGCAGTCGAGGCCCAATGGCTGTGTCTGTCAGCGGTGATGACTGCTACGTGGCGTACGGATATGCCGCATTGTGAAAAATCACTGCTGCCAGAAACAAATCCACCACTTCTTCTGCTTTGTGCTGTCTCTGGGAGCAATCATGTCATGTCCAGCAGGTGAAAGGGCCCCTGCCTTGTCTCCAAAGGACCTGGTGAGGCTTGTGAGCAAGGTCCTTCCCCTGTATGGTCAGCTCTGTGGCTCACCAGAGGAGCAAGTAAGAACCTTGCTAGCACAATTGCCTCAGTTCAACACCATAATTTCCATCCTCACAGGTTGCAATGTGCTCCTAAGTGCCAGTTAGACTTTTTGTGTGCCTGTTGTTGCAGTTTGTGTGGCATCAATGGGATGTACATGGTGCAGGTTTTGGATATCAGTACTATAAGTTGTGTTCATTCACATTGTGTTGTGTGAGGTTTTTAGAGGTCCTAGATCCTCCTTGTGATCCTCCTTGTGTTGGATGCACATTACTAGGCAATTAGACTTCACTGGCATAAAATGACATGTCTTTGTTTATGAAGTTTGTAAATGTTAGACAACATGTATGTGCATGACAGCATGAGTTGTGTATGCACTTTGTCTAAGTCATTTGAGGATCTTATAAGCAATGTGTATTGTGCCACAGATCCGTCACCCCACATTTGTCCTTGCAAAGCTGTTGCCTGGAACGCATATCATGACTCACTGTGCCATTCATGTTGCCACACAAGCAACATTGCTGATGGCCACATGATGTACTGTCATGCATGGAAGTGATGGAAATGTGAGTGTTATGTATGTTCTGTATGCTCAGCCTGCACAGACCAGGGCCTGTCAAATGTATCTCCCAGTATGGAACATACTCCAGGATGCGGGAGAATCACTGTGACTATGCAACTGTGGCATTGTGCCCACTTCCTGTAGACCTGTACATTCTGTCATGTAGCCAATATGAGGTTTTAGTGGCAAAACTTGCCCTGAATACCTCAGTTCATTGACTAGATCAGGAATGGGTACTGAGGTAAATCCCTGAACAGTCCACCTATGCATTTTTGCATCATTGTAAATGTGTCTTTTTGACTCATGTCAGGTCCCTTATTACCACAGTTCTGTTGTAAACTTCACATAAGTCATGTTTGTCCTGTATAGGTGTATTGCACAAATGACAAACTCACAATGCAGACAGTGTGTAGATTCCTGGGAGGCCATGACATGTGACTTAGTACCTTGGTGTCATAGCTGAAATTGAACAAAACATAACTTTGTATATTGTATGCCATCTCTGTAGGTTAGCAACATATGTTCAAAGGTGTGTTCTGTGGTACAGGTACATACCACAGAAACCCACCCTGAAATGGCCCACCATGCCAGCCCTTTGATTGTCACTCAAGTGTAAGGGTGAAGTGTATACTATGGTAGTAGCCTGTAGGAACTGTATGCATTGAGTCAATGTTGCAGAGTGTAACTGTGTTTGCCTAATCAGGCCTAAGGTGTTTACCCCTCAGAAGCCACATTGGTTTGTGGTGTTTCATTGTGGCTCACATCACAGTACATGTTGCTGAAGCATGGGCTACCTCATGTCAGTAGGCCAAGAGCAGAGTAGTAGGTTAGTCTGCAGAGGACTCCAAAAGTGTGTAGTCATGTCCCTGTACTTATTGACATGTGTACTTTGCACTTGTGGTATGTTGACACGCTGGGCGGCGGTCCAGTTGGGGCTGTCCTCCCACTGTGGATGGGGCGCACGTCGAAGCCTGACCCCTCTAATGGTCTCCATTCTGGCTGTGGAATTCCCGGAGCTTGATGGACATTTAAGGAGAGCACAGCAGCCACAAGGGGGTGAGTTAAGTTCATATTCCTGCCTGTCACATAGCCAAGTTGATGTGTTAGGTTCTGCCATCTCCCCCTGATGACTGGGGATGGGCCATGTGTGACACACAAGATGAGTAACTGTTTGTGTATAGATGATATTTTGGTGCATACGGATGTGCCTTTCTTATTAGCCCAGGGACCAAGGACACAACCAAGTAAACTCCAGCATGAAATTGCTCTCTAGGGACATGGATGTGTTCATTGATCAATCAAGTAATTGTTGTTGTTTTAGTGGGTCTAAATTCTATACAACAGACCACTACTCACAGTTACACCCCAAAGAAAAAAAAGTGATTGATCACTGTCCTCATCCATGTGTCTTGTCAAGTGAGTAATTTGGCATCTGCCCCCCAGAGGCCACTTGTCTTCAGTGTGTGATGAGTGCTGGTGCCTAACTACTGTCTGTAATGTGAAGGCGGCCATCAAGCATGTGACAGAGCACACATTGTTCTTTAGGGGTTTTGAACTTGGACACATGTAATGGGGCTAAATGGCATGTGGTGCCACAGACAGGAGAATGTCACCATTGATTGGTGGCTTACACATATCCTGAACCGTCATAGCATGTCATTTGGCATGTACAAATGCAGTAGCAATGAAAGACATGACAGGTAGGACTACAGTTTTTTCCCCCAATGTGCATTTCCATGCCATTGATGCAGCATCTTGTATCAACGTGGCAGGATTTTGGATCATCCTTTCTTATTCTTAGGTATTGTGTATATGACAGATAGATGTATGCATGACCTTGTGTGGGATCTGTGGGATTGAACTTAACATTGCCCTAATATTGTATGACAACAGGTAACTGAGGCATGCTCCATGAGGCAACAGTGATGAGGTCTCCTACTTGTTCAGTGGTTACTGTGATTGCACAACTTCACCCATGCAATTGGAGATGTCTGGAATTCAGGTATTCGTCTGGGCAACTTTTGGCAGATCATGTGACATGCATGCATATGGTGTGGTACATGTATGAGCCACCTTGATGTAGTTTGTTGCTAGGGCATTCTTGATGTATTGATAATATTGCTAATCACAACTGTTGTACAAGTGTGATTAGAAGCATGTAGTGACCCTTTTTCTCTTTGTATTTGTAACATCTTCCCAAGCAAGCGAAGAAGACATCTTTGGGTTCTTCCTCCAGTGGCCACTCCCTACTGGTGGTGGACCCATCAGGACCTGCTCCTGGACTATCTTTGTCCGCCGTCCACATTTCTATTGCCACACTCCCTGTTGCTCTTCGTACCCATTCACCCAAGAGGGTGGGCATCTCCTTCGTGACAGACATCTCAGCCTCAGACCCTGTTACCTCTGCTGCCCTGAGTGAGGAGGCTTTTGACCCCTTGAGAAGTATCTTTGTGGGGGAGACTGTCACTGTGAAAGCCATCCAGGGGTTGGCAAGCCAACTTCAGCAGACAAATGCGTACCTTGAAGGCATTCATACTGACATGTCTGGCCTACAGAGATCTTTTCAGGCTTTGGCCTCCTCACTGTTGGCATGCAGCCACCCCCCACATTCCTCTCCCCTCCATCTCCCTTTACCTAATACAAATTCCCTATTCATCTACCTGTCCCGAGCACACAGTCACATCTGCACACACCCACCTCAACACACACAAGCAGCACACATAGACACAAACACCACAAGACACACCGGAATGCAGGCACTCAACAGTCACCAATAGACACCATATCAGCCACCATTTCAACAGAAACCCCGAACACCCCCACCAACACACTCACCACAACCACCATACCCACAGACACCAGCAGAGCAGCCAGTGTGTCAACATCAGGACAGTGCGCGCTCTACGGGCGACAAAAATGCAAAAACCCAGCCTTTATGCAAGGGCATAATTCATGCATTGTATTTATATGCAGTATGTTAACCTTTTGCATTGCAAACTTTAACCTTGAAAAACACTATTAGTGATGTTTGCAATAACTGTTCATTTGCAATGTATTGCTGCAGGCTTACTGAGTGTGTTAGGGTGTGATCCCTTTCTAGGACCTTCTAGAAGCTTTCCCTGCAGCATGACTGGGTGTGGTTTGTGGGCTGGGCCAGACTCTAAATAAGGGAGCCAGCCCAGCTCCACTTGCTCACTATTCAGAGGTCCCGGTGCAGAGCAGCAGCAACTTCCTGAGCTCCTGTTCCGGAGGCCTACCTTGATGTTCCAGGCCTGCCCCGCATTATATTGGTGATCCTTGAGCAGGGTCGTAAGGTGGAGGTCGGGCTGGGCCCCCGACCCCGTTCTCAAAAATTCTTGAGTTTTGGGCCTACTCGTGAAACTTTCAGAGTACGCAAGTCATTGCTCTCATGAAAAACTTGATGTTCAGATCAGCAAAAGCTTGCGCGATCATTTCATGGCATTTGCATGTTCTTGTTCGAATCGGCAGTGTACGCAATTCAATCCCCTCATGTAAAACGTGGTGTTCAGATCAGCAAAAGCTTGCGCGATCATTTCATGGCATTTGCATTTTCTTGTTCGAATCGGCAGTGTGCGCGATTCATTTCCCGCATGTAAAACTTGGTGTTCAGATCGGCAAAAGCTTGCGCGATAATTTCATGACATTTGCATGTTCTTGTTCGAATCGTCAGTGTGCACGATTCATTTCCCGCATGTAAAACTTGGTGTTCAGATCAGCAAAACCTTGCGCGATCATTTATTGGCATTTGCATATCCTTGTTCGAATTGGCAGTGTGCGCAAATTATTTCCCGCATGTAAATCTTGATGTTCAGATCGGCAACAGTGTGCTTGATCATTTCGTGGCTTTTTCATATCCTTGTTAGAAACGACAGTGTGTGCGATTCATTTCCAACATGTAAAACTTGATTTTCAGATCGGCAACAGTGTGCGCGATCATCTCATGGCAATTAAAACTTTGATGTGTAGTGTTTGTTGAAGTGCACACATTTATCCTGGGCTTCTGGATTTTCTGTGAAGACGCTAAATTCAAAATATGACATTCTTTGTGCAAATTGGAGCCCATATTTATACTTTTTGATGCAAAACTGCGCCGGCGCAGTTTTGCGTCAAAAATATTACCGCCGGCTAAGTCGTAAAGGAAAACGACATTAACGCGGCGGAAATGACTGTGGGTCGATTTACAACACCGCAAACCAGATATGCGCCGTTTTTTTTGACGCAATAGCGTAAAAAAAAACAGCGAACACAGCCATTTCACCATAAGGAGAGTCAAAATGGATCCCAGATGCCACTACAGACCCCAGGAAGATGACAGCAGACCAGGAACCAGCCAGGAGGACCCACACAAGAACCAGGACACTTTTAAGAAGAAAAGAAAGTGTCGCTTTAGTGCAGAGGAGCAGGAAATTCTGGTTAAAGAGGTGACGGAACACCAGCACCAACTGTTTGTCACATCAAAGTTGCCAATCAGTAGGAGAGAGGCCATATGGCAACAAATTGTCGACAAGATTAACAGTGTGGCTGAAGTACGCAGAACAGTCATCGAGTGCAAGGAACGCTGGCATGACTGCAAGCGCAGGACCAAGGAAAAGATGGCCAGGAACAGGAAGGCAGCACTGCAGACTGGAGGTGGGAGTCCAGCACACCAGGAGGCCCTGGACCACATGGAGGAGATGGTCGCAGCCGTCATCCCTGAAGAGATCGTCACAGGGATTCAAGGACAGGACAGCGCAGACTACCAGGAGACAACGCACATGCAGGGTAAGTCGCATGGGGAATTAAAATGCAATAATGTCATCTACAACCAGGGGGGAGTACCGACCACTAAATGCATGGAAGTCATCTAATACATGGAGTGGCATGGGTAAAGGGGCACGGCAGGGGGGCATGGCCCGTTCTGAGAAGATCTGGGGCACTCCATTACACAACACCAACAACAGTCCCATGGGGGCATGCTGTCATGCCAACAATGGAGCAAAGGGAAAGGGAAAGCCACGCAAGGAGGGAAGGCCTCTACGTCAAACTGACATCCCGGCACACGTCAGCCAACATACCCCCTACATTAACTAGGGCCCTATTAGCAATCCTCTAGCCATACTGACAACTGGAATGTAACTGCGACAACAGTTTCCACTACCACCTCTGCTCTGTGTGCAGCTCAAGTAGCCAATGGCAGTAACCTCCCCATGGATCATACACACCTAAATTAGGGGGTGAGGATGACAACTGCAACAATCCCCAGAAACAAGACAAAGACCCCAGTACTCTCAAATGTCAATGCCCATAGTTGTCGCAAACATCAGCCAATGTAAACAACAATAGGAGCTACACAGCACTAAGGACACACCCATGCTGCATATGTCAGGGTCCATCCTGTGCCTGGGTAACAAGGCAACATCCCAAATGTCATACTGCTCAGACAACAGCATTGAGGAAGGGACACATGTAACTGATCACTGAAATACACCTGCACAGTCAGAGGAGGAAATAGGACACTGATAGGATAATCAGGGCAATCCAATGTAACACACATTCCCCAACATCAGCAGGACACATTAACAATGTCAACATCCATATCGGATCATAACATTGCCATGCATAGGATATGCCACATGTCAATTACATTTAAGTGGATGTGAAAGATCAGATATTGGGGCAGGTCCAGATTGTTAAGTGTGCTTCCAGGGCCATCAGTACACCCACAGCCAGTGAAAGGTCTCACCATGAGAATGGATGTACGCGGAGGGTCGAGTAGGAAAAGAAGGTGGCAATTCTCTATTTGGCATAAATCAACACCTAGAGGCGATGAGGCTGACAAGTCTGATAACTCAATAACATACATGTGACACACAGGTAGGCCATAGGCCTGGAAGAATGCCCATCTGAAGGACTGAAGAAATTAACACAAAACAAGATCACAAAGTGAATTCATCAAAAGGCAGGCACGTCACATCAAAATTGCCACAACACAGACACACTAATTGTACCTGGTTTAATTGCAGAGGAAGATGGATCTCCTGCGGATATGCCTGTCCCAGATTTCCCTGATGACATGGATGACGAGCCGATAAACATTCCCCAGGAGACTATCCAAAAGGTCCTTGAAACCCTCCAGACCCCACCTTCAGTCACAAGGAGGAGCACAGAACAAGCAGCCATCACAGAGGATCCACCCACCACCCCAATTGTAAGACCTGCCAGCTCCAATACAGCTGAGGACTCAGATGACACTGGCACCAGCTTTGAGAGAACTGTAGTTGGAGTACACAGGGAGCTGGCCAAGGAGGTGCGGTGGGGATGCAAACTATGGCAGCCAGCCTTGATGGGATGCGTTTGTGCATGATGTCATCTGCAGATCAGGCAGCAACTATGCAAGCCCTAACATCCATACTGCAAGGACTATAAGAAACTGTCAAGGAATTCACCACTGCAGTAAGGGAGTTGCCACAACACCTCGCACCCCAAACCTTCAACTGCATGCACGAATGCAATCATGACACCCTCAGGGCCGACCTGGCTGCCTACCATCGTGATGTGGCTGCTATTCTCACGAACCAGCAGACCCTCCTTGCTGCAGTACTGCCCTTAAGACATTCACAGGGAGCAGCGACCGGGATGTCTGACTCCACGTCTTCTAACACTGAGGTGTGTGTTGCCCCTTCACAACCAACAACAACAAGGACAAAGCAGGCAACACACACATCAGAAGACATGGAACAGATCACATTCACAAGGAAAATGACCCGGAAGCACTAGTCCCTGCCACATGGTCCACATTTACCAAGGTCCTGCGCATTGTAACTTGCCAGTCTTGCAACAACTTTACTCGAGCACTGTTCTGCGAACCACTGTATATCTTGTCACCCAGCCCAGTGATTGTCTCTCTCCTACTTATTGCCAAATCCTGTCCCTCTGCACTGTCTGAAGCATCAACCCCAGCATGTCAAAAGCATTTCCGTAACCCCTTGTGTTGGATCCCAATTTAAAATGTCACTATAATGGACTCACAATCATGGACAATGTACAGATAGCACTACAGCACGTTTCAATAAATAGCACTTACACAACAAATCTGTCTCTGGGTAATGTGACATATCAACTGTGAAGTAGATAACTGAAATGTGCCTACTGTCAAATTACGTAGCTTGTCAATACAACTGTCCTGATAATATGTATCAGAGAATTCTGCACAGTGCCCATGATTGCATCATACCCTGCCCTTCCTGAGGGACAAATCGGATGAAGTGAGAAACCATACACCACCATGCTGTGTTGGACAGAAGAATGCTTCCTCAGGGGATAACTAAGTCATCAAATAGTGGTCGCAAAATGTTGTAAACATGCAAAAATAACACAATAAACATGCCACACTAATCTAAGTAAACACTAAAAAAACTGCACAAATGAAGGTGTCTGAGTTAACATACAAATAGGTAATCATGCCGAACTGTGTCACAAATGATGTATGAGGGTCATGAAGACAAGAATACAAGATTGCCAATGAGAACTCATCTTCTAAGGGTGTGCATGATCATCACACTGCAGTCAGACCTAAAACTGTTTCACCAATATCAAGTCTGGAAGCACTGTTAGTGACTTTGAAAACACACATCAACAGAAACACATTGGGATCCATATTAACTGTGATTGGTGGTTGCAACAAAGGGTCGACACTTTGCAAGGTAGCTCTGGGCTAGCTGCAAATCGTACAGCTCAGTTGGGATTTGTTTGTAGCATAGGACACAGATGTTATAGTACCAAATTGATGTACACTGAATCCAAACCCACGATCAAGTACCATTCAACACATACTATTAAGGGGTAACCAAATATTTATTAAATGCTAACCACAGATGAGGAAACTGAGGGAAAAATCTTACCTACCCTAATCTACCCTGACTACTCATTACCCACAACTGTCCCTAATTAATCTAAGCTACACTTACTTATCACATGTAACGAAACGTTCTAAACATCTATCCCCCACCCCCCCTTATGAGACGGGACACATGGAGGACAACACATACTAACCTAAACACATACTATACTATCCTATACAAATATATTTTTTTTTGTATTTTTTTTTTTTAACACACAAGAACCCCAACATAGCCCCCCACCCACACACTTAATAAGTAAAAATATAAAGAATGAGGACCCCCCACCCCCACCCACTAACACTAACTAAACTAACAGCCTAAACTAACCTAACACTAAGCCCCCTAAGCCCACTAACTATAAGAACAAGGAAAGAGGAGGGAGGGGAGGGAATCATGTCCATCAAAAAAAGTGTCTAGAGATTGGCCCTCCGGAGGGTCCTCTTAATGGACTTGATCCGCCGGTTAATGTGCTGCACGTCCCGGCTCAGGTGGCTCAACTTGCGCAGCACTTTGTCCATCTTATGTTCCATTCGGTTGAAGGCTGCAGGGTCAACAGATGGAGCAGTGGCAGTCTGGGTACCGGTGGAGGAGGTCTGTGTGGGTGTGGTGTCAGGCCTAGTGGGCTGTCCTGCACCGGTGGCAATGCTGGGGCCAGGAAGTCCAGCAGATGTTGGACCAACAGTGGCAGCTGTGGGTGGGGCCACCTGGCTCGTATTGGTGGTTGTGCTGGTGGTGGCTGTGGTGGGCAAAGTAGGCCCACCCTGTGGTAAGGCTCTCCATGCCCCGGAGGCCCGTTCATGGCGATATCGCCGGGCCATCCTCCGGAACCCCGACTCCACCAGCAGGATGTGCTGATATCGCATGGCCCAGCGCTGAAATTCACAGACCTGGTCTGGAGTCATGTTAGCAGCTGTGAAGACAAATGCAGATTTTCTACATTAGTAACTGCATTGTGTGAAATGGCACAGGAAATTAATCAGACATTACATCTACTGTACTTGTAACAGCTCATATCACAATACAGAGCATTGAATGTCCCTGAGGAAGTATATGGCAGGCCAGACTACAAAGGTCACATCACACAAAGCACATCCATAACCTACAAGATGGGTAATAGTTCTGCCAGTTATCATCTAAGAATCATGCTGCATATCCTCCGCCAAGACCTGGGCTACAAATGTCAGTGTACGGAAAGCAAAACTAAAGCCACATGGTCTGCAAGTTGTAACTGGACTTGCCAGTATAGTACCAAGTGCCAAACCTGAGTGTGTATACTAGTATGCAACCAAGCCACCACTTATTCACATGTATGTGTAACATACTCATAGCATCAGTACTAGGTACCCCATTCACAAACCCATGGCCGTGTTTGAGGGGGGCGGTGGATACACAACTATAATTTGCCAACAACATGTACACCGAGGAGTGTATAGGAAACTCCACACATGTTTGTCTCTACAGACACACCACAGGTAAGGTCTATCTACAATTAGGAGTCAGCAAACCCTAGAGCACTCATAGGGTCAGACATGTCAGGAAATGCAGAACTTGGTACACAACATATACTTCCAGTGAGGCCTGACTTACATCAGACACAGAGTTGCTAGAACACCCATGATCATGAATTGCATGCACACCTAGGCCATTGCACTCAGGTTCCACAGACTTGTTGCACTACATGTGGAAGTACATGCTGCTAGGAGGTTCTACCTACTGTTTCAAAATAACGTAGGTAAATAGGGAAGCAGATGTCTGTTGGAAAGCTATTTGCTGTACCAATCTTAGAGAATGTGGGTCTGACAGGCTGACTAAATTGGGGCTGACTTCCAGTGCGACTCTTGGTCATACAAGTGTCACACACATGACTATCCCCTGTACTCACAGTGGGGCCCACAGGGATGTCCTATAATCCCTACATGATACCATTGGATACGCATTGGCAAACTCAAAACATGTGAGAACTGCATTCCCACTCATGGAACAAGAGAAAAGCTTGCCCAACGCATCACACCTTGCTATGCGTCCAACTCACATGAGTCCATAACCAGCAAACACAACACATAACAGACATGTCAACACTTACTGGAGTGGTTGGGGTCCTCAAATGTAGCCACCTCTCCCACAGAGTAGGGTGCCGGTCCACCTGTAAGGTATGGAAGGAAGAAATGTGCTCAAAATCTGTGCACAGTGCAACAATTTCATAAACATTTACAATGTGTAGGCTTAGTAATGAAATGGCAGCCATTCAGACATGATGGTACTGCGTCTGATATATCACGGCCAACTTGTACATATCATGGGTCTCCTGTGACAGTTACACACATATCTGCACACATACATTGGCCCTAACTATCATGTGGTTGCAAACATGCCCCATAATTGGTGAGCACTAAAGAATATGGAGTGTAATTGTCTCATCATGTGCATCCAAGAGAGACATCCAAAGCCTGGTTACTTGAGGACTGCATTACCAGTCAAACATGCCTTGTGGCCATGACACATTTATTGCACTTAGATCCCAATGTACAGAGGGAGGGGCAGGGACTTTTGTAAGCCATCCTGTTGTTACAGTATAGTCAATTGATGTGGCCCAGCTATGGTGATTTGCACCAACCATGGAGATGTGATGCCATGTGCATACACTTGGACTGCCATCCATATTTGGATTGTGGCTCAACTAATTCCAACAAACATCTTAAGATGTTAGCTGAGGGCACCTTACACCTTTTCACAATGTTTTCAAATCAAGAACTGACATGTATCCAAAAAGATCAAGGAACACAATAATCCCACACATTCATAGTACTTCTGTGAACGCTTTCCTTCCACACTCACCAGACTCACATGAGACATATGTCTGAGCCACTTTGCTATTATCAATTGATGTGAAGGCAGCACTCATTTTCAGCATCATGTAGTGATTCTAAAGTCAGTCTAGCTATTGCGTCAACATAGTTGGCCTAAATGTTGGTACATCTGTACTTCTCTGTCAATAGTACCCTATATAGACATGATTGGCTCATATTTTGTTAGCTGTTCTGACAAAAAGGCTGCACCAATTTCCTTCATGGAAAAGTAACCTGTAAGTTTGCTGAGCACGTACTACCTGACAGCTAGCAATTGTGATCGTTGCCATGGTGCATCAATGATCCCCTTATATTTCCCCAGCATTACACACAGTCAGGAAGTTAGCTGGCAGACATTACACTAATCCCCTGATGTCACTACAGAGCATTTAATCGTGCACATTAACATAATTCGTACTCACCAATAGTGCCACCAATCATGATTCCCAGGTGGTCCAAGAGATCCTGCTCCCTGGTGATGAGGTCAGCCCACCAGTGCTTCAGCTGGTGGTCACTCCTCTGGCTGGCATACACACGCTGCAGGTGATGCAGCACCTTTCCCCACCGGATTCTGTGCGCCTCTGTGGGATACCCCCGTATCACCATGCCCCCTGCCTGGATCATGAGCGGCAAGAAATGCATCACCAGCCAGATGAAGCCCCCCAACTCCTCTTCCCCCATCCTGCCAAGACGTGGCCTACCAAGCATACTTATAAGTGATATGGAATAGGGGTAAAAGAAATAGAAAGGGGAAAAGGGGGAAAGTAGGGGTACAAAGACAGAAAAAAGTAAACCTAAACACTAAAAGAGCCCAATTATCCCCAAACTAACACTACCCACAACAGACTCCCACAAACAAGAAAAACACAAGATAAATGAACAAATGTAGACAAAACACAGTAGTACAGTATACACAAACAATATTTATTTCACAAATTGACAATATAGATAGCACACAGGACAAAAACAGCACAAAATCTCAGGACAACACTCTCTACACAGCCACACAGTCTAGAAGGATCATAGACTGCAAAGTGAAAGTGAAAGTACACCCACTGTACATGATCTGTAAACAGGATATCCTATTACATCACTTCCTGTATGAAAAGTCCCGCCTTTTTTGCGTTATGCGTCATTTTTTTTTACCAAAACTGTATTTGCATCATTTTTTTGACACACAGACGTGAGTATTAACCCGCATCCACATAATGATACATGGACTGTACAAATATCTGGATGCGGGCTAAATTTCACTCTTGTGCGTCAAAAAAAATGACGCAAATACAGTTTTGGTTGTCAAAAAATGACGCACAACGCTAGGGACAATTACAGTGCATTAACTGGTTTGGGGCATTTTTACTTCTTTTTTGGTTATTTTACATTTTGAACACATCAGAGACTGGCTAATTGAAGACAGTATGATGTATGTTCACATGTGTGACATCATACTGCAGCGGAACATGATCCACTACTCCCTTCACAGTATTTGTACAGTTGGCTGATGCAATAGATGGTCATAAGTGTGGCCTACATATATGTGTTGCACAAATTGTGCATGTTTGGCATAAGGAGAGGATAGCAATGTGACGCACATATGTACAATACCTAAATGCCTTTGGCTCAAATTGTGTGCTTTCACAACTAATGTGTTGGTTGACCAAGTGTGTGTGTATCACATGAAGCATTATTGTACATATGGTTGTATGAATGTGACGTCCATGTGTCCAATCCTTAGATGCAAGTCATATTGGAAATGAGCGAGGGCATGTGTTAGTCATACATGTAACAACACCCGTAAAGTGTACTTCCAAGTTTTAGGGTCACGTAGACACCACATGTGACATAGCATGCACCAGATGGATGGCAGACGCTTGTTCATGTCAATGGTCCACATTTTCTACATCCTATGTCCTAGAGTATTGGTAAGAGCTTCCTAGGCACTACTTGGAGAATCCCACAGTGAGTCATACACATGCATTGAGGAAGTGGGTACCATGTTGTTTGCACAGACAGACAAGGGTGAATCTCATATGCATGATGACACCACAGTTGAGGCCATAGTAGTGAGCCCCAACTATCAAGTGGCTGTGGTGGACCAGCATACAAGACAGCACATGTCCACTTATTTCCAGTGATCAATTGCACATAGGTGTCTTGTTCATGTGTGTGGTCCAATGATGATCCTGTAGATTGTTTGGGGTGTAATTTGTCACAGTTCGGTCCAGGACTCATCATGATTCAGTGGCAGCTATTCCTGTATCTACTGAGTATCCTTGGTTGATCAATGTGAGTAAAGTAGATGTAGACATGTGAACCAACATGTGGATGGTCCCACCCTGTCACTAAAGATGTGTAATTGGACAGTCAACAGGGCAACCTTGGTGTGCTGAGTGAGATAATGTCTCAGGTGTCATGTTCCGGCAGGTGTCATTACAACATTTGTACACTGGTTGGCCTCTGCACTTCCCACTGCATTTGGGAACATCATAGCCTCTGTGCTGATTATTCTCGCAGCTATTCACCACACACGGCCCATCACTATGTTGTGCGCACTGTGATGCTGTGTGTGAAATGTCAGGCTCCTGACATTTGTGTATTATTCATGGACATTATCAGAGGTTGCTGGTTGTGCTGAAAGCCCCGTACCCAATCCCTGCCTACGGCCCTGGGACACTGTCACACTTTATCATTCATGCATAAATGCAACCCAGACAAGGGATGGGCCATGAATTTTGCTTTTTCAAGAGGATGTAACTCAAATGGTACAGTTAAAAGGCAGATGATGCTATACAATGTTTTTGGGTATGCATGGAAGAAGCCCATGCCCAATGCCCCCTGATGAATGAGAGGTTTGCTAACGCAAGTGTGGTACATATGTAGACACAGGGATACTTTAGTGTGACGTACAGACAGTTGCCAGTCAGGCTGACAGAATGCAAGGTGATTCAGGATCCAGTTACTTGACAAGTTACGTAATCAGTGGTCTGACTGAGACTGTTTTGAGGACAAACTAGACAGTTGACATGTCAAACTGTGTACGTCCTGTGTTTTTGAAGGTGACAAATGAACCCAAGGGCTGTGTTACACGGCTTAATTAGTAACAATGCTTGACGGTGTATTTGACATAATGGCAACTCCTATGCTGTTCCAGGCATCATCAGGGGCAGTGCTTTTTGAAATGGGTGGTGTGCATGGAGGTGATCAGAGGTGTGGGATCCATCTGTTTCTCACCAGTCCTGTAGGTGAGACTTGCATTCTAAGGGCCAACAGACATTTTCACAAGGGGAAGCAATCTACATGTGCTAACAGGGCTTTGAAACTAGAAGACAGTCTATAAATTGACCTGACGTCCTTGTAGTCAGATGTTCTATGATAATGGCATACCATAGGAAAGGGTGTAGCACACTGGTTTGCTAATGTTGGTCTGTGTGTGTAGAGGAGGTAATATCAGGGTACACATCTTAGTATTCCAGGGACCTCTTCCGACAGGTGGGTTGTGACCAGGTGCATGGGTGTGTCAGGAGTTAGGAAATGGGCTGACATGTACATGGAATGTCATGTGCACAATGCTTGTCATATGTGTGGCACTTGTGCTGCCTATGTTCTGCTTCTAGAGAACTCTAGTCACAGATAGTCCTTGCAATGATTGGATGCAGTTGGACTTACTGCTGTCAAGGGTCTGGTCAGGCATTCCTGTTACTGATGCCAAAGCACATTGACTTCCTCATGTATGAGGCTTGTTTTCCCCTTATTGAGTGATGGTGTCTTAGTTGTGTGCCATATGCTGCGTTGGACCTTGCTTTCAACATGTATGTGTGAAATAGTTGTGGTCCTCTGCTATTGGCCTTCAAAGGAGATATGTACATGATATATGTCATTAAGAGTGTGTGTGTATGTGACCATTGTATGTTAGGCATCACATTAGCTCTGGGATGTTCCGTGTCCTACTCAGTATCTCAGCAATGCTCCATGAGGCAACACTCTTATTCTGCTAAGTAGAGATGAAGGTGTGCAAAAAGGAATAGCCAGACCATGATATGGTGATTAGAACAGGTGTTTATTTAAATTTGTTCACTAAAGTGGTGAAGGTGATCATATTCAGAAGAAATTATTTACAATCTGTTGCCGCCTGCGTATACCAGCGGCCGTGTTCTGTAGTTCCCCCTCCTGTTGCAGGCCAGCATCCTCCTCTTCCTCCTCTTCAGGCATGTGTGGCTCTGGTTCCAGGAGGGGAATGTTTCTTTTGATACAAATGTTGTGCAATATTGCACATGTGAGGATGATCCTACAGACCATCTCGGGGGAATATAGGAGGCTACCAACAGTGATGTCGAGGCAGCAGAACTTTGACTTGAGGATGCCAAAAGTCCGCTCGACAATGCTGCGTGTCCTCTTATGGGCGTCGTTGTAGGCATGCTCTGCAGCAGTACTTGGGTTGCCAAATGGTGTCATAATCCATGGCTGGATGCCATACCCCTGATCAGCTGCAAGAGAAAATGATTGGGATCATGTTGATGTAGCTGGCACTATTGAAAAGACCTTTCATGGCAGTAGTTGTCTTGTGTTGTCTGTGACTCTTTTGTGTACTAATGTGGCATCCTATGCTTGTAGTATGTACCATCTGCATTGTGTTGTTTCCTTGGCTGAACAAGTGTTTGTCTGCTAACCATTTGTCAGCAGTATGTTTTGGGATTTGCAGTACAGTGTGCCCTCCCTAGCATTGTGACTTGTGATACAGGTGTCCGTGTGTCTTCACCGGGGTTGAGATGATAGTTCCATGCACAGTTAAAATTGAAAGTGTTGTTAACACGTTCATATCAATGTACCCTGGACATCCCATACCTTGAAACTTATGCAATGGATTAATGTAAAGGTCATTGGGACACTTACAATTAGCAAGGTGACATTTAGGCAACCACACTCATTGACGTCTTAACATTAGGCTGTACAGTAATTTCCGATGTGTGACAGGTTCAATGGTGACTTAAGAAACATGGTTAGCGGTGTCACGAACTCAGTGTGTTCCTGTTCACATGTTGCTGTTGTGGTGTATGTGTTGTGTGTCCTAGAGGGTTGCTGTGCTTTGTGTATATAAGTAGGTTTTTGCACTTACCAACAAGTAGTCCATTGCCATACCGTCCATCCTGGAAGTGTTCATTGATGGTGCAGTGACGAAAGATGTATGAGTCATGTACATTCCCAGGATATTTAGCCACGATGTTGGTGATCAATCCCTGGTGATCGACTATGGCCTGCACGTTGATGGAATGTGTGTGCTTCCTGTTGCGGTAGAGGTGTTCAGTTGCAGCAGGTGGCACAAGGCGTACATGTGTGCAGTCGATTGCACCAAGGATGTGTGGGAAGCCACTGATGAGATAGAACCCCTGTTTTGTTTCCTGCTGCTTCTGCAGTGTGTTAGGGGAGCAGATGTGGTGGGGTGTCAGTCGAATGATGGCATCCAGTGCTTTGGGCAAAAAGGCAGAGAATGATGGTTGTGATATTCCGCCAACCAGGGCACCAGTTGTTTGGAAAGAGCCACTTGCCAGCATATGAAGTACGGAAAGCAGCTTTGTTTCTGTTGGGATGGTGCGGGGTGTCACCAAAGTGGGGGCCAACTGCTGTTCAATGTTGCGCAGCAGCTGCTGAATGGCCTGCCAGTTCAACCGGTACCTCTGGATGATGTTGTGTTCCCTGAGGCCCTGAAGGGTGGTTCTTGGGTGGAATATCCTTTCCTGCCTTCTGCGCTGCCTTTAGGGTCCCTGCTGGTGTTGTTGTAGCTGCTGTTGTTGCTGCTGGGCTCTGCGTCTGTGTGCACGCTGGCTAGTATCACCTCCATGGCTCCCTGTTGCTGCTCTGCTGCTCTGCTGCTCTGCTGTTTGTTCTGTGTGTTTCTGATTAAATACAGGTGTTTTTGCCCAAAAGCATAAATACGACGCACGGCCTTTTAAGCCATTTTTTGGACGGAAACGCCTACCTTGCATATAATTAACGCAAGGCGGGTTGCCACATCCAAAAAATGATGCACACAGCGGAATTTTGGCGTCCGCGGGCTCGGGCGTCAAAGTTTAAATACGGGGCAACGTTTGCGCTGATTGTGTGTCAAAATTGTGGACGCATAATCGGCGCAGACAGAGTATAAATATGCCCCTAAGTTCCTGGTACAATTCCTATTATTTTCCTGGGAATTTTTCAGATTGCCTTTGTCCTCATGTTTCAAATGCAAAGTTTGATCTGAAACATTATTCTAGAAGGTTCTTGTATTCCAAGACATATGTGACATTTCATGAAAAGTCCATATGAAACATTGTATTAACCATTCTTGATTTTTTCCAGGTACCCAGAGTTCTTGAGGCCTAGTGATAGTCACTTCTTAGGTTCTTAGGTTACAGTATGAGAACGCTTAGAACCATAGTCTAGTGAAAGTCACTGTGATTATATCTTGATATTGTGTTGTTTAAACTTTTGCTTACTACAGGTCTCCTTCCCTGCTGTTCCCTACCTAATCCCCTTTCCCCCCACTTGGACTCTCTCAGGCTCTGTGATATTTCTATCAGAGTTTTGGAGCTGTCTAGTGGTGGACATGTTGGGAACGTGCACAGGCCCCGAGGATCAGGTCTCCCTGACACAGTGATACATCCCCCACACCCACCATACAACAGCTCACAACCCACAGATCCACACACCTCAGACTCTATACCCCCAGACATCACCATAACACCCACAGACACAGCCACCACACCCCCAGACACTACTCCAACATACATAGACACATCCACAACATCCACCAAACCCACAGATACCACCCCAACAGACACACACATCTACCACATCCATAAAACCCACAGACACCACCCCAACAGACAAACATATCCACCGCTCCCACATCACCCAGCACATCCACCTCCCAGGCCCATAAGACATGCAAACACCCATACTCACACATGCAACAGACACCACCCAAACACAAGCATACCTCACACTCACACACCCAAGGCATCTACACCCACAGAGAAGGCCACCACTCCCTCAACCTCCAAATCTTCAACCCCTTCTGTTGCCCCTACCTGTTTTCCTAAGGAAAGTTTCCTTTTTGAGCTTTCCCTTTTCCCTGTTCCTTCAACCCCCCTCCCAAGCCCAAGAGGCCCCACCTACATCCCAACCCATCCCTTCCACATCCAAGTCATCCCCGTCACAGCTGCCCCCTGCAAGTACCAATACACCTCCTCCCAAGAACAAGCCCACCCCTGAAGAAAAATCCCCCTTCTCCTAAACCCAACTTCACCTATCCCAAATCTGACCCTACCCCACCCAAGAATGATCCCTGAGGTGCCTGCCTGCCCACTTAATGCCTCTTCCTGTGGAGGTTCCCTGGCAGTGATTGGAGTCAATGTTGGGCACAGTACTGTGCATGGACTTTGCTACTGACCTGCGAATGGCCTTTGATTATAATTGTTTTTGTTCAAATAAACCAAAGTTGTTGTGTTAGGTACACATTTGTCCTGCCATTACCTTTCTACCTTTTTGTTGTTTCTGAGTAACTTGTCATGTATGTGTACAGTTGTGTGTGTTACACCCTGAATGCTGATCCATTTGCAGTTGTTTGCAAAATCTGACTTTGTGAGCAGTGCTGGTGTCGCCCACGACAAGGGTAGATATTCACTCTTTGGATATTTGGGTGGTAATCCAATTGGGGTATCACTGAATTGTGTTATGTTTGCTGTGGTAAGTATTTCACCTTGAGGTGGCCAATGTCAGCATGTATGCTGTTAGACTTACCTCCCTAATATGGGTTGAGCATTCATCTCATGTATAGAAGCTTGAGTTTTGTTTGTCCACACATGGCGGGTGTTCAATTATGCTACCTTCCTTTGCATTTGACTGAGCAAGTGTCCTTTTTATGTGTGTACCTTGCAGCTACTACATCTAGATATATGGCCTATGCTATTGCTGTTATATTTGCTTTCTTGACTTGCTCTTGCACATCTTGCAGATTGGCATGACACTGGCTCTCCTATTGTTTGTCCCTTAGATACCTGAAGGGCCAGTTCCTGTACGAGTGTTGCTTAAGGGGCATGTGCAAAGTGAAATGTGTCCGAAGGCAGCATCCTTCCAGGACTGCTCCTGATGCCCCCATTCCTATTGTGCGGGAATTAGTCTGCATTGTGAGCCTTGCATAATTTTTTCACAAAATATTGTGTATCCCATTGACATTCCATTGTTTTGCAATATGTGTGATGCGTGGGTCTATTATATGGATGTTTAATGTGAGGGGTATTTGTGCTACATGATACATCCATACATATGTGTCTTCAATCTGATGACAGTCCAATGCATGTGAGGAATGTGAGGGTGTCAGTTGAATTGGTAGATGTAGTGTTGCTGTGGTGTTGCTGTTGTGTGATATACTGTTCTGTACACTTCACTGTCCCTGTGCCTTTGATGAGCAGACAGGTGTGTTTGTGTAGTGTGGCAGTGCAGTGTCAGTGACCTGCCCAAAGGGGGCATTTGATAGCTGTGAATGTGTCATTCATTGTGAATGACTCCGACTGTGAACAAAATGCCAAGTATACTTGGTGCCCGTAGCATACACCCCATATCATGTGGATGGTAGCGCAACAATCTTTTGTTGAGCTTCATGCCACAGATAGATGTTTTGTCTTACCATTGGTTGCATCCATGGGAACATGGATTTCGGACTTCATTGATGAGCAGCAGCAGTGGCAGGACATGTGTGATGGGCTCCATGGGGGCACGGGACATGTAACGCTGCCTGCAGGTGAGTTGCTTCCTTTATACACTCCATTTCTGCCTGCTGGGACGTGGTGGTTGACCACCACGGTCACATTGGCACTGAGCAACATCATGATGTGTCCAGCGGAAGCATGAATATGGAAGTATAGTTGCCTCATTGACTGCTCTGACCTTTGGAAAGCAACTCAGGAAATTGATATGAACTGCAAAGTGTCAAAAGGCCTTTGAGGAAGGCACTATGCCCTGCACCAGTACTGAAAACACCTGACTACAATCAGTCTTTTATTGTACAGATGGATGCCTCTAACAAAGGAGCTGGAGCAGTTGTAGCTCAACTGGTTGACAACTGTAGAGAGCGTCTAGTAGCCTTTATTAGTAGGAGATTACTACTCAGAAAACACAATTGGGCAGATACTGAGAAAGAGTGCTTTGCCATATTGTGGGCCTTGTGTAAGTTCTGCCAATGTTTGTTTGGCTCTAGGTTTGTGGTGCAAACAGATTATAAGTCACTGAAATGGTCAATGGCTCTGGTGGGTAAGAATCCCAAGCTGCTGAGATGGTCTATTTCTTTGGAAGGGTTAGATTTTGTAGGTGAGCACAGAGCCAGATTGAGCCACAACAATGCTGATTACCAATCTGATCACCCAATCTCTCCAGGTTAGGTGTTGGTTTGGGGTAATCTGATCTCGGAGTGACATCTGTTGGGACAGAAAAGTCCAAAGCATGGTTAAAGATGTGTACCCCTGCCTTGAGTGCCCAACTGTACTGTTGTCTGGATCCCTAATGCTGATTTTTTGTCATAGGTGAACCTGGCGTTTTGATTGCAGATTTTTTGAACCAGGACAGGCACACAAAATGCTACCCTCATAGTGGTTTGAAGGCTACAGCCTTCACCAGGATTTAAGCAGTGGAAGGGCAGTGGTGGCAGCATACAATGTAGTGATCAGTAGTGAGTAGGTCATCTTTGCCTGGTATCACTGAAGCAAGACCTACAGCCTCACTCAACTTTTTAAAAGTTTTGCTGCTGTGTGTTTAATTCAAAATTGGCCTATATCAGGTAGATGTGAAGTGCTGCTCAGCTCAAGCAGTGAGTGCGCTGGATGTATGTGTGCCTAGGACGTGTACAGTACAGGGACAGCGCACTACTGTGCAGTATATGTGTGGTAAGTGCCTGTACTGTGTATATAATCTTGTGAAGAATACATTACATGAGAGATGGAGAACTGTGCAAATCATACTCAATGAAAGCATGTACTGCGTGTATGTGTGCTTGCATGAAGTACAATACCTGAAGAGTGAAATGTTTTGTAGTGCAAATGATGAATGTGTGTACTGGCAGTTTGTGTTTGCAAATAGCATACCCTAGCACAGTACAGAAAAGCTTCAGTACTGAACAGTACATGCAGACTGTTTGTACTGAATGTATGTGCACCTGTAATGGTACAATGGATACAAATGTAACAGTGCTGGCCAATAAGTATGTGTAAATGTACACTGAATGAGTGTACCTGCATTGGTACATTACATGGAGAACCCTGGGTTCCATTTTGGGAAGCCCCAGGCCTGCTTAGTGTAGACATGAGGAGTAGAGACATTCCCCAAGATAGACTTGTGCATTGCTGCATTCCTGTGCACTGAATGGGTCACACTGGAGGGAGGAAGGAAGGAAGGAAGGAAGGAAGGAAGGAAGGAAGGAAGGAAGAAAGGAAGGGACCCTCCCTTTACACTTCAAGAGGTTGCTCTTTGCCTCAGTGATAGATCACAAGGAAGGGGCCTGAACACAAATCAGGCAAATCGGGAAAGGGGATGTGGCTGATAAGGGAATCATAAAGAGTAGAGGTCGGAGCCTGGGATTACCATTTTAGATGCACACATCATTGAGCCTGAAATCCAGGTGTGGACTTGGGTCACTCATATCAATTGTGTTGTGAGTCTATCAACTTCGGAGACTTGCCTGCTGTGACAAACATTCTTTCAAGGGGAAAGAAGAAAAAGAGAAGTGGACACTTCAAAAGAACCAGAACACCAACATGAAACTTCAAAGACTCAGACCCTAAATCACATTTTGGTGTCTGGAAATGGACTATAAGAAGGGGAGGTGGAGCCCACAAACTTTGTCATCCATCAAGCGTCCAGAAGAGCTGTGTGAGAAGGGGAAGCTCGACAAGACTTCTGGCTGTGACAAGGACTAGAAGCCAAGACCTGCTAGTTTTCCTGCTGAGTAGGGGACATCACCCAAGGAAAACCGAGATCATGTCCTGGAACCTGGAACCTGCAGCACCATCACCTGCCTACTTATAAAGAACTGTGTGCCTTGTGAGGAAGAGGAGAGTGTTGGAGGGAGTGAGCTCCATTAGAGAGCCCTACCAAGGGACTCCCTAAGTGACGTTTTTAGGAAAACAGCTGCACACCAATTGGGTCTTTGCCTGTGTGCAGGAACAGTCCAGCGACCCCTGTATGCCAGCAAATGGTTGCTGTGATCTAAGTCAAGTGAGAAGCACTGTGCAGGAAGTGCCAAGCCTACCACAGCACACCACGGTGACTCCATATGCCAGAGGGGGCCAACGTTGAACTTATTTGGGCCAGGAGCATTAAAATTGAATCCACTGAGATCGGCCACCCCATATGCCAGAAAGGTCTAGTGTGGTGTGGGCGATCGAAGCATAAGCGTCTTTGCCTGATTGTGATTAACAGGACAATCCTGTATGCTAGTGAGAGCTGCTGGAATTACTGGGGCCAAGTGTTCAGGTCATTGCCCGGACGAGAGGCTTACTGCCATGACTTGCAGGTCCAGCCTGCCAACTACACTTGACTGGTACCCCGAGGGTCACCAGGATGCACCCGAAAATGTTGCACCTCACTGATGCTCCAGTCAGGAGCCAGAGAATTCCCCCATCCACTTTAGGGAAGAGTGACATCTCATGTTTGCCAAGCAGGACCAGCTATGTTTGGTGAAGAAACTGCAAGCACTCCTCAGAGGAGAGAGCCTGCATCTGCTGGGTGCTGCTGCATTAACTACGCATAGCTCATCTTTGCCGAACAGGATCTTGACCCATGATCACCCACGGAGTGAGTACTAGCTGCAACACTGATCACTTCCGTACCGCCAGAGAGGTTAGACTGGAACTGGGCCTGTGAAGCCCTGGAGGACTTGCTGATAATGGTGCTGCAGCACTATAGACACCTTACCACTCAGAGTCAAGTGCAGAAGGGGTACTTGGCATAATTGCTCAGGATCCACAGTAGGCTCAGGACACAGGACATCAGTAGCAAAAGGCCTCAACCACCACGGTTGGGCCCAGTAGCCCCTACGAGCCCTGTGGTCCTCTGAAAGGGGTTATGGTAGGGACCATAGTCAAATGGACAAGAACAAGGTAGAAAAGGCAAACCAGGAGACCTGGGCAAATAGTAGGAGTATTATGGGGCAGGAGGGCCGAGGAACTAGGAGGGCTTGAGAAACCAAAGCCAGTTGACCAGCACCAGAAGACCTGATACATGAGTACCGGACAAAGCAGTACCAGAACTGAGACTAGGACTACATGAACCAGGGGGAATAGGATCAGAAGGATTAGGAACTAGATAAACCAGGGGAGCAGGACCAAGATGACTGATGGGCGAGAATTTAGGGTGAGGAGGAAGAAAAGATCCAGGACCAGGAAACCTGTGAAACAGGAGACCCACAATCTAGAGGACTACGGGCAGGAGTTCATGAAAATTATAACCAGACAGACCAAGACCAGGAAGTACAGGGCCAGGAAGTTCATAGAATAGCATAAACCAGAGGTCAAGGAACATCAGAACTAGGAAAGGCTACTATGATCTGTGACAGGACAAGTTATTGTAGAACCTTGCAGGCATGAAGCAGGTGGACAAGTGCCCAGAGGATCCGGACCAGATTAAACGAGTACTACAAAGATCAGGACATGGTGGGCAATAGCCAGTATGTCCAGGATAGTAGGATCAGCTGGACAGGGACTAGAAAGGCCCCAGGGGTAGTACCAAGTGGAGCAGAGCATGTAAAATAAGGAGCAGGACCAGTGTAAGGAGAATCAGATGTAAGAGGGCCAATCAGAATCTGGAAGACCAAGGGGACCTGGACAGTGATTGACCAAGAGGACCAGGACTAAAATGACCAGCCTCAGGAGGACCTGAACAAGAAGAATATGGATGAAGAGGGGCTGGGTCAATGGCTGCATTAGAGTTAGGACTAAATGGGCAAGGAACAGGTCAAGGAGAACTAGGATAACCCAACCCAGTGGGACAAAAGCTAAGAGTGCCAGGGCACGAGAAGCAAGATGGTCGAGGACATGTAGGACCAGGGCTAGAAGGTTGACAGTGAGGAAAGCCAGGACATGGTGACCAGTACTAAGAGTACCAGAAAGAAACATGGCTAGATGGGCTCATGACTCGTGGAACAAAGAAGGGCATGACGGCCAAAAGGCAACATTTATTATAACAAGCAAAGTAGGGCAAGAAGGACCTGGATGACCAGGACCACTGAGACCAAGACGAGGGTGGCAGGTGGGTAAGGTCCAGAAGCACTAGGCCCAGGAGAAGCCAAATTATAAAGTACAGGACCAAGAGGATCAGTGACAATGGGCACATAGGTGGTCATTCTGACCTCGGCGGTAAAAGGCTCTTACCGCCGGTCAGAAGTCCGCCATTCTACCGCCGCGGCCGCGGTAAACCGCCACGGTCATTCTGACCCACAACTTCCAAACCGCCAAAAACCCGACATCCACGGAAGGCCGCCTCATCAGCGGTCAGCGATAAACTGGAGATGACCAAACCTCCACCGTCACGCCAACACGAACACGCCCATGCCATTACGACCCACGAATCCACGCGGCCGTCTTTCAACCGCGGTATTCCATTGGCGGTACACACCGCCGCGGTCAAAATACACACACCATTACAAAACACAGCCACATTGGACAATTCGAAATACACGCACCTGATACACATACACACACCACACCCACACATCCAATCAACTATAAACACACACCCACATCACCCACAAACCCCCACTACTAGAAATTCGGAGAGAAGGCGAGAGAGAGAGAGAGAGAGAGAGAGAGAGAGAGAGAGAGAGAGAGAGAGCACAGCAATCGCAAACCCCAACACACAGAGGAACACAACATCATCACCCACACTACATCCACGCACAAAACACCACACGCACACAACACACACCACACTCATCACCACAAACACCACCCCACACCACCCCATGGCACCCCAAAGACACCCCAGGTTCTCGGACCAAGAACTCAGGGTGATGGTGGAGGAAATAATCAGGGTAGAGCCCCAGCTATTCGGCACACAGGTGCAGCACACCACAATAGCCAGGAAGGCGGAGCTATGGCAAAGGATCGTCGACAGGGTCAACGCTGTGGGACAGCATCCCAGAAACCGGGAAGACATCCGAAAGCGCTGGAACGACCTACGGGGGAAGGTGCGGTCGATGGTGTCAAGACACAACATCGCTGTGCAGAAGACTGGCGGCGGACCCCCACCCACTCCACCCGAATTCACATCATGGGAGCAAGAGGTCTTGAACATCCTGCATCCTGCGGGCCTCGGTGGAGTAGGCGGAGGAATGGACAATGGTAAGTCTAATCCCAAATACTTCACCCCCCACCAACCACCAGCATGCCAACCCGCACCCCCACCCTCACCCCCAACCCCCCAGCACACTTCCTCCCTGCCAATGTCTCACCAGCACAACCCACCCAACACAACACCAATCCCTGAATGCCACCACAAACCATGGACACCCATCACCCAAGCATGACCACTGCACAAACCCATTCCCCCCCCAAACCACCCTCACAACTCCTCCCACAAGGGAATGCCAGCACTGGGGGACAAGGGCACCCACAAATCGCACGCCATGGCACACACAGAAGCAATAACCATACTATTTTACCCCTGCAGGGCCCGAACGCCAACACACCGGCCAGGAGGGTCCAGATTTGTCCATCCCGCCCCCAGAACAGGCCCACAGTGATGACAGCAGCTCTGTCGACCTGGAACCTGATGACCAGCCCGGACCATCGGGGACCTCTGGACAGTCGGTTCCCCACACACAGACACAGGCCGCAGCAGACCCAACCCCCTCTGGGAATACCAGCACAGCTCCCACCCAGCGGGCCCATGCTTCTGTCTCCAGGACAGGTCAATCAGCGGTGTGTCCGCCACTACAGGGCACCCAGGCAGACCCACCACCCCAACAACAACAGGGACCTGGGGGCAGTGGTAGTGGGCACACCGTCCAGGGGACAGAGGCCCGGGGAAACAGGGCAACTGGGAGGGCTACTGTGCGAGAGGGGGTTGACTGGCCCAGGGAACCCACTCTCCAAGAGGCCCTCACCACCATCATGGGAGCATACCACCGCTCCCAGGAGACGATGGCGACGGTACTGGCCAGGTTCCAGGAGATCTAGGCACAGCAGGAGGAACGGTACATGGGGTTCAGAGACGAACTCCGGCACATCGGTACCGCAATGGGGACCATCGTCCTGGCCCTCAACCAGATAGTCACCACATTGCGGGACCATGTGGCACCCCAAAGGGCCCCTGTCACCAGCCCGGACGACGAACAGCCTACCACCTCCGCCGGCGCAAGTGGATAGGAGGCCCCCACACCACGACAGGCCACCAGAACCCCACCTCCTGCTGAAGATCAACCACCCCGCAAGCGGAACCTGAGATCACACAAGAAGACAGAGTAGGATGCCAAGACCCCCGCCAGCCTAAGATATCCCCTGATGTCGTCCCACTGTCCCACATTGGCACCCTGTCCAACCTTGAACTGCCCCTGCTCCATCCTTCCACAGGCATATGGACATTGCACCTGTGCCACTGAGAACTGGACTCTGCCATGGACATTACTCCACCCCCACCCATAACCGTTTTACTATCACGGACCTATACGCAGCACCTAAAATAAATCACCAATTGCACTTCAAATGTCAGGAGTCTGCTTGTATTCTTTACAAATGTATTACACATAACGGTGCAATAATGTTAATTTACATTGTGATGACAACATACCAGTGTCAATAAGCATTAGTCCATGGGCAAACAAAGCAGAAGTCACGCTGTGGGTCATACAGCTCTGAAAAGGGAAGGGAAAGTCAAAAATCAGTGAAAAGGAACTGGGGGGAAACACAGAAAGTAGAGATGCAGGAGGCCAGAAGTAAATGTAAAATGGCGTGGGTGATTCTTACCTGGGTGCTACTGAAAGTACTGTTGTATAACTGTGTCCCTGTTGTCCGTGTCGTCCCCGTCGTCTTCCTCCTCTTCACTCTCCACAGGCTCCACAGCTGCTACAACACCACCATCTGGACCATCCTCCTGCAGGAAAGGCACCTGGCATCGCAAAGCCAGGTTGTGAAGCATACAGCAGGCCACGATGATATGACACACCTTCTTTGGTGAGTACATGAGGGATCCCCCTGTCATATGCAGGCACCTAAACCTGGCCTTCAGGACCCCGAGGGTCCGTTCTATAATCCTCCTAGTTCGCCCATGTGCCTCATTGTACCGTTCCTCTGCCCTGGTCCGGGGATTCCTCACTGGGGTCAATAGCCAAGGCAGGTTGGGGTAACCAGAGTCACCTATTAGCCACACACGGTGTCTCTGTAGCTGTTCCATCACATAAGGGATGCTGCTATTTCGCATGACATACGCGTCATGCACTGACCCAGGGAACTTGGCATTTAGATGGGAGATGTACTGGTCAGCCAAACAGACCACCTGGACATTCATCGAATGGTAACTTTTTCTATTTCTGTACACCTGCTCATTGTCTTTTGGGGGTACTAAAGCCACATGGGTCCCATCAATGGCACCAATGATGTTGGGGATATGTCCAAGGGCATAGAAATCACCCTTCACAGTGGCCAAATCACCCTCCTCAGGGAAAACAATGGCCCATATTTATACTTTTTGACGCAAAACTGCGCTAACGCAGTTTTGCGCCAAAAAAATTAGCGCCGGCTAACGCCATTCTGAAGCGCCATGCGGGCGCCGTATTTATTGAATGGCGTTAGCCGACCGGCGCTGCCTGGTGTGCGTGAAAAAAAACCACGTACACCAGGCAGCGCCGGCGTAGGGAAAAATGGCGTTTGGGCGTCCAAAAATGGGGCAAGTCAGGCTGAGGCAAAAAAATCGTCTTAACCCGATTTGCGCCATTTTTTTACGACGCCCATCCCCCATTGAAATGACTCCTGTCTTAGCAAAGACAGGAGTCATGCCCCCTTGCCCAATGGCCATGCCCAGGGGACTTCTGTCCCCTGGGCATGGTCATTGGGCATAGTGGCATGTAGGGGGGCACAAATCAGGCCCCCCTATGCCACAAAAAAAAATGTATATATATATACTTACCTGGACTTACCTTAATGTCCCTGGGGTGGGTCCCTCCATCCTTGGGTGTCCTCCTGGGGTGGGCAAGGGTGGCAGGGGGTGTCCCTGGGGGCAGGGGAGGGCACCTCTGGGCTCATTCTGAGCCCACAGGTCCCTTACCGCCTGCCCTGACCCAGGCGCTAAAATCCGGCGCAAATGCGGGTTCACAGCAGACACAAGGGGGAGAGTACCAGCACATACTGCTATCTTTACGCGCAGTGGAGGTGCCTGGGTGGGGGAGGAGGGCTGTGGGTGACATTAGGCCAGGGTGCTTTCTGTAGTGTAGTCCCCTCCTTTAGGCATGGCCCTGTGCCCCCGCCCCCCACCTCTGTAGGGTGCCAAGAACAGCAAGGCATGGTCCAGCATCACCCATGTGCGCATATGTTGTCCAGAGACCTGTTGGCCTAGTCACAAGTACTGAGTAGTGTACCCCGATTGCGCGGCGTAGTGCATGAGGCTCCTGTATCTGTCCTCTCCGCCAACGGTGTTGACAATGCATGCTCTCAACCTGTTTTTATTTCTTTCCCCACCCTTTTTCTTTGTCTTCTTGTGCATGTGTGCATTAGCATCATCAGGCGGAGGAGAATTGGCATCGGAGCATGAGGGAGCTGCAACTCACAAGGCCCCGGTGGGCCATGCTACAGACACCGAGGTCACCAGTGATACGGAGGGCGAGGGGAGCACCACAACGGGGACCCGTGGTGACACCAGCGACACCGACACATCCTCGGAAGGGAGCTCCCTAGCGGTGGCGGCAACATCCGGGCCCCCCGCCTCTACAGGTACAGCCGCCACCCAGCGCACCAGCTCCGCCCTCCCAGCAGCCCCTCAGCCTTCGCTCCGTGCCCGCTCGCCCAAGAAGGCGGGCATCTCCTTCGCCCCAGGCACCTCAGGCCCTGCCCCTGTTACCCCTGCTGCCCTCAGTGCGGAGGTCATTGACCTCCTACAGACCATCATTGTTGGGCAGCCTACCCTTTTGAATGCCATCCAGGGGGTAGAGAGGGAGGTGCATCGGAGCAATGCATACCTGGAGGGCATTCATTCGGGTCAGGCTGCCCATCAACAATCGTTCAATGCTCTGGCCTCAGCACTGACGGCAGTCATTGTCCCTGTTTCCAGCCTCCCTCTTCTAACTGCCTCCACCCTGTCTCTGTCTCCTGTTCCTCAGCCTATCCCATCCACACCATCAGACCAGCCTGCACACACCTCAACACCCAAGGGCAGCTCATCCAGACATAAGCACCACAGATCACACAAGCATTCACCCAAGCAACACCCAGATGCAGACATGCCAACAGTCACTACCACCCCTGTGTCCCCCTCCTCCTCGTCTCCCTCCTCCCTCCCTGTGACGTCTCCACTCACACCTGCATGCACACCACCATCAGCCAGTACTTCCATCACCAGAACACCCTCCAGTACAGTCCGCACACGTGCAGTCACCACCCCCACTGCCATTTACACGTCCCCTGTGTCCTCTCCCACTATGTCTGTCACCCCCTCTTCCAAGACACACAAGCGCAGGCAGCCACCCACCCAACAGCCAACCACCTCACGACAGCCTACGTCACAAGCACCTGCACCCAAAGACAGCACACCTGACTCTCCTACAACCACATCCTCTTCCTCCACTCCCATACCCACTACACCTACCCTTTACATTGGTCCTAAAAAACTTTACCTCTCCAAACTTAACCTCTTTGCCCCACCTGACCCACCCCCTCCATCTGCTAAGAGTCCCAAGAGCACCTCAGCCACCACCAGCCCTGCTTCAAGTGTCAACATTGTGCAGGGGTTTTGGAGTCCACCCTTTCCCAGCACAGATACATCGGCCAGCAGCAAGGGAACAGCCAGCCCCCCCCCTGGGAAGAGGACCCGTAAAATCAGGGGCCGCCGCGAGAAGACTGACACGGCTGCCCCCAATGAGCAAAGTCCTGGGCCCTCACCTGCCACAACATCCAGGGGAGCCAAGGGCCAGAGAGCCTCATCGAAGGAGGGCAAGGGCAGCAGGGCGGAGAAGTCAGCCAGCAGGGGCGCGGACCAGGAGGGCCCCACAAGCCCCATCCCGGGTGTGAGGGAGGACACCCACGGGCCCAGGACTCCGTCACAGAAGGGTCCAGCAACTGCACGGTCGGAGGGCGACTAAGCAGGGAGTCCTGGCCAGGTCTGGCTCCCTTGGATGACTGGGCAAGCACCGCTGAAGAGGGCCCCGCCGTGCAGAAAGGCACCGCTGAAGAGGGCCCCGCCGTGCAGAAAGACACCGCTGAAGAGGGCCCCGCCGTGCAGAAAGGCACCGCTGAAGAGGGCCCCGCCGTGCAGAAAGGCACCGCTGAAGAGGGCCCCGCCGTGCAGAAAGGCACCGCTGAAGAGGGCCCCGCCGTGCAGAGACACCACTGAAGAGGGCCCCGCCGTGCAGAAAGACACTGCTGAAGAGGGCCCCGCCGTGCAGAAAGGCACCGCTGAAGAGGGCCCCGCCGTGCAGAAAGGCACCGCTGAAGAGGGCCCCGCCGTGCAGAAAGACACCGCTGAAGAGGGCCCCGCCGTGCAGAAAGGCACCGCTGAAGAGGGCCCCGCCGTGCAGAAAGGCACCGCTGAAGAGGGCCCCGCCGTGCAGAAAGACACCGCTGAAGAGGGCCCCGCCGTGCAGAAAGACACCGCTGAAGAGGGCCCTTCCTGTCAGGCACCGCTCCGCTGGGCCCCGCTGTCTCAAGCACCGCTCCGCTGGGCCCCTCCTGTCAAGCACCGCTCTGCTGGGCCCTTCCTGTCAAGCACCGCTCCGCTGGGCCCTTCCTGTCAAGCACCGCTCCGCTGGGCCCCTCCTGTCAAGCACCGCTCCGCTGGGCCCTTCCTGTCAAGCACCGCTCCGCTGGGCCCTTCCTGTCAAGCACCGCTCCGCTGGGCCCTTCCTGTCAAGCACCGCTCCGCTGGGCCACGCCGTCTCAAGCACCGCTCCGCTGGGCCCTTCCTGTCAGGCACCGCTCCGCTGGGCCCTTCCTGTCAAGCACCGCTCCGCTGGGCCACGCCGTCTCAAGCACCGCTCCGCTGGGCCCTTCCTGTCAGGCACCGCTCCGCTGGGCCACGCCGTCTCAAGCACCGCTGCGCTGGGCCCTTCCTGTCAAGCACCGCTCCGCTGGGCCACGCCGTCTCAAGCACCGCTCCTCTGGGCCCTTCCTGTCAAGCACCGCTCCGCTAGGCCACGCCGTCTCAAGCACCGCTCCGCTGGGCCCTTCCTGTCAGGCACCGCTCCGCTGGGCCACGCCGTCTCAAGCACCGCTCCGCTGGGCCCTTCCTGTCAAGCACCGCTCCGCTGGGCCACGCCGTCTCAAGCACCGCTCCGCTGGGCCACGCCGTCTCAAGCACCGCTCCGCTGGGCCCTTCCTGTCAAGCACCGCTCCGCTGGGCTACGCCGTCTCAAGCACCGCTCCGCTGGGCCCTTCATCTCAAGCACCGCTCCGCTGGGCCCTTCCTGTCAAGCACCGCTCCGCTGGGCCCTTCCTGTCAAGCACCGCTCCGCTGGGCCCCTCCTGTCAAGCACCGCTCCGCTGGGCCCTTCCTGTCAAGCACCGCTCCGATGGGCCCTTCCTGTCAAGCACCGCTCCGCTGGGCCACGCCGTCTCAAGCACCGCTCCGCTGGGCCACGCCGTCTCAAGCACCGCTCCGCTGGGCCCTTCATCTCAAGCACCGCTCCGCTGGGCCCTTCCTGTCAGGCACCGCTCCGCTGGGCCACGCCATCTCAAGCACCGCTCCGCTGGGCCCTTCCTGTCAAGCACCACTCCGCTGGGCCCCGTCGTCTCAAGCACCGCTCCGCTGGGCCCTTCCTGTCAAGCACCGCTCCGCTGGGCCCCTCCTGTCAAGCACCGCTCCGCTGGGCCCTTCCTGTCAGGCACCGCTCCGCTTGGCCCTTCATCTCAGGCACCGCTCCGCTGGGCCCCTCCTGTCAAGCACCGCTCCGCTGGGCCCCGCCGTCTCAAGCACCGCTCCGCTGGGCCCTTCCTGTCAAGCACCGCTGGCCCATTGGCAGTCCTGGTTCTGTGTCGGGCAGTCCTTCACGACGCACTCTGCCCACCATGCCTCCTCCATGTCCAGTGGTCTCTGTAATCCACTTGATGGACTGTGGCTTTGCACTCCCCAGGATGTAACAGTGGGCAATCCACCCACTGTAGAGACTTGTGAGACTGTGGCTTTGCACTCCCCAGGATGGCCCAGTGGGCAACCCTCCCACTGTAAAGACTTGAGAGACTGTGGCTTTGCACTCCCCAGGATGGTACAGTGGGCAACACACCCACTGTCGAGACTTGTGAGACTGTGGCTTTGCACTCCCCAGGATGGCACGGTGGGCAACCCTCCCACTGTAAAGACTTGAGAGACTGTGGCTTTGCACTCCCCAGGATGGCACAGTGGGCATGGTGGACCCTTCGTGGATCTGGCGTCGTGGACTCATGTGGCTGAGGTGCCCCCCCTTCCCTTCCCCCTGAGGTGCCTGTAGTTTTGTCATCTGATGCCCCAGCAGTGTTCTCTCCAACGGACTCAGGTCTCCTGTGTGGGCTTTGCCCATGTGTTGATACACTTTGGCCCACGGACAGTGGAAATTTAGGTGACTGTGCAGGACTTATTGCCTATGTTTATCGGTTTCGTAATTTTCTTACTTGATTTTTTACTATTCATATTTCTATTTTACCATGACGTCAAAGAACCTCTTATATACATAAATGTTGTTTCTCACTTTAATTATGTCTTTGCATTATTCCGGGGGGTTTGGGTGGTGTCACTGTGACTTGGTGCTCTGCATTGGTGTGTAGATAGTTGGGGGGGGTTGCATATGTGTGTGCCCGTACGCTTTCCTCCTCCCCCCTCCCCTGTGTCGTAGGTGCAGTACTCACTGTTGTCGTCTGCGCCGGCGTTCGTACTCGTGGTAGATGAGCAGGTAGACAATAGCCGGTAGGATGTGTAATTCGGGCTCCATGCTGTCCTCCTTCCTCGTGGAGTGTGTATAGGTGAGCGTTTTCCCGTTCGTAGTCTGTTTCCGCCGTGTTTTTATCGGCGGGGCTCCCGCCCCGGGAAAGGTGCCGGATTGGTGAGTTGTGAAAGGGTGGGCGGTACATTGTCTGCCGCCTGGCTGTTGGCGGTGACCACCGGGCTGTTTGTCTGTCCCGCCGTGGCGGTCGGAGTGTTAAAGCGGCGGCCTGTGTTGGCGGTTCCCGCCAGGGTCAGAATTCCATTTTTTGGACCGCCAGCCTGTTGGCGGGTTGGCCGCCGCTTTAACACTGACCGCCAGGGTCAGAATGACCCCCATAATCTTGAAAAAGACATTGACTATGAAAAACAAGAATAGCTTGACTTTGACTAGGAACGCAAGATAGCTGAGACTAGGCACACAGGCAACCAGAGTAAGTCGGAAAATTTCTAAGAGGATCGGGAAACAGAAGACTAAGAGGGCCAGGAAGATATGGGCAAAGAGGATCACGACTTTGAGGACCACAGATAGGAAGATAAGGACCAGGGACATCAGGACCAGGATGATTACAACCGGGAGGTCCAGGCCTCAGGGCTAGGAACAGGATGTCAGGAGGATGAGCAACAGGATAGTCAGGCCCAGGAGGGGCAGATAAAGGAGGGTCATGATGAGTTTTCATAGAAGGACAAGGAACAAGAAGACCATGGCCAGGAGGATCAGAACCAGATCCAGTAAGAACAGATTCAGACCAATAGGTCCGGGGGGGCAGGATAAGTAAGATAGATGAGGGGGTTAGTACTAAGAATACCAAATGGACCAGAGCCATGAGGATCAGGACCAGAGCAAGGAGGATTAGAAGGATCGGCACCAAGAGGACCAGGAACAGCTATAGACATGCCAGGGAGACAGTGATCAAAGGACCAAGGCCCAGAGTACCAAGTGCAGGAGAAATACCAGGATCTGGAGGTAGCAGGACCAGGGTGATGAAGAATAGGATGACCAGGACAGCCAGAGCCTGGGAGACATAGGGGATTGGACCAGGATGTCCAGGAGGGCCAGGATCTAAATGATGAGGCTCAGAAGGACCCAAACAAGCCAGGACCAGGAGGGCCCAGACCACTGGGCGCAGTGCCAGAAGGACCATGAGGACAGGGCTCAACACCAGGAGGACAAGGATGATCCATACCAGGAAGGCAAGGGCTAAGAGGGCAAAGCCTAAGAGGGTCAGGACATAAAAGGCCAGGTAGACTGAGAGGACTAGCATGACCAGTAACTGATGCACTAGGAATTAGAGGAGCAGGGCGGGAAGAATCAGAAGGACCACGTCAAACAGACAAGAGTCAAGAGGATCTTGAAAGAAAAGAAAGACCTAGGAGAAAAAGGTGTAAATTTACCAGGGGCCAGAACCAAGAGGATAAGGCATGCAAAGACCCAAACAAAAAGGACCAGAAACAAAAGGATCAAGTCTAGTGGGCACAAAACCAGGAAGAGAACATGGACTATGAGGATCAGGAATAGGAAGACCATTTCTTGGCAAACCAGACTGAGAGCGAGGAACATTAGGAAAACAGGTTAAATAATCAAGAGAAGTTGGGAAATCAACCAGAGCCAGTAGGACAAGAGCTAAGAGGAACAAGGGGGGGGATCAGTGGGACCTGAACCAAGGAGAAAAGGAAGCTTAAGTCACAGAGACCCAGGAGTATCACAACGAGGAGGAAAAGGAAGACCAGGACAAGGAAGGCCAGGATGACTGGAGCCATGATGGCCATGCCGGGTGGCTAAGAACAGGATGACCTGAACAAGGATGATTAGGACAAAGTTGAAAAATTAATACAGGATGGCAATGAGAAGGAGAATCGGGGCCAATAGTATCATGATATGTTGGAGAAGGATGAGGAGAACTAGTCAGGTCAGGAGCAGGTGGACTAGGGCCAGTAAGAACAGGAACATTATGAGGGAGGATTAGGTTGACTAGAAAGATCACAATAAGTAGGACCAGAGAGGTCAGATCCAAGGAAACCTGGCCTGAAGTTACAGTCTCAGCCTAAGAAGATCAAATAAGGAGGACCAGGGCCAGTGGACCCAGTACAAGGTGGACCGCAAGGACCATGGCAAGGAGAATCAGGATGACCCAAACAAGAAAGACTAGGAGTGCCAGCCCTATGAGACCCAGAACAACAGGGCTAGGTGGGGAAGGACCCAGCAGACTAGCAGGATAAGGTTGAGGGTCTGTAGTACCAGGATCAGTAAACCCAGGAAGGGCTAATACAAGGATGAGCCAGGCACAGGGTCACCAAGGACTACAACTAGGAGAAACAGATTCAGAAAACCAGTAGAAGGGTGACCAGAACTACTTAGACTAGGGCAGGATGAGGATTAGGATGACCAAAACAGCCCAGAAAAATGAGGACTAGAAGGAGGACCAATGCCTAAAGGCAATGGGGACCTGGAAGAGAAGAAAGAAGACAAGAGCCAGAGGACACCTATGTGAGTCTAGGTCATATGTATTAGGATAACCCTTTTTAAAATTGTTCTTATTCTTGCTTCCTATGCTGCCAACCCTGAGAACCCCCACCTCTCCAGCCCACTTTTTGAACTAAGTATGTGCTAGAAAACAGAGCATAAAAAGTGAATAAAAAGCTAAGGCTGTTACACTCTGACCTCTGAGTAATAGCAATCTCTGCCTGTTGCTGGCACAGTAGACTTAGGGTGTATCTGAGGACATAAACACTGCAACCTGGCAAAGGTGCTTAAAGGTGTAGAGCTGAAAATGGGTGTTGTCTTTGAAGAATGGGAGAAGGTGTTTGAGAAACTTAGAATGCTGAAGTAAGGACAAATTGTTAATGATTAAGGGGTCAATGGGCTATGGTACTCAGCAAAGAAAGAGGAGCTCAGAATCATAAAAGGCTCTGATGAGATGTGCAGGAGAGGGGGTTATGGAGGCTCCAGACAGATTATCTCAGATGTCCCAAAGATGGATGCTGTGTGACTCCCATATCTTTGTGCTGGCATTCCGTGTACATAGAAGTGTTATGGGTATGTAGCAATTGCGTAGTAGTAAGACTACTTGTGTGACGAAATGCTACGTGCACGGACCAGTAGGAAGCATTTTCCATGACGTGATGGAGAGTAGATACATTTGCCCTACACAGAGAGTAAGTATTGACTGCATCCCTGTAGATGGAGGGTAGAGGCCCAGTGCTGAAGTGAGAGAGAATAAAGTAAAGGCTACCCCAAAAAAATCTTTGAGGTCCTTTTCTAGCAAAGGGCTGCTGATTAGTTCTTCCATAGTTGTGATACAGGGTAAATTGTAGGAGGAATGGGTAAGTCATAGGTTTCTATGGTTAAATGTGACAAAGTTTCAAAGCAGGGCTGCCCTTTTGTCTATGCCTGATGATTGCCCATGAAGGCTGATGATAGCCAGATGCTGAAATCTCATGCATCATTGTGTCCTTGTTTTGGATACTTCTGCGGGGAGCCAGCACTTTTGCTACTACTGTAAAAGCCAGCACCTTGAACAAAGACTGCATCTGAGCTACAGACAGAAAATGATAACTGAAAGAGAATCACCCCAAATCAGTTCTGAAATATCAATAGTGACTCCACATCCCTTGTCTAGAAAATGACTATTAAGATGGAACTGTGAAACAATGACTTGATAGGTCACAAAAATTGGAGGTAACAGATCTCTTCCCATGTGGAGGACATATTGACATTCGAGAACTGTTGTAGCAACTTTGTTACCTGTTTCAGAGATTTATCACTACACCCAACTGAAGCACTGGGCTTTACAATCAACTATGCGCGAGGCTGCTTCTAGAGAGCATCTCCCTATAGAGCAATTAGTAAGAAGAGCAGGGACCACACAGGGGACCATATTTTTCTTTCTTTCTTTTTTCCTAATCCACCACAATCATTCCCACTCCCCACCATATTGTTTTTTGGGAACGTATGCTGAGCACTCCAATCACTGATAAGCAATAGCGGATGCTATGGAACGATATATCGAAATGTAACCGTTCACTGGGCCTCTAGAAAGCGTAGTGTAAAGTGCTTTATGATTGGTATCTACATCCAGAAAAACTTCAGAAAACATTCCCAAACATCTCAGATCATTGCTTAAGAGGCTGTGGGCTTTTGGGTGATTTTCAACATATTTGGTGGGACTGTCCACCCATACGACCCTACTGGACCGAAATGTTAGCTCAAATAAAGAAAATATTAGGTTACCCAGTCCCATGCACTCCAGAGTGTGTACTTTTAGGGCTCCGAAATCCATCCCCTAAACATCAGATGCTAGGTGTCTGCTCTAATCTCTGGGTTTGTTTGGGGCAGCCAATAGTGCTTTAGCTTCAGCATGAAAGGTTCCTTCCTTGCTCTCCGGCAAGCTCTCATTAAGGGACGCATGGTAGATATACTGGCGGTTACTCGGAAAGGCTTTGATTTTATTTCGGGTCCGCTAGTACAATTTCTTTCACAAGGCCTACTGCTTTTCTCATGTCCCACTAGTACATGGACGTCACACTTCGTCCATGTGTGAAGATTTTACCGTCCTTCCATTACAGTATTCAATACCAAAACAAATAACGTCCCTGGCAGACTAGTCTCGAATCCCTCCCTTCTCACACCAACTTACAGACTCTCCAAACATGGTTTAATGTTTTTACTTATGTCACTTTTGTTCATTTGTGGTACTCTTAATCTACAGGGAAATGGGCACATTACTTGGCAATGTATTCCTTTACAAGATGATGTTGTATCTCCTTTCTTTGTCCGTTGTTTTGATTGGGATGTACATAGATATGTGGCTGAACTTGTTTTGTTTATGATAATGTCATGATGAAGGTTGTCCCTTTGTAAAATCAATAAAAACAGATTGACAAAACTGTAGGAAACAAAATGCCTCTGTTTATTCAGTGTCTTATGTCTTACAATATTTGTAATAAAGTCAATTCATAAAAATCTCAGTGAGTTTCTTCGTCTTTGAGGCCTATGTGTCTTTCTCTGATTTACTGGGAAATTAATTCATATTCCAGTGACATTCAGTTCAATTATTTATAGTTCCATTATTTGCTTGTGGCTCCTCACCTGAAACATTTCTTTGACAGACCAACAGAGTAGGGGCAATTGAATGAAGGACTTTATTCTGTCTACCCTAGTTAGATTAAAACCTGGCTATAAGGGAAAGGGAAAAAATAATGACCCGTCACCCCCGGAAGTAACCTGCAGTGTGTGGGACCATTAGTTTTCTTCAAAAACAACCTCTAGCTTTGGAACGTACTGCCCTTCAAGCATTTCATGCATCGACAAGAACCACCATTACAGCAGTTCCTGCTATTGTAGAGAGTTGTCCACAGGGCTAGGGGCAACTCAAAATTTAGCGGGTGAAGGTCCCTCAGGATGAAAGGGGTATTGTCCTCCGCCATCCTGATGGAGTTAACTCCCTCCTGAAAACTCTAACCAGGCCCATAGTTTTTCTTCCTTCTTTCTTGATATTGAAATTAATCCTCTCAATTATACTGTGTTGATCATTTCATGAAGGGCCCTATGTAATTGTTTATATTTAATCACCCTAAATATTAGATGTCGGAAAGTCACTAAAATAAGACATTTACAGTTCTTGTTATTGTTTGTATAAATCGTTGTTTTCAGTTGTTTTGGTCCGAGTTGTTTGATTGAACTCAACAGCATTAAATATTCAAATTCCAGAATGCACTGATTTGCTGCTGGGAAAGGGAATTCTAATAACATGGAGCCTTTTGATAATCTTATATCTGGCCCTTGGGCATTCCCATTGCTTTGTGAGTAAGCGTGAGTGCACAGCTTTAGAAGAGGAAATAGCTTTAACAAGGCTTGCAAAGGTTTTAATCATCTTTATCATTAGCCCCTTCTACAGGTAAATGTAGAAGAGTAAGAGCATTTGTGGAGCACAAAACATCTCCATAAAGGCCCTCCCAGGTTGCTGTGTCTTGGCCCTTGGTGTATTGGAGTGGCATTCTTTGCCATGTTTATCAAAATAACTTGGAAACATTAAAACATTTGGGAACTTTCGACCTATAAGTTAATGCTTGCATCTACGCCAGTTTAAGCATGAAAGGAATCATGTCACACATTCACAGGGTTTGTGACACAATAGTGCTTATCATTATGTACAAATCCTTTTTATGAGTTAAAAAACTCTTACAACTAGTAAAAGGACTTTTACAATTGTTTCTGAATTGCAAATAGGAAATTTCATGAAAGGGGTTTCCTCCCACCACTTTCCAGTTCTAAAAGAAATATAATAATTATTTGACTGCAAGTTTCAACCATTAATGAGCTAACCACCCCCAAGTTGGGGTGGTAACTAATTTGCAAAGGGAGGGGATCCCTTTAGGACCGTTTTCCCTTAGAGAATCATGTTGGCAACCTCAGGAGGGAAAGGTATTCCAAAACGAAAACTTTTTTGTTAAACCAGCACTGGTTCCTTTAAGGAACATGGGCACCTTTGAACAAAAAAAGTTTGTCATTTTGTGATACAGTCATAGAGATAATGGTGTGCTGACCACTTGCAGTCCACCATCTCTGTGCTTAGAACCAATCACTGAGGGTCGCAAATTGTCATCTGCCTAATGAATATTAATTTGGCTTGTCGTTCTGCAACATGCAATTCAGTATTTTGTGAACCAATAGAACAGTACGTATGTCAGTTTGCAAAATACTATTCCATTCACAATAAGTATGTGCGTAATTTGCAACCAAGTTTTATGCATGAAATAATAATACATCAGGACCCTGACATCCATAAAGAGATGGATGACAATTGTGTTCACTTATTGTTTGCAGTTCTGCCTGTTATAAATAACTGTCAAAATCTGCATAAGTCATAATAAAACATAATTTAAGATGTTTAGACAACAGCTGGGTTAATAAAGTTCATCTGCTACTTGCATTTTGTCTGGTCAAGTTGTGCCCCACTGGTTGCTTGTTATCCAGTCTAGCCAGCCACCATGTGAATAATAAACTTTATTTTCAAGTTATTTGCAAGGCCACCAGCAGTAATCATTTCTGTTATTTAGCCAGCTGTGGGTATTGCTACTTGTCAGGTTACTGGTCAAATAATACAAACGTTCTGTTATTTAACGAGCAACTACAGAAATGATATGTTTGTTATTTGCATGGCTGCTGTCCTAATTGTACATGTCAGCTGTTTTGACAGCATCTGGGTAATGAGTGAAGTTTTTTTGTTTGCTTGACTGCCAGTCAAATAGTATAAAACCTCTGCTATTTAGTCAGTGGCCAGGTAAATAGTGATGTTTCCTAATTATTTGCTTGGCTATTGCCAAACAATGCAGAATGTCTACTATTTAGCCACCGGGCAGGTACACAGTGAAGCCTACCTGTTCTATGCATGGCCGCTGGCAAGCAGTGCAGAATCTCTACTATTTAGCAAACATGCAAGCAAATAGTGACGTCTTTCTGCTATTTGCATTGCTGCTGAGTGAGCAGTACAGATTCTATACCATTTAGCAAGAAGATGAGTAAATATTGACGTCTTTCTGATATTTGCACAGCTGCCGGACAAACAGTACAGAATCTCTACCACTTAGCCAGTGTCTCTGTAAATAGTGAAGTTTTTTCTGCTATTTTCATGGCCTCTGACCAAACAGTGCAGAATGTCTACTATTTAGCCAGCAGACTGGCAATTAGTGAGGTTTTTCTGCTGTTTGCATGACCACTAGCCAAACAATGCAGAATATCTATTATTTAGCCAGGGTCCGGATAAATAGTGAAATGTCTGTATTTTCAAGGCTGCAAGTCAAATAATAAATAATTACTACTATTTGTCCAACAGCCAAATAAATAGCAGAGACAATTTACTATTTACCCAGCAGCTGGGTAAATAGCTGCTACCTTTACATACTACTCAGCAATTGTGACTTTTGATGAACAATAATCCCCTCAATATGGGATTAACAGATGTGATGTTAGAACAACTGGCTTTTAAGAGTTGCTGGGTATTATGACTAGGTGATTATAGTCTTGACTTTTGCCTTCTCTCTCCTCCTTCCATTACGATGGACTAGAGAGTGACTATCCAGTTCAGGGATTGGATTTGAAGTGATTATTTTCCAACTACTTAATAACTCTTGGAGTAATCTTGCGAAACACCCATGCTAACTGTAATGATACAGTCTAATGGAGTAAAATAGCCTCAGTGTTAATTCGGCTGTCTAAAGCCACACATTAATTCTCTCACCTGTATAATGAGAGAGTTAGACATGCTCTGTAAGGCTTCATACTTTGCAACAGGTGATTTGTGTAGCTTGAGAGAAATCTCTGCTGTCTGCAGCCTAAAATTGTGAGTTGTGACAGGTAGCTGGCTCTAATGGGTACCCAGTGTAGAGTGTGGAGTAGAATGTGATGTTGTCATATCTGTCTGCAGAGCGAAGCAGTCTAGTAGCAGAGTTTAGAACTGTATTGAGTGGGGCAATACACGAATGGTGGGCTCTTTCAAAAAACGCCTTTCCAAACTCTGTACATGAAATAATTAAGGGATGGACTGTCCGTTTTAGGATGGCTGGTGGAAATGAAGTGACAGATCTTAAATATACACTTATATATCTTCCCCATCCCCCCACACTTTCTTTTTTCAAGTAGTAGGCTGTGATCAATGAGTATTTCGAGATGTAGATTATTTATCTTCTATGCTATAAAGGGGATGCTGATTGAGTATTTACGTAGCATTGGATGTCTTTTTTTTCAGATGGAATGGGCATTGTGACCATAGAAAGGATGCAGTGTTAGATCTGTTTTTTTAATTTATAAAAACAGGCCAGTATTTTACTAAGTGGACTATGACTATACAAAGGGGCATGAGTGATACCGAGGGATAGATGAATTTTGACCTGAGTTCCAATGTCTAATTGAGATCATTGTTATTAAGATGTATCAAACACCTTATTGCATGAAGCACTTTATTGCCTATAGCTCCCTATTAGATCTGTTCTTTAATTTATTACAGCAGCTAGCACTTTACTGTATTGATTTTGGATATACAGGTGGGCATGTGGTGATACTGAGCGACAGATGAACTTCCGTTCCAATGGTTCATTGTAATCATGGTCACTAAGATGCACTAAGCACTTCTTGTGTTTATCAGTATGCATTGACCACCTTATTTTACTGTGTATTGTAATATCTCTAGTCTGCATTTTTTAATATGCATCCAGTACTTTACTGTTTATTAAGGATTAGTACTTTACTGCCCTCACCTTTCTGTGCCTTTAGCTATTAAGATCTGCTCAGTTCGTTATTGTTTTTTGTCCTCAACATGCATCCAGGACTTTATTAGTATACTGTATGTGAGGAGATTGGGTGAACACATACATGATGGTGGCGGTCCCCAGGGCCATCAGTGGCTCCATGAGGGCCCCCCCCTCCAACAAAATGTAGCCCCAGGAGGTTGGTGATCCCTGGGGCTGAAGGGGTTCCAAAATGGACCCCCTTCACTACTTTTTTATCTTTGCCCCTGGGAGGTAGTGGTCCCTGGGGCAGCAGGGGCCATGAGGTCCGTCCACACTAAATACTAATGAAGCCCCAAGGAGGTGGTGGTCCCCGGGGTGCAGGGAGGAGCCGGGCACCCACCCTTTGTTTTCATATAGCCCCGTGGAGGTGGTGATTCCAAGGGCAGCGGGGGGTGCCATATGGCCTCCCGCTTCGTAACTAATTGGAGCCCTGGGGAGGTGGCGGTCCAAAGGGCTGAAGGGGAGGCCAACAGGCCTTCCCCACACCAATAAATAATTTTGCCCCTGGGAGGTGGTGATCCCCGGGTATATGGGGCCAGGAGACCCCCCTGCACTCAAAAAAAGAATGCCCCCGGGACTTGGCCCACCCTGGGGCTTAGTAGACACAGAGCCTGTGCTTTGTTTTTTTTTACATTGTCATCGGATGCACGGATCTGATGCTGATCTGGGTGCAAATTTAAAAAAAAATGCTTTTAACCGCGGGGGGGGGGAGATCCCTCTGTGGCCCCACCACCAGAGTTAAGGGGTCAGGGAGTCTGTACCCTGTCCCCTTTTCTTTTTTTAACTTGTTTTTTTTTCTGGGACTCGACTACCGAGTCCCAAGATGGCTGCCAACACTTCCTGGTTGTAGTGTTGACAGACAATCAAATTTCTGCATGAGATCAGGAGGGGTTGCGAATCCTTCATGTCCCTATATCTGCATTTTTTCCCACTTAAATTCTCAAAAAACACTGAATGGATTTAAACCAAAACCAACAAAATTTGCTTTCTGGACCAGAATCTCCCTTCCTGCCAAACTTGGTGTAATTCGGTGCAGTAGTTTCAGCGCTATTGTTGTTCAAAATTCCTATAGAAACTTGAACAGGGAAAATGTATTTTGGGACCCCCCCTTTTTCTTGCCCCCCCGCCCCCGGACAGATCACCCCGAAACTTTCCAGACAGCAGCTGATGTGACTGGCAATTTTTTGGGAATTTTTCCTGAAGATTAGTCAAGCGGCAGCAAAGATATAGGCAAGTAAAAAAGCGCTTTTTATATAAAAAACAGGTCCTAACTATAATTACCTAGTGGCAACTGCCACTAGGTAATAAATATGTAAATAGAAAATAGAAAAATATAAATATATATATGTGCAGACTGCCACAAGGATATTGGCACCAGGTAGTTATATTTAGGACCATGTTTCCACAGAAAAAGTGTTTTTTTGATTTGCCTATATCTTTGGCTCTGTTTTCCGAAAAAAGTGCCCCTGTGATGCTTTTTGCACACAGAAAGCTTCGGGATGATCTGTCAAGTGGGAGCCAAAAAAAAAGGGGAAGGGGGTCAAAAAAGTTGCGTTTTCCATGTTAATTCTCATAGGACCTTCAGACACAACTACAACCCGAACCACTGGGCAGAAATTAAACCAAATTTGGCAGAAACTTAGCTTTGATTTAGTAGTTTTTGAGAAATTTAAAGAAATCTAAATTTGTATATCTCTGGCCTTAATGACTTCCCAGATAATGATGAGCTGGTGCAGGGAAATGCACAGCTCTGATTGGCTGCCAACACTTCAGCCAGTAAGTATTAGCAGTCATCTTGGGACTCAGCTTCGACGAGTCTGTCAAAAAAAGTGTAAAAAAAGGAAGAGGGCTAGGATAAAGACACCCTGACCCCTCAACTCTGGTGCTGGGGTCCCAGGGCAAAAAAGCATTTGTCAAAAAAATGTTTTGCAGTAAAATCGCAAAATTCATGGTTATTTAAAATAAAAACAAGCAAGGGTCCTGCGCTTTTGTTTTTTAAAAGACCCCCGTGTGGGCCACGTCCCTGGGGCATGTGATAAATAAGTAGGGGGGTGCACGGGCCCCCCTCCTGGGCTTTGTACTTACCCCAGATGTAATAGCAGTCATGACAACTTCTATAACGTTCTTAAAAGTATAAATGAAACATTAGCAGTCACATTTTTTAAGAAAAGGTTGTGCATGGCGGGGGCACGAGTTGTAGTTACCTTAGGCTGCAAGTTATAGTTACTTGAACAAACTCTAGATATAACTGTTGAATTTCTATGGTTTCGTTCTAGTAAATTCACAAATTCATAACCTAACTAAAACATCACTGTAACCTTTGTTTTTTCAGTGAATATACATATATATATATATATACATATATATATGGTACATCAACCACCTGAATGTAGAGTATCAGTTTCTGAAAAAAGAAAAGTAATCTTGCATGTCTTGCTACATTCAGTGTAGCAAGAAGGTAGCACAGTTACCACATAGATACACAAGGAGAGCAAGAGGAAATTATGTTTCATCCTCCCATCAGATTATGCAAAAAGTCAACAAAGTAAAGTGAACCAGCCTAGAAGGCGTTACTATGCCTCAGTAGATATAGAGACCTGTTAGGGCGTTGAACGCTCACCCACTATTGGTAGCATGCTTCATTGTAGGGCTCTCTCCTACACCTTGGGGTCCAAAAGCATCTCATGATGGTCTCTTCCTTATTGGGACAACAAATATCTTGATGAGATGTTATAATGTGGCGATTCCTTATGTATGAAAATAAGAAAGGAAATGTGTCTCTGTTTCTACTAGCTGGCTTAATAGCACTACAGTGTAGCTTGTACTTGAGGACACTTTGTCATGTTGAAGACACTTTCACTGACCATCACTCAAAAAAGCTGTGAGGGGACCTGCTCACTGAGGAAGGAACTCTGGCCAGCTCTCCTATTACCTGGCCAGTGCCAAACCATCACAAGGTAACTTTGGGAGGAAATACATGAAGTCCACTCTAAAATTTGGACTGCAATACACTGCATTCAACATTCAACTACTAAAGCTAGAACATGACATTTCCCAGGGGGCAATTACATACTCACAAAGTTCCCGAATTCTGGGGGAAATCATATCACAGCAGGTTGTGTGGTACAGAAGAGATCAAAGAGGATTGTATACTGCTTGGACTGCCACCATGGTTGGTGATTGGGGAGTATTTAACCTAAGAAATAATGTGATTTGAGGTATATCTTACCAACAAACCGCACATTGGAACCATTTTCTCTGATAATATGCCTAGCAATACACATCACAGTACAGTGAGAGTCAATTAAATAATGTGACAGTAGAGGGGCATATATGAAGTATGATCAGGGCCGGCTTCAGGGCAGATCGACGGGCGCAGCTGCACCTGGAGCTGACTTTGGTGGAGGGCTCTATGTTTAAAAATAACTTATGGGTTTAAAAGCGCTGAACTTCCTTGTGGGGCCAGCTGTTTTCAGGCAACAATAAAAATGTCAAGATAATTCTGGCGATTAATGTCCTGCTGGGGAAAGATTGGAATTTTGTCTAGTAACTGTTTTGACTCATTATAGTAGTCAGAGGGTTAATGTGCCTGCTGCAAAGAGGATGTACTATGCAGATCACAGAACTGAGTATGAGTGAACTATAAATAGCCTTATGAAAAAAAGAACTGTGTGTCAGAGACGGGCTATGGAGAGGAGGGACAACACTGGAGGGTGGTACTGAGGGAATTTGTGGAGAAGGACGTCTTGAGGGTGCCAAAAAAAGAGTGTCGCACTGGGAGCATCCTTCGCTAAAGCCTGCCCTGAATATGATTAAGTAGATTGTACAGGCAAATTATACAGCATATTGTGTCATCAAAGGCAAATTAGGTGGCAAATTATATTGCTTTTTTCTCTAGCTATTTTCACCTTTCAACACACGTTTATACAAAAATAGATCCTTCCATTGCAAACAATATACAGCTTTCCTAACAACACACTTTATATAGTTAAGAGATTCTATACAAAATATTACTCAATGACAATCAATATATTTTTTTTCATGGCAGCCAAGCAAGGTACTTTTCATTAACATTGTGCTCCCTATTTTCCAGAGTGAAACTGCTTATTTAAAACGTACAGAATGTTGAAGTAGGGGAAAACAAGGCTACATTTTCACATAAAAATGGGAGACCATTTATTATGTTCATCCCTGCAGTAAAAAAAAAAATCTGCACTTTTAGGATTACTTTGTGATCACACTATAATGCCTCTGGAAACAACACATTCCTAAAGGAAACAACTTTGCAGAACAGAACTCTTCCTAACACATTTAGGGGCATATAAGAGCCCCTAGCGCCTCCTTGCCCCACATTAGCGTCATTTTTGTTTTACACTAATGTGGCCCAACGAGGCAAAAATCCCTGGACCATATTTACAAAGCGGCGCAATGCCTGCATTGTGCCACTTTGACATCCTTTGCTCTATGTTATGCCTGTACCAGGCATAATGCATGTAAAACGGGTGTTCCCCCATTCGGGGAGTAAACAAATGGCACAAGTAAATCTAAGAGATTTCCTTGCATCATTTTTTTCAACACTTTTAACGCATGCTCAGAGTTGGCGTTAAAAGGTGGCCCAGTGTTGTTTACAATGGCGCTACTCCTTCAGAGTACATCAATAGTGTCATAAAAGATTACTCTATTGCTCACTACCTTGCGCCATGCAGCGCCGGGTTTTAAATACGGCACACACATGGTGGCAATAGGGGGGCGTTAAAGGGCGCACTTTTCTTAAAATAAATATGCCCCTTATTTTGTAGGAGAATGGCCAAAAGTAACTTTAGAATTTGAGGTATCAAACCTTACTGCTTTAAGAACACTCTTATATAAACATGACATGTGAATAAAAATCAGTACAAATAGCTAATGATGTCATCTCCTGATTGAATTAAATTGAAATATCGAGGGGTTCTGTTTTCTTCTGTAGGAAGAGCTCCCATAGTGAATCCATCAGTTAGGGTATTAACACTAATTCTCAACTAATAATAATGTTTTTTTTTGCTTTGATGGTTTACGACCGAATAAAGCTTGTGTTGTATATATAATTCTCAACTCTTTCATCCTTGAATACACAATCAACAGTTAATAGATGACTGCTTAACTCTTACAATGTGATATGATCTGTATTGCTCCACAAAAACCTTTGATCAGCATCAGGGCCAGACTGGGAACCCAAAGCAGCTCTGGCAATTTTATTCGACCATCCTCCGGGTTGAGGGGTTGGGGGGAGAAGGGAGGGTTGCAAGTGCAAAGCACTGCTGCTTTTGTTAGTAGGGGGCGGTATTGCAGCACCTCTGCAAAACCGGCCCCCAGTCACAAAAGCAGCCCCCAACACTATAAAACCGCCCACCACCCTTCCAGCCTCCTGGGAAAATGCCCGATGCCCACTACGACTAGTCTGGCCCTGATCAGCATAAGCCAGAAACACATTTATTGGCATTTTTAAATCTGCAACATATAGTGTATTATGAGAGAAATGCAGTAAATCAATAATGATGTATGTGGTACACGTTGCATAAATACATTTTTCCCTAAGTGTAGTTTTCATAAAGCTAAAGAGTACTAAAATGGGTTTCAGGCTTACTTTCTGTAGCACGTGATTTTAGATCTCTAATTCGCATTTGCAATATGTCTATCAAGATTTTATAAAGCATTACCCTAATAAATAAATTCCTGTTTTTATTATAGTTTGTTTTCAGGATGTTCAATTTCATATGTAATTGAATCCAATAAAGTCATCCAGATTTCATTTATTCCAGGGTCATCCTTTACATCTACTGGCACACTGACAGCGCAGCTCTCAATGGCGCTACTATCCAACATGCCAGAGATTTAATTTATGTTATATTTTGATCTTTGACCAATAATTTGCTAGAATGTGTTTGTGAGCCTGCTTTTTTCCATTAGGTCTCAGATAGAAATACAGTATCAGCAAGATTTATATGAGAACAAAAATTAAACAACATTCATCAAGTAATCTCCATGACCGGTAAGCAAAAGGCAGCAGTTTATTACCATTGCAGCATAGCTGCCGTTTTAATTTCAGTCAGAGATTTAATTCAAATTGGGTTCTGCTCTGAATGCGAGCACCTGATTTTTCTTGATTTTGAAGAACTATCGAGCACCAGGGAGCAGACTGACGAGCGGGGGCTTACAGAAGGCTCAACAAGAAGCATAATTCTATGAAAATCATCCAGTCTTTCTAAATTGTAGGAGCTGAATTTGTTTGCATAAATCTAGCAAAATTTAAACAGCCCTGCTCACAAGCCTGCGCTTTCACTGCAATTACAGTATCTAAGTTTGGAGGTTTTTTTAAGGTCAATCACAGAAATACCGTTTTCCAACTCCTTCAGAGGTAGTGCAGAAAGGCGTTCTTATTGGGTTTCTCTGCTTGTGAAATCTACTGCACTCAATATAAATCTTAAAAGGGGCTTACATCCCGCCATTGCTTTTCAGTGGTTCCTGTGCTGGCCACTTACTTTTGCTTGGTTTCTATTTGCTGTAGCATATTTCCTGCATTTACCAATGCTTGTTCCTCGTGTGTTTGCTCTTAACTGTGTCCCGAGGACCAAGTACTGTTTTCATCCACTTTTCTGGAACTCTTTTCTTTAGGTTTTGCCAGCACAGCGCTTGTTTTGTTTGTCCTCTGCCCTTTCCCTAATCTCTCTATGGCTGCATGCATATGAAGCTTGCTTGCTTTTTTACTTTTAACTTTTACGTTTGCTATGTCACATAGCACCACCGGAGGTGCTGTGCGCCTATCTGCGAGAAGCATTGCTCAAATAAAGTGAATAATTGTTCTGCTTCGCAACTGATGCCACTGCGCAGAGAGAGGAAGAACTATTGATTCACATACATTTTGTTTAAGGACACAATAGGGTTTCTCATGAGTGTGTGAGCACAGCATGTCAGGAACAACTTCAGCGCACACAACTTCATTGTTGTGGTGAGGCATCATTGTAGTGCAAGTGCATCTCTCTGTCATGTTACGTCACATTATGTGCAATTACACGCCCAGTCCGCAGATGCAGCAGAGCTCTTTGTGACTGGTCGCCCAGAAGCTGTTGAGGCACGGAGTACACCACTGGGATGGTCTATGTGATTTTCTGAACACCGGTAGACTGGATTTCTTGCAGAATTGCTTGAGGGAATTTATTCCATACATCTAAGCAGATCCCAATTGTGTCGTACCACCTCCTCCGGTATAGCGCAAGGTCCTCTTCTCAGTGCTAGCTGATATTGTTGGGGAGATTAGGGGTTACATTAGTAAAACCAGATTGTTAAAAACAGGGACAGGCCAACAGGCTAAAACAGTTTGTATGTGTACACCCTCTCTCTCTCTCTCTCTCCCATGACTTTTTAAACACTTTTAACTATGAAAGGATCTCCCCTTTGCCCCCAAAACCCTCCTCCTCTCTGAGGTTTATAACTAAGGTCCAGCTGAGCTCCTGCTATGCTGCTTGAATGAGGCTGATGCAGCCCCTGCCTCCAGAAAAATTAGCTCTATTTCACAAAACTGGGGCTGTCCGGAGAAATCCGGGACGTCTGGTCACCCTATTCATAGCTATATGACAGAGTAGTTGGGAAAAGGACAACAATCAAAGGTGCGTACATTTTGTTCAAGTTCAGAAAGTTTTGTCTTGCAGAAAGAAAAGAGAAAGCAGATTGAAAGTAGTACCATGTCACAGGACTTTTGAATTTTCAGGTTTGCTTTTCATTCCTGGACTTGTAGTATTTTATTCATTATGATAAAATCAAGCCACAGTGACCTGAAAGCAAATGATGAAGGATAAATTGAATAAAGAATCATGTTTCTGTGGCGTGAGCGTGGAGGAGAGACACATAAATCAGAACTGGAAATAATTTTCATTTCCTACTCATGTAACCAATAAGAAAACATTCAGAGCCCCTTTTCAGCATCGATACAGTTATTTGAATTGTGTAAAGCACATTTAAAGGCTATAAGACAAAAGCAAACAAATATACTTTGTTATTATTAAATAACACATGTCCCTCTCGCTTCCTCACAGTTATGCTTTAATGAAGCCCAGAGAAGGCCCCTGGGCCTGAATATTGTCTGAGTATGTGCACCTATATTGCTCCACATTTCTTCATTGCATGCAAAGATGCATTTTGAACAGGGTCACTGAAATCAAGTGGCAGGCGAGGACCAAATTATGCGGCAGAGTTGACTAAATTAGGTGATAAGAAAGGGCAAATTATGCTGCTTAATGTGGCAAGTTTTGTGATAGCATTACTTCATTGATTTGTCATTTTTAGGCAGTCCGACAGTCCATGTAGAACACGCAGTGATACATTTGAAATGCAACTTTGCACCCGCTTACCACACTCTTAGTTTCTCATTTGCCTGTCTGCCTGGTGTTTTCCTCAGAGCGTGAGCTTCTCTATTTAAGCCATGTTACATAGCAGCTCGCATTGCTGTGCAATGTGTAAAAACATTGACAAAGCTAATAAATGTTGAATAGGCGAAACCTATTGGCTTTGCCAATGCCCGTTTTAAGTGAGCAACTGAGCACATTTGTGTGACGGTAATTTTTGTGGCACAGCACAGATGAGAATGTGGGTGCTCATGAGAAATATTTAGCGAGATACACATTTCTCTGAAATGTATCTAGGATGAACTGCTCTGCAAAGGCAAAGATTAATCGCTGTATTAAAAATGGGTGTAAGGCAGTCATTTGCTTCAGTGTTCAGATGAAGTCACGCTTCGTAGTCCCAGCATGTGAGCCAGCACACGGTGATGCCTCTTATGCCACATTATTTATAATCCAGCGATACTGTGCGATCAAGCAGATACCAGTAAGACCAAACAACAGGAGTGTTCATTTGTGTTCATCTGTGCTCTGGGCCTCCTAACAACCAGTGCTTAATATGAGCCTGTGTATGCTGGTGGAGCCCACCAGCACTCACTACTGGGCTCCAGCACTTATATTTCCTGATCACACTTTGACCAACAGCAACAGAGAGAAAAACACAAAAGGGGGAAAGAAGGAGGAACAGAAAAGATGGAAAAACACAAATGAAGGAAAAACGCTGGGATGAAAAATAACCTGCAAGAGTGTGATAAAGGGGCAAGAAGTGGCTGGTGGTTAATGAAAGAGGCTTGAGGTGAAATAAAGACTTAGCAGCTATGGTATTTGGCACCCTGTCATTCTGTAGCACCAGCTGCAGGCTTCTGAGCAAGACTTTGGACCCTACAAATGAAGCACTGGTAGTAACCCAAAACAACAATTGGTGATGAGTGGGTCTCTTTCCCATGTTTTGTAGTGTGACCCTCATTTATGAAGGTTTTGCATTTGCAGTTGTGTAATGCAATGAATGCAAAAGACAGCGTCAGTTTACTTACAATTTTAAAGATAAACATCCACAGCTTTAAATTACATTGCAATGCACAAGCACCCATAAAACTTTAGTAAATAATCATTGGCAAAGACAATATGTATAGATATAATGTGCCAGCACAAGCAAACTGCATTTGTGCCAGCAAGTGTCTCCATGCGTTACCACATTAAAGCTAAGCATATTGGCTTTGTCAATAAATGTATTTTTTAAACAGCTCAATTGTCCACCCTTATACACCTGTGTATATATGAGTGTATGTGTCTGTAAACAAGTGTATATGTATCAGGGCCTCGCATACGATTCCTGATTGCTGCAGTGAAAAAACAAAAAAGGAAGGCTTTTTGTATACAATTTATGTATGAGGTAAAGAATTTAGGGCCAGGTATACCGAGGGTTTTTTGGTTGCAGATCTAACAATTCAAAAAATCCCAGGATGTGTGACCAAGATTGTTATTTGAGTTGGGTAACTACCCATCTCAAGGAATAATCACAGCCATTGTCAGAGTGAACCTCAAAGTATTAAAGTATTTAAGTTGGAATAGAGTCACAAAGCACCTAGAGCTAACGATAGTCAATGGTTATAGTAGACCGGGCCCTAAGCACAATTTGAGGATGACCGTGATGGAGCGTGGGTTGTAGACACCACCCAGGTTAAAGTCACCATCTTGTTTGGGTCAAAGATTTTACCTTCTGACTTGGGGCCTCATTACGAGTTTGGGTGTCCGACTGCCATCAGCTTTGTGGCCGAACCACTGTCTTATGAGAGCAAACAGGAGCAAAGACTGCTGCGGTTCCACTGGCACCACCATGCAGCGCAGACCACCGCAGTCACGAGGCAGGACAGTCAGGCCGACAGAGCCTGTGTTTCCTCCGGACACATTATGAGGTTGCACACCACAAATGTGACTGTGGCTGTCCAACCACCAAGTCCCAGCAGGTGGAAACGGAGAGTATAAAGGGAGCAACTCACCTCTCGGCAGTGTTACACATCCTGTTCCACCATGAAGCCCATCACACACGTCCTACCGCTGCTGCTGCTCATCGATGGAGCCCAAAATCCACGCTGCCGTGGATGCAACCATTGGTAAGAACACACACTTACATCTGCCATTACGCTCAGCAACAGATTGATGCACTGTCATCCACATGATATGGGGGTCACTCTACGGGCATCAACTACACAGGTCATTGTGTCCACAGTCAGAGTCATTCACACAGAAGGACACATTAACAGCCATTAAACACCCCCTTTGGACAGGTCACTCACAGTGCACTTCCACACTACACAAAAGCACATGTCTGTACATCTTAGGCACAGGGACAGTGAACCAATTGCATTACCATGCAGTCAACATCTACCCTTGTCCTGGGTCACACCAGCACTGCCCACAAAGTTGGATTTTCATAACAACAGCAAATGGATCAGCAATCAGGCTGAAACACACACAACTGTAGGCATACAACACAAGTTACACAGGAACAACATAAAGGTAGAAAGGGAATTGCAGGACAAACGTGTACCTAAAAAAACAACAACTTGGGTTTATTAAAGGCAGAATAATGAGAATCCAAGGTCTTGGCCAGCCCATTTTAAAGTCTCTGCACAGTACTGTGCCCACACTTGACTTCCATTACTGCCAGGGAACCTCCACAGGAAGAGGCACCAAGTGGGCAGGCAGGCACCTCAGGGATCATCTTTGGGGGGGGGGGGGGGGGAGTGGGGAGGATTTAGGATGGGTGTGTTTGGTTTTAGGAGGGATGGACTGTTTCTAAGGAGGGGTGGGCTTCTTCTTGGGGGGAGGGGTATGGGTGCTTGCAGGGGGCAGGTGTGACTGAGAGGAATTGGCTGTAGAAGGGATGGGCTAGGATGTGGGTGGGGGCCTCTTGGGTTTGAGAGTGGGTTTAGAGGTCACAGGGAAAAGGGCAAGGTCAAAAAGGAATCTCTCCTTACAAACAAGGGGACGGTCATCAAAAGGGGATTTGGAGGGTGAGGGAGTGGTTGTCTTGTGTGTCAGTGTAGATGTTTTGGGTGTGTGCGTGTTTGAGGTATGCTTCTGTGTGGGTGGTGTCCGTTGCGTGTGGGCATTTGCGAGTCTTGGGGGGCTGGGAGGTAGAGGTGCTGGGTGATGGAGTGGAGGAAGTGTATGTGTCTACTGGGTGGGTGTCTGCAGGTATGCTGGTAGTGGTGGATGTCTTTGTGTCTGCTGGGGTAGTGTCTGCAAGTATGAGGGGTGTGGTGGATGTCTGTGTGTCTGTTGGGGTGGTGTCTGAGGGTAGGTGGTGGATAATTGTGTGTCTGTTGGGGTGGTGTCTGTAGGTATAGTAGGTGTGGTGGATGTGTCACTGGCTGTTGTGGTGGTGCCTGTCTGTATGCTTGATGTGGTGTGTGGGTCTGTGGGGGTACCTCTGAAGTGGTGGCTGATGTCATGTTTGTGGGTGTATGTTAAATGCCTGTGTGCTAGTGTGTCTTGTGGTGTTTTATGTTATTGTGTGCTTCTTGTGTGTCTTGAGGTGGGTGCGTGTAAATGTGTGTGTGTGCTTGGGATAGAAAGGGGAATGAGGGATTTTGATTGGGAAGAGAGAGGTGAAGGGGGTTGGAATGTTGGGGGTGACTGGCTGCTGTCAGTGAGGAAGCCAGAGCCTGAAAAGATCTTTGTAGTCCAGACATGGCACTATGAATGCCTTCCAGGAAAGCACTGGTCTGCTGAAGTTGGCTGGCCAACCCATGGATGGCATTAACAATGGCAGTCTGACCCACAGAGATGTTTCTCAGGTGGTCAATAACCTCCTCACTAGGGGCAGCAGGTGTAGCAGGGGCTAGGACAGAGGTGCCTGCGGCAAAGGAGATGCCCACCATCTTGGGTGAATGAGCACAGCCCACTGGGTGGGGAGTAACAGGAAGGGTGGCAATATAAGTGGGGTGTCAGACAAAGATGGTACAGGAGCACGTCCCAATGGCTTCACCAACACTAGGGAGTGGCCACTGGAGGTTGAAGCCAATGATAAAGATACAGATCCTGTCTCCTCTGTGGCACTCCCCTCAGCCTCTGGGCTACTGGGTCTCTCCGTGTTAGTGGTGTCTTGACCAAAGGTACTATGGAAAGAGGTTTCCCCACTTAGGTATGCCCTGTCTCCTTTTCTTGCCTGGGATAATGCTGAAAATACAAAGAGAAAAAGGGTAACCACATGTTCCTGATCACACTTGAGAAACAGCTCTGATTAGCAAACATTACCATGATATCAAGTATGGCCCAGTTACAAACTCCACCAAAGTGGCCCCTACACGTACTATACCATGTGCATGCATGCCATTTGAACTGTCAACAGTTGCCCACAGGAAAATCAGGATCTCAGACAACTACATGGCATGGCTGAAGTTGTGCAATCACATTAACCATTGAACAAGTAGGAGAACACTTCACCTTTAATGCTTTGCCTCATGGAGCATACCTCAGTTACCTGTTGTTAGACAACTGTAGCCCAATGCCAACTTCATTCCAACAGATCCCACACAAGGCCATGCAGACAATTATTAGTCACATACACAATAACACAACAATGTACACTGATACTCCCAGAGCATGCCATGCTGCTGACAATTTGTGCGTACGTCAGCTATTCGCTTTGCCTATATGCCAGGATGTGGGGTATATGTGACAAACATGGGTCTCTGTGGTCTGTCTTTACTTAAGGGACCTAACCTCACAGGTTGTATTTCATGAGGTAGGGCGTCATTTATCCAATTTTGATATTATTCATTAGTAAGCGGTATCTCTAAATATCGGTAAGCCTGGTAACCTTGCGGTAAGTTCGCAAATCTACATGTGTGAAATGTATGTGTTGTATCGTCTTCTTCAGGAAAGGTGACCTGGGAGTGGAATGTTTCTGTTTGGTAAACCTTGTGAGCTTCCACTATAAATGTGTCATCACCGCCCTCATCTTTTAAGCTATGGGCTATGAGTTGTTGGTTTAATGCGTGTCTGACATTTTCTGAAATGTCTATGGCATTAGCCATGTTGAGTGATGGGTACAGAAAAGGAACACCAAATGGAGAGAAATCGTTTTAAAGGGTTCAGACTACCTACCACCTGATTACGTGCTCCCTATTCAGCTGAGGAGGATTACCCCTAAGACACAGACTTATCTGTATAATGGTACTTAGGGTACCTGCTGAGTGCGAGAAAAAGATACTCAGGATATCCGTAAATTAGTGGCAAAACACCATTGTTGGTGGAGCCATGTAGTAGTTGGACTCTCACTCCTAAGCAAGACTGCTGGTTTCGGGGAGACATCACTTTTGTTTGTAGGCAACTGAGTCACTCCTACAACAAGTCACAACTGTCAGCCCAACCCTCCGGCTCACAAGCAGTACCTAACCAAAACTCAGAAAGCAAAGGTGATTTCTGGCAGCCTTACGTATTGACTCTCAATTAGACCTCTCAGGGAAGTCATGGTGGAATGGACGTTACCCTTTTCTCTCGTTAGCAACACGTCTAATCCATACATTGGCAAAGAACGAGATGCAGGAGAGTTTTTAATATACTGAAATCTGTGATAAAATGCATGTGCGGCAATGATTGAGGTAATGAACAGTAATAAAAGCAGGATTGTGAAGATGAGAGTTGTGAATATAAAACCCCCCACCATCTTACAATAAACATTAGATATAAAATTCCTAACCACAAAAGCTTAATTTTCTACCCTAGTGAGAGCTAGATGTGATAAAGCTAATCTGTCAGTACCATGCCTATGAGAATTTCCCCCCAACCCTCGTTACCTTGGAATGAGGTCTCTAGGTCGGACTCCGTGGTGACACAAAGGCTGAGTTCTGCAGCAAGGTGATGTGCAGCATAGATGGCATCTGGAAGGAACCCCTCTAATGCCCTTGTCTGTGTGAGGCGAATGTATACAGATCATGTAGGATCCCTGACACGGGTATGTTCCTAAACAACTGATAATGTGGCAGACATGGGTCGGCAATTGCATAAACAATTCCTAACAAGTGTGCATGATGCTCCTATCAAACATAAGTGAGAAAGGGACATGATGACAATATCTATGTCTATACTGATAGTGACATCGATAATGACGTCTTCTCATAATGGCACTGATAATGAAAATCAAAACATTTCTTATAAAATGTCAGCAATGAAAAAAGGTAAAGGAAATAATGAAATAAATGGAATTAAACAGGGTATGCTAAATGGGTAAAAGTTCATTAGGTGATGGGAGACACGAGCCTGCAAGCAAGAGGCTAAGCTGACTCCTGCATCCCAGGGGGAAACTAAAATGGATTCAGTACATGACCATTGCACTTGTTTGGTCTGTTTCGGTGGGGCTGATGCATCATGTGTGTCATCATGTGGTAAATAATATGTAGTCCTAGCTTTTGACTAAGTCATTTTTCCTTCACATTGGCTAAACACTCTTTTTGTGTGACCTGTATATAGCTGTAGATGCTTTTGCAGATGCCTGTGCCACAACACTTTCATATATTTCTAATGTTTCTATCATACCACCAAATGCATGGGAGCTGGATTATGATTTCCCTGTGATCACGGAAGGTTGTACTGCCATCTGTCTGTATCTTGGATTATGTGATGTTGGATTACTTTGATGCAGTATGTGATAAGGCTCACACTGCTGACACCAGCAACTTTAATGTTTGTCTATCCTACAGGACAATGTCTGGCAACTCCCTTCCTTCCATAGTGTAGGGGTCTGTACCTATAAATGTGTTAACTTACTCAATATGAGTCACTCATTCTTGATTTCTGATAGTCCAGACATATTGACAACCTATGTGCTAAACACTGTAATACATTCTTGGTTTGTGCAGACATGTATACTAATGTGTTGCTGTTTAATGGTTGTAATCCTGAGCTGGACACTGTGTACCTATAACATGTTCCTGCTTGCACAGGTAGCTTGTGTCTTCATCATATGGTTCACATGGTCTTACATCTCAACTTAGCTAAATGAGAAATTTAAGCAAGTAGACAATGAGTTTGTCATGGGTGAATTTATTACAATGCTAATACAGAAAATAAATTTTGGACAGAAAGAAACAAAAATGTAAAGTGAAAGGGTCAGTCGTGGTGAATAAGATCATTGAAGTAGATGTCACACCATTGGGAGGCCAAATTCCAGAGTACTTCTTCCACTGGAACTGGTAGGTGTTCCAGGATCAGTCCACAGAGTGAATGTGTGTCACACAAAGGAGGTCCTTTAGGAAGAGGTCACATGCTGGCAGTGGTGGGTGTCTTGCCATCTGTACCTCATAGACTCTTTGATGGATGTCCCCACTTGCAGGGGGTGGAGGGATCTGCTATTACAGAGGCAGGGGTGTCTGGGGCTGGTTCTTCCTCTGGCAGGGCCTCCCTTCCAAAGGCCGGCACCGATGTTGATGTGCCTGGTGTTGATGAGACAAAGGAAGGGGTGGGTTGTTGTTAAGAAGCCCTGCTCAGGCTGGTATTTATGTCCCTCATCACCCCAGAGGCCATGTTGTCATTGTGGGCCTCCCTCTGTTCCTGCATGTCTCTGTGCATGTCCCCGTGTAAGTGCTAGATTTCCTGAAGTTTGGCCAACACCTGGCCCATCACGCCCTGTGACTCCTGATAGACCTCCAAGACGTGGCTGATGGTGTCCTGGCCAAGAGCAGCCCCAGTGGCCTTACCCCACTGGCCTACAGCATCCCTCCCGCACACTCAAACCCACAGGCCTGTGCCCTTGCACAGTGTGCCCTCTCCAACTTGTTCCTGGACACTTATTGTTGGAAGTGTTGCACTGCAACTCAGGATCCAGGACTGGGGGTCACAAGATGATAGACTGTGCTAGGCACACAGGTTGGCGGGGAATAGTTGCTTATGATGTTGAGGCAACCGGGTTGGGAGGTGAAGTTGTGGGCACAGTGAGACTCACTGTTGCCATCTGACCAGGTTACCCACATGGGCCAGAACTGTCCCCCATGTCTAGACTTCCTGTAGTGTCTTCTTCAATGAGGGCTTCATCCAGCAGGTAGTGGCAGTCATCATCATCAAAATACTTTATTCGGCTCAAAAGAGCCATAAAAGACACAGGCGGTCATTCTGACCGCGGCGGGCGGCGGTCGCCGTCCGCCATGCGGTCACCGCCGAATGGCCGCTCCGCGGTCAGGAGACCGCGGATGCCATTCTGGCTTTCCCGTTGGGCCGGCGGGCGACCGCCAAAAGGCCGCTGCCGGCCCAGCGGGAAAGCCCCTGCAACGAGGAAGCCGGCTCCGAATGGAGCCGGCGGAGTTGCAGTGGTGCGACGGGTGCAGTGGCACCCGTCATGATTTTCACTGTCTGCAAAGCAGACAGTGAAAATCTGTATGGGGCCCTGTTAGGGGGCCCCACGACACCCGTTCCCACCATCCTGGTTCTGGCGGTGAAAACCGCCAGAAACAGGCTGGCGGGAAGGGGGTCGGAATCCCCATGGCGGCGCTGCTGGGCCAGGGGAAAACCGGCGGGAAACCGCTGGTTCCCCTTTTCTGACCGCGGCTTTACCGCCGCGGTCAGAATAGCCCTGGAAGCACCGCCAGCCTGTTGGCGGTGCTTCCGCTGCCCTCCGCCCTGGCGGTCAGAGACCGCCAGGGTTGGAATGAGGGCCACAGTCAATTACAAAGATCATAATCAGAAAAAAACCTTAATAAATAGAAATAAATAGCAATATCAAATATAAAAACAGATTAAAACAGTTAATAACAATTACGAATTCGGATAGCAACATTTATAAAATTTAGCACCGACTCTATTGTCTCCTCTCTACCCAGGTCCTGTAAATAGAAAAAGGCAGGATAACTCCGTCTGATACCCGTGGGAAGAAGGGCTTGGCGTAAAAACCTTCTGGGGACTCTGTGTAAATTACAAAAAAGGATAAAATGAAAGGTGCTTTGATGCGATCTACCATCACAGCCACATGGGGGAAGTTTCTTTAACCAAATACCTTGAGAAGGAAATGCCAATAAAAAGTGTATGGGCTTCAAGCGGAGTCTAGTGAGTAAAAACCTGTGCCGTTCAAAGGTAATCATACTAAGATATAATTTGGGAAGTAATGGCTTAGGAGATAAATGCTCCCGAGCCCCAGACATATTACCCCCCAAGCAAGGAGTTGGGATCTTGGACATATTCCTCTACCCCAAGGCATGAGAACATGGAATTTACGTATCTAATCCAAGGGATATCCATAAAACGCGTCAGTGACAAACAGTCCCTGATCACACAATCTGCACAAGTGAGCTTCCCCGGTTGATGTAAATCGATCAGTGCTACTGGTTGTATTGTGACATCTACCTCCAACGGTTTAGAGTTACAGTAAGTAGAGACCTTGTACAAATTTAAGTTGCATTTAGTCCTATTGTGCCAAGTAACCATAGTATTGGGTGTATTGACATGAACTGTGTGAAGCTTGTCAATTGCACTTTGGAGGAAGGCCTGAAAATGAGACTTTGCCACCAGTAGAGGCAAAACAATGGCTAGGCAAGATATGGCTTTGACCACATGGAGGCCTAGTTGAGTGTGATGTAAGCAAACCCAGGACTTTGTCGTATATGTGACTGGAGTCATCATGTGTACAGTGCAGTGTGAATGTGTCTACTGCCAATAGCATTCTGGTGAGGCCTCTTGAGGCCTTATGAATACTTGTTCTTCACACTGGGTAAGGTGTCATTCCTGTCTTCAAATATTTCATCTTGGGTTAGCAAGTCAAGATGGAGCTCTGTTGACAGATAAGTCTCTGATTTGGGCATGCTCTGTGCTTGATCACTCTCAGGTGAGAATACTTCCTTTGAGAGTTGAAAAACAAGGGTATTTGGACAAATGGCCACTATGCTGGTGGTTGGAGTAAGAGTAACAGGGCCTCCTGGGAGTTGCAGTCAGGTCACTCCCTCTACTTCCCAACACTTAGCAAAAGGTGTCCTCCCAGGTTAATACACTCCAATTGAAAGTTAAGGAACAGAGGGTCTTTGGGCAAATGTACACTGGTCTGTTGTTTGTAGTAACAGACACAGGGCCTGCTGGGAGTTGCAGTCAGGCCAGTCCCTCTGCTTTACACACTTGACAAATAGTATCCTCTCAGGTGAGTAAGCTTTAATTGGGAGTTGTCAAAGAGGGGTATTTGGACAAGTATACCCTGGTCTGGTGTTTGGAGTTATAGAAACAGAGCCTCCTGGCCTTCACAGTCATGTCACTTCCTCTAGTACACACACTATACAAATGTTATCCTCCTAGTTAAGCACAGTTCAATTGGGACATGACAAAAAGGGTCTTTAGACAAGTGAACAACTGTGCTAGTATTTGAAGTTACAGAAACAGTGCCTCCTGGGAGTTGTAGTCATGTCACTCTCTCTACTACACATACAATACACATGGTAGCCTCCCAGGTGAGTAGGCCTCAATTTAGAGTTGAGGAACTGGGTATTTGACCAATTGAACACTGAAATGGTGGTTCAAATTACAGAAACAGAGCCTCCTGGCTTTAACAGCCAGGGCACTCCCTGTACTACACACACACACTATACAGATCTTATCCTCCCAGATTAAAACAGTTCAATTGAGAGGTAACAGAAAGGGTCTTTAGACAGGTGAATACTGCACAGGTGTTTGGAGTTACAGAAACAGTGCCTCCTGGGAATTGTAGTCATGTCACTCTCTCTACTACACATACAATACACATGGTATCCTTACCGGTGAGTAGACTTCAATTGAGAGTTGAGGAATGGGGTATTTGGCCAATTGAGGTTCCACGTTTATGCCCAGCACTAGCTAGTGGGTTAGAATGGTTCATGTGCAGGCGCTAACAGATAAGGAAAAGCTTCCTGGGGTCAACCCTACCCAATTTGGTCATTTTCAAGATGTCAAAAGTGTTCGGCCACAGTAGACATGGGTTCTGAGGGCAGAGACTTTGTGATGGGAATGTCCTATAATTCTAGTATCTTCCCATATCTAGCACTAAAATCCAGTTTAAGATAGGCACTGTACCCACAATGAACCCAAAGACAGATGGCTCGTAGGACAAAAGGAGATTCCTTTAGCAATCAGACAGCAGATGCACAATATTTGTCTTGGTATCCTATTTTCTCCTCTTTCAAGTGTGCCCCAGGGGTTATATGTAAAGCCAGCTGACGTTTCAAGCAGAAATTGACACTTATGCAGAGTGTGACAGAGTATTGTGCACTAAACCCCCATCTGCATATTCCGAGGAATTTAGAAGAGTCATCTCTGCTCACTCAGGTCAGCCTATTGTTTGCTCCTAGGCGTTATTTCACACCTATTCACACATATTCAAGGCTAGTCATTGACTTTGAGCTGATAGCGGCCTATGTTAATTAGCATCCTGACAGTTCAGGCAGGTAAAGTGTAACTTTCTCAAAGTTCCTTTTCCTTAACATTTATTAAAAAATCTAGCTTCATCAATACATTTGATTTTTAATAATTATTAAAATAGTTGTTCAATTATATTTTTAGCTAGTCCATTCCCCAAGATACAGTAATAGTATTAAAATCTGTACTATGTGTTTTTTACATAGACAGCTAGGCCTGTCAGTGAAAATAGCTTTTTGGTGCTGGTCACTGTAATGACATGTTCACAATAAATTTCTACATGTCTTACTTTTCAATAACATGCACCCTACCTCGTGAGCTACAAGGCCTACATAGGGGTGACTTTTAAACATAAAATGAAGAATTATACCTCTCAAAAGGGGGTTAATTTTGCAGGTCACAGTAGTGGATGACACAATATGTGCTACAGTCCACTAGTAGCATTTAACTGCCTCAGGCCGTGGGTACACCTTTAAATATACCAATTATGATTATGCCTTTGAGACCAGGATGAAAGGGGGAGCACATGCACTTTATACCTGGATGGAGTTCTGAAGCCAGCAAAAGGCGCAGAATTCGGGGTTACCAGTCAGAAAAGACTGATTTCCTACAAGTATGGCATGCATCAATGGTTTGAGACCGCCGTTCTGCACACCTTCCTTTTGGGATTTGGGATGGCAGCTTTGGGGGACAAAGGGTAAGGCAGTGGTTCAGGCCCACCACCTGCTCTCAATGAAGTTGTCTGAAATGGGACACATTTATCTAAAGCAGTCCTGGTTCTTTTAAAGAATTCAGGCTGCTTTAAAAAAAGTTTCTCATCTTGGAATGCAATCACAGGGATGGTGGTCTGCAAATCCTAGAAGACCACCGTCCCTAGTACTGTAGACAATTTCAAGGTGTCACAAATTGCTCCCTATCCAATGACTATTAATTGGACAGGTCATACGGACATTCCACGTGATTCAATATTTTGGGAACCAACCTATTAGTACATTGGCAATTTAGCAAATAAAACACGTCCCAAAAAGTTGGTGTACAATTTGTGACCACTTTTTGTAACTAGGAGGTTAGTACATCTGGCACAAAATGTGTGGTAAGTGATTGTACCTTTCAGATGTCAAATAGTCCTTTATGCAGTGCACTCCATAGGAGGCTGAGTGACATATCAAACTGCTAATAGTATGAGGCGAGAGAGAAATACTGCACTGGGTGGAGCCACAGCCCACTTTATGTATATTTTAACAAACTGGTGACATTAGGTAGTGCAGACAGCTGCGCCGCCAAGTAAGACATAATGAAGCTCAATATGCCCCCATGCCAGATAATGCAGCTATCCAAGGAGTTATGCCAGACCATCCCCCCTCTAGCCCCATAACACTGCCATTGCACAATCCCTGGAACCCCTACTTGCCTTTCATGAAGTTCCTGACTACCTGGACCCTCTCTGGACTAGACATGCCAAGATTATTCAGGCAGTTTAATTTACACACTATGAAATCTTTTGCCATCATTGGGTTAATGAATGTGCTAGGTGGAGCCGATTGACAAACTACCTTTTTTGACATGCAAAAAAGGTGATGGGAGCCATGGTCGAAGGAATTGTGCCATGCTTCCACTGCATTGTTTGTTTTGGCTTTCTGTGCCATGGTGCTGATAAACATATTCCAACATGGTATTTGGAATTTGGGCTGGCATCTGTGTCCTGACCGATGAAGACTTCAAAATAATATCTTCAAAATAGTCCATTAGGGGACTGAGGGCCTCATTAGGAATTTGGCGCCTTGGCACCTTTGCGCCATGGCTGTGGCATCCTCCCCTCGACTTTGGCGGTCCTGCGGTGGGATCACCAAATTTCTAATGAGGCCCTTAGTCCCCTAATGGACTCTTTTGGAGATATTACTTTGAAGACTGCATCGGTCAGGGCACAGATGCCAACCCAAATTCCAAATACCATGGTGGAATGTCTTAAATCATGCCTCACTGTAAATATGCAGCTTACTGAGCTTCTGTCCATGATTAATATGGGAATTGCATTGGGGGCAGGCTGGTGATCTGTGAATGATGTGCTCTTTTTAACTCTGACAATGTGTGTCACATAGCCTTGACAGGTCCCTGGATCCCACAGCCCTGCTGTCTCTTTCATCCAGCTATGATGTGTCCTGTTGATGCTCCTTGTACTTTGTACATTGCACATCTGCAATCAGTGTGTTGTAACTGATTTGCCATGATATCGGACTCTGTCATTTGGGAATAATGCTGGACATGTACAATGCATGGCAAGGTTTCACTTAAGGCACTATAGGTTTTGTGAACACACATGTTGAAATGTGTATTGTTATGTTGATGTGACACACAGACCACCGCCCCCTGAAGTAGCAGCTGCGTGCGTCTGTATCTGCAAATGTCCACACATGGACAGGCTTGAGGGCAGATTTAAGAGCCTCTTGCGCCACTTTAGCACCACGTTATCATCATTTTTTTATGCTAAGGTGGTGTTAAGGTGGCTGTTTCCCAGTGTCATATTTAACAAGTGGCGCAATCCATGCATTGCACCAGTTTTTAACCCTTTGCGCCACATTACGCCTGTGCCAGGCATAATGAATGCAAGGGGGGCGTGCCTCTGTTAGGAGGCCCGAAAAATGGCACAGTAAAATTTAAAAGATTTCACTGTGCCATTTCTTCTGCCATTTTTAACACCTGCTCAGAGCAGGAGTTAAAATGACACACCCATTTAAATCAATGGGTCTCTTTGCACTTTGCTTGTTAGAAATGCGGTCTCTGGTTGGCAGTCAGTTTGCATTCTGTCCAAGCAGGGACCCTCACTCTAGTCAGGTTAATAGAGATACACACTTAAAATAATCCCTGCTCAGCCCCTTGATAGCTTGGCACAAGCAGTCAGGTTTATCTCAAAGGCAATGTGTAAAGTATTTGTACCATCACACATAGTAATACAGTGAAAACACTACAAAATGGACACCACACCAGTTTAGAAAAATAGGCAATATTTATCTAAATCAAACAAGACCAAAATGACAAAAAACTAACATACGCAAGCCAAGTTATGAACTCTTAAAGTAAAGAGTCTTACTCAATAAAAAGACAATGGAAACGTTGTTACACAAAGCACCTGGTTTGCATAAAAAATCAAGCCGCATGGGTGAGCGTGCATCAGAAAAGTCAGTGATACGTTGATTCCTTACTCTCAAGTGAGGCTGTGCGTCGTTTCTTCTCTGGTCGGGTAGGCGATGCGTCATCTTTCTCTCCCGCAAAAGAGCGATGCGTCGATTTCCAGACAGGGCACCTCAGATCCGAGCAGGTTCACGGTGATTATGACGCCCAGTGACAATGCATGAGAAATCCGGCCACACAGTGATGGAAACCCGCTCTGTATGGGGTTTGTGTCGATTTTAAGAGCCGCAAGCGGGTGCGACATCAAAATGTTCCTCGTACGGCTTCCTGTGCGTGGATTTCATTCCTTCCTCTAAAATCTTCACCTTTCAAGGGCCCAGGGACTAGATAGGGTACCACTAAGCAGGGCAGGACCCACAGCAGAGAGTTCAGATGCTGGCATAGGAAGTCTTTGTTGGCCCTGATTCTTCAAAACAGGAGGCAAGCTCAATCCAAGCCCTTGGAGATTCTTCACAAGCAGGAATACACCACAAAGTCCAGTCTTTGTCCTATTTCAGGCAGAAGCAGCAACTGTAGGCCAACACAGTAAATCACAGTCATAGGCAAAGGGGCAGTACTCCTCCTGCAGCTCTTCAGATCTTTTCCTTGAAAGAGGTTCCTTTTGGTTTCAGAAGTAATCTGAAAATCTGGGGGTTTGGGTTCACTCCTTATACCCCTTTCTGCCTTTGAAGTAGGCAAACTTCAAAGGAAATTCTCTTTTGTTCACAAGATCCTGCCTTGCCCAGGCCTGGCCCCAGACACACACCAGGGGGTTGGAAACTGCACTGTGTGAGGGCAGGCACAGCCCATTCAGATGTAAGTGTCAGCACCTCCCTCCACTATAGCCCAATTGGCCCATCAGGATATGCAGGCTGCACCCCAGCTCCCTTTGTGTCACTGTCTAGAGGTAATTCACAAACTGCCCAATTGTCAGTCTGACCCAAATGTGGAATACACAAGCAGGCAGAGCCACAGAATGGTTAAGCAAGAACATGTCCACTATCTAAAAGTGGCATTTTCAAACTGAGAATCTAAAAACCATCTTTACCAAAAGATGTATTTTTAAATTGTGAGTTTAGAAACCCAAACTCCATATTTCTTTCTGCTCCCAAAGGACAATTGCACTTAAAAGATATTTAGGATTAAGATCTTTTTATTGAGTTCAAATCATAGGCCAGATACAATAACAACTCAAATCAGTTTCATCTGGTGGCCACCAATTATCTAAAGGAAGGGGAGTAAACAGGGGAAGAACTAAACCAAACGATATAAGATGGCTACCCTGTGTCCAACCAGCAGGTCCTTCATTTAGGACGCATAAGGGCTATCTGTGAAACTCTATGAGGGTGAGTGCCAGTTAGGCCAGGTGTCGTTGTGGGCGGTCATGTGTAGTATGCTGAGGTTTTGCGGGCAGGAAAGCTCCCTAAACTCTTCGGAGAGATAGTTGAAGCAGGGGCCCCATGTCTTATCAAGCCAATGCCAATGCCTTTGTACTGTTTTCACTTGTCAGCCTGGTAGAAACATCATAATAAGGGGGAGGCTGCCAGTATAACAGCAGCTTCCTCCCTGCGGCTTTGGTGGTCAGCTCAGTCCGACCGCCAAAGTTGTAATCAGACCCTAAATCTCCCCTTTCTCAAAATAAAAATAAAAATTAACCTGATCTTGTGTTTTGAACCTTATGATTCTGTAAAGTGCTTGAATGCACCTGGGCTGAGTTTGCGCTATATGAAACTGCATAGTTAAATAAATAAATAAATGTGTGTGTATCTTCCTCCCTACTTGCTTGTATCAAGCATTATGCATTGCAGACATTACTTCTGGAACTCTGATGAGGATCCCTAACAAAACTAGTTATTTCTTAGCACAGGCAGGTCAACATATAGTTGTAGCTCAGCCACAAAAACCTCAACACGATCACCTATTCACTTCTCCTAACTGTCCCACCATGCACCCATTCACACAAACCCTTAGAGACCGTGCACTAATACCTTTTGTGACAAATTGAGCCACAAATACAATTGCAGAGCACACTATGAAACACACCCCTTCACACACCACAATCCTTTGCCTCAACAACGCCAAACACTGTAGCCAGAGCGCATGATCAAAAAAAATAAAACCATAGAATAGGCACTCCTCAAACGTACACTAAGCACAGATCCCACCCCTTAAACATACTTCTATGAAATCCATTGGCATCTCACTACTCCATTAACTCCCCGTCACCTGTTTAATTCCCACCACCTATCAATTTTGTATTATCACCACCATGTCACCCCAGAAAAATCCTCATTCACTGAAGATGAGCAAAGAGTCATGGTGGATGAAATCATTAGAGTAAAGCCACATCTATTTGGAGGCCAGGTCCAGCACACTAGTATTGCCGGAAAATTGAAATGTGGCAAAGGATAGTAGGTAGAGTGAATACAGTAGGCCCCACCTCGCGCACAAGGGACAACATTAGGAAGAGGTGGAATGACCTAAGGGGCAAGGTCATTTCCATGGCATCCAGGCACCAGCTGCATGTCCCAGAGACTGGTGGTGGGCCCCATCTCCTCCCTTACAACTCACATCCTGGGCGGAGAAGGCCTTGGTCACCCTGCATGCTGAGGGCTTGACAGGAATACCGGGGGTAGTGGAGTTGGAAAAGTCACAACAACAAAAGATCAGCAAATTGTATTGTCATGCAAGCTCATTGATCACCTTTTGCCAGCTTCACTGTCAAGCCACTCAAGAGCCCAGTGTCCACCCGTCCATAGAGCCCTGTATGGCCTCCAACGTGTGAACTAGACTCATCTAGGGCAACAACGAATCTGTATAGTGTGTGTAGTACACAGATTGACAGCACTACAATTCCCAGCAGGTGATGTTCTACCATGACAAAAACCTGAGCAGTGTATCCTACTCAAATTACCTTGCTTGCAATGTACACACCTGAGATGATGCCATCTGTATTCTGTGTGGGTAGGACAGGCACTGACAGGAATGCTAAGGCCAAGAGGCACTGCTATACTCACTCCGCTCAGCCATCACAGTGTCCTCTGCTACAATGACCCTTCTCCCTCTACTCAGTCTTTGAACTGAACTCACCTGAGAGGATGACAACTGTATACTGTGTGTAGTACTTGGAATAACATGAGAGTGGCTCTCAGGAGGGCCAGTCCCAGTAACTCCAATAACCAGGTCAGTATTCATATGACATTATGCATCTGTCTGTGAATTCACAAATTAGGTGTAAGCGCCTGGGAGGAACCAAGATACAGATTAGGCTACCCTTTGTGATGTGGCTAAACACCTAGAGCCATCTTTTGCAGCTATGCCAAGATTAAAATATTGTGGACAGGAAGGACAGATCAACCAGGGAACCAAAACAATTTGAGACAGACCAAAGGCCCCAAGATGCATCATATGAATGGTATTGGCAACAGACACATTCATAGTGCACTGACCCCATGATGGCAACCATCACAGATACAACAAGGTTCTGGATCTGCCTGTATAACAGTCAACTAGGTCTTAAAATGACCTAAACCGCATCCTGCCCAGCCACTGTTTCGCCTGCACTGCGGGCAACAAATGTGTCTTTGACCATCCTTCTAAGTGCTATTATACTCAGACACTCTGAAGCTAGTTGACTGAAATTAAATTGGTATGTTACCAAAATATCAGGTCAGTACAACTGATAGCATGTGTACCTGTCACATAGGGATAATCTGCAAATACATTGTGCATAGTCTTAGCCAAATGTCACCGTTCACTATTGGGGGTAGATTTCACAATATAACCTTTAACATTGTAACTCTCACATCAACAGGTCTAGTTGCCACTGGGAACACCGAGCCCACTGAAGAGACTGCCACTACCCCCATGGATGAGGCCCTCAGTGAGGACACCGCTCCTGGACAACTGGACGTTGAGGACGATTCTGGCCCATCTGGGCAACCTGGTCAGATGACACCAGTGAGCCTCGCCGTCACCACATCGACTCTGGCGAGACTTGTTGCTTCAACATCTCAGGCAACCAGTCATCCCCAAACCTGTGTCCTGAGGACTGAGACTACCATCTTGTGTCCCCTAGTCCAGGGTCCTGAGTCACAGCAAAACACCTCCGACAATGATGGTCCAGAAACCAGTGGTGGGGACAAACTTTGCCAAGGGCGCAGGCATTTGGGGTTCAGGTGCATGGGAGGGATGGTGTGGGCCTGCGGCATGAGGCTGCTGGGGATGGCCCTGGCCAGGACACCAACAGCCAAGTCTTGGTAGCCTAGCAACAATCCAAAGGCGTGATGGATCAGGTACTTGCTGAAGTTAGGGAGAGGAAGCAGCTGCAGAGGGACTTCCATTGTGACTCTCTGGAAAAGTGGGAGGCCACCGGCACCATCCTGGCCTCCTTAACAAGAGTGTTCAGGGAGATCAGTAGTACCCTGATCAGGGACCGTGAGCAACACCACACCCCTTCCTTTGGCCAAGCAACACCAGCCCCTTCAATACCTGTGGCAGCCCGTGGAAGGGAGGCTCTTCAGGGGAAGCACCCACCCCAGACACCCCTTCCTCTGTAGCTTCAGATCCCCCGCAAAGGGGACATCCACCCAAGACTCCAGGAGGTGCGGATAGTAATACAGCAACCACTGCTAGTAAGTGACCTCTTCCTGAAGGAACTCCTTGTGGGCCACAGATTCATTCTGTTGACTGTTCTTTAGCTACTTTCCAATTTCCATGGTTATAGAACACTGGACCTTGGACTTCAAATGTTGTGGCATCTTCTAATTTGATTTCATCCACCATGAGTGATCCCTTCACTTTACTTTTTTGTTGAGTCTCACAATTGTGTGCTGTACATATGTAAATAAACACATCTATCACAAAAACACTGCCTACTACCATATTTCTACATTTTGAAAGATTGAATTGTAAACCCATGTGATGCACATGATGAAGACATAAGATGGTAATGGAAGGAAGGATATGTCTCAGGTAGTGTCATGCTGAGGAGAATTAGCAACACAATAACACAAGTGTCTGGTCGCGACAATCATTTTATTGCACAGTAGAGCACATAGACTGTTAAAATGTCTGGACTGTCATAGCCAAGAATGACTGAACCATCTTGAGTCAGGTTAGATATCATAAAGGTACCGTCCCCAGACCACAGAAGAAAGGGTTTTGTCAGACCTTGTCCCATAGCATAGGCTAACAAATGACTAGCTCAGCACACACCAAAAACATGTCTGCCAACTTAACATACGCCATGGGACAAAGGGCAGCATAATCACCCCTAATCATTGGTCTATCCTATTACAATAAGCAAGCATCTGATGGCATTACATAAACCTATGTCATTGTTGTGGCCAAAGCACTATCGCCTGCAATAAGGAAACACATCAACAGCTACACAAAGTTCAAACAAGATCATTGTCAACACAATGTAAAGGGAGAATGCATGTAATGCACTGGATGACGTTTCAAGGGCATATGATCACACATATGAGACAACTGGACCACCTCACCGCATCAAACAAGTGTATTGTGCACTTCAGAATTCCATCCACCCACTGTCCACTTTGGCACGGGACTCATACACTCCATATCTGTAACCAACATTACTTGGATCAATCCATGTCCACTTCATACAACAACTACCTGCCGATGTCACAACTCTGAAATGCCCACATGAGGACGGCATGGTGAAGAGACCTGGATAGAGCACAATACAAGAAGTTTAGGCATGAAAAATCATACATATGACCCAAACCTCATATCAAACTTCAGTAGATCCACTCACATTGCAATGAGACTGACACAAACAAAGTAGATCATCAAGGTAGCACCATTTCCAAGTCTGACTTCGCAAGCAAAGCTTGGCTATATACTGCATAGCTTGAGATCCTCTGTCTATTGGAAACACTCAACACATCCTGATCGGTACAGTTCCCCATACAGTCACAGTAATCACATAACATTACATACTTACACTCAAGTGAAGTAGTGATTGATGAGATATGTCCAGAAGTCTTCACCTTCTTCTTCATCATTGTCATCTTCACTTGACATTTCTGGAATCTCACCTGGTGGTAACGCTAGCTCCCCCTCATCTGGAATATATGGGATATCTCTCCTCAGGGCAATGTTGTGAAGCATGCAGCAGGCCACAATGATCTTACATACCTTTTCGGGTGAATAGAGGACGGCTCCACCTGTTTTGCCCACACACATAAATCTGGCATTCAGGAGCCCGATAGCCCGCTCCACGACACGCCGTGGACATCGATGAAGCAGACTTCCCCTGGCATAGTTGGGTTCCTCACCGGTGTCAACAACCATGGACGGTTTGGGTATGCAGAGTCTCTTGTAATGGAATGGGACATATGTGCAACTGTGAGTCCTCTCATCCGAATTTTGCTGCAGACATTGCATACAAACAAACAAGAAATACGTGACTTACCAGTCAGCCAGGCCCTCTCTGGGTACAGTCGTAACATCAGCTGTTGAATTGCGCTGTTCTGCATGATGAAAACATAATGGACTGAACTGGGATATCAGGCCTAGACCTGTGATATGTAGAGGTCCACCAGACAAACAACTTGGACATTGATGGAATGGAAGTTCTTCCTGGTACAATAGACTTGTTCATTGCCACAAGGCGGAATGAAGGCAACATGTGTACCATAAATAGCTCTCATAACATGTGGGATCTGTGCCAAACCATAAAAGTCAGCTTTCACATGGGCAAAATTCTCAAGTTGAGGAAACCAGATGTAGCTGTCCAGGTGTTTTAACATTGCTGAGAGTACATCCTTCAATAAAAGACTGGACATAGGCTTGGACATGCCAGGAGAGGAGGCCACTGTATTTTGGAAGGACCTTGTGGTCAGGAAGTGCAACACTGAGATGACTTGTGTAATGGGTGGTATGCTATTTGGATGATGAATGGTAGGCATCAGATCTGGCTCCACGTATCAACAGATATCTACTATTATTTGCCGATTCAGATGGTAGATCTGGATAATGTGTCTTTCTTCCATGGCCTGCAGGTCTGGTAGTGGACAGTAGACTGGAGGATGTCTGATTCTTCCCCTCCCTGGGTACCTCTGTAGGACAAGTAATGAGTTTAGCCATCACTCAATTTTTCCCTTGCAACATACATTAGTCATGACAAACTGTGACAAGGCATGTCATAAGTTGAGGATATGATACACAGTACACATCATCAATGTCAATGACAGAGAATCAACATATTTCCCCCTTGCTTTGCCACAAATATGTATACATCATCTATCTGGACAGCAAGAATTTGTGCATAATACTTGTTGCTCGGACTGTGACTTGGTGTCCCAAGACTTACATTACCTGGTAGGGTGCTCTACCAGAAAGCAAGTTGCCATATGTGTCAAGCAATGTACAAAAATGGTGTCCAACACAAGGACCCACATGACAGGACAAGACAAGCACTTATAATTGGTATTACCAACATTTTAAGTTGTGATATATTTCTGCCATATACTGCATTTCATGCCACTAAAATGGCGGGTGCCTGGCCTACTCCACTGGACATTATGAACCGCCCATGACTGCCGATGGAGGTTGTTATGGTAGTAGGCGGTTGCTACCGTGGCAGATATAGCCATACGCTGAAGTTGTTGCCAGTGGCGGTCGCAAGCCAATGGTTGTGTCAGCTGGCGGTGACAGCCACGTACGTGGCGGACATGTTCTGAGAAATCCTTCACTTTACTCCTGACACTGCTGCTAGCAAGACCTCCAGGACCTGAGCTGCTGTGTACCACCTCTGGGAGCAATCATGCCACTTCCAACATGTGATAGGGCCCCTGCCTTCTCCCCAGAGGAGCTAGAGAGGCTACTGGACCAGGTCCTACCCCTGTATGAACAGCTCTATGGTGCAGAAGAGGAGCAGGTAAGTACCTCATGACCACTTATTTTCACTGTACTTCACCATATTTTCCCTCCTTACAAGCTAGATTGTGCCCATGTGTGCCAAAAAGTCAAGGCCGTGGAGGTGGAGTCGGTGTGGCATCAATGAAAGTGTCAATGTTCATATAACTGTGTTCAGTGTCAGATGTAGGATCCTTGGACTTTTGTATGTCTGTCCTTTTTAAGCGTGCCCTGTTGTACCTTATGCTGGATGTACAAAACTAAGGGGCATATTTCTACTCTGTTTGCACCAAATTAGCGTCATTTTTTTTACTCTAATGCAGTGCAAAACTAACTCCAAATGTATACTTTGGTGCTAGACCCGTCTTATGGAGGTAAAGTCATTTTTTTGGAAGTGGAAACTTACCTTGCCTTAATGAGATGCAGTGTAGGCGTTCCCGTGCACAAAATGACTCTTTGGCCTTAATGCCATATTTATACTCCCATGCAAAAATGATGCACAGGAAGGGTCAAAAAATTGGTGCAAAGCTTGCTTTGCCCCATTTTTTAATGCCTGGGTCAGGGCAGGCGTTAGGGGATCTTTGGGCCTATTTCCATGGTGGAACACCATTGAGTAAGCCCACAGGTGCCCTCCCCAGGCCCAAGGGACTCCCCCACCCATACCAGAGGGACAACAGAGTATGGGGGACTCCACCCAAGGTAAGTACAGGTAGGTACAGGTAAGTATTTTCTTTAATTTTTTTAAGCGCCATCGGGGGCCTTGAAATGGGACCCCATACATGGCACAGGGTGAAATGGCCATGCCCAGGGGACCATTGTCCCCTGTGCTGGCCATTGGGCAGGTGGGCATGACTCCTGCCTTTTCTAAGGCAGGAGTCATATGGCATGGTAGGTTTAGCACCATAAAATGACACTAATCTGGTTAGCATCATTTTTTTCACTCTAACCAGCATAGTGTCATTTTTTGGTTCCAAAGCCCCATCTCTCATACCACCACCCCTACCCGGCTAGAGTCATTTTTTTTTACGCTAGCCCACACTTTACGCCGGCTAGTGTAATTCCTTAAATATGACGCCCCGCCAGCTTCTAGGAATGGCGCTAGCTGGCGCTATACTTTTTGCCACAAACCTGCGCTTACACAGGTTTGCGGCAAAAATTATAAATCAGGGCCTAGGTGAGTTGACATCACAGCCATCCCCATACATCACTTGACACATGGATGTTGTCAATGTGAGAACACATGTATTTGCATGACAGCATGAGCTGTGTATGTATGTTTTATGTGTCAGGTCTGTGCCACGTGAGCTATGTGTATGTTGCCTGTGAGATTTCAAACCACATCTGGCTTTACTAAACTGTTATTCTGAAGGCATATCCTGACTCACTCTGCCCTTCAGGTTGTCACACACACACCACATGCCAATATATTGTTGGCTACATGATGTACTGTCATTCATGCAAGTGAAGAGAGTGGATCTCCATGTAGGTTGTGTCTGTTCAGCCTGCAGAGACCAGTGCCTGTCAAATGTATCTCCCAGTATGGATTCAAGTGTAGGCTGTTGTTGAGTCTTTTTGTCTATGCAATTTCTGACACTGTGTCACTCCATGTATCCAAGTATATGCTGTCATGTGACTCAATCTAGACTCTGTGAGAAAATGCAGCTTATTTAAGTTTTTACCTGATGAGTATGTAAATGATTTTAGTAGGAAGACAATGATCTGTGTATAATGTGCATGTGGCTTCACTTTCAATGTATGTCTCTGACCGCTGGCAGGTCCCTTATTCCCAAAGCCCTGTTGACAGCATCACACAGGTTATATTTGTCCTGTGCGGGATTATTGCATAAACGATAGTCCCATAGTGCAGACAGTGTGAAGAATCCAGGGAACCCATGATATGTGAGTCATTGGTTAGGTCACATAGCAGAAAATGAACAATGCATGTCTTTGTTTGTTGGATGTCATCTCTTTAGGATGGACACATATGTCCAGAAGCATGTTCGGTGTCACATGTACATGATACAGAACCCCACCCCCTGAGGTGGCAGGAGTATACATTTTCAGTCCACATGTCATACATTGACAGGTTGGACACCTTCTATACCCTCCATGCCAGTCCCTTCATCGTTACCCATGTGTAATGTTTGAGTTTGTACTCTGGCAGTAGCCTGTAGGAACTGTATGCAGAGAATCATTCTCACAGGGTGTGAGTGTATTAATGCATTCATGCCTAAGGAGTGTACGATTCAGAAGCCACAGTGGTGTGATGTGTCCCACGGTTCCTCAGCTCTCAGATTGCTACAGCATGTCCCACAAGATGTCAGTTGGTCTACCTAGTCAGTGGAGGGCCTGAGCAGGGTGGTGGATAGGTATGCAGATTGGGAAGTGTTTGTAGTCATGTCCCATTACTCAGTGGCTGGTACGTGGGATACCTGGGCAGTTTAGGCAAAAAAGAATGTTCATAGCCTTGTGTACTGACATGTATGTGACTCAGACATTTTAGATGGGACTAGTGGACATAAGATCTTGTCTTTTCTTTTGCATCCATGCAGGTCAACGCCCATCAGAAGAAAGGCATTTTTAGAGCCATTGCCAAGAAGGTGCGGACACTGGGAGGTCCACAGCTAGCAGAGAGCCCACTGCAGAAAGAGGTGGGAGGACCTGAGATGCTGGGCCCAGAAGATCATGGAGTCCCAGCTGGGGCTGTCCTTCCAATGTGGGCAGGGTGGCCCTCGGACCATGACAAGAGGGTGAATAGACAGCAAGTTCCTTTCTGTCCCTTTTTTCAAGTGATTGAGTGGGGAACTGGCTGCCCCCCTCGTAATTAGGGAGGAGCCATGTGGCACACAGTAGATGGGAGATTGTTTGTGTTGACATGTCATGTGTATCAAACTGATCTACCTTGCCTTATAGACCTGGGATCTGGTACAAACCTGGGGGGAATCATCAAATAACATTCTCTGCAGGGACCACAAGTGGCTGTGTACAGTTATCTTTCATGTACTTTTTGTTGTTTTAGTGCGTGTAATTTCTGACCCACAGATAACTTCCCCCTGAAAGTCACACACAGAAGGTAACTGGATTATGGATCACTGTCCTCTGCTATGTGTATGGGCATTTGTGTATGTAGATATCTGCCACCCAGAAGCATGTTTTTTTCAATGTATGTATGCTGGTGTCTGTGATGTGTTTATGCCCAGCATGGATGTGACATGGCTTATATGGTTAATGGTTTGCAGATGTAGCAAACTACTTTAGCTTGCTAAGTGGGGAATGTCCATTGAGTAGAATTATGTCCAACGACTGTAGCTACCATTCTTTGTTCCTACATGTCAGCATGTGTCCTTTTCTCTTTAGGAAACATCCTTATTCTGCAATTTCATGCATGTTCTACCCATGTCGATGGGACGATGTCTGTATTCCCTCACATATCTGTACATGGAAAACTGTTAGTGGAATAGTACATTTACAATGCTGATCCATTTCAAGTCGTGCCACAGACAGGAGTGTGTCAGCATTGTTTATTGCCTGACAGATACCTTCTTGCGTCATAGTATGTCATTTGTCATGTAGGACTGCAAATAGCAATGAGAGACATGACATTTAGGCCGAGATTGAGGAACCACTCTGTGTTTATCTATGCCATTGATGTCGCATCTTGTGGAAAAAGTGCACTGCACATGTTGAATGATTGAGGATTTTTTCCTGACTGTTGTCATGCATCATAGAGTGACTTGCAGTGATGTTGACATCTCATGTGTTTGGGTTCAAGCATTCATCCACAGACAGATACCAGGGTTGGCATGTCCAAGATGTGGATAGTGATGTTGCTTCTCACTGGACAACAGGTTCAGGCCCTTCTATTATTCCTTGCAAGTTATTTGTCTCTCCAACATGCAAGGTATAGATTTGTACCATAGACACACTCAGATTATATCATTGTAATGGGTGTCAGACATTAGTGGTGACTATCCTGGGGCTGACTGATTCATTGTTGTGTGTATTCTGGAGACATCTCTCCCTGACATATTGGACCTGACGTCAACGTTGTTTCTTTCAATGACAGATGTGAGGCCTAACTGGTTGACATTGACACTACCTCCTTGACTCTATTGGGACAGTGTCCCTTTTTGAGCTCTACATTGTTGAAATGTGTTCATTGTGACATGAGTATTTCCATGCCAGCTTCTCCAGGGTATTCCACTTTTGTTTTAGAGATAGTTGGATTTCATTGGCATCATCTGAAATTGTTAGTACATCATGTATGGGCAAAATAGATGTGTGCGTAAACGTGTTTGTGAAATATGGGAAGTTACTTTACCAAGGGATTGTATTGTTGGCTACATGTGAACTGAGTTCTGCTGCATGTGTCACAGCCATGAGGATGGTGAGGTCACCTAGTTGTTGTATGGTCATTGTGGTTGCAAGACTTCAGCCATGCAATTGTAGTTGTCTAGGATCCTGGTTAGCCTCTGGGTAACTTTGGTAAGTCCAGATGGCATGCATGCACATGGTATGGCACATGAAAGTATCACTTTGGTGAAATATTTTGATGGTGCCTACTTGATATGATGGTATTGTTTGTCAATCAGAGCTGTGATTGAGGTGTTATCATGTATATGTTATCACCTTATTTCTCATTCTTTTTTGTAGCATCAGCACAGGCAGGTGAAGGAGATGGGGCACAGCCAAGTGCCGAGTGAGGAAGCATCTGGCCACGGGACCTTGAGTCAAGATACCACCGACCCAGAGGGACCCAGTGGCTTGGAGGGCACGGGGAGTGTCACAGGGGAGACAAGATCTACATCCTCATTATCGGATTCCTCCTCCAGTGATTACTCCCTAGTGGTGGCGGACCCATTGGGGACTCATCAGTACCATCCTTGTCCGCCACCCGTGTTCTATCACTGCCCTCCCTGTTGCTCCGCACCCAGTTGTCCGTGCCCACTCACCCAAAAGGATGGGCATCTCCTTTGCCACAGGCACCTCTTCCCCAGCCCCTTCTACCCCTGCTGCCCTCAGTGAGGAGGTTATTGACTGTGAATGTCATCCAGGGATTGGCAAGTCAGCTACAATAGACTAATGCACTCCTGGAAGGAATTCATGTTGCAATATCTGGCCTACCGAGATCTTTTGAGGCACAGACGGAAACCAGTCACCCCCCAGCTTCCATTCCCCCCTTGAATCACCACTTCCCAATCCAAATCCCCCCTTCCCCTACCTACCCAAAGCACACAAACAGATCCTCATGCATCCACCTCAACAGACAAATGTACCACACACAAACACAGGCACCACAAGACACACGGGCACACACACAAACAACATCCACCCACAGACGCAGAAACACTCAGAACTGCCCCTGACAACCGCCACTGCCCCAGCAACACAAATACAACAATAAGCCTACCTGCACACACTACCGCAATACTCACTGACACAGCCACCACACACATCCTATTTGCAGACACCACTCCAGCAGACCCTCAGACATCCACCACACCCGCAGACACCACAACTACTGACACACCCACATCCACCACATTTACCATACCTGCAGTCACCACCCCAGCAGACAATAAGAGCATCCCCCAGCACTTCCACCTTATAAGCCCAAGATATATAAACAGCCTCACTTACCCACCCAACAGACACCCACCACACACAAGCATACCTCCCATAAGCAAACACCCAAGAGATCCACACCTACACGGCCTACAAGCACTCCCTCAACCTCCAAATCCCATCCCCCTTCTGATGACCATCCCGTGTTTCCAAAAAACTGTTTCTCTGTGGCCTGGGCTTTACCACTGTCCTCCCCTCCAAACCACACTCAGTAGGACCTAACCCAGCTCCCAGTCCTTCCCTTCCAGCTCCAAGGCCTCCCCTGCCCGCCCCCTGCAAGTAGCCATTCCTCTTCCCCCCGAAGAAACCCACCCCTCCCAAAAAGAAGCCCACCTCTTCCAAGAAGAAGACTACCCCTTCCCAGATCCAATGCTCCCTCCCAAATCTCATACCCCCGATAGTCCCTGAGGTGCCTGCCTCCCCCCTTGATGTCCCTGTGGAGGTTAAATGGCATTCAGGAGTCAAGTTAGGGCATAACATTATGCCAATATTGGCAAAAATTATGGACTGGCCAATGGGCTTTGGACAATCTTACTTGTTCCTATAAATAAACCCGCCAGTTATTTTGTTTTGGGTACACCTTTGTCCTGCAATTCCTTTTCTAGCTTTCTGTGGTCCCTGAGTGACTGGTTGTGTGCCTGCAGTTGTGTGTGTATGAGCGTGCTTGCTGTTCCAATTGCTGTTGTTAGCAATATGTGAGTTTGTGTGCAGTGCTGTTGTCCCCCAGGAGAAGGGTATATGTTGTGTGTATAGGTATGTGCGCAAGAATGCAGTGTTGGTGTCACGGCATTGTGCACTGTCTGTTAAGTATTTCTTATTCTGATGTCCAATGTGAGCATTTATGGTGTTAGACTTATCCCTCTGATCTGGCTTATGTATTTATGAGATGTGTGTCATCTTGAGTTTTGTATGTGTAGACATGGAGGGGCATATTTATACTTTTTGATGCAAAACTGCACTAACGCAGTTTTGCATCAAAAAGTTTAGCACCGGCTTGCGCCATTCCCGAGCGCCAGCCGGGCGCCACATTTATGGAATGGCGCAAGCCGGGGCAAAGGGTGGGCTAGCGTAAAAAAAATGATGCTAGCCGGGTGGATGTGGCAGTATGGGAAAAGGGGGTTTGCACCAAAAAATTATGTTAGGCTGGTTAGAGGCAAACAAATGTCTCAAACCAGCCTAGCATCATTTTCTGATGCAAAACCATCCATACCACATGAATCCTGTCTTAAAAAAGAGAGGAGTCATGCCAACCACCCCTATGGCCAGCACAGGGGACCAGTGTCCCCTGGGCATGGCCAATGCACCCTGTGCCATGCACGGGCCCCCAAGTTGGGCTGCCGATGGCAATTAAATTAAAAAACAAAAACTTACCTATACTTACCCTACTTACCTGTGATGGGGTCCCCCATCCTCCGGTGTCTCTTTGGTGTGGGTAGAGGCTTTCCTGGGATTTGAGGAGGACACCTGTGGACTAATTCCATGGTGTTTAACCATGGAATGGGTCCACAGGTCCCCTAACACCTGGTCTGACCCGGGCGTTAAATAATGGTGCAAAGCAAGCTTTGCATCATTATTTAGCCCCTCCTCCCACCCGGGTGTCATTTTAGCACAGGGGAGAAATATGGGGCTATGGGATTAGCCCCATTTTTTGGATGGGAAAGCCTACCTTGCATCTCATTGACTCAAGGTAGGTTCATGCATCTAAAAAATGGTGCAACTCCAATATTCTGACGTGAGATGGGTTTAACATCAAAATATAAATATGGTGTTAGTTTCGCAACGAATTAGCATCTAAAAAATTAAGCAAATGTGGCACAAATGGAGTATAAATATGCCCCGGAGTGTGTTAAATTGTGCTACTTTTCTTTGGATTTGCCTGTGCATGTGTCCATTTAGATGTGTGTCACTTGCAAATGGTTCCTGTAGAGGTATGTCCCATGCAGTAGGAGTTGTATGTGCTTTGTTGACTTTCCCTTCCCCATTGTTTAGACGTGCATGACAACTGGTGTTGGTATTGTTTGTCCCTGAGACCCATATAGGGCCATATCCTGTGGAGGTGTTGTTTAAGGGTCCTGTTCAAAGTGTTATATGTCCTAGTGCAGTCTCCTTCCCTGTGTGTCCCAGATAGCCTCATCCCAATTGTGTAGGTATAGTTGTTATGTTGTTCTTGGTGTATTTGTCTCTCTGTGCTTTATGTGTGCCATTTTGCTTCCATTGTGCTGTGATGTGTGTGTCCATTTCAGGGCAGTTTACTGGTGGTGGTGTGTGTGATGCATGCCACACCGATAGATATGTGTGTTGTATGTGTGGACAGTCCCTGGCCAGTGTGAAATGTGGTTGTGTGAGCTGTATTTGTATATGTGCTGTAGGTGTGTTGTGTAGTGTTGCAGTGCAGTGTAAGTGTGCTGGCCAAAGTGTGCGTAGTGTGTTTGTGTGTGTGTACGTGTCTGTGTTGATGTATGTTAGTGAGTGTGTGTTGCATGAGATGTGTTCCTGCTGCCTATGGTGTACCCCCCCATGATGTATATTCTGGCACTACAAACTGTTTTTAAAGGTTGATGATACAGGGAGGTGTGTGTACTTACAGTTGATCGTGTCCACGTTGATGTTGATTTTGTGGTCTTTTGAGGAGCAGCAGCAGTGGCATGATGTTTGTGAATGGCTCCCTGGCAGCCCCAGATGTGTAAAGCTACCTGCAGGTGAGTCTCTTTCTTTATAATGTCCATTTCCACCAGCTTATAAATGGTGGTTGGACCACCACAGTCACATTGGCAGTATGCAACCTCGTAATGCGTCCGGCGGAAACACTGTCTCTGCTGGCCTGTTTATGCTTCCTATGCACCCTGGAGGTCTGTGCTGCCTGGTGGTGCTGGCAGACCACTGGTGGTCTTCTCTTTGTACTAGTGACAAACTCGTAATATGGTGATCCATTCCACCAGAGCATTGGTGGTAGGACTGCCAACATGGTAGTTATGGGACCACCAAACTCGTAATCAGGCCCTCAGTCTGTTTTGCTCAGAATATAGGCTGAAAAGTAATTAAAGTAAGTCAAAATTCATGCCTTTTATCCCCCATACTTCATTCAAAGGAACCATCACCCTAAATGATACTGTCTTAGAGAGAGTACACCAATTTCACTACTGGAGCATCCATCTATCGGATTCCAACAATTGGCTACCACAATTATCCAAGAGCCAACTAATCATTAAATACAGATCAGATGCCCTACTAGATCTACAAAGAATTGTCCCAATTGCACCACATCCCCGGTACTGGAAATGTACAGGGCCAAGGTAGTGAGTGCAGCCTTCTATGTTTGCAAAATTTTAGGTCATTGTAAAGCTCACAGCCCAGACATAAGGGAAAACAAATGTATAAAATCCCCACTCAAGGTTCCTCTGAGTACCCCAACAATTCTAATATGGTTTGATGTTGCACTCAAACGCGTTCCCCAGACCATTAACTGAAAACCTCTGATTTAATGGACACGCATTTGGGCGCTAGAGGTATTACATCCTTATCTAGAGGCCCTGCAAGATTTAATACAGAGGCCTGGTGCCCCAGAGTTGCCCTTGTACCTCCCACACACAAACGTAGCTCAACTCTCAGGGACCTAGGGGCTACTGGGAAAATCCATCAAAGATGCCCAGAAACTCTTCAAAAATAGTCAAGACCAGATATTGACAGTTATTCTCTGGCAGATGGTTAATAAGTCAAATTCTGATTGGGCAACTTTCCCTTGGCATCTTTCACTGAAAAGTGGACGAATCACACCATTTTGTCATGGAACTGCCTTGTGTGTAACTTATCAAGCAAGGGTGAGGAGCATGTGGTTTTCTTTCACAGAGAATACCTAAAACCGAGGAATAAGTGGTTGCAGGATCCTAGAGATGAGGCGGTGTAAAACATGCTTCAGGATATGTACATCTGACACAACCCAAGGGTAGTATGTGCAGTTTCTAAGGTTTAGGAGTTAGCTTTGAAGTACTGGGTTTTTCAGAACCCAGTGGTGCCAGGGAACACACCCTAAGACTTCGAGTCCTTCCTGTTTCAGACTACAGAAACACAGAGTCTTCTTGGTGAAGTCAAAGATCTTGTTTATTGGCTGCAGCCAGTAACAGGTATCCTAGAAGTACAACACAGTGTATATTCTCAGGAGACTGCTCCCTTTGCAAAGCTAACCTTCTCTTTTATACAAAATATTATGCTTTAGGCAAACATTCCTTATTTTACAGTTGATCATTCACATATTTTCACTACAAAGAAATAGCAGGTTTATGATGACAAGCCCATATTCCAGTTTGTCCAGCCCTCAATCAATTACCCGGCAAGGCTTAGTACTTTCATCAGATATCGACGGACCCCCAATATAAACGGGCACCTCCTCCTTGTAAAGCAAGTCATAAAGAAAGAAACAGGGACAGGTGTGTGTAAGATTAGGCATGGTTTGTGTGTGATCAAAGGTTTTATGATGTGTTGTGCCTTGATACTAATCTCATTCGGCCACTGGGAAAGAAACTGGCCGAACAGGTTTGGCTTCAGGCAGTGGAGTCAGCTTGCCCAGGTCACAGAGGAGTCAGCAAAGATGTACGTGTCCTTCAGACTCGTTTTCAGCATTAGACATTGGCCTATGTGAGGGCAATCACAAAATGGCTGTCGTTTAAATGGAAAACGAGGGTTCAGGACGGAAACTCTGATATTCGGGTGATTTCGTTACCCGAATATGAATACAATGCTTGTGCATACTATTCTAATCATTCCCGGTCTGCTGATACCAAAATCGTTGTGATACGACGTTGCTTATAACACGGGTCCAGAATTTTCAGTACCACAGACCCTCCTTTTGCCCTTACATAGGCAATAACCTATACTCACGCTAATCTGAGTCCAGGTCTATATTCATAAAGTCGTTGAGATGTTGCTGTAGCATCATCCTATTACTTAGCTCGTCCCTTGATACAGGTTTCCTTACACACGATGTAGCACAGAGGCCACATATTGCAGGAGCACACTGTACACACAGACAGGACAGGAAAAGAATGGCTAAGATCATCCCAATGACTATCAGAGTCTTCCATCCCCAGGTGGATATCAGCTCCCAGAACCACCCCATCAATGACCAATCTCCTTTATCCACGTGAATAGACTCGGAGATCTTATGCAGTTTGGAAATGGCCTGGTAGACTGTTGGAGCGTTATCTGGGATGAAAACACAGCAACTTGATTGGATCACTTTACATACCCCACCTCGGTCTGCAAGTATGACGTCTAATGCGACCCTGTTCTGAAGAGTCATAAGGCGATCCGACTGGAGCTCAGCAGTCAAATTACTAAGGGCACCGGCGGTTTCAACTACTGTGGATTCAACCACCCTTGTCAATTGCCTTATGTTCCTGCTGTTAATCATAGGGCCCCAAAACGGCAGAAAACCCTTTGCGAAATCTCCAAATTCTTGTCCTGTAGTGTCTTCTTTACTTATGACACCTCGAACTATCCTTGTCTTATGGTAATCTGCCGTGTAGGTGGGAGGTAACAGGAACGAAACAAAACATGTGCCTGAGAAGTCAGGGGGCAACCATGTATAGGCTCTATTATGGCAGATGAAATAGGTACCCTTAGCTGCTAAGAACGAAGGAGAAGTCTGAGACGCAAAAACATATGTTTCATTGCAGATACTTTTCCCTAACTGAGCTCTGGGATTCTTGCCATTACCTTGCAGACATAGGTGACCCTGATGGGGTACAATCCAAATCGGGGAGGATCTCTTTGCTCGCTGGTTCCCACTCAGAGTAACTCCATATCCTGTTATGTTCCATCCAATATATGCTAGTGTCTCATCTCTCGGGATAGTCTCATAGGAAATATCTTCCCTAATCATATCTACTATACCCTTAGCTAGAGCACTATTCTTAGGATTATCTTTCACAGAACGTAGGGGGTTGGCTTCATACGCGTATATGAACACCGTTCTATATGCCCATACAGAACCATTATGGCTGAAAGGCAGGACCAGATAAGGGATACCTTTATTAGTAGTATGGGGCATAAGACCACACACCCAACAGTTAGTTGTGTTCACTACTAATTGGTGTTGGTGTAGAAGCTGAATGAATGAATTGTTGGCAAACTCTAATCTTCTGGCAGACTCGTGTTCAGACAGGGGGTGAAAAGAATGCGAGGAAACAGTAGAAGGAGGTATGGGCTGAGTAATGGGTGCAAATGTCACTTGAAAAGAGAATAAAACATATCCTATTAAAAACGTCATTACACTAAGCAACATGAAAATACATAAAATCAAAAATCGTTTCTTTGTCATTATTATACACATTCTGGCTTTAAAGTCCATCTGTCTGGCAGGTCTCTCATTCTTGAAAAACTCCATCCTCTCTAATTGCTGCTCGTGGTGGTAGGGTGTTCTATGCTAGGGAATGCTTCTGTCAGTCCAGGGCAACTCCCTTAGACCGACCAGAACTGTCGACCTAACGTCTTCAGCTGCACTCCAAAGACTTGGGCAACCACGACCCTACAGCTGAACCCGGATGGCGGTTCGAAAAGAAAAAAACAAAAATAAGAAAGTTTCTCAGATGAGAGAGCTGCACTTTAAAAAAAATAGCAAAGGAACGGGAAAACATTATTTGTCCTTAGTTCTTGGTCTCAAATTATAACGGCTTTTTCCAGGTACTGTCTGGTTCTGGAACAAGAGTTCAGGCTCTGTAGTGTTCAATCGAATTGACGGTGGCATAGCTTCTTGCAGATTATTGTCACTTTCTCGTTCAGAAATTGTTCCTTTTACACGTGCATCGCTGAATGGCAAAAAGCGAGGCACAGTCTCAGTCTCAGAGTCAGCGATCCCCTCCTGGTCCCACCGGTCGTACGGTAGAGGAAAAGGGACCTTCTTGCAGTGTACGCCGTGGATCAATCAATCAATCAATCAATCATAGTATTTATAAAGCGCGCTATGTACCCGTCAGGGTTTCGAGGCGCTGAGGGGGGGGGGAGCGCTGCTGGTTTAGCGGTCGAAGAGCCAGGTCTTGAGGAGCCTTCTGAATGCGAGGAGGTCCTGGGTCTGGCGAAGAGATGTGGGGAGAGAGTTCCAGGTCTTGGCGGCGAGGAAGGAGAAGGATCTGCCGCCTGATGTCTTGCGCTGGATTCGGGGTACGATGGCGAGGGCGAGGTTGGCGGATCGGAGTTGACGTGTTGGAGTGTAGAAGTTGAGTCTGGTGTTGAGGTAGGAGGGTCCGGTGTTGTGAAGTGCCTTGTGAGCGTGGGTCAGGAGTTTGAAGGTGATCCTCTTGTCTACCGGGAGCCAGTGGAGTTCCTTTAGGTGAGGGGAGATGTGACTTCGGCGGGGTATGTTGAGGATCAGTCGGGCGGAGGCATTTTGGATACGTTGGAGGCGTTTGATGTCTTTGGTTGGGATGCCTGTGTAGAGTGCGTTGCCGTAGTCAAGTCTGCTGCTGACGAGGGCCTGGGTCACCGTCTTTCTGGTTTCTGTTGGAATCCACTTGAAGATTCTGCGGAGCATTCGAAGGGTGTTGAAACAGGAGGAGGAGACGGCGCTGACCTGTTTGGACATGGTGAGGGCGGAGTCCAGGATGAAGCCGAGGTTTCTTGCGTGGCTGGCAGGGGTGGGTGGGGGTCCGAGGACGGAGGGCCACCATGAGTCGTTCCAGGCCGAGGGAGTGCGTCCGAGGATGAGGACTTCCGTCTTGTCGGAGTTGAGTTTCAGGCGACTGTTGTTCATCCAATCGGCGATGGATTTTAGTCCCTCGTGGAGGTTTGTTTTGGCGGTGAGCGGGTCTTTGGTCAGGGAGAGGACGAGCTGGGTATCGTCGGCGTAGGAGATGATGCTGAGATGATGTTGGCGGGCCAGTTGAGCGAGGGGGGCCATGTAGACGTTGAACAACGTGGGGCTGAGGGAGGATCCTTGGGGGACGCCGCAGATGAGGTTGGTGGCTTTGGAGCGGAAAGGGGAGAGACGGACTCTCTGCGTTCTGTCGGAGAGGAAGGATGAGATCCAGTGGAGGGCTTTATCTTGGATGCCGGCTTCCTGGAGGCGGGTCAGTAGGGTGCGGTGGCAGACGATGTCAAAAGCGGCTGATAGGTCGAGGAGGATGAGGGCTGAGGTTTCGCCGTTGTCCATTTGATGTCTGATGTCATCTGTGGCGGCGAGGAGGGCGGTCTCAGTGCTGTGGTTTCGTCTGAATCCGGATTGTGAGGGGTCCAGGATGGAATTGTCTTCGAGGAAGTGGGTGAGCTGAGTGTTGACGATCTTCTCGATGACTTTCGCTGGAAAAGGGAGGAGAGAGATCGGACGGAAGTTTTTGAGGTCGTTGGGGTCAGCCTTGGGTTTTTTGAGGAGGGGTTGGATTTCTGCGTGTTTCCAGCTGTCCGGGAAGGTGGCAGAAGTGAAGGAGAGGTTGATGATCTTGCGGAGTTCGGGGGCGATGGTGGCGTTGGCTGAGTTGAAAACATGATGGGGGCAGGGGTCCGTGGGGGAGCCTGAGTGGATGGTGTTCATGGTTGCTATGGTTTCTGCCTCGTCCACGTGGGTCCAGGCGGTGAGGCGGCAGTCGCGGGAGGAGACGTCGGGGGTGGGGTCTGGCGGTGGACCGGTGATGAAGCTGTCGTGGATGGTGGTGATTTTCTGGTGGAAGAAGGTGGAGAGGTCGTCGCAGAGTTTCTGTGAGGGCGGGATGTCGTTGGAGTTGGCTTTCGGATTGGAGAGTTCCTTCACGATGCCGAAGAGTTCTTTGCAGTCGTGGGCGTTGTTGTTGATGCGTTCGGTGAAGTGGGCGCGCTTGGCGGTGCGTATCCGTTGGTGGTGTTCGCGGTTGGCGTTTTTGAGGGCGGCGAGGTTGTCGGGTGTGCGTTCTTGGATCCATTTCTTTTTGAGCTTCTGGCAGTTGCTTTTGGAGGTGGTGAGATCGTCTGTGAACCAGGCTGGTTTTTTCTTTCCTTGGATGGTGGTGGGTTTCTTGAGAGGGGCAAGGGTGTTGGCGCAGTCGAGGATCCATTGATGGAGGTTGATGGCGGCTGTGCTCGGGTCGATTGCGTCGGGTGGAAGGTTGTTGATGAGGGTGCTGGTCAGTTGTTCTTGGGTGACTTTGCCCCAGCGGCGGTGGGGAGGTAGCTGGATGCGGTGTTGCTCTGTGGTTTTCTTATAGGTGAAATGGACACAGTGATGGTCGGTCCAGTGGAGTTCGGAGGTGTGGCTGAAGGAAATGTGGTTGCTAGAGGTGAAGAGGGGGTCAAGGGTGTGACCGGCGATGTGGGTAGGTGTGTTGACTAGCTGGCGGAGACCGAGGTTGAGGAGGTTGGAGGTCAGTGACGCGGTGTTGACGTCGTTGGCATTTTCCAGATGGTAGTTCAGATCTCCCAGGAGGATGTAATCCGGGGAAGCGAGGGCGTGGGTGCTTGCAAGGTCGGCAATGGTGTCGTTGAAGGGGGCTCTTGGTCCTGGAGGGCGGTAAATGAGGGTTCCTCTGAGGGTCGTGTTGGGGTCCGTGTGGATCTGGAAGTGGAGGTGTTCGGCTGTCCTGAGGGTGTCGTCCGAGTGGGTGTGGATTTTGAGGGTAGCTTTGTGAGCGATGGCTATTCCGCCGCCGATTCCGTTGGTTCGATCTCTTCTGGTGATTTTGTAGCCGTCCGGTATGGCGATGGCGATGTCCGGAGACGAGGAGTCGTTCCACCAGGTTTCGGTCAGGAAAGCCACGTCAGGAGCAGTGGTGTCGAGCAAATCCCAGAGCTCGATGGCGTGTTTTCGTGCGGAGCGGGTGTTGATGAGGATGCAGTTCAGGTGGTTGGGGTTGGATGTTTTCGTAGTTGGATTGGTCGTTCTGATGCAGGAGAAGTTGCAGGTACGGCAGGAAAAAGGTCCTTTAGTGTGCTTCGGGGATGCCCGGTAGCATTCAGTGGAGGGGCCGGGGTTGAAGGCGCGGAGTTCGTTGATCGAGTAGCGGATGCGGGGGGCGCGAGGGCCAGGGGGTGTGGCGCTGGGCGCGGTCCAGGCGCGGACGGGCGCAGACGGGCTTGCCTCTGGCGGGCCTCCGGCGTGCCAGCGGCGCGGACGCGCAGCGCCAGCCATTAAGAAGGGAGGGGGGAGGGAGGAGCAGCTGGGAGGCGGGAGGCGGGAGGGAGCGGCAAATGGGGGCGCGAGGGGGCGGGGCCGCAGGGAGGCAGCAGCAGGGAACGGGGAGCGCACAAGGGGCAAAACACTGAGAACGAGCAAAATACAAGCAGTTACAATAAGAAAAGCACACAATCAGAAAAACAAAATGGCACAATATACGATCGGGGAGACAGCAATCAGGGGGGCACAAAGGGGGCAGAAGCGCCGGCGGCGAGGCGCTGAAAAAAGCGAAAAAAATGAAAAACACTTACGGGACGGCGGAAAGCGGCACACGGGTCAAGTGAAGCTAGTCAGAGCCCACTAGACCCCAGGGATGAGGCGCAGGAGGATGCCTGCGGGTGGAGGAGGGCCTCGAACACGCAAACAGCAGCGTGGTCAGGGGACAGAGGCAGGAGGCAGCAGGTTGGTGCTGCGGTCGTGGGGGGCGAGCTCAGGACCTGAAACAGGTCAGAGGTCGCTCACTCGCGACGCGCAGCGCCAGCCATTAAGAAGGGAGGGGGGAGGGAGGAGCAGCTGGGAGGCGGGAGGCGGGAGGGAGCGGCAAATGGGGGCGCGAGGGGGGCAGGCCGCAGGGAGGCAGCGGCAGGGAACGGGGAGCGCACAAGGGGCAAAACACTGAGAACGAGCAAAATACAAGCAGTTACAATAAGAAAAGCACACAATCAGAAAAACAAAATGGCACAATATACGATCGGGGAGACAGCAATCAGGGGGGCACAAAGGGGGCAGAAGCGCCGGCGGCGAGGCGCTGAAAAAAGCGAAAAAAACGAAAAACACTTACGGGACGGCGGAAAGCGGCACACGGGTCAAGTGAAGCTAGTCAGAGCCCACTAGACCCCAGGGATGAGGCGCAGGAGGATGCCTGCGGGTGGAGGAGGGCCTCGAACACGCAAACAGCAGCGTGGTCAGGGGACAGAGGCAGGAGGCAGCAGGTTGGTGCTGCAGTCGTGGGGGGCGAGCTCAGGACCTGAAACAGGTCAGAGGTCGCTCACTCGCGACGCGCAGCGCCAGCCATTAACAAGGGAGGGGGGAGGGAGGAGCAGCTGGGAGGTGGGAGGCGGGAGGGAGCGGCAAATGGGGGCGCGAGGGGGGCGGGGCCGCAGGGAGGCAGCGGCAGGGAACGGGGAGCGCACAAGGGGCAAAACACTGAGAACGAGCAAAATACAAGCAGTTACAATAAGAAAAGCACACAATCAGAAAAACAAAATGGCACAATATACGATCGGGGAGACAGCAATCAGGGGGGCACAAAGGGGGCAGAAGCGCCGGCGGCGAGGCGCTGAAAAAAGCGAAAAAAACGAAAAACACTTACGGGACGGCGGAAAGCGGCACACGGGTCAAGTGAAGCTAGTCAGAGCCCACTAGACCCCAGGGATGAGGCGCAGGAGGATGCCTGCGGGTGGAGGAGGGCCTCGAACACGCAAACAGCAGCGTGGTCAGGGGACAGAGGCAGGAGGCAGCAGGTTGGTGCTGCGGTCGTGGGGGGCGAGCTCAGGACCTGAAACAGGTCAGAGGTCGCTCACTCGCGACGCGCAGCGCCAGCCGATCCAGTTCTTTTTCCCTTCCACTCGAACAGCTGATCTTGTTGAGAGAAGGACGAGGTAGGGGACGGTCCAACGGGGCTGGTCATTCTTTGTCCACTGGAAGTTTTTGACCAGCACCCATGATCCAGGATCGATAAGATGTCCTGGAGCTTCAGAGACCTGAGGCAGAGTATTGTGAACCTGTTGGTGTAGAACACGCAATTTAGCCGTCAATTCATACAAATAATCAAGCAGTACAGGGTGTTCGATCTCACTGAATTTTGTTGGTCTTGGCACTCCCCATATGTTGGCCGGGCGGCCGAACACAATTTCATAGGGACTAAGTCCCACTCGCGAATGCACAGTCATTCTTGTTGATAGGAGTGCTAGAGGCAGAGCGTCAGGCCATTTAAGACCAGAGCTCGCTTGTATCTTTGCCAACTTTAGTTTTAGCGTGCCATTATAGCACTCTACTAGTCCAGCTGATTGGGGGTGATTTGCAGCTTGGAATTTCTGCTGGATACCTAGCCCCTCACATACTTTTTTCATCACTCGACCCACAAATTCACTCCCATTATCACTCCAGACCATTCTCGGCATTCCAAACCTATGGAAGAATTCTTTGGCAAGGGCTTTAGCTGTGGATAAGGCAGTGTATGCTTCTACCCATCTTGAAAAAGCACAAACAAAAACGAGTACGTATTTCAGATTGTTGCACCTTCCCATGTGGATGAAATCTAGCTCCAAAACCTCGAACGGATACGTTGGTGGCGCAAAATGACCAGCTGGAGTTGGGGTTCCCCTACCAGGATTGTATTTCAGACACACCATGCAATTCTTGACCACATTCTCTGCACATTTAGGAATTCCAGCATTTTGCCATACTGGAGCCAACAACTTACAAATCCCTTTCACACTGATATGGGCCATTCCATGAGCCATTGTCACCACTGCAAGCACATACGCATCGGGTAACAACCATCGCTGATGTTCTGACAAGTCAACCCAACAACCATTTTCATCCAATTTACCCATACTTTCTTTCCACACACTCAAGTCTTTCTCTGAAGCTTCAGCTTGAATAGACTTCACACCCTCTATCGTATCTTCACATATTCCAACGTCACCAACCCATCTTGCGGGGCCTGCAACATACATTCGATTCATCACATCTTTTGCTGTTTCTTTTGCGATTTCGTCAGCAAATGCATTGCCACGACCGACATCATCAGTAACCTTCTTGTGTGCACTGCATTTCACAATCGCAACTTGTAATGGCAAGGTCAGTGACTCAAGAAGCTCATTCACCAACTGACCATGCTGAATTTTAGCTCCATGCGAAGTCAGGAACCCACGTTCTTTCCACAATCGTCCAAAACTATGGGCCACACCAAACGCATACTGGCTGTCGGTATATATGGTCACTTTCATTCCTTTCGATAACACACACGCTCTCGTAAGTGCAATCAGCTCTGCTGCTTGAGCTGAATTATGTGGTATACGTGCAGCTTCAACAATCGTATGCAAAGTTGTGACAGCATATGCTGCAGTCGTATCACCATTCGGAAGCTTGAAGCATGAACCATCCACCCATAAGGTACCATCACACTTTACAAGAGGAGTATCTTTAAGATCTACTCTCCCTTTCGTTTCTTCTTCTGTCCTAAGAAAACAATCATGTTGTTCAACATCATCTGTTTCTACTGAAATCGGCAATAACGTGGCTGGATTCAACGTATTGCACCTCTTTATGTGCACATGACTCGCTAACAGTGTCAACTCGTAACCTGACAATCGAGCACTAGTTAAATGCTGTGTCTTGGTCCTGTTTAACAACGTGTCCACTGCATGTGGAACCATCACAATCAACATATTATTCATCACTAACCCAGCAGACTGTCGAATAGAAACAGCTGCTGCCGCTGTGGCTCTCAAGCAACTCGGCAATGCTTTAGCTACCGGATCCAAAGTTGACGAAAAATATGCGCATTGGCGCTGCTTGTCTCCAAAAGACTGTGTCAGCACTGATAATGCACAACCCTCTTTCTCATGGACATACAGTGTAAAGGGCTTACTGTAGTCGGGGGTACCCAACACAGGAGCCGAACACAATGAATTACGCAATTCGGAAAAACTTTTCTGACAAGCTTCAGACCACGGAACGGGGTTTGGTGTATCTTTATAGGTCAATGCTACCAAAGGTTTGGCCAGCAAAGAAAACTTTGGTATCCATTGTCTGCAGTATGATGTAATGCCCAAGAAAGCACGTACTTCTCTCTGTGTCCTTGGCACACTCAATTTTGCAATTGCCTGAATTCTTTCTGAGGTCAGTTTCCTTCCCTCCTTCGATAAGAGATGACCTAAGTAGGTCACTTCTTGTCGACAATATTGCAGTTTTGAAAGGGACACTTTGTGATGTAAATCAGACAAATGACGCAACAACAACAAGGTGGCTTCTTTACAAATCTCTTCAGTATCTGTAGCGACTAGCAAATCATCAATGTACTGAATAAGGGTAGCGCCGTCAGGTAAAACAATTGCATCCAGCTGTGTTTTTAAAGCCTGACTATATATTGATGGACTTTCACAGTAGCCTTGTGGAGCGCGTTTAAAGCGGAAACTTCGGACTCCTAAACTGAAGCCAAAAATATCCCTGCTCTCCTCTGCAATCGGGATGCTGAAGAAAGCATTCTTTAAGTCAATCACTGAGAACCAGGTGGCGGAAGCTGGAATCATAGTCAATATGGCAGTGATATCAGGAACAACTGGAAACTGTGGCACAACTATTTTATTTACCTCTCTAAGATCAATCACGAGCCTGTAAACAGGTGGCTTAGAGGGGTCAGTACGTTTCAAAACAGGCAAAACAGGACTATTACAAACATTGCCTCTTGTCTCTTCAATTACATCTTTTTCAATTAAATCATAAATGATCGCTAGCAACGCCTTTTCACCTTCACTAGAGATCTTGTATTGTTGAATGCGTGGTAATTTAACATTGGCTTTTAATGTCACAACATAAGGCGGTATTTCCAACAGACCCACGTCATTAGGACCAGTAGCCCAAATGGTATCAGGAAGAAACGACAATTCGGTCGGAAGTTTATCCTTCGACAAATACATTGGAGAGACCAATTTCCTACCCAGTGTAAGTTGTACTCCCGAAGGAGAACAATATAATGTTGCATACAATCTTTTCAACAAATCCAATCCTAACAAGTTTTCACCACAACCTGTCGTCAGAATATGGGGTGCTTCCAATTCACAAGGTCCAACAGAAAGGGACATAGGACTAGAAATCGGGTTCCTAACCGGGGCGCCAGAAAAACCTACTGAAACATTCATCTCGCCAGACAAAGGTGCGCCAGGGAGTTTTGAGTGCATAATAGAACTCTTTGTAGCACCAGTATCCAAAAGAAAAGGCTCTTACACACCTGATGTAATCACTTTAACATAAGGTCCATTCTGATCTACTGGAACAAAAAAAACTCCCTCTCTTCGTCTATGGCTGTCCTAGCAATTATTACCTTCCAAGTTCTCATCTTCTCCATAGTAGTCGTCAGCATAGTACTGAGCCGTCCTACCAGACGCGTTATGTTGCTGGTCAAAACTATTCATTGAGTTTTGAGACGGAAAGGAACGCGTGTTCTGGGGGAAACTTCCACGTCCTCTACCTCTAGGAGCTTGTTGAACACCTCGACCTCTTGCGACAGAAGCACCATTCGTACGCTGTAACAAAATAGGACAACTATACTTGAAATGACCCTCTTCTTTACAATATGAACACTGATTGGGACCTACAGGAACACGTGGTTGAGAAAACTCGAACCTTTGCGAGTTTCTCTGGAACTGTTGAGGTTGCTGATAGTTACTCTGACCACCACGTGGCGGTTACGCCTGTTGTAAAAGAACCTTCGTTTTTAATTCTTTAGTTTTCTTGTCTGCTCTATCCTTCTCATCTTTATCCCTATTTTCGTAGTACTGTGCAGTAGCCAATATTTGTGCTGAAGAGGAAACGGCCCAAGAACTCTCTGAATCCTTCAATTTCTTACACAGCTCGGCAAGCAAATTGTGCATAAATTTGTCGACGAACAACCGTTGACCACCTTCTGTACTCATATCTTGACCACTGTGGTCGATAAACGTTTCCTCAAACCTGGTGAAGAAATCAGACACTGTTTTATCTTTCTTCTGCTTACACGCAGACAATTTATCCCAATTCACACGCATCGCAGGCATTAAAGTCTTCATGTAAGTAATGATCCTAGCAGGCAGTTCTGCTACCAAAGGCTCAGGCTTGGCACCACCAACTTGTCTATCATTTGCAGCACTAATATTAGCCCATGAGTCACCTAACTCTTGCGCATGATCTGTATGGCGAATCAATCCCCACAAAGGCTGTGGAACAACATTCCCAAATAACATGTCTATGTCGTCTAAATTCATAATGCATGAGTCTGCAGTCTGTGATAATTCCTTATAATACCCTGCAGGATTTTTACGGGGATCAGGCAAAGTCTGTTTAAGGGCTAAAACTTCAGCTCGCTTCCACAGAACATGTACCCAAACACGCTGAAAATGAGCTGGGACAGCATCAATTTGATTAGCAACATCAGCCGCAACGGCGTCCTTCCATACCGGAGGGACTTCTCTCATTGGGTACTGTTGCACCTTTTTTTTAACAGAGGAGTCATGTTGGAATAATGACTGAGAAGGATCCTTATTCCTAAAGGACAACAACGTCGCAACTGCTGTCTCAACATCGGGACCCACAATCGTGCCCTTTGCAAACTCAAACCGTACACGGCACAAATCAGGAGGATTTGTTTCCAAATCATTATCCTCTAATTCCTCACAAAGGAAAGCACACATTTTCTCAAAAACGTATCTTTGTTTCGGTGCTCCCCATTGACGGAAGACATCCATAACAGACTCTACATCGTATCTTAAAGGGTAAACAACCCATTTACGCGCCATACGGTCCAACATTTCTCTCTCTTGAGAATTAGGCAGTTGACTACGCGACTGTTTACGCTCCGAATCTGGGGTCACACCAGACGACCCAAAGAGAGGAAATATAAGGCTGGCAACAGTATCTGTCATTCTCTGTCAGACAGAAGGAGAAGTTGATGAAAGAACAGGAGGAAAAACAGAGGGAGGCAAGGCAGACGCAGAAGCAGACGCAGAGGCAGTATCAGGAAGAACACCAGAAAAGGCAGTCGATGTAGTACATAAAGTCGTAGGAGGTACAGATGGAGCAGGTAGCGAAGTCGGTGGCCCTTGAAGGGGCTGCGCCATAGTATTAGGAGCCAACTGAAAAGGAGCTGGCGGCTGTGGAAGAACCTGAGGCACAATAACCGGAGGTTGCACAGCTAAAGGTTGCGGAGGTGCTGTAGCATTCTGCGCATAAGGGGGTGGCGAACTCAACAAGTGTGACATTAAAGGATCTTTCTCAAGTTCTTTTGCTGCATCTTGCTCAAGAAGCGGAAGAACTGGATAACATTTATCGGTCACCAATTTACGTTGCCTGTGCAACTGCTCATTCATCTGTTCTTCTTCATCATCTTTAAACTGCATGGCAGCTTGCATTATCGAGATACCCTCTTCCCTCTTATTTTTCTTTGCTAATTTAATTTCCTTCTGTTTGGCTTCCTTACGCCATAGGCGGAAAGAGTCAAACATCGCCGGCCGGGCTTTCTTCTTGAAAAGTTTAACCTCCAGATTATTCAGAATCTCTGTGTCAAAACTACCATATTGGGGCCATTTTAAAACACCATCTTTCCTGGTGTATCGGATCCATACTTCATTATATGTGAGGGGGCCTATGCCATGTTTCACATATAGTTCATAGGTTGGAGTTCCAATCGGAGGAACCGGACACGAGTCCTCCAATCGGGAATCCCTATTATAACCAAGACAAAACAAATTTCCATATCTGCTAAGACCAGGCATCTTCGCTCTCTAGTCTAGCTTCAAACTTCAAAGGATTATCGAATACGATAGTCTCGTGAATACATTAATCCCTCGGCTTTGGTACTTGCAAGTTCCAAATCAAAGATCCCAAGGGGATACCAAACTAAGAACCAAACTAAGGACTGGGAGACGCTCCACTTATACTTAACTGAGGTATCGATGACGTCACCAGAAGACTCGTTTATCGTTTCGCTCTACCAAATTATCAAGGGTCCAAAACAGGGCGATAGTCAGGGCAGCAGTCCTTCGTAGCCGTCGGGAAGCGGTGAACCTCGCAGCAATGACTTTCGGACCACGTCGACATACAGGGGTCGATGAAGTGGCGGCCTCCCTCCAGAATTTTCACACGAAGCTCCTCACGAACCTCTGGCTTGGACTGGTACCGCTGAAATCGCCCCACGTTGGGCGCCAACTGAAGTACTGGGTTTTTCAGAACCCAGTGGTGCCAGGGAACACACCCTAAGACTTCGAGTCCTTCCTGTTTCAGACTACAGAAACACAGAGTCTTCTTGGTGAAGTCAAAGATCTTGTTTATTGGCTGCAGCCAGTAACAGGTATCCTAGAAGTACAACATGGTGTATATTCTCAGGAGACTGCTCCCTTTGCAAAGATAACCTTCTCTTTTATACAAAATATTATGCTTTAGGCAAACATTCCTTATTTTACAGTTGATCATTCACATATTTTCACTACAAAGAGATAGCAGGTTTATGATGACAAGCCCATATTCCAGTTTGTCCAGCCCTCAATCAATTACCCGGCAAGGCTTAGTACTTTCATCAGATATCGACGGACCCCCAATATAAACGGGCACCTCCTCCTTGTAAAGCAAGTCATAAAGAAAGAAACAGGGACAGGTGTGTGTAAGATTAGGCATGGTTTGTGTGTGATGAAAGGTTTTATGATGTGTTGTGCCTTGATACTAATCTCATTCGGCCACTGGGAAAGAAACTGGCCGAACAGGTTTGGCTTCAGGCAGTGGAGTCAGCTTGCCCAGGTCACAGAGGAGTCAGCAAAGATGTACGTGTCCTTCAGACTCGTTTTCAGCATTAGACATTGGCCTATGTGAGGGCAATCACAAAATGGCTGTCGTTTAAATGGAAAACAAGGGTTCAGGATGGAAACTCTGATATTCGGGTGATTTCGTTACCCGAATATGAATACAATGCTTGTGCATACTATTCTAATCATTCCCGGTCTGCTGATACCAAAATCGTTGTGATACGACGACGCTTATAACACGGGTCCAGAATTTTCAGTACCACAGCTTGGCACATAAGAAGGAAGGTTTTCGAATAATTGTTCAGTCTGATGTCTTTTATCATTTTGTAACTGTGCTGTTGTACGTTTTTTTTATAAACACATTCTAAAATGTTTTGTACCTGAATTATGTAGAATGCTGCGTATAAATGAGATTGGGGCTCCTCAATTTGGACTCTACCTGTGTACATTATGAAAATGCAATTATATACTCTCATTTGACTTCATATTCACTGTGTGCCTTAATCCTATTAACGTCTGAAGCATTTAAACATATTAATGAAATGTAATCATTATAGAGGTTGGAGATTTATATACGTGCACACTAATGTTTAATCGAAATACATAGGCATATATTCTTTAATCATGTTTTACACTTACATTTCAAGTTATGTTTACATATGTAATCATATATTTCTTTTATTCATGTTTTTGCATTTATTTTGAAAGTTACGTGTACTTGTAGAACCATGTATTTGAAGTGTATGTTAAATGTTCAGTTAAACTTATTAAACTTAGCCTGACTATAGGCCTCATTTTTAAATGCATTTTGCTTTCTTTGTATGATGTTTCTTTTGCAGGTGTGTTCTCGTAATTACTGTTTGTTAGAGAAAGGAGCATTGTTTCTATTAAAATCCTGATAGAGAGGCCTGAAGGAAAGAACTTTGCAAAGGGCATAGAGACTAAGGGGGTCATTACGACCCTGGCGGTCATGGACCGCCAGGGCCGGGGACTGCGGATGCACCGCCAACAGGCTGGCGGTGCATCCAGGCCAATTCTGACCGCAGCGGTAAAGCCGCGGTCAGAAAAGGCAAACCGGCGGTTTCCCGCCGGTTTTCCCCTGGCCTGAGGAATCCTCCATGGCGGCGCTGCAGGCAGCGCCGCCATGGGGATTCCGACCCCCTTACCGCCAGCCTGGTTCTGGCGGTTTTGACCGCCAGAACCTGGTTGGCGGTAACGGGTGTCGTGGGGCCCCTGGGGGCCCCTGCAGTGCCCATGCCAATGGCATGGGCACTGCAGGGGCCCCCTAACAGGGCCTCACCAAGATTTTCAGTGTCTGCATAGCAGACACTGAAAATCGCGACGGGTGCAACTGCACCCGTCGCACCCTTTCCACTCTGCCGGCTCCATTCGGAGCCGGCATCCTCGTGGAAGGGGGTTTCCCGCTAGGCTGGCGGGCGGCCTTCTGGCGGTCGCCCGCCAGCCCAGCGGGAAACTCAGAATTACCGCGGCGGTCTTTTGACCACGCAGCGGTATTCTGACGGCGGTACTTTGGTGGGCGGCCTCCGCCACCCGCCAAAGTCAGAATGAGGCCCTAAATGCTGACAAGAAGCGTTCTGCTCATCATGTACCAGGAACTCAAGATGTTCAAGGTTGCAGTTAAAGTTGCAGTTTGGTGAAATGGGAAACCTAAGAGATGTTGCAGATACACTTGAGTAATCAACTGACTGGTTCCTGGTGGTGCGGGAAAAGATAAGGCTATTGCTGTTTTAACTGGTGCTCACACAGTTCATTGGCATAACAGATTCTGAGAGGTACAGATCTCTCTGCTTTCCTGTATTCTTTCAAGATTAAAGCTTCATTCTAAACATGTATTCCTTTTTTCCAAGACTTCTACTGGAGTCTGATCATGCTGACACATTCTATGCTCCGGAATTAGAGATCTTTAGTAGATGTTCCTTAATTTGATTTATGTTTAGGAGAGAAGGGAGGTTTCTCTATGGAACACGCATTTACCATACTTTGGCTAGCACAGTTGTGCGTCAAAATTGTTAATACAAGCTACCGTCATTCCTTAGTGCCATCCATGAGCCATATTTAAAAAAAAGGCACAATGGCGCATAGGAATGGTTAGCATGAAAAAAAAAATGACGTTAACCATTGCGACATGCCGTAAGGAAAAATTATGCTAATGCTGCAAAAGGAGTGCTAGATTGTTTTGAGGTACGTGTTTTTGACGCAAAACGGGTTAGCGCCATTTTTAACTCCATTAGCGTAAAAAAAAATGCACAATCAAGAAAAATACAAATTGAAAGACAAGATAGAAATTGCAGGCCAGGAGAGACCCCAGGGAGACCCCAATCACCCAAGTACCGGCCAGGAGGGTCCAGCAAAGTCCCAGGAGAAGGAGAAGAGGAAGCTCAAGTGCCTCTTTAGTGAGAAGGAGCATGACATCCTGGTCAGCGAGGTGATGGAGCACCAACACCAGCTCTTCGTCACCTTTAAATTGCCAGTCGGTAGAAGAGACGCAATATGGCAGGCAACAGTAGACTAAGCCAACAGCGTGTTAGAGGTGAAGAGGACTGTCACCAACTGCAAGAATCGCTGGCATGATTGCAAGCGCAGGACTAAGGAGAAACTGGCCAGGAACTGAAAGGCAGCAGACTGGAGGTGGAAGTCCCGAGGTGGAAGCACTGCACCACAGGAGGACCTGGATGAGCTGGAGGAGATGGTTGCAGTGGTCATCCTAGAGGAGCTGGCCACTGGAATTGCAGGACAGGACAGTGCAGACTACCAAGAACTTCCACAAATGCAGGGTAAGTTGCAGCGGGGGATATCTGGAATTCCACAAATGGCAGAAGGGGGAGGCACATAGGACACACTCAATGCATTCTAAAGGGTTGCAGCAGAACACATAGGCCCTGAATCAAGACGCGCCATTCCCACCCAAGCCACACATATACTGATTCTTTGGATGTGCAATGCACTCAAACATATACACAATGTGGACATAAGCCGCTCACTATGGCTATACTCCGCCATGAAAATATGCAGCACGTTGCCTGGAAGGGACGTGCAAATAGTGTGGCTGTGCTACAACAACACCTATTGCATATTGTCAAAGCCCCTGATCCTACACAACATGTACATCAGAGACTAGGAGTGAAATCAATACCACCCAACGGGTGGTGTAACAGGCTAAAATGCTTCCCTTCCTCCTAGTCTCATTGCCCTTCTCATGTGCTGCATTTTGCAGCACACATTGAAATGCCATCTGAGCAACAATAGCTTGTACATGTGCAGGAAGGGACACCTTGCACATAAACAATGTATCCCCTCAAGGAAGGCACCCCTTCATCATGCTACAACAATGCCTGTGTTGATGCAGGGAGGACAAATATGTGCAGGCACAGGAGGAATTGCAGGGGTGTAGTGTATTCTAGTAAACATGGCACATCCCTGCATTTCTAAACAGGTGCAGTGTTGTGCAGCACATATTGCTGCTGCACTGAGCTATGCCACTTGAGAAAAAAGCTGGCCTAAAGTGTGCAACCTGTGGAACGCAAACCACACAGGGTGAACCCATAACAACTCACACACAACTCTATGCTCCAAATGGGAATGGCCACAAAATAAAACACAAACAAGACATAGAGCTTGTCTGTGAGCATCATGTGTGCAGCTGTACAAGTAGCTGCAATCTCACTGTCCGACAAGATAGATGCCCTCATTACGACTTCAGCAGTCTTTTTCAAAGACCACCGGAAATGCTGCAGCCAGCAGACCACCAGTGCTGGTGGTCTGCTTACTGCAATATTTTGACATCACTAAGGACTTCTGCCCATTTTTGTGCGGAAGTCCGACTCCGTTGGCCTGGCCGACAGAGCTGAGGAGGCAGGTGCATCGCCAGCACCACCACGCCAGCAAGACTCTGCCTGCCATATTACAAGCCATAATACGGCTTCGCAGAATCTTGTTGGCGTGGTGTTTCTGGAGGTGCAGAACCGCCAGGATCCATCCACTCCCTGACGATCAGCTCGCCGGAAAAGTTAAGTTGATCATCCAAAAGGGGTGGGGGGTGTTGGGTGCATGAGTGTGGTGTGTGCGTGTATGTGTGCGAATGGGGGTATATGAGTGCGTGTTTGTGAGCGAGTGAGTGAGGGTGCATGTGGAGGGAGGAGTGTGTTAATGAATGCATGCGTGGAGGGGGTGGGGTGTAATTAATTGTGAATGGGGTGCGTGTGTGAGCGATTGTGGATGGGGTAGGGGTGAGTGAGTGTTTGTGGATGGGGAGGTGGGGGTGTTTGTGGATGGGTGTGTGCATGTGTATGTGTAAGTGGACGGGTGGGGAGTGTGTATGCGTGTGTTAGTAGGTATGTCTGTGTGTGTGGATGTAAGTGTGTATGCATGTGTGTATGCATGTGTGTATGCGTGTCTGATTGTTGAAGTGAGTGCGTGTTGGTATGTTTGTGGAAATGTGTGTTGTTGGTGCGAGTCAATGAGTGTATGTATGCGTGTGGATGAATGCATGTATGTAAGTGTTGGTGAATGCATGTTTGTGGGGTGCATGTGTGTGTGTTTGTGCGTGTATGAGGGGTGGGTATGGTGGGGGAGAGGGGTACTGTCATGGGAGGGTTCATGTGAGGGAAGGGGGGGGTGGGAAAGTCTTCTGACGGCAGCAGGAAAGGAATTTATTTTCTCTGGCAGCTTTTCCGCCAGGGTTTTCATGGCGGTGCTACCGCCCGGAAACCCTGGTGGAAAGGTAACTCATGATACCATCGGCGGTCTTCAGAGGTCCACCGGCCCAGAGGTGCTGTCCTCCGGCTCGGCTGTCCTACCGCCCTGGTTGTACCAGTGGAGATGTGGCAGTTTTGCAGAGCAAAACCACCACACTGGTAATGTGGCAGTCTTCAGCGCCGGCCTGGAGGCAATGAGACCACCACTGGGATTCTGGTGGTCCAAGGACCGCCAGACTCATAATGAGGGCCAGAGTGTCTTGTGTGAAAGTTTGGTCTACTGTTAAGGGATACATTCAACATGCATCAGAACTGGCACAAGTGGCATCAATTTTACACTACCGGCACAATGTCACTAGCCTGTATTGCAGCTGTATCATCATTCAAAACTTAGCTCATGTGGATCCAAGCTGCACATTCCCCCAATGCATGCATTGATCCACATTCAACATCCTTACACCAACACATGTCTGTTGCTGATATCTTGTGTGCATGGAAATGTCCCAAATTTAGGGAGGGACAATTCAATGGGGAAGACAATCCATAACAGTTGCACTGTCACCTCCAATTAGCACATGGGTGGGGCCTGCTCCAGGTAGCTGATAATGTAACAAATGCATTGTATGCAGTGGACATACCTGTGCTATGCTGCACTATTCCCATCATTTATGGTCCCAATGCATCACTGCACAAAAACAGTGACACCACACATTACACGACCTTGGCAATGTTCACCATGGTGAATAGGAAGGCTAACTACATGCCACCATTGTGTCAGTGGCAGGGATAAGGAGCCTACAAGGAAGTAGGTAGTGTGGGATAAAATCACAAAGACCCAGATATAATAGGAAATGATGGTGTGGCATGCTACCCCAAATGCGGCAGCATTGCGCAGCGTAATTTTCAAATCTCACTCATGGCCAATATTCACCAGAATACGGGGCCCCACTGTGTCACACCATGTGCCGGGGCTAAATTAGCTGACATGGGCCAACTCAGCAAGCCTTACACCATAGTGCAAGGATGGCTGCGTTGAGGGGGAGATTGTTTTTTGTGCAGGAAGGAACACCTTTCTGCACAAAAACATTCTTAAAAGGCCATTAGCTCTGCCTATGTGTGTTGATAAATGCAGCACACATGGAATAAGTTCACAATGAGGACAAAACATAGCATTTAACATCATTGCACCATGCCAATGCCACCCCTGGGGTGGTGTGATTTTTTGGCAAGGACTCTGGCTTACAAGAACTTGTCAATCTGAGGCACTGTCAAAAAGCAATGTTTGTTGCTGTGTCACACCCAAAGCAACACTCATTGCAGGGCCCTACCAGACAAACTCCTGCATGTGAAGGGGCCCTTCTTACAAGCTGGCCTTAAGCCACAATAAGTCACTTAGCGCCACCTTGTAAAACCGTCACAGGGTATTGCGCCACCTAAGCGTCACGAAAAGAAATGCTCAGGTTGCCCTAGGGGCACCTAAATATGCCCCAAAATACCTTGTGAGCTTGACCCATGTGTGATGCACAATGCTAAACATACTATAGAACTGCAACCTTGGGTCTGTAACATGTCACTGAGCCACCAGTAGCAAGTAAATGATGTGCCGTGTCCACAGCCACAACAATCTAAGATTGGCTTTTCACTATCTCATTGCAGAGGATGATGGCTTACCTCCTGCCGACCTGCCTGCTCTGGATTTTACAGATGATATGGATGACCAGCTTCAGACCATCAATATAGAGACTCTCTAGGATGTCATAGGATCCCTCCAGACACCACCTCCAGTCACAGGGAGGACACACAGCATTGCGGGGTCTCCACATGAACCACCCAGCTACCAACACACACCACCAGCCAGTACTGACACAGCCCTGGACTCCGAGGACCAGAGATCACCTTTCAGGGGACAGTAGTAGGAGTCCAGCGGGAGTTGGCCAAGCAGGTGTGGGTGGGGGTGGGGACCTTGGCAGGCAGCCTACAGGGAGTGCAGAGGTGCCTCAGTCTAATTAAGGACAACTCAGCTGCCATCAGAGGCATCCACTCCTCGCTACACGGACTCCAGCAGTCCCTGGCTGACAAAGCTGCTGTCATGAGGTAGAGACTTCAACAATTGCCCTCCCACACTGGCAGCAGCATGATAGACAACAAGCTGGGGATTATATAGAATACGCTGGTGTCCATACAGCGGGAAGTGTCCTCCCTCAGGGAAAACATGGCTGCTTACCACCGTGATGTTGCTGATTATGTTGAAAAATCAGCAGTTCCTCCTTGCTGCAGTGATGCCTTATGTGTTCCCACAAATGGCAGCTGCCGGGACCTTTGACTCCACATCTCTATCCCCTGATGTGTGTGGCCCCCTCAACCTTAACAATAGTACCACCCATGGCACAGGAGGCACCACACACATCAGAGGATGAAGATGTGGAAGGAACAACATTCACAAGGAAAACCACCCGGTAGCACAAGTCTGTGCCACATGGACAGTATCTCCTTAGTTCTGGGCTTAAAATCGTGCCAGTGTTGTGACAGCAGGAAATGTTCTCTGTTCACTCAATCACTGTTGACTTGTCTGCTATGTACTGTCATTATCTCAATTCTTACCTATTGGCAATTTTAAACTTCCTCACTAATGCACACTTCTCTTAACCATGTCTCATGACATGTCCCTCACCCCTGGACTCTGATTGTACTACAAATGGCTAAGGTTCTCTCATGGGGGCTGTGAACTGGACATTGTATAGCATTTGAAATTACACTTGCACTTGTAAATAAAGCACCTTGTTTAAAAGTAACATTTCTATGTTTACTGTGATCCATCTACTCAGCTAAATGATTGCATTGTGTGTGTGTGATCCCTGTCAATGAGTACATAACATCATTACATCAGTGCATTACTGTCAGACACAAAGCCACACACTAAGATCCTAACATGAGAAAGGTGAATGAAGATGTTGTCGGCTACAACCAACTTACAAAGTATTTTATACATATATTGAGCAGAAATCCTTGGTGTTGGAAATGGCCTCTCTGCAGGGTCACCCCCAAACTTTTTGCCTTCCTCCTCTTCTTTTTCTGACCTAATTTTTGCTGGCTTTAGTACTCTGGACACTTTACCACTGCTAACCAGGGCTAAAGTACATGTGCTCTTTCCCTAAAAACATGGTAACATTGGCTCATACCCAATTGGAATATTTTATTTACTTATAAGTCCCCAGTAAAGTGCACTATGTGTGCCCAGGGCCTGTAAATTGAATGCTACTAGTGGGCCTGCAGCACTGGTTGTGCCACCCACATAAGTAGCCCTTTAACCACGTCTCATGCCTGCCATTGCAAGGCATGTGTGTGCAGTTTCACTGCCACTTCAACTTGGCATTTAAAACTACTTGCCAAGCCCTAAACTCTTCTTTTTCTACTTATATGTCACCCCTAAGGTGGGCTTTAGGTAACCCATAGGGCTAGGTAATGTGTTGGTAAAAGGTAGGACATGCACCTGTGTGTTTTATATATTCTGGTAGCAGAAAACTCCAAAATTTGTTTTCCATTACTGTGAGGTCTGCTCCTTTCATATGATAGCATTAGGGCTACCCTCATATACTGTTTTAGTGGTAGATTCTGATCATAAAGGGGTAACCAGGTCATATTTAGTATGGCTAGAATGGTAATAGATAATCCTGCTCATTGATGAGGTTGGATTTTATATTACTATTTCAGAAATGCCACTTTTTAGAAAGTGAGCATTTCTCTACACCTAAAATCCATCTGTGCCTTACAGCCTGTCTCCAATCAACGTCTGGGCTGGGCTGGTTGATAGCCCCCTTGTGCATTTCACCCAGACAACCACAAACACAGGATACTCAGTCACACCTGCACTCATCTGAATACTGAATGGGTCTTCCTGGGCTGGGAGGGTGGAGGGCCTGACACTTACACTTCAAAAGCTATTGGCCTGCCTTCACACAGTAGGCTGCCAAAACCCCTACTGGGACCCTGGCAGACAGACCTGTACTGAAAAGGGACCTTGTGCACTTCAAAACCACTCTTTGAAGTCTCCACCATTTCAAAGGCGTTTTTGGGTATATAAACTGGGTCTCTGACCCCACCAACTCAGACACTTCGGGACCTGAACCTGCAACCTGTCAAGAGGAACTGCCTGGGTGCACAAATAACTCATCTGGACTGCTTTGCTGAGAAGGACTGCTGCCCTGCTGTTGCCCTCTGCCCTCTGACTTTGCTGAGAAGTGCCCTCCAAGGACTTGGATTAAGTTTGCCTCCTGGTTTCTGAAGTCTCAGGGCCAAAAGGACTTCACCTCTTCAAGGAACTCCTTGTGAACCGAAAATCAATGCACAGATTGCCAGAAACAATGCACAGCCTGCCTTGCGATGAGTCAATTTCAGCACAGCCGAACCAGAACGACGCAGCCCGACTTTCCGAGTGAAGATTCGATGCACTGCCTGCTTGAGACCGTAAATTTGATGCACATCCATACCAGATCGCACACAGATGAACAGGAATGATGCAGCCTGGCTTCCTAAGTGACAAAATGACGCAGTGCCTGCCGTGCAACAGAAATTTCAACGCATCACCACACCAGGTCGATGTAACCCTGTGACTTCATCCTGCACTCCTAGGATTTCCACGCATCATGCCTGGGCTTTAAAAAGATCCCGGGATCGCAGTGAGGAATGAAGCCTTTGCGCCGCAAATCAACGCAAAGCCCCTTGCAGCATTGAAAGAAATGACACGTCATATGTACTGCATCGGAAAATCTGACGTACACCCTATTTTTCCATTCATCTCCTCCTCTGTGGTCCCCGTGCGTGTTATTTTTGACTCAAACCAGGTACTTTTTGAAACTAAGAGACAACTGTTGATTTCTAAGATTTAAGACTCTTTAATCTTGCAAAAGGGATTGTGCTTATTGAATCTATATTGTTTTTACCTTAATTTAACCATATAAATATCATATATTTTTCTAAATCTGTGTGGTGTATTTTTGTGGTGTTTTCACTGTGTTACTGTATGATTTATTGCACAAATACTTTACACATTGCCTCCTCAGTTAACCCTGACTGCTCAGTGCAAAGCTACCAGAGGGTGGGCACAGGATAATTTGGATTGTATGTGACTTACCCCAACTAGGATTGTGGTACCTATTTGTAAAAAGGTGAATACCTCTGCCAACTAGGGACCCCCTTTCTAACACTTGAAATTTGACATACTGCATGTATGGCTCAGAACCAAGTCAATGCTAATTTAGCCAAATGGGAGTACCAGTACAACTAATATCTGTGGTACAGAAGAGGCTAACCTTGTCAGTGATAGGCACCTATCAGAGTTGCAGGATACAGTTCCAAATTTGCCTGTTGTCATATGTGCCGCACTTGCCAACAATGAAACTGCAAGACACCACCAATGACAGTTGAAGTTCCATACTTACCTGTCCAAAATAAAGTATACATACACAATGTAAATGGCTGAAACAGTGAATGGCAAATGTATGGACTAGTGTATGTTATTTAGCAGCCAATCTGACAGCTCCTTGGTTATATAGGATGGACATGGTAATCCATACCCTAGGCTATTTCTCCAACTTGGCCACTGCACACACAAGAACATCCAGACACCCAATCAACATAGCAAAAAGTAGTCTTATACAAACATGTTCTATTTAAAAATATTTAAAACTACATACCTAAACCTATCCTAAAAACACCCCTACACTAAACTAACCTAAACTAACTTAACTTACAACTACACCTATCTAACCTATTCTAAACTAATCTTACACATGTAACACCACACTCTAAACATTGTCCCCCGACCCCCCAAGAGACAAGATACATGTAGGACAACATAAACTATGTACTTACTTACTTACTTATTTACTTACTTAACCTACAGCCTAAATAAATATATATTTCATTCGGGATAAAAATTACTGTGCAATGGGACGTATCCTTACTTTTGGTAGAAGGTTTGATCAAGCAAGAAAGGATTTCAGACAAGGTGAAGCCCTACGGCGACAAGAGATGTCCTCATCTGAGTCCTCATCTGAGTCCAGTGTGGAGAACATTTCAGATATGGAAGAGTCACCGAGCACCAGCGTGTCGGTTGGGCAACCTTTCACAACCTTGGAAGAGTATCGTTTTTTACAAATGAGTCAAAGACCACAGAGAAAGCCCCCGAGAGGTAGGGGAGAAGGCGGAGAAATAATAAAAAAAACAGGAGAGGTGGCATGTCAGCAAGAAAGCGAAAAATCGGATGGCAAAAATACATGTCAGAACAGGAGGAAAAGATAAAGAATGACAGTAAACTGACGGTTTTCAATATCTCATCTCATCCATTATCTCAGGATGAACGGACAGTATTGGAACTAGGTTTATCCAATTGCCCGACAGCCAATTTTAATTACACTAAGACACGAATGGAGGTTTTTCAATTTATTAGAAAATTAAAGTTGATGACATTTTTTGTGCAACAGAAAGACCAACCTATAACACAGAGTGAGGAAGGGGAAGACACAGATGTGGTTTCAGAACTGACTATCAGTGATATAGATGGTTTAGCTGTTTTAAGAGAATTGGAAGTAGGGGAAAGAACCTGGGCAACAGAAACTGAGTTATTGGATGATCTGGGGTTGGAGACAGGTAGCATGAGTGCCAGTAAGTTCAAATTGAAATCGAGATGTAATCCAATTTTGCCACATGATGATATTGATGCTTTTTATGAAGCTGTGACATTTGATTTAGTAAAACTATGGAAGAGGGCTGATGATGTTTTTGCACGAAATTTAACTCCAGGCCAACGGTCAGCATTATTGTCTTTGAATAAATCAACTTCATTTGTTATTAAGCCAGCCAATAAGGGGGGCAATGTAGTGCTGTGGGACTCACAGAAATATCAACAGGAAGCAAGAAGACAACTGATATTTTCAAATTGTTATGAGGAATCGACAGTGTCAGCTTGTCGAGAATCAATAATCAGGTTTCATGATTTACTTTCAGAGAGTTTAAATAGAGGTTTAATTTCAGAAGATGAGTTTAAGTTTTTACTGGTGAGAAAACCATTAGCACCTTGCTTCTACATGTTACCTAAGATACATAAAGATATGTATAATCCCCCAGGGCGACCTATAGTGTCAGCGAGAGGCAGTCTCTTGGAAAATGCCTCTATTTATTTAGATCATTTCTTATGCCCTTATGTATTTAGTTAGACTTCATATTGTACAGACACTACAGATTTTTTAACAAAAATACAAGGTATTCCATGGCAACCTCACTGCATCATGGCAACTATAGATGTTGTATCATTATATACTTGTATCCCACATGAAAAGGGAATTCAAGCTTGTAGGCATTTTTTCAGAGATAAACCTATTAGACTCTTAGAACATTCTGAGTTGCTTTTGAAAATGTTGTGATTCTGTTTAGAAAACAATTTTTTCATGTATGAAGATCACAGGTACAGGCAAACAACTGGGACTGCGATAGGGAGTTGCTTTGCTCCAAGTTATGTCTGGCTGCCTGTTCATGGGGTGGTGGGAAACACAAGTTGTGATGGTGGATAAAAACGCAAAATGGTTTCAACACATTATTTTCTGGACACGATATATCAATGATATATTCTTGATTTGGGATGGCCCTGAACCTCTGTTAATTGAATTTTTGGATTGGTTACCAAGAAATAGTTTGAATCTAAAGTTCACACATAAAATACATAGACAGGTTATGGAATTTTTGGATGTAGAGGTCAGGGTAGAAGGAGATACTTTACATACCAGATTGTTCAGAAAAACCACGGCTGGAAATAGTATTTTACACGCCTTGAGTCACCATCCACCCAGTGTCAAATGGAGTATCCCCTACAGGGAATCACTTAGAGCAAAGAGAAACTGTAGTAGTTTGCAGGGTTTTGAGAGGGAACAAGAGACTATGGTTCAAAGGTTCAGATCTAGGGGATACTCAAACAGAATCATCAAGAATGCTTGCCGCAAGGTAGAGGAAGTTCAGAGGGCATCCTTGCTAGTCTAAAAATAGAAGGGGACTGATACGAATTCCCCGAGATTTGTTACTACTTTTAATGCATATTCGTTGGAGGTTAAAAAGATTATGAATAAATATTGGCATTTGATCAAGGCTGACAAGGTGATTGGCCAGTCAGTCAGTTCTCTTCCAATGATAACTTATAAGAAAAGCAGTTCCTTTGGAGATATTTTGGTACACAGTTACACATGTAAAAGGACAGGAACCTTTTTGGATAAACAACAAGGTTTCTATAGATGTGCCAAATGCAAAGCATGTAGACATAGTATAAATCGTAAAGATTATGTGCTACCTACCCGGAAAAAAGAGAGCATTAAGAAATTTCTGAGTTGCACCTCAGATTTTGCTATCTATGTTATTGAGTGCCCATGTGGGCTACAGTATGTGGGGAGTACAATTTTTCCCCTCAAAAAACGAATTCTTGAACATTGGAGAGCAATTGTAAAAAAGGATTCGACATACCCGGTAGCTCGCCCTTGCAATATGGCACATGGAGGGATGGTAGAAAAAATTACATTTTTTGGAATTGATAGAGTGTTGGGCACTCCGATGGGGGGCGATAGAGAAAGGCAATTAAGAAAGTTGGAATCTGAATACATCATTCGACTTAACAGATGACATCCTTGGGGACTGAACAAGGATGAGGAACTTTTTGTTCACATTGGTTAGGTAGGTAGAAGATATATGGCAGAGTTTAGTTTGTTTGGGGCTCTCTTTAAGATTATCTTCAATTTTAATTTGACAGTATTGTCCAAGTGGCCATCCAATTAGCTAAATTAGCAATGCTGTGGGCAGGTTGGTATTAAATTGTTGGCGGAATAGATGAGAAATATGGAGGGACAGCAGATAGTAAGAATGGAAGGAAGGAAGGAAGACAAGAATAATTAGTTGGATATAAAGAGACAAAGGAAGAAAGTTAGGAAAATGAAGGAGAGAGAATAAGAATGGTAAAAGGGAGAGCAAGAGAGAGAAAAAGAAAGAAGGAGGAGAGAATTCCTGTGGGAAAGCACACCATGCCCCTGTGGCCTTTTCGTTCCGGAACCTCCTCGCCATCCTCTTGTACCCGCCATTCCCAACCAAAATGTGATGGTATCTCTCTGCCCTTTTGTGGAATGCATGTCGTTCCTCAGGTGTCATATTGGTAGCTGAAAAAAATGAGGAGAATAAAACATTAAATACAGCATTGGGAGGAGGTAGAACAGACATAAAATGTACACTGCATCCTCAGATGACACATGCAGTCCACAACACATTCCTCAACAATGATTTACTCCTAATCTATGACTATTTCCTACCAGCCATCTAAGGTATCATGTACATGTCACTGGGATGACGGCTATCCATTGTTGACCATCAAAGCCCAGAGGTGAGTGGACTAATGCGTTCTTGCTCAACATTTCTGTTAACAAACTTGTAAGGAACACGTGGCTCAACAAGTCTAGATTTCCTGTGTCCTTGTCAATATGGGGGCTTTGTATGCAATCTACCACTTTGACACCCCTGGTGCTACATCAAGGCTTGCCCCGGCATCAAGGATGCAAACTGGGGGTCATCTGTTAGGGAGGCTGGAAACTACCCACTGGCTATTCTAAGGTTTGGTAAAGTTTAATTCATGTGACCGTTGCTTATGATGTGCCCACATGTACAAATAATGCAATGTCCCCATAAGGTTTGGCCAAACCCTGACCAGCACATCAAAGTTGTCTACAGATAATGGCCCTCATTACAACATTGGCGGTATTGACCGCCTACCGTCATGGCGATGGCCGCCAACATACCGCCACCGTGGCTATCAGCAGGCAACGCGTATTATGACCGCCGACGGTATTCCACCTGAAATCTGGCGGAACACCGCCAACGGTCATGGCGGCGGTAAGGCGGTGCTGCTGACAGCAGCACCGCCACGCCAGCAAAACACCGCCGACCGTATCATGAGCAATGATACGGCCTGGCGGTGTTTTGCTGGCGGACGCTGCTGCTGACAGCAGTGCCGCGGACCGTCTCCAGCCAGAGGACCCCCTGCAAGCAGGTAAGTCGGGTTCTCCGAGCGGAGAGGGGGTGGGGGGTGTTGTGTCTATGTGTGGGGGGGTGTGTGTGTATGTTTTGGGATGCTTGCATGCCGGTGTGAGTCGCGTTGGATGTGTGCGTGAATGAGTGATACATTCATGGCCCACGCATCATGCTCACAGTGTACTCACCTGTTTGTCTGGAGGACCATAGAGTAAAGTGTACAGGGGAAGGACCCCATCCCCTAGTCTCTCTAACTCCTTGGAAGTGAAGGCAGGGGCCCTTTCCCCAGACACTCGAGCCATTGTTGCTTCTAGACACAGGTCACAGCAGCACTTGCAGTGTAGCTCCTGTCCTGTTGAAGGTCAGGTTGCTTGTGAGTGCACAGATAGAAAATGGCGGTCACATCTGCGGTGGTGCGTACCATCACTGCCGGCGTACATCGCCATTGGCTTCTGGAACCCATAGGGCCCAATGATAACCAATGCGATGTTGTGCGGCGGCCGTCGACCGCTGACCGCAACGGCACACAACACCAGCAGAATTACCTCATTTCCACTTGTCACTCCTCACAGGTCAGGCAGCTGCCATTTCAGGGGGGCACAGCCATGGCACCTAACTGCGTCACAGCAGACATTAGCACATCAACTGACTTACGAGTTTGCATACTGTTTCTGTAAAGGAAGAATTTAATAATAATTATGACGTGTGAATATGACCTTCTGCTCACCGTTTTTCACCCTAGAGTCCAACCGCTGCAGATAAATAGGAGATGGAGACATCCCCCGTGTACAGACCCCTGGTGGGCCTGGCGACAATGGAGGACAGGCACATTATCCTGACCTACAGACTTGATAGGGCCACATTCCAAGAACTTTGTGCCCAATTGGAGCCAGACCTAATTTCAGCTATCCGCCACCCCACAGGTATCCCCCCTCTAGTGCAGGTCCTGTCAGTGCTCCATTTCCTGGCAAGTGGTTCCTTCCAAGCGACAGTGGCCATGGCATCAGGGATATCACAGCCTATGTTCTCAAAAGTGCTGACCAAAGTGTTGTCTGCACTGCTGAAACACATGCACAGCTACATCATATTCCCCCAGGTGGAGGATTTGGCCACAGTGAAGGCTGACTTCTATGCACTGGGACATATCCCCAACATCATTGGTGCCATTGATGGTATACATATTGCATTTGTCCCCCCCTGGAGAAATGAACAAGTGTTCAGAAATAGGAAAAGCTTTCACTCTCTGAATGTGAAGATGGTGTGTTTGGCGGACCAGTACATCTCCCATGTCAATGCCAAGTATCCTGGCTCTGTGCATGATGCCTTTATCTTGAGGAATAGCAGCATCCCCTATGTGATGTCTCAACTCCAGAGGCACCGGGTGTGGCTAAAAGGTGAGCCCATGGTCCCCACCCAGTTAATGTAGGTATGTGGGTGTGAGTTTGGCCCTAATGGTGAGTGTGTGGGTAACAGGTATCCCTCGAATATTTACAGGTGACTCTGGTTACCCCAACCTCTCATGGCTACTGACACCAGTGAGGAATGCCAGGACAAGGGCAGAGGAACGTTACAATGAGGCACATGGGCGAACAAGGAGGATCATTGAGAGAACCTTTGGACTCCTGAAGGCCAGATTCCGGTGCCTCCATCTGACAGGTGGATCCTTCTACTACTCACCAAAGAAGGTGTGCCAGATCATCGCTGCATGTTGCACAACCTGGCCTTGAGACAACAGGTGCCTTTTATGCAGGAGGATGAGCCTGGTGATGGTCGTGTGGCAACGGTGGAGCCTGTGCACAGTGACGAAGAGGAAGCTGAGGAAGATGTGGACAACAGAAGTACACTAATTCAACAGTATTTCCAGTGACACACAGGTAGGACAACACTGTAACTTCACCTTCCATTGCAGTTTTGTGTTTGACATTGAACATGGCAGCCTGATTTCCCTATTTCTATGGCCACTTATTGGACCCTTTGGCATCTCTATTTTCAGATCTGTGTGTCCCACTCTGGCTCCTGGTGTGTTTACTGCTGCCCACTACAGGTCATACCTATGTAAATATTACAGTACGTTTGAATTGCAATGTTTACAGTTTGTGAAACTAATACATTTGTCAAAGAATTGACAGACTTCACATTTTATTTTGTTCCAAAGGTGTTTTTTCTGTGATAATAAGTGGAGGGGGTATTGCAATGGGCTGGGTTGCTGATGGAGGGAAGTCTAGGGTAGAGTCAAATCTATTTGTATCACAGGTGCATTGTCCAAGGGGGCTTAGGAGGGGGAGCAATGGCAGTTCAAGGTGGACAGGGTGACAGAGTGGGACAGAAGGGTGACAATCAGGAGAGTCTTATTTCCTGGCAGGGGTCTTGGCAATGTTCTCTGGCTTCTCCCTGGATCGCAGGGACCATTTGCGGGGTGGTTCTCCTTCTGCAGGGGGTGGGGTGCTGGTGGCCTGTTGGTCCTGTGGCGGGGCCTCCTGTCCACTAGCGCCGGCAGAGGTGGAGGGCTGTTCTTCGGTTTGGCTAGTGTCATGGGCCTGTTGGTGTGCCACTGCCTCCCTCATGGTGTTGGCCATGTCTGCCAGCACCCCTGCAATGGTGCCCAGGGTGGTGTGGATGTCCCTCAGGTCCTCCCTGATCCCCAGGTACTGTCCCTTCTGCAGCCGCTGGGTCTCCTGCAGCTTGGCCAGTATCTGGCCCATGGTCTTCTGGGAATGGTGGTATGCTCCCAGGATGCTGGTGAGTGCCTTGTGGAGAGTCGGTTCCCTGGGCCTGTCTTCCCCCTGTCGCACAGCAGTCCTCCCAGCTTCCCTGTTGTCCTGTGCATCTATCCCCTGAGCAATGTGCCCACTGACCCCAGGTCCCTGATCGTTCTGTGTTTGTGGGGTTGCCTGGGGTCCCTGTAGGTGATGGACACACTGCTGATTGATATGTTCTTGGGACTGAGGGATGGGCCCACTGTGTGGGTGCTGTGCTGGTGTTTCCTGAGGGGGGAGGATCTGTGGTGGGTTGGGACTGTGGCTGGGTCACCAACTGTCCAGAGGTCCCTGATGGGCGAGGTTGGTCATCGTGATCCAGGCGTGCAGAGCTGCTGTCATCACTGTGGGCCTCTTCAGGGGGGACTGGATGTGGCTGGCACCTCCTCTCCGGTGACGTTGAGTGGGGGTCCTGTGGGGATGTAAATGCAGTGTTATTGTATCTGCGTGTGCTATCTTGGGCATGGATATGTTTCCCTCTATGGTTGTTATTAGCAAGGCAGCTTTGGCTTGTGTGAGTTGTGCTTGGTTTGGCTAAGTGATTGTCACTAATGTGCATGCTGTGGTGATGAGTGTCCATGCAGGTCTGTGATGGGGGTCCATGCATTGGTGTTGCATGCAGGGCTTGGTATTGGGATGGGTGGGTTGTGATGGTGGGGTATATGTGAGGTGGTGGGGTGATGGGGGTGAGGGTACAGGTTGTTGTTTGTGATGGCATGCAGGTAGGGTGGGGGATAAAGTATTAATGATTTGACTTACCAGAGTCCAGTCCTCTACTTACTCCTGCGAGGCCCTCAGGATGCATGATCGCCAAGACTTAGGGCCTGATTACAACTTTGGAGGACGTGTTAATCCGTCCCAAAAGTGACGGATATACCACCAGACGTATTACGAGTTCCATAGGATATAATGGACTCGTAATACGGCTGGTGGTATATCCGTCACTTTACCGTCACTTTTGGGACGGATTAACACCTCCTCCAAAGTCGTAATCAGGCCCTTAGTCCTCCCATGTAGTTAGTTGTGGGGGAGGAGGTAGGGGTCCACCGCCAGTCCTCTGTACTGCTATCTGGTGCCTTGCTACCACGGAACGTACCTTCCTCTGTAGGTCGTTTCACCTCTTCTTGATGTCATCCCTTGTTCTTCTGTGCTGTCCCACGGCGTTGACCCTGTCCACGACTCTCCGCCATAGCTCCATCTTCCTTGCAATAGATGTCTGCTGCACCTGTGATCCAAATAGCTGTGGCTCTACCCGGATGATTTCCTCCACCATTACCCTTAGCTCCTCCTCAGAGAATCTGGGGTGTTGTTGTGGTGCCATGGGTGTAGTGTGAGTGGTGTGTGTGAGGAGGTGTGGGGTGATGTGTTGGGGTGTGTGCTGTGAGGTGTGTGGATGTTGTATGGGTGATGGTGTTTTGTGGCTCAGATTCAGTGGGTGCTCCTGGCTTGTCTCTCTCTCACTTGCCAAAATATTTGGCTCATAAATGGATGTGGGTATTGTGGGTGTGTGTTTGATAGTGTTGTGGGTGTGGTGTGTGTATGTGTGTCAGGTGTGTGAAGTTTGAATTGTCCAATGTGGTGTTGTTTTGTTAGTGTGTGTGTATTTTTAGCGTGGCGGTCTGTACCGCCATTGGTTTACAGCAGTTGAATGACCACTGCAGTGATTCGTGGGTCATGATGCTTTGGGCGTATTTCTGTTGGCGTAAAGGTGTGGGTTTTGGTACTGCCATTTTATCACTGACCTTTGGTCTGGCGGACTTGTGTGGGTGTCTGTATAATGGCGGATTTCTATTTGTGGGTCATAATACCCGTAGCGGTATACCGCCGCAGTCACGGTATGTTGGCGGCAGTCAGCATGGCGGTAAGTGGCACTTATTGCCAATATCGTAATGAGGGCCTATATGTCCAGCTTTGACAAAACATGCTGCACTCAACCTTATTGCAAAAAGAACAGTTTACGGATGGAAGGTAGACCAAATGAAACATTCAGTCCCAGTCACTGATTTGGGTTTAATCTATCAGTTTTTTTGCTCAACCATGCCATTCCAGTTTGGACCCAGCCATATGCAAATCAGTCTTGATGGCGTTCCCCAGGGGAACAGTCCGGCCCAAACTGCCAGGCCAGGTCCTCCCTGGACCAGAACCAAGCATCCTGGAACCAGGTTCGGGGTATCACCCCTCTTCAGCCAGGCTAGCTTGAATCTGGTGGCATAGTGAGCACGAGACCCACGTCTGGGCATACCCTTCCCACTTGGGGCGACAATTGCAAAAAGAACAGTTGATGGATGGAATGTAGACCAAATCAAGCATTCACCCCCAGTCACTGATCTGGGTTTAATCCATCAGTTCTTTTGCTCACCATGTCTTTTCAGTTTGGACCCAGCAATATGCAAATCAGTCTTGACCCTGTTGCCCATGGGAAGATTCCAGCCCGAATTGCCAGGCCAGGTCCTCCCTGGACCAGAAACAAGCATCCTGGGACCAGTTTCGGGGTATCACCCCTCTTCAGCCAGGCTAGCTTGAATCTGGTGCCATAGCGAGCACTCAACCTTATCAGCACCTGTCATGCACATGCAAATAATGGTGTTGCTATGAAAATGGGATACTTGCCAACTGCTCCACCAATTTCAATGCCCAGGTAATCTAATAGATCTTGCTCCCTTGAGATCAGGTCAGCCCAACGGTGTTTGTTTTGGTGGTCATTGCATCCGGTGCTAAATATTTGTGTCAGTTGGTGGAGCACCTTGCCCCACCACAGCTTCCTGTCCTCTGTGGGGTAGCCCTAGATACCGTGGCCACCAAATACAAACATCATTGGCAGGTAATGCTGCATACCCCAAATAAAGACCCCCTGCTCATCTGCCAACATCTTTGACATCCTTCCTTTCCCTGACATCATGTAGTGTATATATAATGCAAATGCAATTGTAGGGAAAACAAAAAAATGTAAAACTACCCCAACCACCCAAGTAACTTTCCTACCCCTAGACAAACATCCCACAATACAATGACACATACAGAACAAATACACTCCAAAAGACTGACTAAAAGACAAAAAAGATACCACAGCTACAGGACAAAGCACAAAAACACTCCAAAAACTCTAATCTACCAACACCAGCTCCACACACCCTCACGCGGTCACAGACAATAAGACTGTGATGTGAAAGTGAAAGTGAACACACTGTACCATGTATGCAGGCAGGATGTCCTGTTTCATCACTTCCTGGGGCTTTGTCTCACGTTTTCATTTATGTGTAAAAAAAATGTATACGCATGACGGTCATACGCCGATTTTGTCCCATTGTGCATGACAAGGCCTGTGGATTTGTGATAGACACTCAGGGGCCAGGCGTCTTTTTGCTGCATAGAAAAGTATGAAGTTTAGTCATTTGCGTCTACATTTTTGACGCATGACGGTCATGCATCGATTTTCTCTGATTGTGCGCGAAAAGGTCCGTGGACTTGCGCTAGCTGCTTAGGCATCATTTTTCTGACATTGCGGAGTATGGAATTGAGCCGTTTGCATAAAAAAAGTTTGACGAACGATGGGAATGCGTGGAAATTTGCTATGTAGGCCTAGAGTGCACCCAGATTAACATACCATGTCACAGGGGCTATGCAATAATGTTGTCATTTTGGTATGGCTACATGTGTGTGCCTATCCAGTCATATCTTGATGGTGACATTGGTATGTTCAACCTGTATGTTTGTTTATGTGTGTGATGTATGCAATGACTTATACCTTGTGCATGTGTGCATGTATAGCTACACTGTGTCCACATACATGTTAGCACATGTGTACTATGAGTGTACATATGTGTTATAACACATGTTTGTGGGTGTATCACATTATATTGTCTGATATACAAACGTAGACATACCAACACAATAGATATGATGGGCTATGTCCAATACATGGTAAGGCATGTGATAGCCATGACTACTGATTCACATAGGATGCAGTGGACTACAGCTCCGTTGAAATCACGTTACCCCTGGCAATTTGTGTGTGCTTGTGTGTCCACTCTGTGGTGTGTTGTTCCTTTAGCCTTCATGAAGCTCTTCTACACGTGTGACATATAGTTCCCCATGTATCTTAGTTGCAGGAGATGGTGTTCACACATGTGTCAATGAAGGTTGCTATATGCTGTGTGTGTGTTTAGTGTCATTTCAGTAACATATGACCACAGTGGTGTGTTCATGGGATATGAAACCTCACATATCTATCTTCCTGCATGGACAAATGTTGGACTTTGACAAATGGTGTATAGTCATATCAGTGCCATCTATGTTTCCGTATGTCGGAACACATGGAAAGGTCCGTTATTTCTGTAAATGATCTTGTGATACATATGCACTTACATTTGTGGGAAGTTGCCTTTTGTTCAGACTACAATACCAGGCCAGTGCCATTTTATGTCGTACATGTGTGCTAAGTTATGTGGTGTATATATGTGCATGCCACTAACTAGGCACTCACAATCATCCACATCATGTTTGTTACGACTGTCATACACAATAGCATACCACTCTGTAGCAGTGTTGCAGTCTGGCATAGATGGCAGCCTACTCTTCAGCACTACTGTGAGAGTTTTTATGCCAACAGAGACCCATGGTTGCATGTGAAGGGGCAGGTTTACGGAGCTCCAGACTACTCAATCCACTGTGCACATGCATCAGGCACCTGACAATGTCAAAAATCTAGGTAGCCAGAGCAGTTGTGTTAAGGTGTTTTGGGTGGGGAACTAGCCTCTTCATGATTGCTAGTCAGCAGAGCACTGCACAGTAAACTGCAGACAGACACATAGATAATTGCGATCAAACGGATTGGGATATAAATTTTTCCTCTAGGTACTTGATGTCAGCTTTCCCCTATCATGTACAGAGGACTGGCTACTTGCACATGTAGGACATGTCTCATCATTTGATGTCCTTAGTAATTTCCATGGGCAGCTTGGTTAGTGGTTGTATCTCTGTTGTGACTTCTATTTTGGGAACGTGCCAGGGCACAGATGGTGTTATCTGTCACTGCCTCCTGTCATGTTGACATGCAATGGGCACCTACCAGGTTATAGTAGTGGCAAACATGACTGGGTTATGTACTGACCTAGCCACCCTCTCTGTACATATGTTGGGTGATCACCTGTAGACACTGATGTGTTGCACAGTCAGTATTGTCTATGTGTGTTCCTTCTCCAAGTTTTACCACATTACTTGTAAGGAATATTTTGTGTTCTACATTGCTGCCATTCTTTAGGCTGCTTACACTTTGTACACATCTTCTACATCAACTTTGTCTGGTCATACATGGACAGGATGCAACGTGTGACTTGTGTAAATTGTAGATGAACACATCTTGTACAACTGGCTACATGATAGTTACCCCCCAATTGCTGGACTTTGTGAATTTAAGACACACATGACATTACACCTGCCACAGCACTTGTGTTGTCTCCAAGTGACCTCCCATGTTGTATTTCCAAGTATCTGAGGGTATCTCTCAGCTGTCCATCCACATCCTCTGTTGAACATGGGTACGCATTAATTCCTGCATTTCACAACCTATGCAACGCTTACTATAACTGTGTGATGTTGATGTGTGAAATCATCTCAGTGCTGCTTTTTTTCATTAGCCAAATGCAACATATCTGTCTACTTCTACTCCCATTAATTTTTTGAATGGGTGTCTAACATGTTTGATCATTGCTGGACATACTTGCACATCCCACACCTGATTGGCATGTTGGAGACCAAAACATATTTGGGAAATTTGTCACTGTTGGTACCGTGCTTTTGGTCTGGCATGTGAGTGGCTAGAAGTGGTATGTATTGCTATGTGCTGTGTGATGTTGTTATACCGAGCATACTTGCACTTGGTACTTGCAGACCCTTTGCTACCTAGGCCATACACCTGTACATCAGTCTTCACATGTATATCTGGATTTTCTGTAGGCATGTGCCAAGACAGCAGATTTGTGTGACAAGTGTGTATATAATGTACATAGAGAGCTGAGCACACTCTGCCTACATTCCACCCAGACAATAATTTGGTGGTGCATTGTTCCATTTTATTCTTACATCCAGACAATGGGTCATATGTTTAGATAGTGATTCATCACCCATTGCTGCATCATTTGTCTGGCAATACATAGCGCACTCCACAGCTAACGTGTGTGTGCCATAAGTGAGGTACAGCGCACCATGTGTCAGGGTTGTGCCCAATGGCAGTGCCAGGACATAAGCCCATGGATACACAGTGCAGCTCTGCCTCTAAAATTGGTAACAAACCCTGTACAGTTACACAAGGTCCATAATTACCCATGATGTCCCTCCCTTGTCACAAATGCACAGTGCTGGCGAAGCAGCAATCCCCCTGAGATGTGACACTGTTCTGTTCCTACATTACTTAAACACCATTTGATAAAAGCCCCTACATTATGTATGCCCCCCATATATCCTGGCAAGCGTGGTGATGATGTGGGAAAAGGGCTAGGAATTAGCACATTGCCCACTTGATGGCACGTTATATGTAGTGGTGCATGGATCTAGGTGTTCAAGAGTCACATGCCCGTAGGTTACGTGACACTAATGTGTGACATGGAGGCACTAGACCCTCTTACATCACAAACTATGTTGCTACCATACTTGTAACTGTTGTGTTTCTTACCTGCTCTCTGAGGTTAGAGTTACATTCCAGTGGTATATGTAGTGGAGAATGGGTAGACCAAGGAGATTCAGGTGTAAAGTGTTTTATTGGTGATATTTACAAAGTGATAATAATTGTAAAGTGACTATGGGGGTCATTACAACATTGGCGGTAAAAGCCGCTTACCGCCGTGCAGAAGACCGCCAACTCACCACCGCGACGCAGATTTCCGCCACAGCTATTATGACCCACAGCTCGGAATCCGACAAAATTCAGACACCCACACAACTCCACCACACCAAAGGTCAGTGATAAACTGGCGAAAACAAAACTTCCACCGTCACGCCAACAGAAATACGCCCATACTATCACGACCCACGAATCCACGTGGCGGGCTTTCAACCGCGGTATTCCATTGGCGGTACACACGCTGCGCTCAAAATACACACACTTCTACAAAACACCGCCACATTGGACAATTCGAAATACACACACCTGATACACATACACACACCACTCCCACACACCCAATACAATATAAAACACACACCCACATCACCCACAAACCCCTACGACAAAAAATTCCAAAAGAAGGCCAGAGGGAGAGCACCAGCAAGAACAACAGCATCCACAGGCACACAACACCATCACCCACACAACTTCAACGCACAAAACACCACACACCACTACATATCACCACACTTATCACCACACACTCCACCCCACACATCACCCACACCACCCCATGGCACGGCAAAGACACCCCAGGTTCTCGGAGGAGGAGCTCAGGGTCATGGTGGAGGAAATCGTCCGGGTAGAGCCACAGCTATTTGGAGCACAGGTGCAGCACACCTCAATTGCAAGGAAGATGGAGCTATGGCGAAGAATAGTCGACAGGGTCAACGCAGTGGGACAACACCCAAGAAATCGGGATGATATCAGGAAGAGGTGGAACGACCTACGGGGGAAGGTGCGTTCCGTGGTCTCAAGACACCACCAGGCGGTCCAGCGGACTGGCAGCGGACCCCCACCTCCTCCCCCACAACTAACAACATGGGAGGAGCAGGTCTTGGAGATTCTGCATCCTGAGGGCCTCGCAGGAGTCGGTGGAGGAATGGACTCTGGTAAGAAAAATCTTAACTATTACATCCCCCACCCTACCTGCATGACAGCACATACCCCCACCCTCACCCTCACCCCCATCACTCCTACTCCTCACAAATGCCCCACTATCACAACCCACCCATCCCAACACCAAGCCCTGCATGCAAAAACAAAGCATGGACACCCATCACTAAAGCATGCCCACTGCACATACCCATACAACCCCCTAAACCATCATCACACAAGCCCCCACACAGGAATGCCAGCACTGAGGTACACGGTCACCCACCCATTGCACACCATGACACACACAGATGCAATAATCATGCTTTTCCACCCCTGCAGGACCACTACCCAACGTCACCAGACAGGAGGGTCCAGACATCTCCACCCCAACCACAGAAGAGGCCCACAGTGATGACAGCAGCTCTGTCCACCTGGATCTAGATGACCAGCCCGGACCATCGTGGGCCTCGGGACAGTCGGTTCCCCTCACACTGGCACAGGCCACCACAGACCTTCCACCCTCTGGTAACACCAGCACAGCACCCACCCAGCGGGCCCATACCTCCGTCACCAGGACACGTCAATCAGCTGTGTGTCCACCACTACAGGGAACCCAGGATAACCCACCACCCCAACAACAACAGGGACCTGGGGGCAGTGGTAGTGGGCACACGATCCAGGGGACGGAGGCACAGGAACACAGGGGAACTGGGAGGGCTGCTGTGCGACAGGGGGCGGACAGGCCCAGGGAACCCACTCTCCACGAGGCCCTCTCCTCCATCATGGGAGCATACCACCACTCCCAGGAGACGATGGCAACGGTCCTGGACAAGTTTCAGGAGACCCAGCGCATGCAGGAGGAACAGTATTTGGGGTTCAGGGAGGAACCATCAGCTCCGCCCTGGGCACCATCGTAGGGGTGCTGAAGGAAATACTCAACACCAGGAGGGACACTGTGGCACTCCAAGGGGCCCCTGACACCAGCCTGGACGATGAACTGCCCACCACCTCCGCCGGTGCTAGTGGACAGGAGGCGCCGCCACAGGACCACCACACCAGCACCCCACCCCCTGCAGATGGAGAACCACCCCACAAGCGGTCCCTGAGATCCAGGAACAAGACAGAGCACGATGCCAAGACCCCCGCCAAGAAATGAGACCACCCTGATTGTCAACCCATTGTCCCACTTTGTCACCCTGTCCATATTTAAACCGCCCCAGCTCCACTTCCTATGCCCATATGGGCAATGCACCTATGAGACAAATAGACTGGACTCTGCCATGGACACTCCTCCGCCATCACCCCTCACCATTTAACTTCCCCCTCCAATAATTTTTATGTAAATAAACACACCTAAAACACCAAAAGATCAGGAGTCTGTCTGTGATTTCGAAATAGTGTATTTGCAATTACAGTGACAAAATTTCCAGGAAATAGTAATGTCAACATACCGTTGTGACACAGCTCTAGTCCATGAGGAATCTAAGCAGATGACACACAGTGGGACCCACACCTGTGAAACCGTAAGGGAAAGTGACAACTCAGTGACCATACACTGGGTGAAATCGACAGACAGGAGAGAGGTAGAAGTGTAAAAGTACTTGTAGTAGGCAGGAATGTATTCTCACCTGTGTCTCACTGGAAATATTGCTGGATGACTGAGTCCCTGTTGTCAATGTCTTCTTCCTCTGCTTCCTCCTCATCACTGTCCACAGGCTCCACAGCTGCCACAACACCGCCATCTGGACCATCCTCCTGCAGAAATGGCACCTGTCGTCGCAAAGCCAAGTTATGAAGCATACAGCAGGCCATGATGATCTGGCACACCTTCTTTGGTGAGTAGAATAGGGATCCACCTGTCATATGGAGGCACCTAAACCTGGCCTTCAGGAGGCCGAAGGTGCGTTCGATCACCCTCCTAGTTCGCCCATGGGCCTCATTGTAGCGTTCCTCTGCCCTAGTCCTGGGATTCCTCACTGGGGTCAGTAGCCATGACAGGTTGGGGTAACCAGAGTCACCTAATAGCCACGCCCGGTGCCTCTGGAGTTGACCCATCACATAAGGGATGCTGCTATTCCGCATGATGTAGGCGTCATGCACTGAGCTAGGGAACATGGCATTCACATGGGAGATGTACTGGTCTGCCAAACACACCATCTGTACAATCATGGAATGATAACTCTTCCGGTTCCTGTACACCTGTTCACTCCTGTGGGGGGGGGAGCAAAGCCACATGGGTCCCAACAATAGCACCTATGATTTTGGGGATATGTCCAAGGGCATAGAAATCACCTTTCACTGTAGGCAAGTCCCTCCACCTGAGGGAAAACGATGTAGCTCCGCATGTGTGTCAGCAGGGCAGACAACACTCTGGACAACACGTTGGAAAACATAAGCTGTGACATTCCTGATGCCATGGCCACAGTTGTTTGAAATGACCCACTTTCAAGGAAATGGAGCACTGACAGCACCTGCACTTGAGGGGGGATTCCTGTGGGATGGCGGATTGCTGACATCAGGTCTGGCTCCAACTGGGTGCACAGTTCCTGGATTGTGGCACGGTCAAACCTGTAGGTGATGATCAAATTTCTTTCCTCCATTGTCGACAGGTCCACCAGCGGTCGGTACACCGGAGGATTCCGCCATCTCCTCACATGGCCCAGCGGACGGTGCCTATGAAGGACAACAGCGACCACAGAGTCAAACAACTCAGAGGTATGTACCCACAGTCTAGACAGAACACGATTCATACACAAATTCAGGCCTGTATGTGTGTTGAGAGTAGGCCTAGGTATGTGTGACGCAGTTGGTAACTAGGCCATGTGGGCCCCTGAAATGGCGGCTGCCTGACCTCTAAAGTGGGACAATGGGATGTGAGGTAACAGCGCTGGCGTTGTACACAGTTGCGGTAGGCGGTCGAAGACCGCGGCGCAATGCTGCATTGGCTAACATTGGACCCTATGGGTCCCAGGAGCCAATGACGCCAGCGGTGATGGTATGCACCGCCGCGGACGTGACCGCCATTTTCTATCACTTCAATCACTCGATAGTGTAGAGGACCTACACTGCAAGTGCTGCTGTGACCTCAGTCTGGAAGAGACAATGGCTTGTGCGTCTGGGGAAAGGGCCCCTGCCTTCACTGCGGAGGAGTTGGAGAAGCTCGTGGATGGGGTCCTCCCCCAGTACACGCTACTCTACGGTCCTCCAGACCAACAGGTAAGTACACAGGGAGCATGCTGTATGGGCTATGCGTGTGTGGAGAGGGCTGGTTGTAAGAAGGAAGGGGCCGAGTTCTGCGTGCATGAAAGACGGTGGGTGCATGTGCCACATGGCAAGGGTAGGGATGGGGGCCACTCACTTTGACGGCCCAGTTGGTAATGACTTCTCTTCTTCCCCTGTACATTTCATGTAGGTCAGCGCCCACCAGAAGAAGGATATTTGGCGTGCCATCACCAAGGACATCCGGACCCTGGGGGTCCACCACAGACGGAGCACCCACTGCCGGAAGAGATGGGAGGACATTCACCGCTGGAGCAAGAAGATGGCGGAGGCTCAGCTGGGGATGGCCTCCCAACGTGGGAGGGGTGCCCGTCGAACCATGACCCCCCCTTATGTTCCGGATCCTGGCGGTGGCCTAACCTGAGTTGGATGGGCGCTTGAGGGCATTACAGCAGACACAAGGGGGTGAGTACACTCTCATTCTGCTGACATTGCGCGCAGTGGAGGGGTCTGGGTGGGGGAGGAGGGCTGTGGGTTTCCCTAGGCCAGGGCAAGTTCCGTAGGCTAGGCCCCTTCGTAAGGCATGGCCCTGTGGCCCCCCCACCCCACCTCTGTAGAGTGCCAAGTACAGGTATTCATGCCCCTGTGTCATCTATGTGTGCAGATGTCGTACATAGCCTTGTAGGCCATTTCCCAGGAATTGCAGTGTAGAGCCCAACAGCGCGACGTAGTGCAGGGGGCTGCTGTGTCTGTTTTGTCCGCCAACGGTAGCGGTAATCCATGCACTCAACATGTCTTTCTTCTGTTTCCCCCCATTTTTTTTGTGGTCTCCCTGTTCTTGTGTGCATTAGCATCATCAGGCGGAGGTGCAGTGGCACCGGAGCACGAGGGAGCTGCATCCCACATGGGCATGGAGGCCCATACTACGGACTCAGAATACACCAGTGGGACGGAGGGCGAGGGGAGCACCACGGCGGTCACAGGATCTGCAAACAGCGACACGGACTCGTCCTCCGATGGGAGCTCCCTTGTGGTGGCGGCAACATCTGTGCCCCCCACTTCAACGGGTACAGCCGCCACCCGCCCTACCAGCACCGCCCTCCCAGCAGCCCCTCAGCCTTCGCCCCGTGCCCGCTCACCCAGGAGGGTGGGCATCACCTTCGCCCCAGGCACCTCAGCCTCTGCCCCTGTCACCTCTGCTGCCCTCAGTGAGGAGGCCATTGACCTCCTCAGGTCCCTCACTGTTGGGCAGTCTACCATTTTGAATGCCATCCAGGGTGTAGAAAGGGAGTTGCAACACACAAATGCATTCCTGGAGGGCATTCATTCTGGTCAGGCTGCCCTTCATCGAACCGTTCAGACTCTGGCCCACCCAGACCCAATCCCCTGTACCTCTGCCTATCCCAAGCACACCATCAGACCTGCCTGCACACACCTCAACACACAAGGGAAGCTCTGGCAAACATAAGCACCACACATCCCACAGGCACTCATGCAAGCATCACACACATACAGACACACCAACATCCACTGCCTCCACTGTGTCCCCTTCCTCGTCGTCTCCCTCCTCCCTCCCAGTCTCGTCTACACTCACACCTGCATGCACTACCTCTACAGCCACTATGTCCCGCACCTGCACACCCAGCAGCACACCCCGCTCACATGCAGTCACCACCCCCACTACCATTCACACGTCCCCTGTGTCCTCTCCCAGTGTCTGTGACGCCCCTCCCAAGATACACAAACGCAGGCACACACCCACCCAACATACACCCACCTCACGACAGCCTCCAGCGCATGCACCTGCACCCAAAGCCACAAAAGTTACACCTCCTACAACCACCTCCTCTTCCTCCACTCCCAAACCCCCTCCAGCTACCCGTCCCAGTGTCTCCAAACAACTTTTCCTGTCCACCCTTAACCTATTTCCCACCACCCCCCGTCCAACTCATAGGTCCCGTACTAGCACCTCAGCCACAAAATCACCGAGACCAGTGGTGCCTGGAGTGCACCGGCCACCAGGCCAGCCAGTCTATCACGGAGCCAGAGCACAGCCAGTCCCCCCCCCTGTGAAGCACCAGAAGTTGGCCAGTGCCCGGCGGGAGAGGGGGAAGACTCCAGCCACTCAAGCCGATCACAGGGGTCCCGGGGGTAGTGTGGACTCTGCTGTGACTCCTCCCAAGGTGGGGAAGTGGCAGAAGAAACCCTCAAAGTCTGGTAGGAGCAGCACGGCGGAAAAGACCGCCATCATCCCCGCTGCCCAGGAGGGCCCTGGCAGCCCCATCGTCGCTGCCCAGGAGGGCCCCCCCAGCCACAGCCCAGCTGCCCATGAGGGCCCCGCCAGCCACAGCCCAGCTGCCCAGGAGGGCCCCGCAGCCCCATCGTCGCTGCCCAGGAGGGCCCCGCCAGCCACAGCCCAGCTGCCCAGGAGGGCCCCACCAGCCACAGCCCAGCTGCCCAGGAGGGCCCCGCCAGCCACAGCCCAGCTGATCAGGAGGGCCCCGCCAGCCACAGCCCAGCTGGGCAATGAAGGACCGCCAGCCCCAGCCCCGCTGGGCAATGAAGGACCACCAGCCCCAGCCCCGCTGGGCAATGAAGGACCGCCAATGCAAGCACCGCTGAACAGGGCAAGCACTGCTGACCAGGGCAAGGACCGCTGAACAGGGCAAGGACCGCCAAGGCAAGCACCGCTGAACAGGGCAAGGACCGCTGAACAGGGCAAGGACTGCCAAGGCAAGCACCTCTGAACAGGGCAAGCACCGCTGAACAGGGCAAGGACCGCCAATGCAAGCACCGCTGAACAGAGCAAGCACCGACCGCCAAGCCAAGCACCGCTGAACAGGGCAAGCACCGCTGAACAGGGCAAGGACCGCCAACTCAAGCACCGCTAGCCCAATAGCGACAGGGGCAGTGACGCAACAGGGAACGTCACGGGGTGAGTGAAGCACTCTGGGCACCAGTCCCCCTCCAGAACCAGTGGAGACCTGCATCCACTCCGTCTGTCCTGCACAGGATGAAGCACTCTGGGCACCAGTCCCCCTCCAGAACCAGTGGAGACCTGCATCCACTACCTCAGTCCTTGGCAGGATGAAGCACTCTGGGCACCAGTCCCCCTCCAGAACCAGTGGAGACATGCATCCACTACCTCAGTCCTTGGCAGGATGAAGCACTCTGGGCACCAGTCCCCCTCCAGAACCAGTGGAGACCTGCATCCACTCCGTCTGTCCTGCACAGGATGAAGCACTCTGGGCACCAGTCCCCCTCCAGAACCAGTGGAGACCTGCATCCACTCCGTCTGTCCTGCACAGGATGAAGCACTCTAGGCACCAGTCCCCCTCCAGAACCAGTGGAGACCTGCATCCACTACCTCAGTCCTTGGCAGGATGAAGCACTCTGGGCACCAGTCCCCCTCCAGAACCAGTGGAGACATGCATCCACTACCTCAGTCCTTGGCAGGATGAAGCACTCTAGGCACCAGTCCCCCTCCATAACCAGTGGAGGCCTGCATCCACTCCGTCTGTCCTGCACAGGATGAAGCACTCTGGGCACCAGTCCCCCTCCAGAACCAGTGGAGACCTGCATCCACTCCGTCTGTCCTGCACAGGATGAAGCACTCTGGGCACCAGTCCCCCTCCAGAACCAGTGGAGACCTGCATCCACTACCTCAGTCCTTGGCAGGATGAAGCACTCTGGGCACCAGTCCCCCTCCAGAACCAGTGGAGACCTGCATCCACTCCGTCTGTCCTGCACAGGATGAAGCACTCTGGGCACCAGTCCTCCTCCAGAACCAGTGGAGACCTGCATCCACTCCGTCTGTCCTGCACAGGATGAAGCACTCTGGGCACCATTCCCGCTCCAGAATCAGTGGAGACCTGCATCCATTACCTCAGTCCTTGGCAGGATGAAGCACTCTGGGCACCAGTCCCCCTCCAGAACCAGTGGAGACATGCATCCACTAAATCAGTCCTTGGCAGGATGAAGCACTCTGGGCACCAGTCCCCCTCCAGAACCAGTGGAGACCTGCATCCACTCCGTCTGTCCTGCATAGGATGAAGCAAGCAGGGCACCAGTCCCCCTCCAGAACCAGTGGAGACTGTTATCCACTTGAGAGACTGTGGCTTTGCACTCCCCAGGATGGTACAGTGGGCAACACACCCACTGGAGAGACTTGAGAGACTGTGGCTTTGCACTCCCCAGGATGGTACAGTGGGCAACCCACCCACTGGAGAGACTTGAGAGACTGTGGCTTTGCACTCCCCAGGATGGTACAGTGGGCAACCCACCCACTGGAGAGACTTGAGAGACTGTGGCTTTGCACTCCCCAGGATGGTACAGTGGGCAACCCACCCACTAGAGAGACTTGAGAGACTGTGGCTTTGCACTCCCCAGGATGCAGCAGTGGGCAACCCACCCACTGTATAGACTTGAGAGACTGTGGCTTTGCACTCCCCAGGATGGTACAGTGGGCAACCCACCCACTGGAGAGACTTGAGAGACTGTGGCTTTGCACTCCCCAGGATACATCAATGGGCATGGAGCCCCCTCGTGGATCTGGCGTTGTGCACTCATCCAGCTGAGGTGCCCCCCTTCCATTCCCCCTGAGGTGCCTGTTGTATTTCTATCTGATGCCCCTGCAGTGTTCTCTCCGTCATGTTCGGGTATCTTGTGTGGGCCTCGCCCATGCATTTTGGGCCCAGTGGTCCACGGACTATGAACATTGCAATACCTGGACTACTATTCGTGGTGTATATTTTGTTAATAGTGTATATATGTATATATTTTCTTACTCTATTTTGATATATTACAATGGTTCCACTCATGTTCTTTTGTCTTTGCATTCTTCCGGAGGGTTTGGGGGGGTGTTACTGTAATGTTTGGATATGCATTGGTGTGTGTGTTGTAGTGGGTGAGGGTGGGGGTGGGGGTGTTGCGTGTGTGTGTCCCTGTTTTTTCCCTCCCCCCCCTGTGTCGTAGGTGCAGTACTCACCGTGGTCTTCACCACCGGCGTTGGTGCTCCTGGTACAGGAGCAGGAAGACTAGTGCAGGAAGAATATGGAGTTCCGGCTCCATGGTGTCGTCGTTCCTTGTGGAGTGTGTAGAGGTGAGCGTTTTCCCTTTGAAATGGCTGTTTCCGCCGTGTTTTTATCCGCGGTGAATCCGCCCCGGAAAAGGTGGCGGATTGGCCTGTCATAATAGTGTGGGCGGTACATTGTTTTCCGCCTATCTGTTGGCGGTGACCGCCGCGCTGTTTGTTTGTACCGCCGTGGCGGTCTGAGTGTTAAAGTGGCTGTCTTTGTTGGCGGTTTCCGCCACGGTCGTAATTGCAAAAATTTTACCGCCGGCCTGTTGGCGGTCTTACCGCCGCTTTAACACCGTTTGCCAGGGTTGTAATGACCACCTATGTGTAAAAGTTCTGTACAATTTGTAGTCTCCTGCGAACTCCTGCAGCAGTGTTATGTAGTTCCCCCTCCAAATGTGCTGCACCATTGTCATCCTCCTCCTCGTTGGGGACATCTACATGTGCATCCCAGGGAACATTGGTCCATATATATATATTGTGCAGGATTGCACATACTAGTATGATCTTACATACCAATGGTGGAGCATACAACAGGGTTCCTCCAGTCAGGGCCAGGCACGTGAACCTTGACTTCAGAAGCCCAAATGTCCTCTCCACCACACTGCATGTTCTTCTGTGCCCTTCATTATATGCACGCTCTTCCACCTTTGTGGGATTCACAAATGGAGTCATGACCAATGGCTGTATGCTGTAATCTTGGTCGGCTGCAAAGGAATGAGAGAAGATGTATTTGTAAACCTTGATAGTGGTTTGGTATATACCATGGCAGTTGTTAGTTTTAGCTGGAGAGGTGACTCAGACTTGCTTCTTGTATAGTGTATGTTCCTGTTTTGTGAAATAGTTTAATATGTCCATGTTGATGGACATTAAAATCTTGGGTTGTGTCTCAGGGACCTGTGGATTGTAATATTCTATCCAAACAGATGGTTCTATCCTTGCAAAAATGTGTTGTGTTGTCCATATTGTGCCAGTGTCCTATTATTGGTGGATCCTTACACCTCCTTGCGCCACAGTGGTGTCATATGTAGAGACACCATGGTAGCCCTACAAAGCCAAACTCTGGTCTCCATGTTACCATGTGGCACTATTCATGCAGTCAAACACATAGGCCCTCATTCCGACCCTGGCGGTCATAGACCGCCAGGGCCGCGGGTGACGGAAGCACCGCCAACAGGCTGGCGGTGCTTCCTGGGCCATTCTGACCGCGGCGGTAAAGCCGCGGTCAGAAAACCGGGTCCGCCAGGAACAGGATGGCGGGAACGGGTGTCCTGGGGCCCCCTAACAGGGCCCCAGCCTGCTTTTCACTGTCTGCCTAGCAGACAGTGAAAAGCGCGACGGGTGCTACTGCACCCGTCGCACACCTGCAACACCGCCGGCTCCATTCGGAGCCGGCTTCAGTGTTGCAGGCCCCTTTCCCGCTGGGCCGGCGGGCGCTAACTTGGCTAGCGCCCGCCGGCCCGGCAGGAAAGTTGAAATGGCCCCAGCGGTCTTTTGACCGCGGAGCGGCCATATGGCGGTTACCGCATGACGGGCGGCTACCGCCGCCCGCCGCGGTTAGAATGAGGGCCATAGTGACCCTTTGTGGCAGGTGATGAGTGTGCCAGCCATCAAGTGTACCAGTGTGTGAATCACACATTTGTTGGATAATCAAAACTTGGCACAGTGGAATCTCCAAAATTCCTAACATGATTTATCACAGACACTTTCAACACATGCACAGTGCAGGTGTTGGGAGGGGGCACATCATTCTTTTACATGGGTCCCTATGCACAGTGCATGAAAGGTCAGATACCTCCACTATACTCCTACAGAGTAATACAATAGCATCCATGATATTTGCGGTATTGCACAAACTCTGTGCCATGGTGGACTGTTTCTTGTATACGGCACACACATGGCGGCATTAGGAGTCGCTAAGAGGCACATGTGAGGTGGTACTGGGCTAGGAGCTGAATGACTTCTGGTCATTCTACCCCATGGTTTTTAATGGCAGGTAACGTTGAATTCCTATGTGTGTGTTACAATGCAGCAGACAGGTGAATGTGCACACTACAGGTATGTGAGGTATGTATAGGTGATATTTAGTTGGTCATGCCAACAGTTGGGTGGCATTTGATATTATTGCCACCAGATGCTTGTACCACATGACTGATGTGGGGCTGTGGCTATGTGTGACTTTGTTTACATTGACATGGTCTATGCAATTCACATTGCTGAGCTAAACATTGTTAGGTGTAATGTGTGTGGGATCTGTATTTAGTTGTCAAACAGTGGACACTTGTCGTAGTTTGTGCCCAGCTTCTGTATGCAAAGGGGACAGAGCTCCACCTGCCCTCAGGTGGTGTGCCAGTCAGGTTTTGGCTGTATTATGTACATGTGGATGTACATGTGTGTGTGATGTGCAATGATTGTGGTGTAGTGTGGCATGTGGCATATGTGTTGTTGTCTGTACATCTGTGTTCCCCTGCCCATGTGTGTTTAGTGTGGTGTATGTCATGTTTGTCCGACATAGTAGGTGTGTTGTCTGTGTACTGTTTGGTATGGTGGCTTACCTGTGAGTAGGCCACTGCCTTATTGGCCATCCTGGAACTGCTCGTTGATGGTGGAATGCCAGGATAGGTAGGCATCATGTATGCTGCCAGGGTATTTTGCAAGGATGTTTGTGAAGAGCTTACGGTGGTCCACAATTGCCTACACATTTATGGAAAGTGTGTGCTTGTGGTTCCTGTATAGGTGTCCGGTTGCTGCAGGTGGCACCAGTTGGACATGGGTGCAGTCCATTGCACCCAGCACATGCGAGAACCCAGCAATTAGATAGAAACCCATGGTCTCCTGCTGCAGGTGCTGGGTGTTTGGGAAGCAGATTTGGTGGGGTGTGAGGCATATGATTGTGTCCAGAACCTTTAGAAGGAAGACTGAGAAAGATGGCTGGGAGATACCAGACACTTGTGAGCCCATTGTCTGAAAAGATCCAGACGCTAGCATATGGAGGAGAGCGAGGAGTTTGTTAATGGGTGTTATGTTTGCTGGATTTGCCACCCTTGCAGTGATGTCTGGTGCAATGTGGTGCAGCAGGCGTACAATTGACTCCTGGTTCAGATGGTAAGTCCTGATGACATCTTGTTCCCTTAACCCAAGGATGGTTGTACACTGTCGAAAGATCCTCTCCAGCCTTCTGCTCAGCCTTTGTGGCTGCTGTGTTGGTGTTTGGGATTGCTGCGGGGGTGGTGGAGGGACCTGTTGTCATTGCTGACATCTGCGGGGTGTGCCAAGCTGGAGCAGTAACACTTCCATGTTTTCCAGGAGGTTGCAAATTTTCCTTCTGTGTGTTTTCCTTAAGTGGTGGTGTGTGGCCTCTTTTAAATGCCTGGTCTGATCAGGTGTTAAAATTTGACGCGAATTGGCCTTTGGGTCATTTTTGGGGTCCGCTTCCTTACTGTGCATCGTTTTTGCTTCGGGAGGTAAATATGGCGCTGGAGGGCTAGCGTCATTTTTTGCAAGGGAACGCCTACCTTGCATATCATTGTCGCAATACGACGCAAGGTGGGTTGACGATCCCAAAAATTATGCTAACTCAGATATATTTACACTAGAGGGGTCTAGCGTCAAAATATGAATATAGAGTTAAGTTAGCACAGTTTTGTGTGTCAAACAAATGATGCAAAGGCGGCACAAACTTTTCAGAAATATGGGCTTTTGTTTCTAGATTGTTGTGGTTGTTATTACTCTTCATCGCAACTTTTTACGACTAAATCTACTGAGATATTTCAGCTTACCAGTAGTATTGCTGTAGTTTTTCAATTTATTTCTGGTATGCCTATATACTAGATTGATTAATAGTCTGAAATAAATCCCTGTTAACTACATTTGGCGATTCCTGATCCTTATTGTGGATTCACATTGGGTTCCCAAGTCTGACATGAATTGTTAATGCCTACTCTTTTTCAGACCTTCACGTCAACCAACAAAGGTCTACATGACCAATGGGAAATATCTTTGACAAATTCCCTAAGAGATTGTGATATGCTTCCCTGCGCACTCTCAATATATTTAAAATTTGTTTTTAAAGTTGAAGAATTTCTTGATGCGATTGAACAAAAAACTAAATAAATATCTCCTGAAAAAGGGCTATACATTGAACAGTGGCGGCTCACTCCCCTCCCCCGCCAGCAGCAGAAGCTGCAAACCTTTCACAATGAAGTGATAACAAACTATGGCCCTCATTACAACCCTGGCGGTCCAAGACCGCTGGGGCTGTTCCGGAGGAAGCACCGCCAATAGGCTGGCGGTGCTTCACAGGGCATTACGACCGTTGCGAAAGCGCCGCAGTTTTAATCCGCCAGGGCAGCGCTGCTGGCAGCGCTGCCCAGGGGATTACGAGTCCCCCTACCGCCAGCCTTTTCCTGGTGGTTTGAACCGCCAGGAAAAGGCTGGCGGTACGGGGAAACACGGGGCCCCTGGGGGCCCCTGCACTGGCCATGCCACTGGCATGGGCAGTGCAGGGGCCTCCTGACACGGGCCCGTGCAGCTTTTCACTGTCTACTATGCAGCCCACGCTGCTGCTAGCGTGTTCGAGGCCCTCCTCCACCCGCAGGCATCCTCCTGCGCCTCATCCCTGGTGTCTAGTGGGCTCTGGTAAGCTTCGCTAGACCCGTGTGCTCTCTGCCACTTTTCGCCGTATCTGTAAGTGTTTTTCCACTTTTCAGCGCCTTGCCTCCTTGCACTCTTGCCCCCATTTGTGCCCCTTCTGATTGCTGTATTCCGATTGTATTTTGTGCCATTTATCATATTTTGTGACTGTTTTTGACTTGTGCCTTACTTTTGTCATTGTGCCTTATTTTTCCTGGTTTTCGCCCCTTGGGCGCTCCCCCTTGCCGTTTTCTCCCTGCCGCTGCCTCCCAGCGGCCCCGCCCCCCTCGAGCCCCCATTCGCCGCTCCCTCCCGCCTCCGCCTCCCAGCTGCTCCTCCCTCCCCCCTCCCTTCTTAATGGCTGGCGCTGCGCGTCGTGAGTGAGCGACCTCTGACCTGTTTTTGGTCTAGAGCTCGCCCCCCACGTCCGCAGCACCACCTTGCTGTCTCGTGCCCCTGACCCCCGCCCACGCTGCTGCTAGCGTGTTCGAGGCCCTCCTCCACCCGCAGGCATCCTCCTGCGCCTCAACCCTGGTGTCTAGTGGGCTCTGGTAAGCTTCGCTAGACCCGTGTGCTCTCTGCCGCTTTTCGCCGTATCTGTAAGTGTTTTTCCACTTTTCAGTGCCTTGCCTCCTTGCGCTCTTGCCCCCATTTCTGCCCCTTCTGATTGCTGTATTCCGATTGTATTTTGTGCCATTTATCGTATTTTGTGACTGTTTTTGACTTGTGCCTTACTTTTGTCATTGTGCCTTGTTTTTCCTGGTTTTCGCCCCTTGGGCGCTCCCCCTTGCTGTTTTCTCCCTGCCGCTGCCTCCCCGCGGCCCCGCCACCCTCGCGCCCCCATTCGCCGCTCCCTCCCACCTCCCGCCTCCCAGCTGCTCCTGCCTCCCCCCTCCCCCCTCCCCCTCCTCTCTCCCTACTTAATGGCTGGCGCTGCTCGTCCACCCAGCGGGCGCGCCACTGGCGCGCCAGAGGCAAGCCCGTCTGCGCCCGTCCACGCCTGGACCGCGCCCAGAGCCACCCCCCCTGGGACGCACGCCCCCCGCACCACCAGCCTTCGCTACTCGGCCAGCGAACTCCTCGCCCTTAACCCTGGCTCCTCCGCAGCCTGCTTCCAGGCCACTCCGAAGCACACCAAAGGACCCTTCTCCTGCCTGAAACAGAACAACGAAGCCTGCAACAACCAACACCAACCACCTCCACTGCATCCTCCTCAACACACGCTCCGCACGAAAGCACGCCATTGAGCTCTGGGACCTGCTCAACACCACCGCCCCAGACGTAGCCTTCCTGACCGAAACCTGGTGGAACGACTCCTCGGCCCCAGACATCGCTATCGCCATCCCTGACGGCTACAAGATCACCAGAAGAGACCGCACCAACGGAATCGGTGGAGGAATAGCCATCGTCCACAAATCCAAACTCAAGATCCACACCCACACGGACGACACCCTCAAGACAGCTGAACACCTTCACTTCCAGATCCACACGGACCCCAACACTACCCTCAGAGGAACTCTCATATACCGACCTCCAGGACCAAGACCCCCCTTCAGTGACACCATTTCCGACCTCGCAGGAACCCACGCCCTCGCCTCAACAGACTACATCCTCCTTGGAGACCTCAATTTCCACCTGGAGAACAACAACGACGCCAACACCGCATCACTGACCACCAACCTCTCCAACCTCGGACTCAGACAACTGGTCAACTCACCCACCCACATCGCTGGTCACACCCTAGACCCACTCTTCACTGCAAGCAACCACATCTCCTTCAGCCACACCACCGAACTCCACTGGACCGACCACCACTGCGTCCACTTCACATTCAAGAAAAACACTGAACACCACCGCACCCCATTACCGCCGCACCGCCGCTGGGGCAAAGTCACCGAAGACCAACTAACCAGCACCCTCGCCAAGAACCCGCCGATCGACCCCACCGACCCGGACTCCGCCACCATCAACCTCCAACAGTGGATCCTCAACTGCGCCAACACCCTCGCACCACTCAAGAGGCCCACCGTCAACCAAGAAAAGAAAAAAGCAGCCTGGTTCACAGACGAACTGATCACCTCCAAACGCACCTGCCTGAAACTCAAGAAAAAATGGCTTCTCGAGTGCACACCCGACAGCCTAGCAACCCACAAGGAAGCCACCCGCAAGCACCACCAACTTATCCGACTCGCCAAACGCTCCCACTTCACAGAACGCCTAAACAACAACGCACACGACAGCAAGGAGCTCTTCTGCATCGTGAAAGAGCTCTCCAACCCCAGCGCCAACGTCAATGACGTCCCACCATCCCAGAAACTCTGCGACGCACTCTCCACCTTTTTCTACGAGAAAATCGCCGCCATCCACGACAGCCTCAACACCACACCTCCGCCAGACCCCACCCCAGACAACTCCTCCTACGCCGACCGCCTCACCACCTGGACCCACGTAGATGACGCCGAAACCCAAAAGACCATGAACTCCATCCACTCAGGATCCCCCTCAGACCCCTGCCCACACCACGTCTACAACAAAGCCGACTCCACCATCGCCCCCCAACTTCGTAAGATCATCAACCTATCCTTTGACACTGCAACCTTTCCGGACAGCTGGAAGCACGCCGATATCCAAGCCCTCCTCAAGAAACCCAAGGCTGACCTCAAGGACCTCAAAAACTTCTGCCCGATCTCCCTCCTCCCCTTCCCAGCAAAGGTCATCGAGAAGATCGTCAACGCCCAGCTCACCCACTACCTCGAAGACAACTCCATCCTAGACCCCTCCCAATCCGGATTCAGACGCAATCACAGCACCGAGACTGCGCTCCTCGCCGCCACAGAAGACATCAGACAGCAAATGGACAACAGCGATACTTCAGCCCTCATCCTCCTAGACCTATCCGCGGCCTTCGATACGGTCTGCCATCGCACCCTACTATCTCGTCTCCACGAAGCCGGAATACAAGACAAAGCCCTCAACTGGATCTCCTCTTTTCTCTCCGGCAGAACCCAGAGAGTCTGACTCTCACCCTTCCGCTCCGAAGCCACCAACCTCATCTGCGGCGTCCCCCAAGGCTCCTCGCTAAGCCCAACGCTGTTCAACGTCTACATGGTACCCCTCGCACAACTGGCCCGTCAGCACAACCTCAGCATCCTCTCCGATGCCAACGACACCCAGCTCATCCTCTCCCTTACTAAAGATCCACACACCGCCAAAGCCAACCTCCACGAGGGACTTAAATCCATCGCCGAATGGATGAGAAACAGCCGCCTGAAATTAAAGTCCGATAAGACGGAAGTCCTCATCCTCGGACGCTCCCCCTCGGCCTGGGACGACTCCTGGTGGCCCACCGTGCTGGGACCCCCACCTACTCCAGCCAACCACGCACGCAACCTCGGCTTCATCCTCGACTCCGCTCTCACCATGTCCAAACAGGTCAACGCAGTCTCCTCCTCCTGCTTCAACACCCTCTGCATGCTCCGTAGAATCTACAAGTGGATCCCGACGGAAACCAGAAAAACGGTGACCCAGGCCCTCGTCAGTAGCAGACTAGACTACGGCAACGCACTCTACACAGGCATCCCAGCAAAAGACATCCAACGACTCCAACGCATCCAGAACGCATCCGCCCGTCTGATCCTCGACATACCCCGCCGATGCCACATCTCCCACCACCTGAAGGACCTCCAATGGCTCCCCGTGGACAAGAGGATCACCTTTAAACTTCTCACCCACGCGAACAAAGCACTACACAACGCCGGACCCGCCTACCTGAACAACAGACTAAACTTCTACGTCCCCTCCCGCCAACTCCGCTCTGCCAACCTCTCCCTCGCCATTGTTCCCCGAATTCAACGCAAGAACCGGCGGCAGATCCTTCTCTTACCTCGCCGCCAAGACCTGGAACTCACTCCCGACCTCCCTGCGCCAGACCCAGGACCTCCTCACCTTCAGGAGACTCCTCAAGACATGGCTCTTTGACCGATAGCAGCTGCCCCCCCTCCCCCTCAGCGCCTCGAAACTCTAACGGGTACATAGCGCGCTTTATAAATTTAATGATTGATTGATTGATTGATTGGTGCAACTGCTCCATTTGGAGCCGGCTCCTGTGTTGCGGCCGAGATCCCCGCCGGCCCAGCGGGGATCTCCTGATGGCCGCGGCGGGAGTGTGGCCGGCCGGCGGTCCGATCTTGGCGGGCGGCTTCAGCCGCCCTCCAAGGTCGTAATGAGGGCCTTTTTTTATTATCCTTTCGTTGTGAAAAGGGCGGGCCATGGGAGTGCTCTGTGCACTCCCCTCAGTGCACATGTATGTTTGGCCGGCCGTCTTGGGTCGGCCAAACATATACGTGCAGTAGGCTCTCTCTAGTAATTAAATATTGTGCATCCCTGCGTTGTGAAAATGACAGAGTGTGGTGCTGCCAGTTTTAGTGTAGCTAGGGCACTCTCAGGCACACTGGGAGCCTGTGCAGGCTTTCTCCAACCTGGCAACACAGTTGCCGGGTTGGAGACAGCCTATTGCGCATGTGTGTTTGGCCAGCCCGAGACGGCCGGCCAAACACACATGTGCTCTGAGGGGAGTGCACAATGCACTCTCCTCCTCCAGGTCACCCCACAAGGCCCTGCCTCTTTCACAAGGAAAGATTAATAAACATGGTGCAAAAAAATAAAAAAACGATTAAACAATAAAACGAGTTCCCTGTCTAACAAAGGAAGTAATCCCTTAGAAGACATTGATATATTATTTGAAGCGGTAGAAGCTATTTTGAGAAGCAATTCACCATCCACAAAATGCGGTACTTCTGCTACTTCTGGCAAAAAGATTCCTGACATATTTAAGAAAAAGTCACAGCTGTCCAATCCCCCCATAGAGGATGAACCAAACTTGGCACCTCAAGTTGTAAGACCTAATTCTCCATCTATGCTAGGCACCACCTTGCGCAGTGATTTGGTTATTCCATCCTGTGCCACAGGTGGTTCTCCTATGGGATATAAGGCTCCCCGTCCTCCATTAAGTCCTGAGGTCTTGGTGACTCCCAATATTCTGTGTTTTAATCAGTATGGGCCTCTGGCGGAAAATGGGGGGGTCCTATGACTGCGACACATATTTACATTCAGGAGCTTGTGTCGAAGATAATGCTGTGGCCAACTTGCCCCTGGATATGGGCAGTCTGTCACTGTTATGCAGGAAACCCAACCTGACCTCCATTCTTCAGAAATTGGATGAAGTTAAGAGCTTTGTACTATTGATGATGAACAATCTTATGGGGGAATTGGCACAGAAGTGTGCGTGCAAATGTATGAGGGTAAACAGGGGTGGGCTATTGCCTGCTCCAGGGGGCTTGTCCACTGTCTCTACTGCCCATGAACCTAGGCCTCGAATAGATAATCATCCCCTGGGGCTAGTTACTACCTCCCCTTCTGAAAGTTTATTTGTACCCCGTGCTGAGGGACCTCAGGCTGCGCCTGCAACAGCAAGGCGGAAGCACATTACTGCTATCAAGGACAGGAATACATGTGGGCCAAAGAGGCCTGTCAAAGTCCAGTCTGCTGAACGTATCAAGGGCTTCTGGGTGGTTGCTGGCACCCAGGTGCCTGTTGGAACAGCTACCTCCGCAACTCTTTTCACAAAGTCCTCTGATGATGCCTTACAAGTGGATGGAACGAGTCGATCAGTCTTTAAGAAACAGGGTCGAGGTTTGTGGAGCAAAGGAGGCACTATATATATGGTTGAGGTACCGAAGTTGCCCTCTGGCTCTCTGGAAACCCAGGATTCTTTTATAAATAAGGTTATCTATTGGTTGCGAGTCCAGCGACATTGCCTTTCTGTTATCCGTGCAGATATTCTTGAGGCAGGCAAACATAGTCAGTTTGGCTCAAACTTTGATTTAATTTCTATTCATTTTGCAGATAGGTTGCTTGTGGAAAATCTTATTGAGTTTGAACTACGCACATGCTATCTCAGGAATCCAAGAGGGGCGGGTATTAGACTTAAACTATCCCCGCCTACTGGTAGTCCACCTATATCTTGTGATGGTCCAGTGGGCGGGAGGTGCGATCCTAGCCAGAAGTGTGCTCTGGTTCCGACAGCAAATTACCTTCATACACTATCAGAAGCCGACTGACTACATACTGATCCTCACTTAATATCTCCAACTGTGATTTCTGACGGCCAAATTTGAAGTGTCAGATGGGATTGAAAATCATAGGGAAGCCCAGCGCCCCAAGCCTAGCATTTTGACAACTACCACGGAACATTCTATCATGTCTTGGAATTTGGCTGGGCTAAATAGGAAACTGGAAGATCCCAAGTGGGTAGACTATATAAATAAGCAGGACATATGCCTATTCTAGGAGACATGGGTTGAGGACCCGGTTTTCCTGGATGGGATTCCGTCATATTATGTCGCAGCCCATCCAGCAGAGGGGGGCATCAGCCGCGCCAAAGGGGGTTTACTGATACTGCTAAATAAGAAATTACAGTGTGATCATTTTGCATTAGAAATAGACTCCCCTGATATATTGGGTGTCCAGCTTGTATTTGACCACAATTTTAAGGTGATTATAATCAACGTATATGCCAGGTCTGTCCCACAGGGATCAGAGTCTCAGACTCTGGCTCAGCTGTCCGAATATATGGACACCCTGCATTCTTCGACCAAATTAGTGGTTGCTGGGGATATGAATTGCACCTTTGAACCTCTCTACTTAAGTAGCGATTTGACGGCCGAAGAGGATGAATTTTGGGGAATTCCACAACTGATGAATAAGCCACAGTGTATTCGATCGTGTGTTGCCTCACAGTTGACATCCTTGTGTTTTAAATATGGACTTAGGGCCTGTAACGGCCGCACACGCTCTGATCTGAACACCGCGCCAACTTTTACGTGAGGTCTGTCCTTCAGTGTTATCGATTACTTCTTAGTGGATGTCAGGCTATGGCCATTATTAAAAGACATGAAGGTGGATTTTCGTCACGAGAGTGACCACAGTCCCCTGCTTCTCACCTTATAATGTGATGTATTCAGGAGATCGCAGAATATCCATCTCACTGTGGTCCCAGAGCCACATTTGGTTAAAAACTATACTCGTGTCAGTTGGCCAAAAGTTATGTCTAACCCTTATTTGATTAAGAAAATTTACCAACTGTTTATTGATGTCATGGCTCATTACGAGGAGCGTGAGGTCAGTGACATTCCAATCCTCAGCAAACATGAAGTAATGATGAGGAAATTACAGGATTTTTTCTATGGGAAGACTGCTACTTGTTGAAAAGTAAAAAACCAGTGAGTGGTTTAATAAGGACTGTTCTACTGCCAAATCAGCTCTAAAATCAGCTGTTACGTCTTGCTCACTGGGAGCGATTAGAACAGCTAGACTCGCCTATAATAAAACCTTAACACAGGCAACAGAAAGTTGGGAAGACATAGCCTGGCAGGGATTGCTTTATGCAATTAAACACAATGACAATGGGACATTTTGGAAGCTATTGTCCAATAGACATAGAGGGGGTAAGGGCACTTATGTTCAACCTGAAAGTTGGGTGGAATATTTTTCTAAACTTTATGCTCCACCTAGCAATTCCGTGATTCATGGACCCCCCCCTCAGCAGATGGCCAAAACGTGCTTTCTCCCTGATGGTCCAGGAATGGACACTCCCAACCATGATGATCCTATTGTTTTCACATTGGAGGAAACCACAGCTGCTATTAACTCCATAAAATCTGCTAAAGCACCAAGGCCCTGATAAGATACCAGGGGATCTTTTCAAATCTGAACTTGTAATTTGGTCCTGGTATATAAACATGATATCAAATGCCATAGCAGCAGGAGCCCCAATTCCCAGTACTTGGAAAGGGGCCAAAATAATCCCCATTCACATAAAGGGTGATGTGAGCTCTCCTGTTAACTACAGACCAATCAGTCTTATTGACAATCTCCAGAAAATGTTTGCCAAACAGCTTTTGGACAGGCTATTGGACTAGGCACAAGATCACCAGGTGCTATCCCCACTCCAGGTGGGCATTCGCCCGAAAACCAGTACCGTGGATCAGGTTTTTAGGCTGACCCTCCAATACTGGAAATATGTAGCTCTTGCGAAGCAAAACTTATATGTCATTTTTGTAGATCTTCGGTCTGCCTTTGATATGGTCCCCAGAGAAAAGTTATGGCATGTCCTGTACAGAATGGGTACTCCTGCCAGCATAATTTATTTACTACAACAGCTACATGAGAATACATGTGCCCAGGTGAAATGGGGCAATCAGGGAGAATTAACCGATCATATAGCTATTCAGCGGGGGTTTGTCAAGGGTGTGTTCTTGCACCAACTCTTTTCACCTTATTTATAAATGAGGTGGTGCAAACTGTGTCCGTTTGTCAAACTGACACCCCCTTCCTAAATACGCAGAAAATCCCTATATTACTTTTTGCAGACGACTCCCTCCTCATCCCTAAGACCCCAATGGGTCTCCAGATTCTTGTTGACAGGTGTAAGGCTTTCTGTGCAGACTATGGCTGGGAACTAAATGCTAGTAAAACCAAATTGATGGTGCTTAGTTCAGGACCAGCTAGGAGATGTACCATTACCCTAGATGGGGCCCCCTCAAGTAAGGTTATTTCAATAGACTATTTGGGAGTGAGGATTGCAAATAACTTACATTGGGAGGACCAGATCAGCAAAAGTGTGTCACTCCTCCAACATAGGTCAGGCGCAATTCTGCTCTTTTATAAAAGTATTGCCACGAAAGCCGTTTCTCCGGCTATTAAGATCTATTTGGCAAAAGCGCAAAGTGCTGCTGCCCATGGCGCTGAGGTGTAGGGATTTTGTAATACTAACAAATTGTCTGTGGGAGAAAATGATCTTGCCAGAGCTTTACTCGCATGTCCACGTAGCACACCCCTGATTCCGGTATTTTTGGACCTCAGGCTTAATCGTATTTCTGACGTGATAGCTCTGAGCCCCCTACTTTTCTGGGTGAGGATCTGGACCACACCAAAGCTCACCACTTACAGGGACTCCCTTCTTGACATTCTAAAAAGACCTAATGCAGCTTCCATTCCATGGCTTAGGTATGTGTCAAAATGGTTTCGCACCCTGGGCCTTGGGAATTATTGGGAGAATCCACAGAATTTAGGGAAGGCCTAGAAGCAATTTTTGAAATCTGTCTATTGGTCCTATGTTAGAAACAACTATCTCCTTTGTACATCCTGTGGACAATTGACTATTCATTTCCTTGATTTTAAGTGGTATCCCCAGTTTGAATCTTACCTACATCTTATCCCTGATTTATTGGGTAAGAGCTTGTACGCCCTTTTCCGTTTCGGGTGTTTACCTCTTATGTCCTTAACTAGTAGCTGGAGACCATCATTAACATCTGATTCATGCTCTGGCTGTAATGATGTTTTTGAATCTGTCGAACATTTTTGTTTTTTTGTTCAGCGTATGCCCTTCCCCAGCGTAAATTTATTCATCCAGTTTGCCGGAATATGGGCATTAGACAATATGGTATCGCCCTAAGGATTTTGAAGAGCAACACTTCACCTGTTTTAATCTATGCTGTTAGTAAGTTTCTTGTGGCCGCGTGGCATACACATACTTGTTTTTTTTTAAATATAGTAATTTGTAATTATGCATGCTGTAGGATATGAAATGTGAGTTTTTTATCTTTTTTTAAATTTCTGATTGATGTTTTTTAACCCTTCTAATTTATATCTTTTCCTACTCAATATGTAATCTTGGATTATTGTGGCTTTTATGTTTTGATGGTTAATTATGACCGAATAAAGTTTGTGTTGATTTGAGTGACGTGCTCCCTCAGGCCAAGCTTTTTATTTGAATTCTGGGACTTGCAGTCTTGTTTTTTCCATTATAAAATGAGACTATAATTCCCAACATTCAAGGGAAAAAAGCTGAATGGGGCAGCACATCATGCATGGACCTGGGAAACTTGGAAGTTATTTAAAGTCAAAATAAAAGAAGGGATCAACAAACCTACCGCCCCATCAGTAATGTTCTGGTTCAGGAACCTATTGGAAGCTGTTGGATCCAAGCGTGAAGAGCATTGCTGAAGAAACGTGCTTCCTCTTGAGGACACCAGCAGCAAGTCCTTCACCGACTGGTGGTTGGTTCAGGGTGGGGCTTTCTTTTATAGTGAAACCTCAACCAAGATGGCCGCTGTCAAACAGGATTTCACAAGATTTTGTTAGACCTTCATTCCAAGGTCTTTCGGAAACATTTAACTCCACTGTATGAGGCCCAGAAATGGCTATGGCCACAATGGCAACTGGAACAAAAGAGTATTGAGTTGTGAAGGCTCAAGGTCACTAATGTTGAGCATGCTTAGCATACAGTACAAAGACCCAGAAACACAAATGTGTGGCTCCTGGGGCAAGATTCTTCTTTCAGTGGCAGTGTTGTTATGAAGGGGCCATGCGGGGTAATGAAGGGTAGGTGACACATCGAACCCGGGCTTTGCTCTAATTTCTTAGTTGTCAAAGAGGTTTGCCACCATTGTGGTTCTTGCTAAAGCCTGGCCTACCCTTAACAATACTGTGTCCATTTTGCCTAGTTTTTTTTGTAGACATGTGCCCAATTGTTGAGACCAACCTTGCCATGGTCACTGAAACACTCCTTGTCTGAGCTTTCTCATGCTGCCCACCCTCTCCAGCTCATTCAGTGATCTTCCCATCTGATGCTACCATGTCTGTCCTTTACAATAGCAGTGTTTCAACTGAGCAAATTTCATTGTGAGCAATACTGTCCACCTCACATGTTGTGGTATCAGCAATGGCACATAAACTGCCTCATCTCTCCATTTTACATCTTGACCACGTGACCTCTTATTTGATTCCACTATTTGTTGTACACAGCCTCTCGTACTCTGGTTAGGGTGGGCAGATTTTCAAGCCAAATACCAGAACAGACCCTAGACACAGAAGTAGGACTATATGCAGTAATTTATAGACACAGCTGGACTACAGCTACATTAATCATTGACAAAGGAGAAGGACAACACATCCCATGTTCCTATCAAACTTATTACAGACAAAATGGGTAATCAGAGGCAGTGTACTTTGTTCCTTGAGATAGCAAGTTGTCCCATGTAACAGGATTGTCAAATCCAGTCTAGTTTGCTTTGAATCCTAGGACTTGTAATCTTTCATTTACATTGATGAATTCGCTAGTGCCAAAAAACACAAAAAATTATACAACAAAGACCAAAAAGCAAACATCTGAGTTTCTATGTAACTTTGGTGGTGGAGAGATGCACATAGCTCTGAAATGTGAATTATTTTCATTTCCTACTCATATAACTAAAATAAAACATCCAGGGACCCTTTTTAAATATCAATTCAGTTACTAGAATTGTGGTAAGTTTGCTTAAAGAGTTTTAGACCAATCGAAAAATATATATTTTAGTTTAAATAACACCTCAACACTTTCCCGTCACCTATGTTACAGTGAAGAGCAAAGAAAGGCTTTGTCCCTGGCTTTTGGCTGAGGGTCTCCGCCTTCGCTCCTTCACTCCTTCACTCCTCTTTAATACCTGTGTGCTGGAATATGAGGAGACTCACTCCGTCAGCAATTAACATCTGTGTGTTGCATACTGAGCAACCAGGTCGGTAGAAAAGTCAGCGTTCACAATGTAAAAATGCTGTGGATGCTCACACATCTACTAACCCTCTCTTGTTGAATCACACAATAGAAGTTAATTCTGCTGACGCGCTGTGTGAGTTCATTAGTACAACAAATATAAAAGAGATGGGAATAACTTTGCCCATTATATATGTAGGGACAGCCTCCGAAAAACCAGGACTGTCCTAAGAAATCTGGGATGTCTGATTACCCTAACTCTGTGTATTACCCCCGTTCTGATTGGAGACTCTCTGTCCCCCTCACCTCGGTGGCCACAGGATGATATCACCATTCTTTATCTGCTGCCCCTTATAACCAAAGTGTTCCTATCTTCTCATGTGGAGAAGTGTGGCTCAATGGTTAGAGCAGCAGACCCTGATGCAGAAATCTGGCTGGGACCAGGGTTCAATTCCTGCATCGGCAGGTCTTGGGCTCAATTTCCTCCAACCTGATAATTCTCGCCTTGGTGCCTAATCTAATTCACGGGTCCCACTCTGTAACTCTGGGCAATAGCTTACTTAATTGCCCCAACAGCAATGGGATGCCTGGCTTCACCTTGGAGGTTGCCAAGGAGTTGGCACCTCACAGGGAAAAGCCAGGAGGGGTTCCACAGCAGTATGCATACAGCACCTTGACACCCTAACAGGTGAGTAGTGCACTATACAAGTACAAAGTTTATGTGTATGTTCAAGCACAAGCCTGCTCACATGACATTGACCCACTTGCTCAGAACTCTGTGAAGCATGTGCCAAGGCCATACCATTATGCTCTTATTGGTCGTGACTGCTTAAAAGAAGGTGCCACACTGGCCTCTCTTTTCCCAACCGCCTGTGTGTTCGTCTCGTTTGTTTTTGCATATATGTTCTCATGATGGTGATAATAAGGTGGTAATCCCTCTATTCTCTGCACAGTACCACTCTAGCTCTGGAGCCAACCTGTGTCTTTCAAATCACAGTTTTTGCCAGGTAGAGCAACGTTTGTGTATAGATAGATACCCTTTCCCAGATTATTACTGCACAAGTTCACTGCAAGCTTCTGGCACTCCTTGGCACTTCTGGTGAAGATCCCACACCCCTCATCTGTTTGTTCTTGCACGTTCTACCCACTAAGTAGTCTGACGCCTATCCTGACCTCCCATGCCTTGGATGTCCAAATCCCTCTTGATTATTATTCTGCATAGCGTATGGTATCTCCTGCTATGTACACATCTTCCCAAAACCCTCTCATCTGAATACTCCTGCACACCTTTAGTCGCATGCTGGTGGCACCTCTGCTCTCTGCACATTTGTTCCAGATCTCTATTGTCTTTCACATTGGTTGTTCTTCCACTGTTCTGGGCATGTCTGCCCATCTGATGATACCCCATGTCCAGTACATTATGCCGGGGACTCTCATGTCCTCACACCATCTTGGGGTTCAGTTTTGTTTATAAGGTAAAGTTCTTGCTGTGTGCTCTGAATGTTGTACTCAGTACACAAGCTTGTAGTGCTTTTTTAGGCTTATTCATGGGACATTGCATTGCTTCGTAGTAGCAGAATCATAGTTGTGCTTACTTTTTGCCATGCTCAAGTTGACTTTGCTTTTTCTTTTTCTGTCAGTGCCACAAAGTTGCACAGCGAGCTACCTCTCCCACCTCAAGGGTATTTTTTCTAAAAGAACCAAGTGAAGAGTTACTACAACAAGGGTTTACACAGACCCTGGTCCTGATGAAGGCCCATGAATCAGTCCCATGAGTTGAGACGCACCGTGTAGACCACTCTACACTGGATGAGCACCCCTTTATATAATATGCCAAATGGCATTCAAAGATGAAAGAAATGAAAGAAAATATCCAAGATAGTGTTCAGAGGTCTCCAGCACAGACTGTGCCATAATGACAGCATGTTTATAACGCCTTGCAAAGGTGTTGTTTCAACCATTGCGTTTTTGTTTCTTTAAAGTTATATTTATTCATCTAAAAAAAAACCTTGTATATAAATCACACACAATATGCCAAAGTAACTCAGGGGCATATTTATACTCCATTTGTGCTGAATTTGCATCATTTCTTTTCACGCAAATTCGGCGCATAATAAACTCCATATTTATATTTTGATGTTAAAACCCGTCTAACGTCAAAATATTGGAGTTTGCACCATTTTTTAGATGCATGAACCTACCTTAGGTCAATGAGATGCAAGGTAGGCGTTCCCATCTAAAAAATGGTGCTAACGCCATAGCCCCATATTTATTCCTCCCATGCTAAAATGAGGCATGGGTGGGAAGAGGGGCTAAATAATGGTGCAAAGCCTACTTTGCACTATTATTTAACACCTGGGTCAGACCAGGTGATAGGGGACCTGTGGACCCATGGAATGGAATGAGTCCACAGGTGTGCTTTTCAAGCCCAGGAACTCCCCCACCCACACTAGAATGACACTGAAGGAAGGGGGACCCCATCCCAGGTAAGTAGGATAGTATAGGTAAGTAGTTTGATTTTTAATAAAGTGCCATCAGGGGCCCAACTTGGGGCCCCCTGCCTGGCACAGGGTGCAATGGCTATGCCCAGGGGACACTGGTCCCCTGTGCTGGCCACTGGGGTGGTGGGCATGACTCCTGTATTTTGTAAGACAGGAGTCATGTGGTATGGATGGTTTTGTGTCAGAAAATGACGCTAGGCTGGTTAGAGGCATTTTTGTTGCCTCTAACCAGCCTAACGTCATTTTTTGGTGCAAAGACCCATTCCCCCATACCGCCACCCCCACCCGGCTAACATCATTTGTTTTTACGCTAGCCCACCCTTTGCACCAGCTTGCACCATTCCATAAATATGGTGGCCGGCTGGCAACCATGAGGGCTGACTGAAGAAGAGCATCAATTTGATCCACCCTAGCTGAAATAAGCCAATTGTATTGCATTTAAGGCAGCAGTTATATAGGGCTTACTACCACTATGTGAAGCACTAAAGTTTGTCTACGTAAGTAGAATGCTACAGCATTTAGGGTGTGTGGTTGGAAGAGTGCTGTATTTGTTTTGATCCTACGTGGGAAGTGTTTCCCTTTTGGGCAAGATGACCACTGAGGTGTGTTTGATGACTGCAGGGCGTAGTTGTGTGGTGAATGATTAAGTGTAAGCGATAGACCAACTGTTTTATGGTTTTCAGTGTGCTATTAGCTTAGAACAGCCCTTCAGTTCCCTTTAAGGTATTTCATATGATATAGTGTGCTTAGCTGGTTACAGCACTGGGCTGTCCGATCTGAGATTTTGTATATATTTATGGCCCTGAGCTTAGCTAGCATGGTTAGAGGGAGAGAGAAGTGGATATATTTGTAGGGATGGGCATTTTCCATCCCATATCTGAGTGTCTGTGTGAGATGTAAAAAACAAAAGGCAGTTTGTATTGATATTTGGGACCTGCAGTGAGTGGACTATATTGGAGTCCTACAGAACTGTCCAGAAATGTGTGACAGATCTCTTCAGTTATTCCATGCCTGTTCTCTTAGTAATGCTTGGTTTTTGGGCTGTACGGTACTGGTGATGGCCAACCCTCATAGCAGATATGTATTATGTGAATTTAAAAGGTGTAAGTCACGATTTGTGTTGCTGACCGCTGGGTATTAAGGTTCTAGTATTATTAACAGTTATCTGTGGAAGTACACAACTATATAATGCCACAGTGACCTGTTATGCTTACCTGCATAATGAATGCAGTTTTTAGGTTGAATTTGTGGCTTGTAAGATGATGATTGCGCTTGAGGGTATGACTGTTTTCTGGGCTCAGTTGCATGACTGCTGGGGGTGCACTTATCTAGGAAACATCCAGGTTACCAACTGTCTTCAGGATTGTATATTCTCCTTGGTGCTTCTAATAATGGATGGAAGTGAGGTCCAGGGCTTGGTAACTCTTGTACTGAGAAAGCAGTGCCTTCTACAGATTTCTTATAGTAAGGCGGCACGATGATAAGTGGTGCAAGCCTGGAGTGCAGTGTTCTGTTTGGTTTGTATTGCCTGAATTTAACTTGTAGATATAGCCTTCCTTTCTCTGGAAGACTCTGTGGACAAAGGAGAGTGTCTTGAACATTGCCCTTCTAGCTAAAGGTAGCTAGTGGAATGATTGCAGTACTGGGGTCATGTGTTCTCCTGAGTGAATATGGAGAAAAAGCTTTGCAGAAGCATTTTGGATGAGTTGTATTTTGTGTATAATGAATGTGAGTGTGCAAAGCTATAGGCTGTTGGCATAGTCAAGCATGGAGATTACGAGCATGAGGATGACTTGCAGTTTATGCTGGTATGCAAGGTATGGGAAGGTGCAACATAACATTTTCATTGTGTAGAAGGCACTCTTTGTGATGCTCTTAGCACGAGGTATCAAGGATGTATATGTCCATATTTACTTCTAGGTTTCTACCTTCTCTTAACTTTGTCAGAAGGTCTTCAAATTACTTAATCCATATATTGGTAAACTGGTAGTTTTGCCATTGTCCGCATGTCATAACCTCTGTCTTTGCAGTGAGGAGCTTTAAATGGTTCTTCATAATCTATGTGTTTATGGTTTGAAGGCAGGCAAGTTTTGAATTGTGAAGGTTTTTGGGGCCATCCATTTTCAAAATGATTTGGATGTCATCTGCATAATTGTAAGATTTAATTAGACTTGATACGTGAGTTATATAGATGTTGAAAAATCGATGGGATAAGATAGATCCCTGAGAGATGCCACAGTGTTGTGTGTGATGAAGTGAAGTGGTGATGTGAAATGGGGTAGGTAAACTACACTTTGCCTGATAAGAAGCAATATTTTAAACCATTTTTACTGATTCCAGTGTTGTGAAGTATTTGCAGTAGGTTGTGGTGATGGACAGTGTCAAACACAGCTGATATATCCAGATGTAAAAAGGCAGCTACTCTACTTTTGTCGACTGTGAGTTTTAGATCATCCCAGATGGATATAATGGCTCACCATGAGCCTCTACCTGGTCTGAAACCAGACTGGTGGTCTGACAGTAAGCCATACGGTTCAGAATTTTAGAGAATTAAATAAACACTGCTCTCTAAAATCTTTTTCCTAAGAATAGTCAATTTGATATGCATCAGTAATTTGCAGGATTAGATGGGTCAAGGTTTTTCTTTTTGAAAAGAGGTGTGATGTAGGAGGTTTTGACCTCAGGTGGCAATGAAACTTGTTCCAGGGACTTGTTGAGTAGCACCTGCCTACCTCTCCTGCCCAGGTTGCGCAAATGATATCTCTAAAGATTCTTGGTTGTTCTGGGTATGATGGTGGTCCTGATGGTCTGGTTGCAATTACAATTTCAAGAATTGTTCTTGTGATAGAATACTGAAGGCATGCATTGATGGATGGTTATTGTTGTCTCTGTCTGTGGTGGTTAGATACCTTTGATGTGGCATTATCTGATTTCTTCTTTAGGTAATCTTCAATCTTTATTATTTTTTAGATCAAATCATTGGAGATTTTCTTACAGAAGTCCTGTGAGCATGGCGTTTCTGTGTTTAGACACTTTGGATTGCAGAATTCTTTTAGAATTTTCTGGAGTTCTTTGAAAGGGGCAGTCAGCTTCATTCACGACTGGGAATAGTGATGTCTTTTTGTGGGTCTGATAGTTCTTTTGTAGGCTGATTGATAGTGCCATAGTGTGCTTTTGTCTGGTTCATCCAGGGTTGGAATAGGACAAAAAAATGCTTGGGCATTCAAACAGAAGTGGCCACTATAAGCCAACCAGATAGCTGAAAAAGTGGCCCACATTTACAAATCAGGCCAGTTGTAACCAGTTAAGGCTTGCTGTATGGGTATTTTGCAAGGGATGGGACACTATGCATTTGTGTGTGCTACAGCCAGTGCTTGTGGCAATATCAATGAAATCAACAGGAAAAACGGCCCACCTGGCAATTAAACTGGCCCACAAGCCTCTAAAAAACGGCCCCCACACTTTGAGACCAGCCCATCGGGCACACCCTGATTACCCTATAAGCCTGTACTACCATGGTTTCTTCTCTTAATTTTTATGAGTTAACAGTTTTCTCTCCTTTGTGACGTGATAGTCCTGCACAGGACACTGCTGTGCTAAAAGGACATCACCCAGCTTCAAGGAGTTTTACAGCATGTAGTATGTCTGTCTCAACACGAAAAACAAAACAAAAACAATGTAAAATATCAAACCATTGTGTTTAATAAATGATGCAATAGCAGAAACAGTTTATTGTGGCAAATAAATCGCAAGTAAATGAGCAGTTCGACCTTAGTGAGGTCTTGGGGCTCCTAAACGAGTTTTTGTGATGAACCTCAGCAGATAAGTTTAAACTGAGCACTGGACATGTCCCTCTAGATGCCGCACGCCTCCAGCCACCTGCTTTGTTTGTTGCTCGGGAACAACATTACATCTGTTTAAAATCATTAGGCATGCACATGGAAGCAAAGAAGAGAAGAGTGATCCCTGTCTTGTACAGCTGCAACAACATGGCAAGGAGAGGATTATGCAATTTGGAGACCTGCTATATCTCGATAGAAATTTACCAACAAGCACTGTCGGAATAGTTTTTTTTGTTTTTATGTTATCGTTTGTACCAGGCGCGGCTCCTCCATTTGGGCGGAGGAGTGTCGTCCCCCACCAGCAGCAGCAACCGCTGAAAATTCTTTCACAAGGAAAGGATAGCAAACTCTGATTATTATCCTTTCCTTGTGAAAGGGGCGGGGCATTGGGGGTGACGAGCAGTGGGGAGTACACTGTGCACACTCCTCAGAGTGCATGTGTGTTTGGTCAGCCGTCTCGGGCCAGCCAAACACACATGCGCACTGGGCTCTCTCCAGTCCAGCAACACAGTTGGACTGAAGAGAGCCTGCACAGACTCCCAGTATGCCCTGGCTGGGCGCTCCCAGCTAATCCTGCTGCTGCTCTGAGGAGCGTCAGGATTGGCCGCAGGCTGTGAGCCTGTTCCTGCAGCAGCGGCAGGAGAGGAGCGGCGCCGGAGTGGAACAGGTAAGTGATTTTTAAAAAATGTTTTAATTCATTTTCTCCTGCACCCCTCACCCCACCCCGCGCGGACCCCGCCCCATCTCGACAAAGCTCTGTAAGCCGCTCCTGGTTCCTGCTGATGAAAGACTAGAGACAATGCATACACCATGCCAAAAATAGGATCCACAATCTTTTCGGAAAGTTGATGCAACTTTGTCCGAAACCGGTCCACTTCTTCACACAGAAATCACAAAGTTAGCAAAGACCATTCAACTGCACATTTTAATCAACTGCCAACAACGGCAAAGTGCCATTGGCCTACTCGTCTAACATAAATTTGAATTAAATCTTGCTGCAGTAGTATTTAAACTCTTTTGGCCTCATTTTCTTTTGACGCAGAGCGGCGGTAGTAATGCACTACATTGCTCCATATTTACAAACTGAGCATTGGGACCAATGTGTCAGTTTGTAAAGCCCTGCGTCACATTATACCTGCACCAGGGTAGGCATGCCCACAGAAAAAGCCATGCAGAACTGACTCAGTGAAATTTACTGCATCACTCTACAACTTCACTGCATCAAAATGTTACTGCCTGCTCAGACCAGGAGTAAAATTGACTCAGGGCTTTTTACAATGGGACTGTCCTTGCATTGCTGGAGTTCGTCAGTTTAACGACGAAACTCTAGCAATGAGTCACTTTAGCGCCAACAGATGCATCAGAAAATCTGACGGATCTATGAAAATGTGCACCACGGAGCTCTGTATTGTACATCCAGTGCAACCATGGTGTTGTTAGGGGATTTGCAGCAGGCGCAAGAATTCTAACGCATCGATGACAATGCATCAAGGATAGGAACTGTAATTTCATACTACTGCCATTATTTTCCAATAGCTACACAAATACTGCTAGAAGAAAAGAATATCACCATCCAGAGATAATGCACAAACTACAGGGAGTAGTGCAGCGTAGTATGAAAAAAGCCTCAGTATTTATATGAGGGCAGGATTCACAACGGTTTTGCTACGATAGGTATGACTTACTCTTATTATAATCCTGGCTAATTTTTAGAAACTCATAAGTAAGTTGATCAGGACCCAAGTATTTGGCACCACAGGTGACCTACACCTTAAGTACGGGCATCTAGTAGTTATAGTTGTATTTGAGATCAGCCCAGGGTTTATGTCAATGTGAGGCCTCAGCGGTTGGTGCTATGTCTTAGTGTAGTGTAAACAATGCAGTTTCTGCCACTATTGATGCATTTACTGCTGTCGTTAACGTTAAAGCACACAATGAGACATTGAAGTGGATCTTACAGACAGATGATTTTTATTCTCCTTCTGCAATAAACAATAATTTACTTCTAGTGATAATTACAATATACCTCAAGCGGCATTCACAATCAGGCTACCTAATGAGACCTATTGGATTTTTTGTTTGACACTTCGTGCACTGAAAAATGCCCTCTAGAGTAAAGGCATCTTAAACTGCAAGTTGTTTAATTAAATCAGCTCTCCATTACACCCAGACCTTTGAACACTTCTGGATATACACTATTTGCACAATCTTTGTTTGCTCCAAAGAAATCGCACAGTGGATGATTTAAACTATTTGCATAAGGAAACACATGTTTATTTGAAAGTCTCCATGATTTTCATTTCTCCTGGAGATGTATTGGTGTATTGGTCTAGTGGTTTTATTGTTGACTGTGGAATTAGCTAAACTGCATTTTAATCTTGAATTCCTTACTCGCCTTAGGTGTGTGATCCTGTGCAAACCAATTTATCTCCCTTTGCTTTCTCTAATCTAACCTCTGAGAATATTTTCTAAACTTTGTAATACATAACAAGCAAACTTTTGTGGCTGTGTGATGAAATGCTGATCTGTGCTGTTTGCTGTTGTTTTACGGTTTTACCAATTAGGCAGACAAACTGTTGTAATTTGCGTTTGAAAAATTTGCACATGATTTACTTTTGAATTAATACGTGTATGTCACTTGCGGATTCAAAAGTAAAACCTTTGCATGCAAACGTTGCCAACGTAAATTACCACCGGCTTCTTGTGGCCGATTTGTAATATGATAAAAAAACAAGAGCACACTCAGCACCAAGACTGCCAAAAGGGTTAATGCAACCTAGTTCTAAATGTCCTCAGCATGTTTGCTATCTCTTTCCCACTGTTGAAAGTACTGAATATCAGACGTACCCTTATCCACAAAAGTGAAAGAAATTCTATAGTATAATGTGCAGGCTTGCCCCACCCAAAGCAGAGCCTCTAACAACATGTGGGTACTCACATTAATAAGCACATTCGACATCAGATTTCTGACCTCATCACTTCAGGCAGGTGCCAATTATAGCATTACAAATGAGAAAACCTCTCACAGTCTATGCTTCTGTCCCCAGAGCCAAAACAATAATCAGAGGAAAGCGCAGGCCAAAGCAAAAGGTAAATGTCGAATGCAGGCAGGCATGTCATCACATTTCTGAACTGCTTACTTCAAGACCCACAAGTTGAAGAGAAAGGGACATTTACAGGGGCCATCCACTAAAGGATGTTAAAATAGATCTCAAAACCTCAAAGCACCTTCAAAGCAGCACTCTGGAATGCTTATTGGTTAGTAAAGACTGATATTTTTCTTTACACTGATGCCCACTTTAAGTGAGAAGCATGCACTGATAAGAAGAAATTGATGCATCAGGTACATGGTATCCTGATTGCCAGCACCGAGGGCCTATGAAAGTTTGTAGGGGAGCGTGCATGGAAGTTATGCAGCTTTTAAGACATGGAAACCCAGCGTCATTGGGAAATGATTATGTGTAGGGCTGGAATAAATAAGGTCTGCCAATGCCATACAGAAGAACGGGCACATCAGTTCTGGGCCAGCTTTAGAGTAGACCAACGGATAATCCATTCGCTGATAAATCAACCCTCCTGCCCCGACAGAGTGGATCATCCCAACTCACCCAAATGCCAGGATCATATTTACCTGTGAATGAAGAACTATCCCTGTCTCACAGCCTCAGAGTATAAATAGATTTGGCTGTTTCAGAAGCCCAAATTCCTACATCAGACCCTCAAACATGCGGCCATTACTACTGTGAAAGATCAATACTCCTGCAAAGAAGTGTTAGGGGCCTATTTACAAGCCCCATGCACCTCCTTGCACTGTCCTAGTGTCATTTTTTTTTATACTGAGGAGGCCCCCACCGTGCGCTATATTTATAAGTGGTGCAATGCATGTATTGCGCCACTTTGTAACCTCTTGCGCCACATTATACTTGTTCCAGGTATTATATATGCAAGGGGGCATTCCCACGCAGGGAGGCCCAAAAAATGGTTCCGCAAAATTGATAAGATTTCACTGTGCCATTTTTCCCGTAACTTTAACGCCTGGTTATGACAGGTGTTAAAGTGATGCTCCCTTAGTAGCCTATGGGCCTCCCTGTGTTTTGCTGGACTAGCATCATAATTTATGGCACTAATCTAGCAAAGTGTCACAATAGAATCATAAATTATGATGCTATTGTACTAACGTGCGCCACAGTGCTGAATAGTATATATAGCACTACCATGGTGATGTTAGGGGGGTACAGGGTGATGCAAGAAAAGTGGCACATCAGAGCTGATGCGCCACTTTCTTGTAAATATGCCCCCTTAGAGTGGAGTTGAGAAGAACCTTGATCATTGGTATCCACCTTATGTAGAAAATAATTATATGTATGGTTGGACTGAAATAGAAGGAGGGAAAAAGGTATGCTCGTGATCAGCCTACTTGGGCAAGCCATACCTTCGATGGATAAACCCTACCACCAAACCAAGGTTAGATCACTGCCCACCAACCCTTTGGGGTGGAGCACATATAAAATATCTCACTTGGTAGATGTTCAGCTAATCATGTTTTATGAAAAATCTTGCTGTGCAGCCGCAGAGGATTAAAATGTGCATTGGGAAAAATTCTATTTGGTGGAGAAGTATTGGAGCAAGACCCCAGATTCTCAATCATTTTAAACAAAATATCTTTATTAATCCTTGTGCAATTACAAAACTAAAAACTGTGAAGAAACCAACCAACACTTACAAAGGCCAGGTAGTTATTTATCTCTTTCCATGATTAAAGATTTATATTATCTGGAATAAATATTTTCTCAGACATGCTCAGTATCTAGTTTTTCTGTTGACTTCTCTTGATGTATTTATTTTCCTTGGTTCTCCTGATGGTAAAAGGCCCACCTACTCACACCCAGACCATTGTGTAGAGGACACAAGTGACCATTAGGCCCATTCCACTATCAAGAATGAACAGCAGGTGGGAGGTGGGAGGTGGGATTTGAAAGCCCAAGATGGCAGATTTGAGTCTCTGAAGTTCTGAGACTCGTAGTGTGAAAAGATTAACAATTTAGTGGCTGGGGTTGCAATCCTAGCCCCCTATTTCTGTGGTTCTTCCCATGATCCCTGGGGATAGGGCTGCACTGACAGGGAGCTTGTGAACCCTTTGCAGGAAGTAACAGGGACAGCGGAGCACCAGTGAGACCAGCCAGGTGAGGAGCAGTCCTGCATAGAGACGTGGTCCGTACTTGAATTTACCCACTGGTGGCACTGACAACGGGGACCCAGGAGCCACAAACTGAGAGCCAGGTGGACCCAGATCCAGGCCTGCAACTCCTGGGGACATCCCAGGAGCCTAAAGGAGGCAGCCACGCAGAGGGCCACGGGCTGGAAAAGGACTAACGGGCTTGGAAAAGGACTAACCATCCGGAAAGAAGTACACGCCAGGGAGACAAGCCTGGTGAGGTGTGATTGCTTTGAGACCACCACATTTCCCTCAGACTGGAAGTACGCCAAAATCAGCCTGCTACTCAAGAAACCCACTGCCGACCCTAGGGAGCTGAAGAACTACAGACCCATCTCTCTGCTCCCTTCCCCAGCCAAGGTAACGGAGAAGGCCGCCAACCAGGAACTCACCGAATTCCTCGAGACACACTGCATCCTAGACCCACCTCAGTCCGGATTCAGAAGCAACCACAGCACTGAAACTGCACTCTTAGCTTCCACTGACGACATGTGCATCATACTGGACCACAGAGACACAGCCGCACTCATCCTCCTTGACCTCTCCACCGCATTTAACACTGTTTACCATTCCACCCTCTGCGACAGACTCCATGATGCCGGCATCCGAGACAAAGCTCTGAACTGGATCAGGTTCTTCCTCCCTGTAAGAACACAGAGTGTCAGACTACCACAGTTCAGATCAGAACCTAAAGACACTTGCTGCAGGGTGCCCCAAGGATCTTCACTCAGCCCGACGCTTTGCAACATGTACATGGCCCCGCTTGCCAAGATCATCAAACAACATGGGCTAAACATAATCTCCTGCACCGACGACACCCAACTGATCCTCTCCCTGTCTGAGGACTCTGCTCAAGCCAAGAGGAATTTCCCCAACGGGGGTTGAGAACAGTCACCGCCTGGATGGAGGCCAGCTGCCTCAAGTTCAACTTGGACAAGACAGAGATCTTCGTGATCGGCTCAATTCCTTCTGCCTGGAACGATTCCTGGTGACCCACCGCTCTGGGTAATGCCCCCACCCCCACAGAGTGCAACCTGGGCATCATCCTGGACTCCTCTCTATCGATGACCTGCCAAGTTAATGCCGTCTCTTCATCATGCTTTCACACCCTCTGACTCCTGCAGAAGATTTTCAAGTGGATTCCCCCGACACAAGGAAGATAGTCACCCACTCACTCATCACTAGCAAACTGGACTACGTCAATGCACTATGGGGGTCATTTAGACCTCGGCGGTCTTTTGACAAGACTGCTGAGGGACTGCCATGCTGAAGACCGCCAGTGGTGGCGGTTTTCCGCTCCGCGTATTATGACTGCTGGCAGCCCTCCGTCTTTTTCCGGACGGAGAGCCGCCATCAGCCATACTGGTGGGCGGCGGGGAAGTGGAGGTTGCTCCACCGCCACGTCAACAGAACACCGCCCACCGAATCATGTTCTGTGATTCGGCGTGGCAGTGTTCTGTTCACGGTGTGGTGGCGGCGGAGCAGCCCCCATGGATCCCGTCCCCTCCCGGAAGATCAACGGACAAGGTAAGTTGATCGTCCGTTAGGGGAGGGGGGTGGGCGGGTGTTGTGTGATGTGTGGGTACATGGGGGTGTGCGTGTGAGTATGTAGAGGGGGTGTGTGAGTGCGTGTAAGAATGTGGGGTGTAGTGTGAATGGAAATGTGCGCGTGTCTGTCTGTATGTATGTCTGTATGGATGTGTGCGTGTATGTCTGAATGAGGGTGTGCGTATATGCCTGTGTGTGTGTCTGTTGGCATGTTTGTTCGTGTGTGTGCGGTAATGTGTGTTGGTGATGCCTGCATGCGTGTCGGGTGTGTGTCTGTGTTGTGATGTCGGGGGTAGGGGTGGGGAGGGGTCTCCTGCCACCTTTGGGGGGTGGCAGGGGGGTGGGGGGTGTCGGGGACGGACTCGGGGGAGGGTGTGGGGGTGGCGGAGACGCCTATCAGTGCCAGAGAAGGAATTCCCTGGCACTGATAGTGCTTACCGCCATGAATTTCATGGGGGTTCCAAACCCCATGAAATCCATGGTGGTAAGCCGGGTCATGATACCACCGGCGGTCTTGTGACGGCCTCCGGGCTGGAGACCCAAGTCTCCAGCCCAGCGGTTGTCTCCGCCATGGCGGTCTGATCGGAGAAGTGGCGGATGACCATGGCGGTAACCGCCATGGTCATAATTCCAACTTTTTTACCGCCAGCCTGTTGGCGGTTAAACCGCCACTTCTCCGTCAACCGCCAGGGTCGTAATGACCCCCTACATGCCGGCATCACCAAGAAACTTACATCAAGACTGCAAAGAAAACATAATGCAGCAGCCAGACTCACCCTGGACATCCCCCAACACAGGTGCATCTCCTCCCAACTGAGATACCTACACTGGATCCCAGTCAACAAGAGCATCACATGCAAACTCCTGATCCACACCTACAAGGCACTGCACAACCACCACCTCACCTTCTACGTACCCAACAGACGTATCCATTCCTCTCAGCTCACCCTTGTAGCCATCTCCAAGATCCAGAAAAGTACAGCAGGAGGATGATCCTTCTCCTACCTTGCAGCCTGAACATGGAACGTGCTACCTCTCAAGCTCAGACAGACCACATCAGTGAAGCAGTTCAGGAAGGACCTCAAGACCTGGCTCTTTGACTGAGCAGCACACCCACATACAGCACCTTCTGACCCTATGGGTGATTAGCCACGCTCTTCAAATCCTTGATTGATTGATTGATCCCAAGTGGAGATGAGGCCCATGCTTGAGCCTCCCCACATAATGCCACTGATGATGAGGGACTCATAGCCTGGGCAGTGGTTTGCAGAGACCTCCTGCCAACAAGAAGAAGCCTGATGGGAACTGTGGTACAGCAAGACGTAGGCTGGGCTGGCCTGGGACCTACCCCTGCTTCTCCAGGACATTGCTGCCACAGCCCAACAGATGAAGTGAGGGCCTTGATGAGATTGCAAAAAGTAGGGCCTGATGACCTTGCAGGGACTGGTCACCTGGGATTCCCTACAGTGGAGGAGATCAAAGACAGCCCAGAAATGATGGAGCCCTACTCTGAAGGTGTGTGAAGGAGAGGGAGTCACGCGGTCGACAAAACACATATGACCTGCAAGGCTGGACTTGCAGGGGGAAGGGGATGTGGGCACCCAGATGGGGAACAGTCAGGGAGTGTCCCACAGGATCCTCTACGCTCCCTGGGCATTGGGCCTCCCCTTTGACTAACTTTGGTCCACTACAGAGCGCAACCCCTGCGCATCTATGGGGATTGAGGTAAATACCACATATCCTTTTCTTCTTACTTAGATATCAGTGGGATTAAGGGCACTCCTGAACAGACACACTAAGATGACTTGCCACTGCCTGAGCTGTCTCTGTCCCAAATCAACCTCTATGGCCACTAGACGGATGACAATGGGCAAGGATAAGTCCCAGGCTCCTCCAGTCCAAGGAAAGATAGACTTTCCTTGGACTGGAGGAGTCCAGGGGTTGACAATGACCACATGGACCCCAATGGGGACTGGGGGGAGCCACCATCCTGTCCTTATGCCAGAAGTGATTAAGGATTCTAATTGTCACTGGAGGACAAGATTCGGGGGTGGTGGTTGAGGTCCCACTGCTCTGCCAGGACCTGTGGAAGCTCACCGAATGTACAATAAAGGTTGAGAACCGAGGCTCCACTGTAGAAGACAATATTACCTCCCTTATTAAGCAGGTCAGACAGTTGCAGTGTTCACATCAGGACTGGAAAAGAGGATGGAAGATGCAGAAGGCTGTTCTTGGAGAAATAACCTTCAGTTGGTGGGGGTCCCAGAAGGAGCTGAGGGTACCATGTCTGAGCAATTCTTTACTACTGAAGGAAGCCTTTCATCGAAGGAAGCCTTTCATCGTGTTTTGTTCTGTTGGGGGTCCATATATCCTTGGCACCCTGCCCTCTGCCTGGCCCCCTCTGTGCCTCATTATCATGCAAGTCCTCAACTATGCTAACAGAGGCTTCATTCTTCATTCTGCTAGACAGTAGAAAGAACTGACATGTGAATTCGCTAAAGTCCTATTGTTCCCTGATTATACTATCAAAGTTTAGCAACAGCACAGATTCCTTGTGGAGGTCAAGCAGAAACTCAGGGCTATGCACATTCCCTACATGCTGAATTCCCTCTGCCTGGTTGAAGGTGATACTTGTATGGAAGTCACTATTTTGTGACACTCTGGAGGCGCTGTGGGAGTAGATAGGGGAGTTGAGACCTCTTCAGCAGCAAATGAGTTGAGACCTCTCCAGACTGACCATCGCGAGAGGTGGTGCTAGGAGGAACAACCCCAGTGGACTACTATGAACCCCTAAAGACAGGGGGGCAGCATCGAAGGGGGCAACAAATGTCAACAGGGGCTTGGGGTACCTCTTCCTCTCTGGAAGCAAGTACCAACATTAGCCCAGTCAGTGAGGGCTCTACCAATGGACTGTCATCTCTTACCGGCTCCACGGACTACACACCGCAAAATGCTCTCATTCTGCATTTGCTAGCCACTGACTGATCCTTAACAATATATGCATGAAGAGAATAGCATGCAGAAGCTTATTCTCAGTTAATTCTATACCAGTTTGTTGAATGGGTGAATGATGCATAATTTCTCAGCATAGGGGGTGAGGGGATGTTGAGGAAGTTTGCAGGTTTTGTTTGTTGAATTGCAGCTTGTTCATGAGGCTGCACCACCCCCTTCTTCTGTCAATTCTCACCTGCCGCTAGAGAGGTGAATCTTACTAAGTATAAGGTTCCCAGGGAATGTAAATGGATTGAATATTAAAATAAAGAGGGGGGCTGTACTATGCAAGCCACGAAATGGGTACCAGCAATGCTACTGCTGCAGGAAACATACCTTAGAGGCATGTGGTGTCAGATTCCGGGGGTGTTATGATCCTTCTTCGCCACACCTTTCCCCTTGAGGAAGCACAGATTTCTCATGACTCCCTGGGATGCTGGGTACTTATCACTGGCGAACTGGAGGACAGAACATGGACAATAGCCAGCGTATACATCCCATCCATGATGATTGAAAACACTCTTGAAGACTTACTAACTGTAATACATAATGCACCCATGGGTACAGCATTATTGGGTGGAGACCTCACTTCAGTTGTAGGCACTAGACTCAACTTCACTATGGGCACCTGGTTGCAAGTAGTCAGTCTCTGTGAAGTGTGATGACTCATGCCCCCACAAACCTGCATGTATACCTACTATTTCTATAGTCACCAAACTCAATCCATACTGGATTATATTTTGGCCCCAGCAGGAATACTCCATGAGGTAGTGGACTAGAGAATCCTCCCAAGGTGCCTATCTGATCATTCTCAAGTCGAGCTAATCATCACCTCCTATTGAGGGGGAAGGATAATAGGTGGCCTGGCGTATGCTAACCTGGCTCATGACAGAAGTAATGTTCCAGGAGGAGGTACAAGAGGCAATAGAATGCTTTCTGGACCTTAACAAAGGATCCATTCTCTAAGATGTGACTCCATCGGAAGCACTTAAGGTGGTTACTGCAGGGCATTATCTCCTACACCACCCAACAGAGGGCCCAGATGCATGCAGAAATCCAAGCATTAGAGCGAGACGTCAAGCAGTTAGAGAAAATGGTGTCCCAGTCACTGGGACCAGCAGCGCTCCATAAACTGGATATGGTAATGGAAACACTGAAAACTAGGCTTTGGGTCCAGGCTAAAATGGAAATTCTTGCCCCAAAATATAGAATGCATGAACCCAGGGACAAGGCCAGTTAACTGATTTACTGGCTGGCAAATTTGGAGGCTGAAACGAGATTCGTCCCTGGCATCCACGGAGTGGAGCACAGCTGAGTCACAGATCCTATCGGAATAGCTTTAGCTTTTGCAACATACTACAGGATGTTATAGGAGACACGGGAGCAACCAATCACGGCAATAAATTAACCAATTGTCAAGGACCTGTCCCTTGGAGGCTTTTGCTTGGAGAGAGATTAAACCAGAAGATACCAGAAGAAGACATCTTGAGTGCAAAAATTAGGATGGTTCCTGCAATCCCCAACAGATTCCCATTGGAATTCTTTAAAAGATGCACTTCTCAACCAATCCTGCAGTTGTCCCTGCTATATCAGGGGGCTCTGAGGACAGGACCCTGCCATATGACCTTTGCAGTGCCCATGTACTTGTCATCCGTAAAAAATGCAAACCTCTTACCAAGTGTGCCTCCTACCGGCCGATCTCATTGATCACTACTGAATCCAAAATCCTCACAAAGTAATAGCTTACCGCCTTTGCACAATGATAGATGGAACCACAGGCAATAATTTCATTCAACTTTGAGAAGGCATTCAATACAATCGAATGGTCTTTCGTCTTGGCAGTCCAGGAAAAAATGAATGTCAGCCCAAGATTTTGTGCTTTCGTCAAAGTCCTATATGAATTCTCTCTGGGGCAGTGGTGTGTGTGAATGGGGCTATATCTCCCCCCATTTCCGATATGGTATGGCACACGACAGTGATGCCACCCCCCCTCCTGTTTGCGTTGGCCATCGAGCCACTGGCAGAATGGTGGCACCTTGATGCCCAGATACGAGAAATGCATGGACACTGGAATTTTGAAGACTGCAGAAGGCTCTATGAGGACGTCACTCTAAGATATGTTAGACAGCTGGAACATAATTGCTTGCTTTACATAGATTTTAAACATATATGGGAAAGACTCAGGCTTTGGGATCGACTGAGATAAATTGATGGTGCTTCCCATAAATTGTCCATTTGATAAAAGGTGGAGGCCTTTAGCCCTCTACGGAGGACCTCTACCTTCAAATGCCTGTGGATCCATGTCACTCCGGACCCTGTACATAGCTGAGAACTCAATATAGACCGAATGCTCAGCCACCTTCTCTCCCAGCTTGATGCTTGGAGTATACTTTCTCTTTCGATAATGTGCCATGGTGCCCTTTTTTAAATTATTGCTGTGCTCCAATTATATATCCCCCAGAACTACCCACATGCCCTCTCCAGGGCTTTCAAATAACCTTTCAAACTTCTATTACCAACTACTTATGGGGTAGAAGGTCCCCTAAAGTGGCATTTAACAAATGTGTGCAAACCACTTTTGATGGTCGGCTGGGGCTTGTGGCCATCCAACTATACTATCAAGCCTCATAGCTATTACCTATAGATAACTGGTTACACACAGCTAGGGCGAATTTTACTGTTAGGCTGGAGGTCACTTGGGCAACTCTGCCTGTGCTAATCCCTCAATGATATGGCTATTGGGTGTTCCGAGATCTGCCTGGAGTCACACAGAAAATGATCGCTTGCTGGCACAGAGCACTGCAAGATTTTAAGTATAATGGGAGGTTCACTAAGCAAATGCCTCTTTGGCAAGTAACATGGCTGCCGGAGGTTTCTCAGCTAGGCTTATTTGCTGGATGAGACAAAATTGGAATTTCCTTATGAGGACACCTATGGAAGAATTCACATATGAAATCCATCAGACAGCTACAGCAAGAATATGCACTCCATAAGAAGCAGTTCTTTTGATACCTTTAGGTCTTGCACACTCTGGAAAAGTCAGCTGGATATCTCCAGGAAGTCCCCCAATTTAACCTATTGGAATTGATACTGCTGATGGAACAACAAGAGAAGACGGCCATCTTCTCTATAACCAGGAGTTAGGAATTGGGTATCTAGTTGGCAGAGGTATGCACCCTGTCCAAGTAGGGACCACAATCCTACTCAAGGTAAGTGAGATGAAAAACCTAAATTAACCTGTATTCACCCTCTCGTAGTTTGGCACAGAACAGTCAATGTGTAAAGTATGTGTGCACTACAGTAGTTACAGTAACACATTGAAAACACCACACAAAGACTCCACACTAGTTTAGGAAAATAGAGAATATTTATCTGAGTTTAATATGACCAAAACAACAAAAATCCAATAATTACTGATCAACATAAAAATATTTAACGAATGTAGCTTACTGTAGTCTTAGAAGCGCCTGTGCACTCTTAATAAGGTAGTTACAGCCCTGCTGGGGGTTTGGTAATCTTCTCAAAAGTAGAGCTGTCTCCAAGCAATGTTTTTAGGAAATTGTTGTGGATTCTATACAGCGGCTGCGAGAAGCGCAGCACAGCTGGCAGAGACCCCTCGCTCCATTAGGAAGCAAAAGGTACCTTCACCTAAAGCAACGAGATTGGGGCAAGTTTTTGGCCGTGTTGTCCTCTAGTCACAGGCTCCAGCTGTAGCGGTGTGGTCACAGTGAGTCATGCCGCATGGCTGAGAGCGGTTGGGGTGGTGCTGATGCTGTCGCTGTTTCTGGCATTCTCGTTGTCCTGGCAACAGGTAGGGAAGGGTGCCTAAAGCTCAGGAGAGGCACGCTCGTCTGGATCTGTACTCCGCTCAGCATAGTCACTGCTTCAGTTAATCAGCACTCTGCCGTCACTTGAGGAAAGAGGGCGGCCTCTGGGGAGCATTAGAGCTCTGAATGGCAGGCTTCTCTGTAGATCGGGAATGGGCAAGCATGGGCCTAGGTGCAAAGAGCACTGAGCTCCGCTAGTAGACTAGTTAGAGCGGGCTGCCCTCGGGGATGAAGCGCCGATTGATGCAGGGCACAACTGCTGGACTTACGGATGCAAAGTCTGGCAGCTGTGGAAATGTTGAAGAAGTCTTTGATATCCCTGTGCCTTTGTGAACAGAGGGCAAGCCAACAAGCCCTTGGAGTTACTTACGTTCCTTCTTTAGGTTGTTGAGATAAGATCCAGTCTTTCTCACTGCAAGAGGCAGCAGCCCAGCACAGCAGAGCAAGGTGTAAAGTGGCAGCCCCTCCTGGAAGCACAGCAATCAACAGACAGCAGGGCAACACAGTGGAGCAGTTACCAAAGTGGCAGTCCCTCCTGAAAGTGCAGCTCCTCTTCTTAGCAGAGTTTCTTCAACACTCAAAGGTGAACTGATTTTGTGGGGGTTGGGGTCCAGTACTTATACCAAAAATTGTTGTCTGTCAAGTGGGGGGACTTAGAGGAGGCCTTTGAAGATCACAGGGTCCCTTTTCTTCCTTCCCTGGCTCCAGACACTCTACAGAGGGTATGTAGCCCTTTGTATGAGGAGAGGCAGAACCCTATTGAGGTGTAGGTGTCAGCTCCTCCTTCCCATCTACCCCAGAAAGACCCATCAGCCTGGTGATGGGCCATCAGGATGCAAATGTCACACCCAAGTTCTTTTTGTGTGTGACTCTGTAGAGGGAATGCACAAAGTCCATCTGTCATCTACCCAAGATGTGTATTCAGAGACAGACAGAGGCACAGAATGGTTAAAGTAAGAATATTCCAACTTTTTAAAAGTGCCATTTTTAGACTTACAGTTTACATTTTAATTTCACCATAACTTGTGATTTTAAATTGTGAGTCCAGAGAAACCAAGCTCCATATTTCTATCTTCTCTCATTTGGAAGTTACACTTAAAGGCTGCTTCAAGGTAACCCCAATGTTAATCAAAGGGAGAGATAGGTCTTGCAGTAGTGAAAACCATATTTAGTCATTCTTTACTACCTGGATAGGTCATTCTTAAAAGTACATGTCCAACTTTTTAAATATACTGCACCCTGCCCTTGGGGCCAACCAGGGCCTACCTTAGGGGTGTCATATGTATTAAATAAGGAAGGTTTGGTCCTGGCAAGTGGGTACACTTGCCAGGTCAAAATGGCAGTTTACAACTGCTCATACAGGCTCTGCTGTGGCAGGCCTGCAACATGTTTCACTGATCCGGTATTTGGGGAGCACCCACTATACTTATTATAAAAAGTAATTATAATACTTGAATAAAACAATACTTTTGTAAGTACTTTCAACTCTAGGTTTAAAATGTTTTTTGGTGTCAAATAAGGATTTCAAACTGTACCGTGGTAGTCAAGGGTTACACTTCCCCCTTGATGCTACTTATTTCTCTTATAAATTCATATACCCGGGAACTGGGGATACTGGGTTTACCTCATTGCTTTTTCCGTATTTAAAATACAGTGCACCATGGTACAGGGTAGGAGGCAATAGTTTCATTTTTTATGGGCCATTGATGTACTTTGCAGGTGTAGCCCTAAAATATTGGTGCTACTCCTGCAGAGTAAATAGGGGCCCATTCTAAAGAATGGAAGCCCCCTTTTAACACCTGCTCCTGAGCAGGTGTTAACAGTGCCATAAAAAACGGCACAAGGAAATCTCATAGATTTCCTTCCGCCATTTTTTACACTCCCCTAACGGGGGAACACCCCCTTTGCATAAAATATGCCTGGCGCATGCATTGTGCCACTCTGTAAATACGGCACAGGGATTTTGGCCTCCTTAGGCCACATTAACATCAAAATAAATGATGTTAATGTGGCACAAGGGGGCACTAGGGGCCTGTAAATATGCCCCTTGGTCGCCATAGTGGAATACGATGAGGTAGCTGAAGGATTTGATTGCTGATGTGGGAGGAGGGGTAAGGTGGATAAAGGGAGACAAATGTCCTATGTACATCAGGGGGGGTGTGGGGTTGAGAAGATATCTTGAGTGGCAAGCTGCAATGTTGTTTTCCGCATGCTGTTGTACATGCAATGTTTATCTGAGGAAAATCAAACAAAAAAGAGTTTAAAAAAAAAAGAATGAACAACAGATGTTCCTTCTATAAGTTAATCGTTTTTTAATCATAATACAATAATAGTGATAAAAAGAGAATTATATTTAAGGATTGCAACCTGTGGTAAAATAATCTCTCTCATGCATATGCCATATTATGTCACTACAATTTACCACCTATGACAAACACATCCATTGACTTCCTTTTCAGTTCTTCTTTATCTATAAACCAGTAAGGCCCAGTGCACAGACCTGCATGTGGTGATTTTGACACAGTACAATTTAAGTGTCACGCATCCTTCCATTATTTAAGTAACAATAGATTATTTTCTAGATTCATTAAAACATTTGCTTACAGATTGTAATGCGTAATGATGGACAACTTTGATAATCTTAAAGTTCAGTGCATTATGTGAAGGTGAGTTTACTTCTTTGAGCTCAAATCTTTCTTCTTACTATTGCAAATGTAATCAAATAGCACTCTTACAACTCTAGACATACACCAAGAACACAAACATTCACGTGAACCTCGATTCGATTTGCCAAGTCAAACTCACAGCACCAAATATCGAAACCCTTATGAATCATTTAATGAAAGGTAACTACTGTCATGTTCATCCTAAAATAAAAAATCTAGTTCTGGTTGGTGCAGAATCACTGAGGACGCCATTTGGTTTTCCCATAAACCTAAACCTTGCCATCAGCAACAGACAGTAAAGAAAATGAAAATAATATAGAGCTTGTGTCGCTACCATCTTATCTTTAGTTCATTGCAGAGCACAAAGCCTCAGCTTGCTCCATGTTGAGTCTACCATCAAAATTGAAGTACCTTTTACTTTGCACAACATATATTGGAATGAGATATCCAGAATATCTTAAGAAACGTCTGCCCTGCTTATCATTCAGTCAGCAGACACACAAAATATGATCCCAGTCTTTGGAAAACCCATAGCACGATCTTGACAGCATGGCCAAAACCTCTTTGTATCAGAAATTTCCTTAGAAGACATTCTGTTTAGACTTGTCCTTCAATAATGACTGACATCTCAGTGTTGGAATATTGGAAAAGTGAACTGGCCTGATACTGAACAGGTTTTAAGTTGCTTAATCCAACGTCCTTATCCTTTCTACATGCTTCACTTCCTGCCCACAACTGAGCACACTGGCCATGTTTCTTTCTGTCTAACACTGGTTCTATGATGAAATAGTGGGGACAACAATATTAGCAAATAAAATTCAAGGACACAAATATTGACTTTACATACCCAGTATGTAAAATAAAAAGCAACAACAAAAATATACAAGATCACAAGATTGTCATAAATAGGTAAGCATATTAAATTTTAAACTATCAATTTTGAACTATTATACACTATAGTAACTTCAAAACATACATTGACTTGACAGAAGAAAATCTCCTCATTCAAAAATCTTTTGCAAAATGTATAGCTTACAAACAAAAAATAAAAATATATAAATTGTACAGAATAATACATATATCATTTACTATTTCAAACAATCATTGGCAAAGCCAATAGGTCTCACCCTTCGGAGCTGTTATCTTTGGCTATGTTTTGTAGCCATGCTCTTAGCAACGCATCTGCCTTGCAGCATGACTAAAACAATTAAAAAGAAATATATATGACATGGCTAGGGCGAATGTGACTGGGCCTTGAATGCATTTACTGTGACTGGTAGAAAATGTGAGTCTGTCCTAGACACTAGACTTGGCAATAATCACATGGATATGAACACTGCTCGTGAAGCTTGACAACATAGATGATGAAGTGGGTCTTTGAGCTCCAAATTCTGATACAGAGAAAAGCAGATGTCATGCCCAAGATGTTAAAAAAACAATAGGTGGTTGTGTTTTCATAAAAAAATTGTTGATTTGCCTACTGACCCTTTTATGTATCTTCAGTAGGTGAGCTGAAGAAGATCAGAGGGCTCTCCCAGGGAGAAATGGAGAGGCTTAACATCTTAACAAAGAGGGGCCCTTATTGTTGATTGCACTGTGCAAGATGCAGAGGGACTTAAACTGCACTTTGCGTTCCACAGGAAGCCATTGTAGGTCTCACAGAGCCTTGGGGGCCAAATGATGTGTAGGGATGTTCATCAGGAGATGTGCGGCAGCATTCTGCACAGTCTGAAGCTGCCTGACAACATACCAGGGTGAGCCTAAAAATAGGGCATTCCCATATCAAGACGGGATAACATAAGGGCCTGAATAATCACTCTTCTGGTGGTGAAGGGAAGGTGGTTAAAAACCTTCTGCAGCAATCTCAGAATATCGCAGCAACTGGTGGTGAGTTTTTTTGGCATGATTGTCCAAAGTAAGGCCAGAAGTGAGAAAAATCCCAAGACTCTTTATTGAATTTTTGGGACAGGGCAGTTTAATGTGACAATCTTGCAGAGGACACAAAACAGAATTGCTGAGATTGTAGCCCAACAGCATAACTTCTCTTTTGTCTTCAATGAGGTTTTATTTGCAGCCAACCATCCATCAGGCTACTTTCTGAAAAAAAAGGAGTCAGTGATAGATGGCCATAACTTGGGTCAGGGGAGACTGACATGACCAGCTTGGTCTCATCAACTATTAATGCTATTATGAGTAAAATACCGACCAAACGGGAGGAAATCCCATTTTGGATTGCATAAAAAGCAAATCAGCTTGAGGCAGTGATTCCCCATACGGGATCCCACGATAAATGTATCTTCCACATGGTATGGTTCCCCCTGCTGAAGATTGCACTACATGGGATACTGTCTTGGCTGCCGTATAGACCATAATACACGGTACCTCATCAATTGCTGTTTTGCCTGAAGTGCTAAAGCAAATTCAAAATGAACATAAGGCGGCCCCTCTCATGGATTTGGAAATGAAATTAATTGGCAATTTCACCACAGTATCCTCAATGATTTTAAGTAATATTAAAGGAGAGGCAGCATCTTTGGCAATATTCCAACCTCTTGCTTCAGTTCCCGCTGTGGATCAGGAACGCAAGCAACCTAAAATTATTTCTGACACATATGCATCTATAGATCATGATAATCTGGGAACTAGGACTGGTAAGGCACAACTTAAAACAAAATCACATACTGATACCACCAAGTAAGCACATGAGTCTTCTAACATTTTTTTGATAAAAATAATAAAAAAGATAAAACACAGAGTTTATCTCCACTGACAAATTTTACAATGTACGTAACTGTGATACAATTAAACATGTTGTTAATGATAGATATCCTTATTATGATACACATACTGCTCGTTCCTTTGAGGACTCTTCAGACAGGAAGCCAGAGAGAGTAGGACGAGGTGAAGTTTTCAATAGGTTTTATTCACAGGACTGCAATCTCCTGTAAGTTGCATGGGCTGCAATGCTTAGGATAATGAACAATGCAAGAAACAGCATTGTAAAAACAAGAGTCATGAATACAAAGACCCCACCGTCTTGCAATAACATGAGATGTGAAATAAGCTCTAATACCGTAGCATGATGAACCTAATGTCTAACCTGAAGAGAGCTAGGTGTGTTAAACTAATCTGCCAATACCACGTCCATGGGAAGAGCCCTCCAACCCTTGTTACCTTGGTATGAGGTCTCTAGATCAGACTCCGTGGGGACACGAAGGCTAGGTCTGCATCAAGTCGACATGTACCATAGATAATGTTGATGACATCTGGTAGGAATGCCTCTGATAACCATGTCAGTGTGAGATGTATTTATACAGATCTGGTAGGACCCCTAACGCAGGTATGCTCCCAAACAATAGATAAGAAGGCAAGCTTGGAACGGTAATTATGTAAACAATTCCCTGAAAAGTACATTATGTTACTGTCACTTGTAAGTGGGAAAGTACATGATGTGAATATCTACGTATATCACTTGCCTTTGATGCTGACAGTGACGCCTTCACAGAATGGCACTGATAACGTAACATCAAAATATTTTCCTAACTATACATGTAGTAGTCATTTTGGAAGTCTCACATTCTCTTCCGCTGATAAAGACCTCTGTTTCACCACTCAGACATTTATATTCAAGGGCAACTCCTACTCCTCTTTAATATAGTTATCCCCCAGCCGCTCGTATCTGCCCACAGCAAGATGTTTCAAGCATTTCGGAAAACAAAAGGTGGAAATGGGCAGATTTATAGTACCAAACACAAGCCATGCTGTCAATGAACGTTCTGCAACTGTGAAAGGCAACTTTTCTAACTTCTCTATATGACGCATGGTGAAACTTTCTTCCCTTTTAGCCATTGTCAGTTGTTCCCTGGATAAATTAAAAGCAGCAAACAGGTCACTACTGTTAATGTATTTCCATGAAACGCAGCCATTAGTATCCAACCTATATGAATATGAATGATGTCAATCGCAGATGGCACTACATTATTAAGGGAATATAGCCTGTTTGACAGAGTATTCATGCCGCTATTGACAACAACTAAAGCTTTTTCCAATTTTTTTAAATCTATCTGCCTTAAATGTGCACCTGCTTTCTTTTGAGAAAGCTTCCAGATCTCATTGTATTTGGCATAAATGAATCTTTTAGAGCGTGGTTTTCTGGGACCAAACAATAAATCTTGTAAGTCTATGTCTTCAGATAGCGTATTAAGATGTTCTTTAACTGCTGCTAAGGTATTAGTCTGCAACCATTGTTGGCACAGTTTACCCACACTGTATGTAGTAACTATACCCGAGTGTTGACCCGAGACAAAGGGACTGTCCGGCCAGCTAATCTTGAAACCCCCTGAGGAATTAACAAAACGTGCCTGACCCCTATTTGTGTCTATTGGCCACAATAATCATCCGCCGGGACTGGAAAGTGAAGAATTATAGGTTCCAGCTTAAACATTTGCATCTAGTTCTTCCTCTGTGACATTCAGGAAGGACTGCCAATTGGTGGATTTTGCTGGTTTAGGGATACTGGGCTCATTAATTTCCTTCATTTTTGCTAACCCTAGACAAGATGTCTGTTGAATTGTGTAATTTAAAAAGATCATTTGAACAGGAATAAGGCCTCCCTACCCTGAATTTGCCAATCTCGTTTTCTCCATACACTCTTTACATCAATCGTGTTCTTCCAGTATATATATCCTTCAAATGCAAGTCTGGAAACAAAGGAATCTAAATAGATCAATTTAGTATTTGTTAGCAAAATTCTCCTAATTATGGAAGGTGGTAACTTAAAGTAGTAATGTATCGTGTGGGTGGAATATACCATCCTTCATCACTCCGCTCACTGTTCCACAAGCGGCTGAGTACTGATGTTTAGTACCTACAGCTGGTTGTGGTGAATCATCAGTGTAAATGACAGTATGGTATCTGTCAAGCGGCATGATGTCTAGAGGTGCGGGGTACTCCTGTTCGTATTGGAGAAATTCTTGTGTTTGAAGTTTTGGATCAAAGATGTAATCAACATTGGTGGCAGTCGGGGAGGTTGCCCATTGAATCCAACGTGGATGTAATACTTTGGCATTAGGAACGCTTGCTTTGGTGACGGCCTCCAAGGCTGGCACCGGGCTAACAACAATAATGCATTGCCCTGGGAAAGTGGCCTCTCTTTGACGACAGCCATCTGTACTGCAGTTAGAATCTTTTTCTGTAGGTGTAAAGCGTTGTTCTGCATTAGAATATAAATGTGATTTATATGCTATGGGCACCATGTCGCCTTCGTTAAAGGTGACATAAGTGAACCCATTGGCATCAGTAATTATTCTGATGACCAATTTTGTTTTGTTGTCACAGGAGTGTAAGTGTTTTGCTTCTAGCATGTCCTGTTGCAATCCTCTAAGGATGCGTGTCTGTTCTACTGCCCAGTATCTGCTAGAAAAATCAGGGCGTATTAAGTCATAAAGTGGCTCGATGCGTTTTGCATAATCAGGAATGTATGTTCTGCCAAAGTTAAAGAAACCTAGTAAAGACTGTAGTTTCTTTATAGTGTTCAGTGGCTGGAGTTAAGCTCATTTTTCTAAAAAGTGTGGGGCCAGGCTCTTGCCCTTGTTTGACAGCACATATCCCAGGAACAATACACTGAGAAAGGCTATTTTAGTTTTCCTAAAATTAAATTCGTAACCAAGGGCTGCGAATCCCAGAATGATCCAATCAACCGTGGCAAGATGAACGTGGAGGTCGTCATCTGTGAGATAGATATCATTCACATAAGCCAACACCTCAGGATAAATATGCAATATTGATGTTACATGGGCTGAGAACAGTCCTGGGCTGTACTTGCAGCCCTGGGGCAAATGACAAAAAACGTTTTTATGAGCTGAATAAGAATACACTCAGGTCCCAAGTTTCATGTGCTAAATTTTGGCAGAAAAAAACATTGGAGATATCTAATGTTGTTTTCTATTTTTTATACACTATGGGGGTCATTCTGACCCTGGCGGTCAGTGTAAAAGCGGCGGCCAACCTGCCAACAGGCTGGCGGCCTAAAAATATGAATTCTGACCCTGGCGGGAACCGCCAACACAGGCCGCCGCTTTAACACTCCGACCGCCACGGCGGTACAAACAAACAGCGCGGCGGTCACCGCCAACAGGCAGGCGGCAGACAATGTACCACCCACCCTATCACGACCCACCAATCCGCCACCTTTTCCGGGGCGGGAGCCCCGCCGATAAAAACACGGCGGAAACAGACATATCCAATGAAAAACGCTTACCTCGACACACTCCACGCGGAATCGGAACAGCATGGAACCCGAACTCCACATCCTCCCAGCCATTGCCTTCCTGCTCTTCTTCCAGGATCACGAACCTCGCCGCAGACGACAACGGTGAGTACTGCACCTACGACACAGGGGAGGGGGGAGGAAGAAAGGTTACGGGCACACACATACGCCACACACCCACCCCCACCCTCACCCCCACCGAAATACCTACACACCTATGCAGATAAAAAAGTCAGAGTGACACCCCCAACCCCCCCCCCAAAAAACAAAGACAAAAGGCAATGAATGTAAAAGTAGAACCATATTATTGCAACAATAAAGTATAGCGACCTTAGCAATATATGAAGAATGAATACACATCTAGAACTCTATCCGTACAAGTAGCAAAAGTCCGGCCCAGTCATTCAAAGTCCAAATGTCCGTGGGCCAATGTGCAGCAACACATGGGCAAAGCCCACACACGAGATCGAGTCCATTGGAGAGAACACTGCTGGGGCATCACTCAAATAAAAAGACAGGCACCTCAGGGGGAAGGGAAGGGGGGGCACCTCAGCCACATGAGTCCACGACGCCAGATCCATGAAGGGCCTCCATGCCCACTGTGCCATCCTGGGGAGTGCAAAGCCACAGTCTCACAAGTCTCTACAGTGGGTGGATTGCCCACTGTGCCATCCTGGGGAGTGCAAAGCCACAGTCTCACAAGTCTCTACAGTGGGTGGATTGCCCACTGTGGCATCCTGGGGAGTGCAAAGCCACAGTCTCACAAGTCTCTACAGTGGGTGGATTGCCCACTGTTACATCCTGGGGAGTGCAAAGCCACAGTCCATCAGGTGGATTACAGAGACCACTGGTCATGGAGGAGGCATGGTGGGCAGAGTGCGTCGTGAAGGCCTGCCCGACACAGAACCGGGACTGCCAATGGGCCAGCGGTGCTTGACAGGAAGGGCCCAGCGGAGCGGTGCTTGAGATGAAGGGCCCAGCGGAGCGGTGCTTGACAGGAAGGGCCCAGCGGAGCGGTGCTTGACAGGAAGGGCCCAGCGGAGCGGTGCTTGAGATGAAGGGCCCAGCGGAGCGGTGCTTCAGATGAAGGGCCCAGCGGAGCGGTGCTTGACAGGAAGGGCCCAGCGGAGCGGTGCAGAGACGGCGGTGCCCAGCGGAGCGGTGCTTGAGATGAAGGGCCCAGCGGAGCGGTGCTTGAGATGAAGGGCCCAGCGGAGCGGTGCTTGAGATGAAGGGCCCAGCGGAGCGGTGCTTGACAGGAAGGGCCCAGCGGAGCGGTGCTTGAGATGAAGGGCCCAGCGGAGCGGTGCTTGACAGGAAGGGCCCAGCGGAGCGGTGCTTGAGATGAAGGGCCCAGCGGAGCGGTGCTTGAGATGAAGGGCCCAGCGGAGCGGTGCTTGACAGGAAGGGCCCAGCGGAGCGGTGCTTGACAGGAAGGGCGGAGCGGTGCTTGAGATGAAGGGCCCAGCGGAGCGGTGCTTGACAGGAAGGGCCCAGCGGAGCGGTGCTTGAGATGAAGGGCCCAGCGGAGCGGTGCTTGACAGGAAGGGCCCTGTTCAGCGGTGCTCCTCACGGCGGGGCCCTGTTCAGCGGTGCCTGTCTTGTGTTTCCAGTGAACCACACCTGGCCAATACTTGCCGCTCAGTCTGCATCGGACCTTTCCGTTGCGGGACCCTCCTGTGATGGAGTCCTGGGGCAGTTCAGCAGTGCTTCTCACGGCGGGGCCCTGTTCAGCGGTGCTTCTCACGGCGGGGCCCTGTTCAGCGGTTCTGGTCACGGCGGGGCCCTGTTCAGCGGTGCTCCTCACGGCGGGGCCCTGTTCAGCGGTGCTTCTCACGGCGGGGCCCTGTTCAGCGGTTCTGGTCACGGCGGGGCCCTGTTCAGCGGTTCTGGTCATGGCGGGGCCCTGTTCAGCGGTGCTCCTCACGGCGGGGCCCTGTTCAGCGGTGCCTGTCTTGTGTTTCCAGTGAACCACACCTGGCCAATACTTGCCGCTCAGTCTGCATCGGACCTTTCCGTTGCGGGACCCTCCTGTGATGGAGTCCTGGGGCCCTGGCTCTCCTTCGATACCCCCGGAATGGGGCTGGTGGGGCCCTCATGGCCAGGTCGGCTGCTCCCTGCCTTTTGCTCCTTGCTGGCCTTGCCCTCCTTGGCAGACTGTCCGTGGCCCTTGGCTCCCTTACCCGATGTGGCAGGTGACGGTGCAAGGCTACCCTCCTTGGTGGCAGGCGTATCAGGCCTGTCGCGCCTGCCCTTCAGTTTTTTGGTCCTCTTCCCAGGGGGGGGGGGCTTGCTGTGCCTTTGCTGCTGGACGATGTCCCAGCCCAAGGAAAGGGCGGACTCCAAAAACCAGGCACAACGTTCTTTGGAGTTGCTGGGCTGGTGGTGGCTGAGGTGTTTGTGGAACTCTTACGGGATGGATGGGGTGGGTCAGGTGAGGAAAAGAGGTCCACTTTAGAGAGGAACATTTTCTTTGGAGCCATGGGAAGGGTGGCTGGAGTGGGTATGGGAGTGGAGGAAGAGGATGTGGTTGTAGGAGAGTCAAGTGTGCTGTCTTTGGGTGCAGGTGCTTGGGCAGGAGGCTGACGTGAGGTGGATGGCTGTTGTTTGGGTGCCTGCCTGCGTTTGTGTGGTTGGGAAGCGGGGGTGACAGACACACTGGGAGAGGACACAGGGGACGTGTACATGGCAGTGGGGGTGGTGACTGCACGTGTGCGGACTGGTGTGGAGGGTGTGCTGGTGATGGGTGCAATGGCTGATGGTGGTGTGCTTGCAGGTGTGTGTGGAGACGTCACAGGGATGGAGGAGGGAGACGAGGCGGTGGGGGACACAGAGGAGGTAGTGGCTGTTGGCATGTCTGCATCTGGATGTTGCTTGGGTGAATGCTTGTGTGTCCTGTGGTGCTTATGTCTGGATGAGCTGCCCTTGGGTGTTGAGGTGTGTGCAGGCTGGTCTGTAGGTGTGGATGGGATAGGCAGAGGAACAGGGGAGTGGGACTGGGTGGAGGGAGTAAGAAGAGGGAGGCTGGAGACAGGGACAATCGCTGACGTCAGTGCTGAGGCCAGAGCGTTGAACGATCGTTGATGGGCAGCCTGACCCGAATGAAGGCCCTCCAGGTATGCATTGCTTTGATGCACCTCCCTCTCCACACCCTGGATGGCATTCAAAAGGGTAGACTGCCCAACAATGATGGTCCTCAGGAGGTCAATGACCTCCTCACTGAGGGCAGCAGGGGTGACTGGGGCAGGGCCTGAGGTGCCTGGGGCGAAGGAGATGGCTGGCTTCCTGGCCTTGCGGGCACGGGCCGAAGGCCGAGGGGCTGCTGGGAGGGCGGAGCTGGTGCGCTGGGTGGCGGCTGTACCTGTAGGATCGGTGGGCACGGATGTTGCCGCCACCGCAAAGGAGCTCCCTTCCGAGGACGTGTTGGTGTCGCTGCCGTCTCCACGGGTCCCCGTGGTGGAGCCCCATCTCACTGGTCATGTCGGAGTCCGTTGCATGGCCCTCCGGGGCCATGTGAGATGCAGCTCCCTCTTGCGCCGATGCCACTTCTCCTCCGCCTGATGATGCTAATGCACACATTCACAGAAAAACAAAGAAAATAGGGGGGGGTGGAAAACATAAAGACAAGTTGAGTGCATGCATTGGGGACACCGTTGGCGGAGAGGACAGACACAGAAGCCCCCTGCACTACGCTGCGCACTTGAGGTACACTACTCATTCACTGGGACATGCCCTACAAGCCTATGGGCGACAACTGCCCACACAGTATACACTGGTCCATGAATCGCGTTACTAGGCACCCTACAGAGGTGGGGGGGGGGCACAGGACCATACCTCACGGACGGGCCTATCCTACAGAAATCGCCTTGGCCTAGGGATACCCACAGCCCTCCTCCCCCACCCAGGCACCTCCACTGCGCGCAAAATAGCTGAATGTGCTGGTACTCACCCCCTTGTGTCTGCTGTGATGTCCTCAAGCGCCCATCTAAATCGGGGTAGGCCACCGCCAGGATCCGGGACATCAGGGGGGTCAAGGTACGACTGGCACCCCTCCTAGGTTGGGAGGCCATCCCCAGCAGAGCCTCCGCGGTCTTCCTGCTCCCGAGGCGGATGTCCTCCCACCTCTTGCGGCAGTGGGTGCCCCTTCTGGTGTGGACCCCCAGGGCCCGGACGTCCTTGGCGATGGCACGCCAAATGTCAATCTTCTGATGGGCGCTGACCTATGTGACATGTACAGGGGGGGAAGAGAAACATCATCACTTTTCTGCATGCTCGATGTGAGTGGCCCCCCATCCCCAACCTTGCCATGTGGCACATGCTCTCATCTCTCGTGCCATGCATTCGTCATTCGCTGCCCTCCCCTCCATCGTACATCCTCCCCACTCAGCCCAGGCATTGGGCACTATGCATTGCCCCCCGTGTACTCACCTGCTGGTCTGGAGGCCCGTAGAGTAGCGCATACTGGGGGAGGACACCGTCCACGAGCTTCTCCAACTCCTCGGAACTGAAGGCGGGGGCCCTTTCCCCAGTCGCAGCAGCCATTGTCACTTCCAGATCGAGGTCACAGCAGCACTTGCAGTATAGGTCCTCTCCTGTGGATGCTCAGGTCTCGTGTGATCAAGCAGAGAGAAAATGGCGGTTACGGCCGCGGCGGTGCGTGCCGCGGCGGTGCGTGCTGCGGCGGTGCGTACCGCCACCGCCAGCGCTCACCGCCATTGGCTCCTGAAACCCATAGGGTTCAATGTTGTCCAATGCGGCTTTGCGCCGCGGACTGCGACCGCCTACCGCCACGGTGTGCCACGCTTGCGCAATGACCTCACTTCACATTGTCACACTTCACAGGTCAGGCAGCCGCCATTTCAAGGGCCCACATGGCTTCATTCCTACTGCGTCACACATGGCTAGGCCTTGCACCGACAATCATACTAGCCATTCAATCCCGAGAGATTCGTGTACTGGGCATGCTGTGGGCACTTACCTGTGGGTTGCTTGACTCTGTGCTCCATGTTGTCCTTCCTAGGCATCGTCCGCTGGGACTTGCGAGGAGACAGAGGAATCTTCCCGTGTACAGACCGCTGGTGGACCTGTCGACAATGGAAGAAAGACACGTCATACTCACCTACAGACTCAACCGTGCCACTATACAGGAACTGTGTGCCCAGCTGGAGCCAGACCTGATGTCACCCATCCGCCAACCCACAGGGATTCCGCCTCTAGTGCAGCTGCTGTCAGTACTGCATTTTTTGGCAAGTGGATCATTTCAAACTACCGTGGCCATTTCATCTGGGATGTCTCAGCCTATGTTTTCAAAGGTGTTGTCCAGAGTGTTGTCTGCCCTGATGAAATACATGCGGAGCTACATCATTTTCCCTGAGGTGGGTGACTTGCCTACAGTGAAGGGTGATTTCTATGCCCTTGGACACATTCCCAATATCATTGGTGCCACTGATGGTACCCATGTGGCTTTGGTTCCCCCAAAAGACGATGAGCAGGTGTACAGGAACCGTAAAAATTATCATTCGATGAATGTCCAGGTGGTCTGTTTGGCTGACCAGTACATCTCCCATTTAAATGCCAAGTTCCCAGGGTCAGTGCATGACGCGTACATCATGCGAAATAGCAGCATCCCTTATGTGATGGAACTGCTACAGAGACACCGTGTGTGGCTAATTGGTGACTCTGGTTACCCAAACCTGCCTTGGCTATTGACCCCAGTGAGGAATCCCAGGACCAGGGCAGAGGAACGGTACAATGAGGCCCATGGGCGTACCAGGAGGGTGATTGAGCGGACCTTCGGCCTCCTGAAGGCCAGGTTTAGGTGCCTGCATATGACTGGTGGATCCCTAATGTACTCACCAAGGAAGGTGTGTCATATCATCGTGGCCTGCTGCATGTTTAACAACCTGGCTTTGCGACGCCAGGTGCCTTTCCTGCAGGAGGATGGTCCAGATGGTGGTGTTGTGGCCGCTGTGGAGCCTGCGGAGAGTGAAGAGGAGGAAGACGAAGAGGACGACACAGACAACAGGGACAGAGTGATACTGCAGTATTTCCAGTGACACACAGGTAATAATCTACTCCTGCATTGTATTATATCTGTAACTGTAGTGGCTCTCTACTGTCTGACCTTTCACCCCAATGTATGGTAACTTAGTGTGTATATCACTTCCTATTTCAGTGATCTGATCCCCACGGAGTGCCCTCTGGTTTTTTTCCTCATGGACTACCGCTGTGTGACACTGGTATGTTGTCATCACAATGTAACTAGAAATGTTTTGTTGGTTATATCGAATACATTTGGTTTAAATAAATAGATAGCAGAATCCAGTTGGTTAATGTGCAATAATTGTGTTTATTGAAGTTTTAAAATAGGTGTATAGTTCAAAAAGGGTGATGGTGATGGTGATGGTGGAGGCATGTCCACGGCAGTGTCCAGACTGTCGTTCCTACAGGTCCATTGTCCATATGCCTGTGGAAGGTGGAGCAGGGGCAGTTGAAGGTTGGACAGGGTAAACAAGTGGGACAGTGGGATGACATCCGGGGGTTTCCGTGCATGGCGGGGGTCTTGACATCCTACTCTGTCTTCTTCCTCGATCTCAGGCCTTTCTTGCGGGGTGGTTCTTGTTCTGCAGGGGGTGGGGTCCGGGAGGGCCATTGCTGTTGTGTCGGGGCCTCCTGACCACTAGCGCCGGCAGAGGTGGTGGGCTGTTCTTCCTCCATGCTAGTGGCAGGGGCCCTTTGGGGGGCCACATGGTCCCGCAATGTGGTGACAATCTGGTTGAGTGCCACCACGATTATACCCATTGCGGAACTGATGGTGCGCAGTTCTTCCCGGAACCCCATGTACTGGCCCTCCTGCATGGCCAGGACCGTCGCTATCGTCTCTTGGGAGTGGTGGTACGCTCCCATGATGGTGGTGAGGGCCTCTTGGACAGTGGGTTCCCTAGGCCTGTCCTCCCTCTGTCGCACAGCAGCCCTCCCAGTTCCTCTTTGTTCCTGGGCCTCTGTCCCCTGGACGGTGTGCCCACTACCAGTGCCCCCAGGTCCCTGTTGTTGTTGGGGTTGTGGGTTACCCTGGGTGCCCTGTACTGGTAGACACACCGCTGCTTGACCTGTCCTGGAGACAGAAGCATGGGCCCGCTGGGTGGGTGCTGTGCTGGTGTTTCCTGAGGGGGGTAGGTCTGCTGTGGCCTGGGGCTGACTGAGGGTAACCGACTGTCCAGAGGTCCCCGATGGTCCGGGCTGGTCATCAGGTTCTAGGTCGACAGAGCTGCTGTCATCACTGGGGGCCTGTTCTGGGGGTGGGATGGACAAATCTGGACCCTCCTGGCCGGTGTGTTGGCGTTCGGGCCCTGCAGGGGTAAAAGAATATGGTTATTGATTTTGTGTGTGCCGTGGCGTGCGATTTGTGGGTGCCCTTGTCCCCCAGTGCTGGCAGTCCCATGTGGGAGGAGTTGTGAGGGTGGTTTGTGGGGGGGGATGGGTATGTGCAGTGGTCATGCTTAGGTGATGGGTGTCCATGGTTTGTGTTGGCATTCAGGGGTTTGGGTTGGGTTGGGTGGGTTGTGCTGGTGAGACATTAACAGGGAGTATGTGTGCTGGGGGTTAGGGGTGAGGGTGGGGGTGTGGGTTGGCATGCTGGTGGTTGGGGGGGGTGATGTAGTTGAGATTAGACTTACCAGAGTCCATTCCTCCGCCTACTCCAGCGAGGCCCTCAGGATGCAGGATGTTCAAGACCTCTTGCTCCCATGCTGTGAATTCGGGTGGAGTGGGTGGGGGTCCGCCACCAGTCTTCTGCACAGCGATGTTGTATCTTGACACCATCGACCGCACCTTCCCCCGTAGGTCGTTCCAGCGCTTTCGGATGTCTTCCCGATTTCTGGGATGCTGTCCCACAGCGTTGACCCTGTCGACGATCCTTTGCCATAGCTCCGCCTTCCTGGCTATTGTGGTGTGCTGCACCTGTGTGCCGAAGAGCTGGGGCTCTACCCTGATTATTTCCTCCACCATGACCCTGAGTTCTTGGTCCGTGAACCTGGGGTGTCTTTGGGGTGCCATGGGGTGGTGTGGATGAGGTGTGGGGTGGTGTTTGTGGTGATGAGTGTGGTGGTGTGTGGTGTTTTGTGCGTAGATGTGTTGTGGGTGATGATGTTGGGTTCCTGTGTGTGTTGTGGTTTGCGTTCCCTGTGCTCTCTCTCTGTGTATTGCGCCTTGTCTCTGAATTTCGATTTGTGGGGGTTTGTGGGTGATGTGGGTGTGTGTTTTATATGGTGATGGGTGTGTGGGTGTCGTGTGTGTATGTGTATCAGGTGTGTGTATTTCGAATTGTCCAATGTGGCTGTGTTTTGTAAAGGTGTGTGTATTTTGAGCGCTGCGGTGTGTACCGCCAATGGAATACCGCGGTTGAAAGACCGCCGCGTGGATTCGTGGGTCGTAATGGCATGGGCGTGTTTGTGTTGGCGTGACGGTGGAGGTTTGGTCATCTCCAGTTTATCGCTGACCGCTGATGAGGCGGGCTTCAGTGGATGTCGGGTTTTTGGCGGTTTGGCAGTTGTGGGTCAGAATGACCGTGGCGGTTTACCGCGGCCACGGCGGGATGATGGCGGTCTTCTGACCGGCGGTAAGAGCCTTTTACCGCCAGGGTCAGAATGACCCCCTATGTTGTTAATTAGTGCTGTGCTGTGTGTTGCATATGTGCATGTATGACTATTTAAATGTCTGTAATCTAAGACTATTCTACATGAATGTTCTGTTTTTGCAACAGGGAATAACGGGTTATTGATTGCGGAGACACAGGGCTCAATTACACCCTGGTACTAGAGCTGAGTGAGGATCTCCCTCACTAGAGCTTTGGCTTTGTGTTTAACATAATATTGGGGCGGAGGCTGGGGTGTAGACCTGATCGGTATTACCTGTTAAGGAGAATCCTTATCTTAACCTACATGATTGTGGTACAGTGCAGTTGCCTGTGCTAAAGCCCAGTTGGCAGTGTAGGCTTGTTTTACCACTTCTGGAACAAGATCGGATAAAGTAGGCAAAATGACATATTCTCCATGTGGGAGCTTACGGACGTGCTCAGGTGGCCAGACTCTTTCGGCCAATAGGGTATCACAACTAAGTTCAGCCCAGAATATTACACTATGGTGGGCATAATGACATTGGCGGTCAGCTGACCACCATGCCAGTGATGGCGGTAGGTCCTTCGCCAGGCTGGCAATGAAAGCTGCCAAATTATGACTATGGCAGTGATCCCTCCAATAGACAGCCATTGTACCACCTAAACTGCCAGACATGCCCCTCCACTGACCACGGCGGTTGCCATCTTCAGGCTGGTGGAACACCACACCCCTTCCACCATATTATGACAAAGCAGACTGCCAGCATTTCCAGGACGGGACCACCGCCACCAAAATGCCTGGTGGAAACGAATCATATAAAGGAGACACTCACCTCTAGGGACACAGAGGAGTCGGTGGCCACCCTGGCACATAAGGGAGGGGGGGGAGAGTGACACACCCACATGCACAACACACACCATACACACATGCCACATACAAGAACTATCTTCAGAGAAATTCAACAACAAGATAAGCCACGAGCAAAGAAAGCCAGGACACATTCCTCTGGTCCAACCACTGTAATTCTGTGGGAACAGCGACATCAATAATATAAATGACACCAATGTATACAGAATGGGCCATTGGCCATTCCAATGTCAGTGAAATACCACAGGACAACGTCCAAGGCCGAACTTGACTACTGATAGCCCAAGTCACTCCACTGGACAGAGGCATCAAGCTGATGGTAGGCAGGTACCTCAGTGGGCAAGAGGGGTGGGGGATTTCTTGGGAGGGGGCTGGTCCTTGCTCCATTGCTTAGGGGGCGAAGGTGGTGGCTTGGAGCGGGGTACCGGAGTGCCACTCTTGTACCCCTTAGTGGCAGGTGTAGCTGCAGGGGGAGGGACATGAGTGGACTGGGAGCTGGAGGTGCTGGGTTGGAGGAGAGGGAGCTTCCTCTTACAGGCAGGACAGTGGGAGGAGGAGGGAAGAGATCAAGGCGGGAAAGGAAATGTTTCTTAGGTCCAATGGGGCGGGTTGTGGGAGGAGGTTTGGGGTGGAGGTAGAGGGAGCAGTTGTAGGCGGAGTAGGTGTGCTGGACTGGGTTGCAGGTGCATGGACAGTGTGCGTATGTGAGGTAGATGGCTGTTGAGTGTCTTAGTAGGAGCATTTATGTGTCTTTGGAGGAGGAACAGGCAGGGTGGGAGAGGACAAACAGGATATGGGAATGTATGTTGTGGTGGTGTCTGCAAGTGAGGTGGGTGTGCTGCATGAGGTTGTGATGGTGGTGGTGGTGACTATGCATGTGGTGTATGGGGTGCTAGTCTGCATGTCTGCTGTTGTGGTGACTGTGGGCGAGGTTGTACAGGTGGCAGGATCTGTGACTGAAGATGCAGTGCTTGCAGGTGTGAGTGTTGATGTGACTGTGAGGGAGGAGGAGGGTGAGAGACAGTGGAGGTTAGAGGTTGTTGTATGTACTACTGTGTGTTGGCTGTGTGTGTGCTTGTGGAGTGAACTGTGGTGCCTGTGCTTGTCTGTGCAAGTCCTGTCTGTTGTCTTGGGTGCATGCTGGTCTGATTGTGTACGTGGGATGGGTAAGGGGAGAAATCTTTGGGACTGGGAACAGGTAGTTGGAGGGGGGACGGAAGAACCAGGGACACTGACTGCCATCAAGGACGAGGCAAGAGCCTGAAACGATCTCTGTAGGGAAGCCAAGCCACTGTGAATGCCCTCCAGGTAGGCATTGTATTGCTGCATCTGGGATGCCAGCCCCTGGTTGGCATTCACTATGGTTGACTGCCCTACAGAGATGGATCTCAGGAGGTAAATAGCCTCCTCAGTGAGGGCAGCAGGGAGCTTCCATCAGCGGGGGAATCTGAGTCAGATGTCGTAGCTTCTGCCTCCCCCGTGGTGCTCCCCTCACCCTCCAACCCACTGGTCCCCTCGGCGTCGGTGGACTCTGTCTCCTGGGACCCGTGGGATGCAGCTCCCCCACTCGCTGGTGCCCCTGCTCCTTCACAAGATGATGCTAATGCACACAATAACAGGATGAGAAAAAGAGAGAGGGTGGGGGAAAAAAAAAAGGAAGGACAGGGTCAATTACAACAACAACACCACATATGGCAAACACATCACAATCACTCACTGGCACTAACACTGTGCAGTATGTACCACAATTCCAAACCATTACTGTGGGACAACAGCAGAAATGAACCCAAACATTACCATCTGCATTCCTACTGGGACTCACAAAGCCATGTCTGCCATGGTATGCCAGCTAATTGCCATTACCAAATATACATACCACCCCACATTGCTAAGCAGGACTCCACTAGATTAGCTAAACCGGCATATTGGGGGATCCACTGACTAGAACTTTGCACACAAACACCATGGCAGGCAACAAAAAACTATACCACACAGTGCTGTACTCACTCCCTTGTGGACGTTGTGCTGGCCTCAGGTGCCCATCCAACTCAGGATTGGCCACCGCCAGTATGTGGGCCATTAGGGGGGTCAGGGTCTTCCAGGCACCCCTCCCGCTTTGGGATGCCGTCCCCAGGTGGGCCTCCACGGTCTTCCAGGCCCAGAGTCTCAGGTCCTCTCACCATTTCCTGCAGTGGGTGCTCCGCCGGCTATGGAACCCCAGGGTCCGCACATCCTTGGCGATAGCTCCCCACAACCCTTTCTTCTGATGGGCCCTGGCCTGCATAGGGAACACAGATGAATGGACACCATGAACGCAACACTCCATTCTGTAACAGAAATGGCTTACATACTGCATTGATCTCACATCAAGCCCACACCTGACCCACACCTCTGCATACACATTGCATGCACCAAAAATACACTCCCCAAATGACACACTGCAAGCACACACATGCATCTTCATATAGCCATGTTGCATCCAACGTACCCAGAAGGTACTCACCTGTTGGTCTGGAGGCCCATACAATTGCCCATACAAGGGTGGGACCCCATCCACAAGCTACTCCAACTCCTCTGATGTGAAGGCTGGGGCCCTTTCCCCTGGCACGGGCCATCGTGGGTCCAGACACAGGACACAGCAGCACATGCAGTGGAGGTGTTGATCTGTAGAGAGTCAGGAATCAATTGAAGGGGACAGAGAAAATGGCGGTCACGTCTGCGGCAGTGAACACCGTCACCGCCGGCATTGATTAACATTGGTTCCTGTGCTCCATAGACCTCCATGTTAACCAATGAGGAGTTGCACGGCAATGCAGACCGCCTTCCACCATGACGCCAAACGCCGGCGGAGTGAGGTCACTTCCACCTGTCCCTGCATACAGGACAGGCAGTTGTCAATTCCTAATGTTGGTACTCATGGCGGACAATTAAATGTGCGTTGTGGGTACAGATGGCACACACCAGGACAATTCTAGACTGCTACATACATACATGCTCAATGTACTGTGATATTGTGTGTCCATACTACCTGTAGTCACACACATCTCATGTTTGGCTTACCTAGATACCTACCACTTTGGAGGAGGAGGTAAGCACCCATCTACAGACCCCTAGTGGACTTGGCTACACTGGAAGAATACCATATCATTATGACCTATCATCTGGACAGGGCCACAATTACTGAAATGTGTCAACAATTGGAGCCAGATCTGATTCCTGCTATCCGTAGCACTACCACAATACCCCCTGCAGTACAGGTACTGTCAGTGCTCCACTTCCTGGCAAGTGGTTCCTTCCAGGTGAATGTGGGCTCGGGTGCAGGAATATCACAGCCAATGTTTTTGAATGTACTTGGAAGAGTTTTGACTGCTTTGCTAAAACACATGAGCAGCTACATCTCATTCACCCAGATTGAAGATTTGCCCACTGTGAAGGCTGCATTCTGCGCCATGGGACACATACCACATGTGATTGGGGCCATTGACGAGACCCATATTGCCTTGGTCCCCCCAGGACAAATGAGCAGGTCTACAGGAATGGGAAGAGTTACCACTCTACAAATGTCCAGATGGTGTGCCATGCTAATCAATACATCTCCCACGTCACTGCCAAGTTTCCTGGATCTGTGCATGATGCTTATGTGTTGAGGAATAGCAGCAACCCACAGGTGATGGCACGACTACAGAGGTAGAGAATGTGGCTCACAGGTGAGCTTGACTCTTCACCCAATGAATGTCACTCTATGCCACCTGAAGTTGTACTATGTGCCATTGTACATGAGGAATGTGTGTCACTCACCACTTCCAGGTGACTCCGGCTACCCAAACCTGTCCTAGCTGTTGACAACAGTGAGGAATTTGAGGATAGGGGCACAAAATAGATACAATGAACCACATGGGTGTACTAGGAGGGTTATTGAACGTACATTCAGGCTAATGAAAGTCAGGTTTTGGTGCCTCCATGTAACTGGTAGGTCCCTATTCTACACCCCTCAGAAGGTCTGCCAGATAGTGGTGGCTTGCTGCATGCTGTACAATTTGGCACTCAGATGCCATGTGCCCTACCTGCAGGAGGGGGAACACAATGCACCTGTGGCAGCAGAGGACACTGAATACAGTGAGGAGGAGGAAGAGGAGGAGGATGTAGACAAAAGGACACATATGATACAGCAGTACTTCCACTGACACCCAGGTAAGACTGTATTCTGTTCATACCTCCATTACAGTTAATTGATGTGTGGCTGCTGTGTTGTGCCAAGCACTACCTTCACTTATCAGTTAACTGTCACTTATGCTTTCCCTTTTTGCAGGTGTTGGTGTGGTCACAACTGTGTACTGATGTGATGACTACAGACTGCTTACACACTTTTGTTGGATGGATTCACACATTACAGGACAATTGCACAGGATAATGCAGTTTAAGACATTGCATATTGTTGTATGTCAAATCACCGAAACTTCAGTTGTTTCCAAGGGTGTTTATTGAAGAGACAAAAAGGATGGGATAATGCAGTAGAGTGGGGTGATGGTGGACGTAAACTTCAGTGTAGTGTCCCAGTTGGTAGGTTGAACAGGTTCAGTATCCATGGGGGCCATAGGAAAAGGAAAAGGAGTAATGTCAGTCCAAAGTGAACAAGGTGTCTCAGTGGCACACAAGGAAGACATTCAGGAGAGACTCATTTCCTGGCTGTGGTTTGGGTCTTGGCAACCGTCTCTGGGGTCTATCTGGATTGCAGGGAACGTTTGTGGGGTGGTTCACCTTCTGCAGGGGAAGGGGTGCTGGTGGCCTGTGAGTGATGTTGAAGGTCCTCCTGTCGACTAGCTGTAGTAGATGTTGTTGGCTGGTGAGTAGACTGGCTAGTAGAAAGGGCCCGCTGGTGTGCTGGGTACTCATGCATCGTGTTGGCCATGTCACCCAGCACCCCTGCAATGGTGGCCATGTTGACATTTAAGCCCTGCAACTGCTGAATGACCTCCTGGTGGTGTACCCTGCAGCCGCTGGTTCTCCTGCAAGATGGTAATCATCAGGCCCATCATGTCCTGGGAATGTTGGTAGGTCCCCATGTGTGAGTGCCTCCTGGTCAGTCGGTTCCCTGGGTTGGGCCTCCCCCTGGTGCACAGCTAACCTCCCACTGGGCCTGCCCCCCTGTGCCTGTGTCCCCTGAACAGTGTGCCCACTCCCACTTACACCAGGGCCTTCATCGTCTTGCCTGTGTGGTGTTGACTCAGGTCCCTGTCCAAGTGGCCACACAAGCGATCGACGTGTACTGGGGACTGAGGTTTTGGGATATTGAGTGGCCGCTGTGGTGTTGGAGTCGGATGGGGGGCCCTGTGGCGGACTGGGTGTGGTATGCGGAGGCCGACTGACCCGTGGTGCCAGATGGTCGAGGAAGAGCATCCAGATCGGGACATCCAGATTTGCTGTCATCACTGAGGGCAGCTTCTGGTGGGGGACTGGGTTGCCGTGACACATGCTCGATACTGACATTGGCTGGGGTACCTGTGGACATGTGAAAGATTTGTTAGAGTCATTGTCTGTCACATATCCGGCCTTTCTGGCTTTCCCTATGGGTTGGGTGTTGTCCTCCAACCTTTGATTAGTGTATGGTGGTGGATTGGGGGACTGGTAGTACTACATGCTGCACATGCATTACTGTTGTGTGCATGCAGAGCTGGAAGGGGTGTGCTTGCAGTGGGTAGGGCATGCAGGGGTACACAATTGAGGGTGGGAATGGGGGTGGTTCCCTGTATGGGTTGGAGTAGGGTGAAGAGAGTCAGGGAGAGGGGGTGACATGCCATGCAGGTATCAGTGGTGGCAGGGTAGTAATGGTGACTTACCAGTGTCTAGCCCTCCAGTGACTCCAGTAAGGCCCTCAGAATGCAGGATTGCCAAGACTTTTTCCTCCCATGCTGTTAACTGTGGGGTGGAGGTGGGGGTCCACCGCCAGTCTTCATGTTGGCAACTTAGTTCCTGGAGGCCACTGCACGCACCTTCTCCTGTAGGTCATTCCACCTCTTGCGAATGTCATCTCTTGTGCATTTATATGTTCCCATGGAATTCGCCCTGTCCATGATCCTCAGCCATAGCTCCATCTTCCTGCCAATGGATATCTGCTAGAGCTGTGCACTGAACAGCTGTGGCTCTACCTGACGATTTCCTCCACCATCACCCGCAACTCCTCATCTGTGAAACGGGGATTCTTCTGTGGAGACATGCCTATTGTGTGGTGGATGCAGAGTGTGTGTGTTGTGCAGAGTGTGATAGGTGTTGGGGTATGGTGTGTGGTGTGTGGTATGTGTGTATGCAGTTCTTATATTATCTTTTGCTGGCAAGGTGTAGCAGTATTTTTGTGTTTTCAAAGGATTGTGGGTTGGATGGGGTATGTTTTATAGTGATTCGTGGTCCATAATTTGGAGGGCGGTGTATTGCTGACGTAGCGGGGAGGGTGGTGGGTCAAACACTTTTTCTCCTCTGTTGGGTCAGGCAGAATTGTTGTTCTGGCTGGTTTCTGTCGGTTTTGTGTTGGGTGTCATAATGTTGCAGGCGGATTGCCACCTATGCAGTGGTCTGTTGGTCGCCGTCACCATGGCGGTCTTCGGAAAGGACTGCCAATGTCATAATGACCACCTATGTCTCCCTCAATTTGGATATTTAAATCATAAACTCTGTTGGCTGGGAGAACATGCCCGTCTGCAGTCTCGACTACAATAAAGTTGCTAGTTGATGTTACATCCAAATGATTTTGCAGATTCTGGCAACATATCGTGACTTCTGTCGCACTGTCCAGTAGTGTCACTGCCCACGTCTTGTTCTTCAGCAAAGTTCTCAACTTAACTGGTATTTTTAATTGATGGTGCTTACATCTTTTTCTTTTTAAACTGTGGCTTTTATAGTGAAGACTTGTTTTTTTGTCTGAAGACCGTGGTGAGTCTTTCTTCTGTTTCAAGTGGTCAGGACGTTGATCTGACCGGCCCACTCTCTCGCTACGTCTATCCGGTGAATCAGTATATCTGTCAGTAAGCTTCATATTTTCTCTATTTCTGAGATTATATGTCCTTTCAGAGTTCCTCGGGTATAGAGAGTCTGCTCTCTGTCTTCTTCTATCTTTCATTTGCTTTTGTTTATCCCAGCGCTTTGCAGAACCCTCCTGTGCTTGTTTAGTACTTTCCTTAGGGGTTGTACTCTGTATTTCAGGCTTTTTCGGCTTGGCTTCCAAACTATCCCGTCCTATATTGGTACAGGTATCAGAAATAATATTCAGTAGCTGTTTCTCCTGTTCCAAATGTGGACTCTCTCTGAGGCACTGGCGTATAGCCAACACTACCGCTTCCCCTTTAATATTACTAAGTATTATTGAGGAGACTGTGTCGAAGTTATGCATTAATTTCATCCCCAAATCAATGGCTGGATCAGCCCCGTGTTCGTTCAGAATTTGTTTCAACACTTCCGGTAAATTGGCAAGTGTCAGGGTGCCATGTGTGGTAGTATAAATCACAGCAAAGACTGTACCCCATGTGGCAAACATTGGCCACTTAGGTCCGTCATTACCTAAGGGACCTAGGGACACATGTACGAAGCAGTTTGCATATCGCAAACAGTGAATCGGGCCGTTTTCGATGTGCAAAATTGCCTTTGACATGTAGCAAACCATTTTTGCGAATCAGTAAAAAGGGATTGTGAGTCGGAATTAGGAAGGGATGTTCCCTTCCTAATTGCGACTCAGAGTTCCATGTGTGATTGTTTTGTGACCGCGAATGCAATTGCAGTTAGCACCAGTGTCACACTGGTGTTAACCCATTCGCAAACGGGAAGGGGTTCCCATGAAAAAATTAAACGAAAACATTTCATTTTTTGTTTTTTAAATGCATCTCATTTTCCTTTAAGGAAAATGGGCTGCATTCCCCCCCAAAAAACTGCTTTATTGAAAAGCATTCACAGACATGGTGGTCTGCCGTCTCCAGCAGGCCACCATCCCTGTGAGGGCCTCCATTCCCCCAGGGGATCGCAAATTGCGACCTACCTCATGAATATTCAAGAGGTGGGTATTTGCGACCCTCTTGCGAGACGCAAAACCAAACTTTGATACATGTAGCCCCTAATCTCATGGGTTGTATTACATGTGGTAGGGAGCCATTAAATCAGCTCTGATATTCTCGATAAATAACCAGTATTTCCAGATACTGGTATGGTTGAACCGATATAATATGTTTGCAATTCTGTATGTGTGAATGTAAATATTGTGGTATTTTCCTCAGGAAAGGTAACCTAGGAATAGAATGTTTCTGTTTGGTAAGCTTCATTAGCTTCTACTATGGATATGACATCCCTGCCCGCATCTGACATGCCATGCCCTATTAGGTGGAGTGTTGATGCATGTCTGACATTCTCGGGAATGTCTATGGCATTAGCCATATTACGAAATGGGTAAAGAGATGGAACACCAAATGGGGAGAGAGTCCCTTTAAGAGTTCACGCTCGAACAACCTTCAGCCTAGTTAGGTGTTCCCTTTTCAGCTGAGGAGGATTTTCCCAAAGAACACGGATGTCTCCGTGTAATGGTACTTAGGGTACCTGTTGTGCGTGAGACAGTGATACTCAGGGTATCCTTATGGTGGCACCATGTCGTAGTTGAACTCTTGCTCTAGGCAAGACTGCTGGTTTGGGGATGACAGCACTCTTGTTTGTAAGCGACAAGGCCATTCGCAACTGTCGGCCCAACCCTCCCAGCTCACAAGCAGTACCTCACCAAAAACCCAAAACAGTAAAAGGTGATTTGTGGTAGCCTTTACGCATGGACTCAAGAGTGCAACATCTCAGGGGAGTCATGGTTGAACGGAGATTACCCTTTTCTCACATGAGCAACATGTCTCAGTCACACACAGGCAATGAAGGAGATGCAGTAAAGTTTTCAATAGGTTTTATTCACAAGACTGCAATCTACTGTAAGTTGCATGGGCTGCAATGATTAGGATAATGAACAATGCAAGAAACAGCATTGTAAAAACAAGAGTCATGAATATTAAGACCCCCTCCATCTTGCAATAACATGATATGTGAATTAAGCTCTAATACCCTAGCATGATGAACGTAATGTCTAACCTGAAGAGAGCTAGGTGTGTTAAACTAATCTTCCAGTACCACGTCCATGGGAAGAGCCTTCAAACCCTTGTTACCTGGAAATGAGGTCTCTAGATCAGACTCCATGGGGCACAAAGGCTGGGTCTGCGTGTGTGTATGAATGTGTGTATGCATGGTTGTATGCATGTCTGAATGTAGAAGTGAGTGTGTGTATATATGTAAGTGTGTATGCGTGTCTGGATGCGAGTATGGGTGTTGTGGTGAGTGCATGTTTGTCTGTGAGTGAGTATGCATGTTTGGATGGGTGTGAGTATGCATGTTTGGATGTGTGTGTGTGTGCATTTTAGTGGGGAGGGGGAGCTGTGTCTGGAGGAGCGGTGGGGGAGGGGTCTGTAGGGGGTGGAGGAGTTTAGTGCTTGCTGTGGGGGTGGGGGAGTCTACTGGTGACAGGGACAGGGACTGTCACCAGTAGCCTTTCTGACCACTCATAATGTGGCGGTCTTCGTCGCCAGTCTGTTGTCGGTGAAACGGCCTCCTTTGCCCTGGCGATCAGGAGACATCCATGGTCATAATGACCCCCATAGTGCTTAAAAGCAGAGATTTAATGGTGTTTACCACCTTAAGGACCCTGAGAAACTTGTGTGGGCTCCCTCAGGGGTATAAGAACAGTCCAGGTCTGTTTGCTGCCAGTGTAACCTCATTTTACAAGAAATTTCTCAGAAACATTGTCTTACTCTGATGACATTTACCTCGCAGATGATGATTTAAACACTCATTTGGCCAGAGTATATCATATAGTTCTAGGATTCACTGAACATGACTACAAATTCAATTTCCTGAAATCTAAAATAGCTTTTCTTAGTGATCTGTTTCTAGGATATGAATTATCAAATCAAGGCAGAAGCCTTGTAACACACTTCTTAGAGAAGTGTGCCCTCTTACAACACCCAAATACATTTTTTTAAAACTACAATCACTTTTAGGCTTTCTAAACTTTGGTGTTGCATACACACCAGATTACGTGCATTGGGTTAAACTGTTGTATGATTTCATTTGTCCTGATTTTTCAGACACACATTAAATTACAGAACACACATTAGATTACAGAACACACTGCTATTCTCAGAACATTGCAAATAGACTTGCTTGCACCTAAACACTTTCCCACTTATGTTAACACCACTAATTTAAGTGTCCGCATAATTAAGTATTCTGCTGGTTACACATGCCACCTTTAATGAAGGTGAAACAGTACCGATTGCTTAGAAATTGTATTTAGATTCTAATGCAGAAATGTGTTGTGCATCTAACGAAAATATTGTAACTACAGTTCAAACAGCTGTCCTAAAGGAACATCCATTTGATTAGGTGAAACACATAATTTTGGTGCCTCCCATCCCAGCTTTAGAGGCTGTTGCAAAGGCGAGCATTCCTAATGCCAAATCCTTACATCCACAATGGTTCCCGTGCGCCACTTCCTTGACAGCTACTGATGTAGATTATGTTTTTGACCTACATTAAGAACAAAGGAGTTTCTCCAGTATGAACAAGAATATTCCATGTCATATTAAATTTTGCCTCTAGATCAGTATAATTTCATAATATATATTGTTGGTTCTGCCCAGTTTGCGTGTGGTACTAAGCATAAGTACTTAACAGCATGTGCTGCAGTGAAGGGTGTCATGAAAGATGGTGAATTTCAGGCACAAAAAACATATACAGAAACTTTAGATGACTGTACCGCTCAGATGGATGCATTGAAAACTTTGGTTCTGGCAGTGTAGAATTCCCAAGTGTGTGTGGTTCCTATTACTGCATATAGTCCTATTATGGTAATTTACATTATTAGCACTTGAATGGATTCAGAGACTCAAAAGATAGTTCTTTCACGCATAAGTGGCTTTGGGGAAAGGTGGCAGCTCTTAAAGGTGCCTTGCCACTTGCTCATGTCATTTAAACTTGAGCCATCAACATGTTGAAGTACACATAGTAAGGAACTCATTGGCTAATGAAGCTACTAAGGCGGCTGTTCAAACTGTACAAGTAGCTGCAATTACTCATTCCCAGGCAAGAATAGATGATATCACATGGCTGCGGTCACTGCTTCAGCTAGTGGCAAGCCCGTACCAAAAGCATTGCAGCAACATACTCCTATCTGTTGAGTGTCCAAAATATTCCTTTTGTCCTCATTCCCAGGGAGGGTAAGCCAATGATACCTAAGCAGGACCATAGGTTAGAATTAGTAATTTCTACTCATGAAGCACAAGCATATTCCCATGATGCTGTGGTGGCTACAGTTTCCTTGTTACAGAAATACTACTAGTATCAGGGTATTTATAAACAGACTAAATAAATATGGCCTTTGTTGTTACATTTGTCAACATATTGAAAGTTCCACCAGATAGTACATTTAAAATTATATCATTGGCTGGCGATTCATTTTCTCAATTTCTATAGGTTTGGCCACAGCGATCGACTAAAACTCAAGCAGTTGTTAAAGATTTGCAGGTCTTTATTAATAAATATGCAGTAGCAGCATTTCTCTATGACCAGGGACCGGCTTATGCCTCAAAAGCTTACTGGTCCACCATGGGAACTTTGGACGTTGCTGTGCATTATTCCACCTCCTATCATCATGAGGGAAATTCAGTAGTGAAACAGAAGACCTGTGACTCAAAGCAGACCTTAACAGTATGAGTATTAGGTTCAGGTCATAGTTGGTCTCATTGCCTGTATGGAGTTCACAAAGCTTTAAATAATCTGCCTAGAAAATCTTTGGGTGGCCAGACCCCTATGAAGTCCTCTTTGGGGTTCGAATGTATGTTCCAGACCTTGACAATGCTGGCACAGTGGTTGCAAATGTGCCATTTGACACAACGGACATTTCACTGTCTTACAGGAATTTCAACACTTTCCATATGAGCACTGACATGTGAACTCTGAGCATTCTGCCTCTGATGAAGTAAAGGAGAAATCAGCAACTTCTGGCTGGATTCCTAAAGTTGGGGCTCTAGTGCAGGAGAATATTGAAGATAACAAAGAATGTGGCCTGTCCTACAGAGCTCTGATGTCTGTCTTTGCTATTCAAAGTACTTGAGCTGTGATTCTGCCACCGCTTGCTGGTTGTAAATAGAAATAACAAGTTTCCATTAATTTGATCAAGTTATATCCCGTGGCCAGTTCTCCACAGTAGGACACAAGGGTATCTGGGTAGTTCCTTATATCTTGCCCCTACCATGCAAAAAAATCCTCTACACACAATCAGCAGCCCTAATATTACTACTCCCCGCGAGGGACTTCGGATGCTGAACTTTCCTTGGTCCCAGTTACTAGTGCCAATACAGGATACATTTCTACTGTGGGTCTGCAGGTTTCAATGGCTGCTCCTAATAATGAAATTATATATTATCAGCCACATTTGGAGATGTCTACCTGCTCACCTTTGCCCAATGAAGTCCCTGTTTTGCTTAGACTGTCTCTGGTATTTAGCCGACATTGATGATATTTCTTCAAATACTTCTTGCATGGTGCACATTCACTATAGTTTTAGTGAAAAAGTCTTATGTGATTCCTCCTTTGGATCTTACCTTTGGATTTTTCTGGAACTGTTTTTTTCTCCTCATCTAGATTTGATTAGTTCCAGTTTTCTTCTTACTGTTGAATGTACACGATCTCTCAGATCGTTCCTCACCAGAACTGGTAGTTGAAGTACTTAAGCTTCATCTTCCTCACATAAGGACCGAATAGACTTGTACTCTGCGAATATTACTTTTCCTGTCCATGATGGTATTGTTTGGGATAAGGTCCCCTATGACATTTTTGGTTCCACAGACAGTTTGCAAATTCCTTCGTTCTTAATATTGCAGGTTTCATCTCCGATGAGTGAGATGTTGCAAATGTTTCAAACACGCTATCTGAATTAGAATCCCATACAGTATTAAAAAATGGGGATTTGTTTTGAATTCTTCAAATTATAGTAAAATATTTTGCTACCATCATAATGCACATCACTATTTACATAGAGCCAGTACTCAATGTGATGTTTAATTGAAAACTGCTTAACTTTACCTGCAGGGAATCCCCAATAATATTTGAAAAAGTTCCCTTATTTTTCTGGTCAAGTCCCAATAGACCTGGTTTCATTCTATTATAGGCTTACACCATCCTCTGCGAAGAGAAATATGCTGGCACTAACAAAAATGTTTTATTCTGATTCCTTTATTTCCCAATTGATTCTTAAAAGGTTATGAATATTGAAAAGATAATAGTGATTTGAAATCCATTTCAGGAACACAACACTGGCAGGGTCCAGGGCATTGATGGTTTATTTAAACCTTGTCTAATCCCTTGACAAATTATATTTTTAAACAAAACAGTATAATAGACTACATGTTTTGGATTAGCTAATGTTACAAATTTGAATACGCCTAGCATTCCCTTTGTTGCACATTTTGACAGACTGCAACAGTACATTAATCTTACGGAAGATCAGCTTAATGAAATCGAACAGAATGGTACATACAGCTCTTCACTTTCCAGTTCAGATGGATGGTTGATTTGGCCTGTTGACACTAATGGCTGCCATTCACGCTTTTTAAATTCTTTCATGGGTTTTAAACCTAGCAGACCAGACCCCTGTTATGTTCAATCACAATATTCGGGTGAAGTAGCTAACTATAGCGTAGGTAAGTTATGTCAGCAAGAACATTCCAGCTTGTCTGCTGTTAAACAACACTTGTCACTCCTTTCAGACAAGCTGGATTTACATGATTTTATTAGGTCCCAGATCTCCCTGTTCTAAATGTTTCTTACATGCCATTTATAATGAGAGAGGGGCGCGGCTAACCGCTGAAGATGGCAGACACATCTCTTTAGTGCTCCTGTCATGTGCTCAGACTCCATACATCATCCGGCACCATCTGTACTGTACAACAGGATATACCACTGCTCCTGTGAGGGGCCACTCTCCATGCGCTCCTGGGGGCATTTTTGATTCCACTGCTTGCTGTGGAAGTTGGTGGTGATCAACCACTTGTGAGAGATGCATAGAAGACGCCACTGTGAAAACACAACTCAGCTTGAATGGTTACTCCCCTCTATATAACTCACCTAATTGGGCCCCAGTGTGGGTCCAGAGATATCACTCCTTTAGGGGACCCTCTTTGCCTCACTCTCTGGCTGCGTTGCACCATAGTGGGACTGAGGTGATCTCTTTGGCACCAACACATACTATTGATTGGCCAGGTAGCCTACAGAGAGACAGTCTGGGAGCTCTGACTGATACGGGCTCTCCGGGTCAGCTCTTGGGGATTCTGCTCACCTGCCGCTGTACTCGCAGTGGGCGCAGGAAGTGCTGGAGGCAGACAGCGAATGCCGCTTGATGTGCTTCCATTCCCCAGTCCACGAGGCAACGCTGATCGGGTGCTTTGCAGTGGGTGACTGTGAGAAGGTAGCCTCTTTCTAGCCTTGTTACCCCCACTTTTGGCCTGTTTGTGAGTGTATGTCAGGATGTTTGTCACTGTTTTCACTGTCTCACTGGGATCCTGATGGCTAGGCCCCAGTGCTCATGGTGAAAACACTATGTTTTCAGTATGTTTGTTATGTGTCACTGGGACCCTGCTGGTCAGGACCCCAGTGCTCATAAGGTTGTGGCCTATATGTATGTGTCACTGGGACCCTGTCACACAGGGCCCCAGTGCTCATAGGTGTGCATGTATGTGTTCCCTGTGTGGTGCCTAACTGTCTCACTGAGGCTCTGCTAATCAGAACCTCAGTGGTTATGCTCTCTCATTTCTTTCCAAATTGTCACTGACAGGCTAGTGACCATTTTTACCAATTTACATTGGCTTACTGGAACACCCTTATAATTCCCTAGTATATGGTACTGAGGTACCCAGGGTATTGGGGTTCCAGGAGATCCCTATGGGCTGCAGCATTTCTTTTGCCACCCATAGGGAGCTCTGACAATTCTTACACAGGCCTGCCACTGCAGCCTGAGTGAAATAACGTCCACGTTATTTCACAGCCATTTTACACTGCACTTAAGTAACTTATAAGTCACCTATATGTCTAACCTTTACCTGGTAAAGGTTAGGTGCAAAGTTACTTAGTGTGAGGGCACCCTGGCACTAGCCAAGGTGCCCCCACATTGTTCAGAGCCAATTCACTGAACTTTGTGAGTGCGGGGACACCATTACACGCGTGCACTACATATAGGTCACTACCTATATGTAGCTTCACCATGGTAACTCCGAATATGGCCATGTAACATGTCTATGATCATGGAATTGCCCCCTCTATGCCATCCTGGCATTGTTGGTACAATTCCATGATCCCAGTGGTCTGTAGCACAGACCCTGGTACTGCCAGACTGCCCTTCCTGGGGTTTCTCTGCAGCTGCTGCTGCTGCCAACCCCTCAGACAGGCAGCTGCCCTCCTGGGGTCCAGCCAGGCCTGGCCCAGGATGGCAGAACAAAGAACTTCCTCTGAGAGAGGGTGTGACACCCTCTCCCTTTGGAAAATGGTGTGAAGGCAGGGGAGGAGTAGCCTCCCCCAGCCTCTGGAAATGCTTTGTTGGGCACAGATGTGCCCAATTCTGCATAAGCCAGTCTACACCGGTTCAGGGACCCCTTAGCCCCTGCTCTGGCGTGAAACTGGACAAAGGAAAGGGGAGTGACCACTCCCCTGACCTGCACCTCCCCTGGGAGGTGTCCAGAGCTCCTCCAGTGTGCTCCAGACCTCTGCCATCTTGGAAACAGAGGTGCTGCTGGCACACTGGACTGCTCTGAGTGGCCAGTGCCACCAGGTGACGTCAGAGACTCCTGCTGATAGGCTCCTTCAGGTGTTAGTAGCCTTTCCTCTCTCCTAGGTAGCCAAACCCTCTTTTCTGGCTATTTAGGGTCTCTGTCTCTGGGGAAACTTTAGATAACGAATGCATGAGCTCAGCCGAGTTCCTCTGCATCTCCCTCTTCACCTTCTGATAAGGAATCGACCGCTGACCGCGCTGGAAGCCTGCAAACCTGCAACATAGTAGCAAAGACGACTACTGCAACTCTGTAACGCTGATCCTGCCGCCTTCTCGACTGTTTTCCTGCTTGTGCATGCTGTGGGGGTAGTCTGCCTCCTCTCTGCACCAGAAGCTCCAAAGAAATCTCCCGTGGGTCGACGGAATCTTCCCCCTGCAACCGCAGGCACCAAAAAGCTGCATCTCCGGTCCCTTGGGTCTCCTCTCAGCACAACGAGCGAGGTCCCTCGAATCCAGCGACACCGTCCAAGCGACCCCCACAGTCCAGTGACTCTTCAGCCCAAGTTTGGTGGAGGTAAGTCCTTGCCTCACCTCGCTGGGCTGCATTGCTGGGAACCGCGACTTTGCAAGCTTCTCCGGCCCCTGTGCACTTCCGGCGGAAATCCTGTGTGCACAGCCAAGTCGGGGTCCACGGCACTCTAACCTGCATTGCACGACTTTCTAAGTTGGTCTCCGGCGACGTGGGACTCCTTTGTGCAACTTCGGCGAGCACCGTTTCACGCATCCTCGTAGTGCCTGTTTCTGGCACTTCTCCGGGTGCTACCTGCTTCAGTGAGGGTTCTTTGTCTTGCTCGACGTCCCCTCTCTCTGCAGGTCCAATTTGCGACCTCCTGGTCCCTCCTGGGCCCCAGCAGCGTCCAAAAACGCCAAACGCACGATTTGCGTGTAGCAAGGCTTGTTGGCATCCATCCGGCGGGAAAACACTTCTGCACGACTCTCCAAGGCGTGGGGGATCCATCCTCCAAAGGGGAAGTCTCTAGCCCTTGTCGTTCCTGCAGTATTCACAGTTCTTCAGCCTAGTAAGAGCTTCTTTGCACCAACCGCTGGCATTTCTTGGGCATCTGCCCATCTCCGAGCTGCTTGTGACTTTTGGACTTGGTCCCCTTGTTCCACAGGTACCTTCAGACAGGAATCCATCGTTGTTGCATTGCTGATTTGTGTTTTCCTTGCATTCTCCCTCTAACACGACTATTTTGTCCTTAGGGGAACTTTGGTGCACTTTGCACTCACTTTTCAGGGTCTTGGGGAGGGTTATTTTTCTAACTCTCACTATTTTCTAATAGTCCCAGCGACCCTCTACAAGGTCACATAGGTTTGGGGTCCATTCGTGGTTCGCATTCCACTTCTGGAGTATATGGTTTGTGTTGCCCCTATCCCTATGTTTCCCCATTGCATCCTATTGTAACTATACATTGTTTGCACTGTTTTCTAAGACTATACTGCATATTTTTGCTATTGTGTATATATATCTTGTGTATATTTCCTATCCTCTCACTGAGGGTACACTCTAAGATACTTTGGCATATTGTCATAAAAATAAAGTACCTTTATTTTTAGTATAACTGTGTATTGTGTTTTCTTATGATATTGTGCATATGACACTAAGTGGTACTGTAGTAGCTTCACACGTCTCCTAGTTCAGCCTAAGCTGCTCTGCTAAGCTACCATTATCTATCAGCCTAAGCTGCTAGACACCCTATAGACTAATAAGGGATAACTGGGCCTGGTGCAAGGTGGAAGTACCCCTTGGTACTCACTACAAGCCAGTCCAGCCTCCTACATTGGTTGTGCAGCGGTGGGATAAGTGCTTTGAGACTACTTACCACTCTTGTCATTGTACTTTTCATAAGAGAAAAATATACAAAACAAGGTCAGTGTATATACACATAGCCAAAAAGTTTTGCATTTCCTCTTTTCACTCTTTTCTAAGTGCTGAAAAGTACTTCTAAACTTTCAAAAAGTTCTTAAAAGTTTAAAAAGTTTTTTTTCTGTCTTTCCAAAAAGTTCTGAAAACTTTGTTCTCTTTGTCTATCACTTTAACTCTCTCTAAAAATGTCTGGCACAGGCCAAAAAGTTGAACTGTCCAAACTTGCATATGATCACCTTAGCTGGAAAGGAGCAAGGAGTCTCTGCATAGAGAGAGGTTTGAGTGTAGGGAAGAATCCTTCCTTAGAACTGTTAATTAATATGCTTAGAGTACAGGATAAGGCCATAAGTGCCCAATCTGTAGAAAAAGTAGCTAATGGTTCTCAATCTGATCCAGGGACTCCCCCAGGAAAAGGTTCAGGAAAGAAACTTCTCAGCCTGCCCATTACTAGACAGTCTAGCATAGTTGGTACAGAGGTTGAATCACATCATACTGATGATGTGCTCTCACATTATGCTGGTAGCCAAGCTGTTAGGGTGCCCTTGGTAAGGGACAGGTCTCCTTCTGTTCATTCCCATCATACCTCTGTATCTAAAAATGTCCCTCCCACCCACCCTGATGACAGATTGTTAGAAAGGGAGCTCAATAGATTGAGAGTGGAACAAACCAGACTGAAGCTCAAGAAGCAACAGCTGGATTTGGATAGACAGTCTTTAGAAATAGAGAGGGAAAGACAGAAGATGGGTTTAGATAACCATGGTGGCAGCAGCAGTATTCCCCATAGTCATCCTGCAAAAGAGCATGATTCCAGGAATCTGCACAAGATAGTTCCCCCTTATAAGGAGGGGGATGACATTAACAAGTGGTTTGCTGCACTTGAGAGGGCCTGTGCTGTACAGGATGTCCCTCAAAGGCAGTGGGCTGCTATCCTATGGCTATCATTTAGTGGAAAAGGTAGGGATAGGCTCCTTACAGTGAAAGAAAATGATGCCAATAATTTCCAAGTTCTTAAGAATGCACTCCTGGATGGTTATGGCTTAACCACTGAACAATACAGGATAAAGTTCAGAGAGACCAAAAAGGAGTCTTCACAAGACTGGGTTGATTTCATTGACCATTCAGTGAAGGCCTTGGAGGGGTGGTTACATGGCAGTAAAGTTACTGATTATGAAAGCCTGTATAACACAATCCTGAGAGAGCATATACTTAATAATTGTGTGTCTGATTTGTTGCACCAGTACCTGGTAGACTCTGATCTGACCTCTCCCCAAGAATTGGGAAAGAAGGCAGACAAATGGGTCAGAACAAGGGTGAACAGAAAAGTTCATACAGGGGGTGACAAAGATGGCAATAAGAAGAAAGATGGGGAAAAATCTCAAGATAAGCATGGGGATAAGGGTAAAACCAAAGATCCCACTTCAAATCTTAAACACTCTTCAGAGGGTGGGGATAAAACAAATTCTTCCTCTTCTTCCCAACCTGCACACATTAAAAAGCCTTGGTGCTTTGTGTGTAAAAATAGAGGCCATAGGCCAGGGGATAAGTCCTGTCCAGGTAAACCCCCTGAGCCTACCACCACTAATACATCAAGCTCTAGTGCCCCTAGCAGTAGTGGTACTAGTGGTGGGACTGCTGGCAACAGTCAAGCAAAGGGTGTAGTTGGGTTCACTTATGGGTCCATAGTGGAAACTGATGTCATCAGTCCCAAGACAGTTTCTGTCACACCTAGTGGCATTGGCCTTGCCACACTGGCTGCTTGTCCCCTTACAATGGATAAGTACAGGCAGACAGTTTCAATAAATGGTGTTGAGGCCTTGGCCTACAGGGACACAGGTGCCAGTTTCACTTTGGTGACTGAAAACCTAGTGCCTCCTGAACAACACATCATTGGACAACAGTATAAGATTATTGATGTCCATAACTCCACTAAGTTTCTTCCCTTAGCTATAATTCAGTTTAGTTGGGGTGGAGTTACTGGCCCTAAGCAGGTGGTGGTATCACCTAGCTTACCTGTAGACTGTCTCTTAGGTAATGACCTAGAGGCCTCAGGTTGGGCTGATGTAGAGTTTTATGCCCATGCAGCCATGCTGGGCATCCCTGAGGAATTGTTCCCTCTCATTTCAAGTGAAATGAAAAAGCAAAGGAGAGAAGGCCTGAAAACTCAGGATCCCTCTCCATCAACAGGTAAAAAGGGTATCACAGTATCCCCTAACCACCCTACCATTCAGGATACTATTCCTGTGGTGGGAGAAACCTCTCCTGGGGTGGCACCTGTTCCAAAGGAATCATCAGCTGCCAAAGCTGAACTCCCTGAGGTGGAAGTACCTCTCTGTGGGATAACTAACATTGGTGAGAAAAACAGCACCATTTTAGTTAACATGGAGCATCCCTCCAACCCTCCCAGAGAAACTTTAGTGCAGAAACCCTGCACTACCTCACAACACTTAGGACAGCATCCCTGCCCTAGTGTGGAGCTCATAGGACAGCATCCCTGCCCTGCTCCAACTCAAGAGAAACAGCATCCCTGTTCTCTCTTCCAGCCAGATGGACAAAGTTTTTGCCCAGCTATGGCTTTTCTGAGACAGCATCCCTGTCTGGCATTTCCATCACTACAAATAGGTTCAGTGGACAATTCCCACTGCTCTAAACTAAAACTTACTGATAGAAACTCTGAAAATACATCTTCACATTGTTGCTTAGCTAAAAAACTTCAAACAGGGTGGTTTACATCCCCACAGGGAAGTAACCATATAGTGGATGATAAAGGGAGTAACCAGTCTATTGCAGAGCTACTCTCTACTTATCACCACTTAGACAATAAAGTCTCAACTGGCCAAGGTTAGCCTTGTTGTCCTTCGTTTGGGGGGGGGTTGTGTGAGAAGGTAGCCTCTTTCTAGCCTTGTTACCCCCACTTTTGGCCTGTTTGTGAGTGTATGTCAGGATGTTTGTCACTGTTTTCACTGTCTCACTGGGATCCTGATGGCTAGGCCCCAGTGCTCATGGTGAAAACACTATGTTTTCAGTATGTTTGTTATGTGTCACTGGGACCCTGCTGGTCAGGACCCCAGTGCTCATAAGGTTGTGGCCTATATGTATGTGTCACTGGGACCCTGTCACACAGGGCCCCAGTGCTCATAGGTGTGCATGTATGTGTTCCCTGTGTGGTGCCTAACTGTCTCACTGAGGCTCTGCTAATCAGAACCTCAGTGGTTATGCTCTCTCATTTCTTTCCAAATTGTCACTGACAGGCTAGTGACCATTTTTACCAATTTACATTGGCTTACTGGAACACCCTTATAATTCCCTAGTATATGGTACTGAGGTACCCAGGGTATTGGGGTTCCAGGAGATCCCTATGGGCTGCAGCATTTCTTTTGCCACCCATAGGGAGCTCTGACAATTCTTACACAGGCCTGCCACTGCAGCCTGAGTGAAATAACGTCCACGTTATTTCACAGCCATTTTACACTGCACTTAAGTAACTTATAAGTCACCTATATGTCTAACCTTTACCTGGTAAAGGTTAGGTGCAAAGTTACTTAGTGTGAGGGCACCCTGGCACTAGCCAAGGTGCCCCCACATTGTTCAGAGCCAATTCACTGAACTTTGTGAGTGCGGGGACACCATTACACGCGTGCACTACATATAGGTCACTACCTATATGTAGCTTCACCATGGTAACTCCGAATATGGCCATGTAACATGTCTATGATCATGGAATTGCCCCCTCTATGCCATCCTGGCATTGTTGGTACAATTCCATGATCCCAGTGGTCTGTAGCACAGACCCTGGTACTGCCAGACTGCCCTTCCTGGGGTTTCTCTGCAGCTGCTGCTGCTGCCAACCCCTCAGACAGGCAGCTGCCCTCCTGGGGTCCAGCCAGGCCTGGCCCAGGATGGCAGAACAAAGAACTTCCTCTGAGAGAGGGTGTGACACCCTCTCCCTTTGGAAAATGGTGTGAAGGCAGGGGAGGAGTAGCCTCCCCCAGCCTCTGGAAATGCTTTGTTGGGCACAGATGTGCCCAATTCTGCATAAGCCAGTCTACACCGGTTCAGGGACCCCTTAGCCCCTGCTCTGGCGTGAAACTGGACAAAGGAAAGGGGAGTGACCACTCCCCTGACCTGCACCTCCCCTGGGAGGTGTCCAGAGCTCCTCCAGTGTGCTCCAGACCTCTGCCATCTTGGAAACAGAGGTGCTGCTGGCACACTGGACTGCTCTGAGTGGCCAGTGCCACCAGGTGACGTCAGAGACTCCTGCTGATAGGCTCCTTCAGGTGTTAGTAGCCTTTCCTCTCTCCTAGGTAGCCAAACCCTCTTTTCTGGCTATTTAGGGTCTCTGTCTCTGGGGAAACTTTAGATAACGAATGCATGAGCTCAGCCGAGTTCCTCTGCATCTCCCTCTTCACCTTCTGATAAGGAATCGACCGCTGACCCCGCTGGAAGCCTGCAAACCTGCAACATAGTAGCAAAGACGACTACTGCAACTCTGTAACGCTGATCCTGCCGCCTTCTCGACTGTTTTCCTGCTTGTGCATGCTGTGGGGGTAGTCTGCCTCCTCTCTGCACCAGAAGCTCCGAAGAAATCTCCCGTGGGTCGACGGAATCTTCCCCCTGCAACCGCAGGCACCAAAAAGCTGCATCTCCGGTCCCTTGGGTCTCCTCTCAGCACGATGAGCGAGGTCCCTCGAATCCAGCGACACCGTCCAAGCGACCCCCACAGTCCAGTGACTCTTCAGCCCAAGTTTGGTGGAGGTAAGTCCTTGCCTCACCTCGCTGGGCTGCATTGCTGGGAACCGCGACTTTGCAAGCTTCTCCGGCTCCTGTGCACTTCCGGCGGAAATCCTGTGTGCACAGCCAAGTCGGGGTCCACGGCACTCTAACCTGCATTGCACGACTTTCTAAGTTGGTCTCCGGCGACGTGGGACTCCTTTGTGCAACTTCGGTGAGCACCGTTTCACGCATCCTCGTAGTGCCTGTTTCTGGCACTTCTCCGGGTGCTACCTGCTTCAGTGAGGGCTCTTTGTCTTGCTCGACGTCCCCTCTCTCTGCAGGTCCAATTTGCGACCTCCTGGTCCCTCCTGGGCCCCAGCAGCGTCCAAAAACGCCAAACGCACGATTTGCGTGTAGCAAGGCTTGTTGGCGTCCATCCGGCGGGAAAACACTTCTGCACGACTCTCCAAGGCGTGGGGGATCCATCCTCCAAAGGGGAAGTCTCTAGCCCTTGTCGTTCCTGCAGTATTCACAGTTCTTCAGCCTAGTAAGAGCTTCTTTGCACCAACCGCTGGCATTTCTTGGGCATCTGCCCATCTCCGAGCTGCTTGTGACTTTTGGACTTGGTCCCCTTGTTCCACAGGTACCTTCAGACAGGAATCCATCGTTGTTGCATTGCTGATTTGTGTTTTCCTTGCATTCTCCCTCTAACACGACTATTTTGTCCTTATGGGAACTTTGGTGCACTTTGCACTCACTTTTCAGGGTCTTGGGGAGGGTTATTTTTCTAACTCTCACTATTTTCTAATAGTCCCAGCGACCCTCTACAAGGTCACATAGGTTTGGGGTCCATTCGTGGTTCGCATTCCACTTCTGGAGTATATGGTTTGTGTTGCCCCTATCCCTATGTTTCCCCATTGCATCCTATTGTAACTATACATTGTTTGCACTGTTTTCTAAGACTATACTGCATATTTTTGCTATTGTGTATATATATCTTGTGTATATTTCCTATCCTCTCACTGAGGGTACACTCTAAGATACTTTGGCATATTGTCATAAAAATAAAGTACCTTTATTTTTAGTATAACTGTGTATTGTGTTTTCTTATGATATTGTGCATATGACACTAAGTGGTACTGTAGTAGCTTCACACGTCTCCTAGTTCAGCCTAAGCTGCTCTGCTAAGCTACCATTATCTATCAGCCTAAGCTGCTAGACACCCTATACACTAATAAGGGATAACTGGGCCTGGTGCAAGGTGCAAGTACCCCTTGGTACTCACTACAAGCCAGTCCAGCCTCCTACAGTGACTGCCTACAGTCAGGTGAGCCCTGGGGACTTGATTTCTAACATTGGAGAGCCCTCACCTGCCCCAGTACAGTGTTAACACTTGGTACTACTCAACAGGGGCATACCAGGTCTTAAATATCACCATTATAGACAATTGATTATCCCCTCAAATAAGATTTATCTAAGATCTTGCATGCAGCTGAGACTCCCCCGAAATGTATGGAGACTGCTAATTTGGTGAACTCTCTCCCTTGGCACCGAAGTGCCTCTCCGACTGGCCTGGGGGCTGGGACTGGCATGCAGTCAATTATTGGTGCGATGTAATTACCCGCCACAGGTGGGCTTGACTGATTGCTGGGAGCAGATCCCCTATGGCCCTGTATGTCACACTGCTGCCCAGATTTAGGGGGTTATTACAACTTTGGAGGAGGTGGTAATCCGTCCCAAAAGTGACGGTAAAGTGACGGATATACCACCAGCCGTATTACGAGTCCATTATATCCTATGGAACTCGTAATACGGCTGGTGGTATATCCGTCACTTTACCATCACTTTTGGGACGGATTAACACCTCCTCCAAAGTTGTAATAACCCCCTATGTGTCATTGTTACGTATTGGAACAGAGAACCTGGTGTCTCCCCAGAACATACTAACCAATCATCATGGGCTGCACCAAGTCAACCAGATCAACGCACTTGCAGGAATGTGTAGCTTCTCAGCATAGCCATTCAGATGGCTCATCAACTCAAACACTGAAAAATATATTCCACCTACATTAATGGACCCCATTCTTGATAAATTGGAGATTATCATTCAAGAAATACGTGACTCCAGGGCAGACACTGAGCCTCACATCGCTACATTGGCAGCAGATCTAGGCCTGCTGCAAGATGATCACTGTATATTATCAGGTCGGGTCAAGTGTGCTGAAACCACCTTATCTGCACTAGGCCCACAGCATCCATCATAATCTGCTGTTGTGGATGACCCCTGTAAACAACTCACTGTTTTATAGAACAGAGAGGAGGCAGCTGAAGGCTGAACAAGTCATAATAATGTGAGGATTATAGGAATGCTCAAGGGTGCAGAAGTACCCAACACCACGCTGTTCATTGAAAAATGGCTGCAAACAGGGGAGGCCCCACAAGGACTCTTGGCCATATTTACAGTAGATAGAGCATGTAGAGTGCCAATGCACTGTCTCCAACCCCGGTGGCACCACTGTCACCTATTGTTGCCCACTTTCTCCATTTCAGAGATTAAGATATGGTACTTCAGAAGGCCAGAGAAAATGCACCAATAGTTGTGGACGACATCAATGTTTCACTCTTCCTGGATTACACATTGGCGGGCCAGCACCAGTGGGTGCCCTTCATAAGAGCCAAAAAACAAATTAAGACAGAGGGACTCACTGATGTACTGGCTAAAAGTTGTCCATGACCAATGTACTCTGTTCTTTGACACCCCAGAGGCTGTTTGGGACTGGTTGGAGCAGCATTATCCTAATGCACACTGTCCTCCTCAGTGAAAGCCTCCATCTCATGAGGCATGGAGGCCTTCTCAGTGGCATCGACATGGTGCTACCTGGCCGACAACTTTGAGAGCGGTTTCATCCCCACAGCAGGCCCTGAAGGGCAGTGATTGCAATTGTGTCCCCTATTAGATCATGTCAACTGTTGCTCTGCTCCAGTACCTCAGAGACTGCTACTTCTGACTCAGATGGCAATGCTAGCATGGCTCTTTTTCCTTCAGTGACTCCACAGATAGTGGACAAGTTTGCTTTGCCCGTAGATTAGGGCATAGACCGGTTCATCAGATCATCACGCTCTATCAATCCAAATGTGTCTCGGCAGCGATTTATGGGGGAGGCCTCTGGGGATATACCAGTTCAAGTATATTACAACGGGCAGAGAATAAATTTCTCATCCGGCTACTTATGGTACCCAAGAATGTAGTGAATATTATATGCCATGAGGTGCTGGGAATCCGCTACATTACAGATTTGATAGATATTGCCCCCCTTTTGGTATGGATAAAAGTATGGTCAAATCCGGCGGCTACTTTAACACATGATTGTGTAAAAGACTGTGGCGGTCATTCTGACCGCGGCGGGCGGCGGTCGCCGCCCGCCATGCGGTCACCGCCAAATGGCCGCTCCGCGGTCAGGAGACCGCGGATGCCATTCTGGCTTTCCCGCTGGGCGACCGCCAAAAGGGCGCCCGCCGGCCCAGCGGGAAAGGCCCTGCAACGAGGAAGCCGGCTCCGAATGGAGCCGGCGGAGTTGCAGGGGTGCGACGGGTGCAGTTGCACCCGTCGCGATTTTCACTGTCTGCAAAGCAGACAGTGAAAATCTTCATGGGGCCCTGTTAGGGGGCCCCTGCACTGCCCATGCCAGTGGCATGGGCAGTGCAGGGGACCCCAGGGGCCCCACGACACCCGTTCCCGCCATCCTGTTCCTGGCGGTAAGAACCGCCAGAAACAGGGTGGTGGGAAGGGGGTCGGAATCCCCATGGCGGCGCTGCAAGCAGCGCCGCCATGGAGGATTCCCTGGGCCAGGGGAAAACCGGCGGGAAACCGCCGGTTCCCCTTTTCTGACCGCGGCTTTACCGCCGCGGTCAGAATGGCACTGGAAGCACCGCCAGCCTGTTGGCGGTGCTTCCGTGGTCCCCGGGCCAGGGTCGGAATGACCCCCTGTATCTTGTTAGCAAACCACAACAAAATTCCATGGTTAAATTTTGTTCATAACTGTTTTCGAAATTTAGACTTGGAGTTTATGTATTCTAAACCAGAGCTCTTGCCCGCCAATGCGAAGGAAATTGTTAAACTCCGATATAAAGAGTACGCTACGAATCTTAGATACCAAGTGGCAGAGAAATTGAGCTCTTTTGATTCATATGTACAAATTTCATCATCAAATTTGATAGAACCTTATTTTGCTTGGTTTCCGATCCCTTCCCTATACTCTTTACTTGTACTTTTTAGATTTAATATGATTCATTTTAGAGTGGCGTTTCCAACAAAAACATTACCGCCATGCCCTTGTGACAATTTTTCGAAACAAAGTACTTGTAACTTTGTTTTATTTTGTACACTTTATTCAGTTCCTAGGGAAACCTTTTTATTACCTATTTTGCGTAATTTGCACACCCTTTCCTATAGAGAAGGATTGATTGGCATTCAAAGCCTTTCATCCAAATGTGCAGCTCTATTTTAAGTTTTATCAAATCCGCTATTACCATTAGGAATCGATATGAATTAGTGATGTGATTATTTATTAATGGAAATCAAATACTGTTTTATTGTTGTATACGATTTTATAAGTATTTATTATTATATATTGGCTTAGTAGGCTTAAGTGCTACGCTTAGATTTTATAGACTTGCAGATCGAAGAGTCTTGCTTTTTGAATTATGCAATAAGTACTGTATTTTATGATGATTTATATGTACGTATGTGTACTTTTATGGCAATACGCCGAATAAAGTTATTTTGACTGACTGATATGACCCTGATATTACTCTGATTGTGGCCTTATTGTGTTGATAGGAACGGTGAACAACATTTGATGCACCCAGGATTGATCCTTGCATTGGTGGGGTGCCTTCCCCAAAGAACCAGATATGTATTGTATGTAGTCCCAGGATGCTTGTTTCCGGTCCAGGGAGGACCTGGCCTGGCAGTTCAGGCTGGACTGTTCCCATGAGGAACAGGGTCAAGACTGATTTCCATATGGCTGGGTCCGAACTGGGTTGGCATGGTGAGCAAAAGAACGATGGATTAAACCCAGATCTTTGACTGGGGGTGAGTGTTTGCATTGTCAGCACTCCGTCCATCATCCTTTTGTGTTACTAATGTTGCCCTAAGTGGGAAGGGTATGCCCAGACGTGGGTCCCTTGCTCACTGTGCCACTGGAATCAAGCTAGCCTGGCTGAAGAAGGGTGATATCCTGAAATTGGTCCCAGGATGCTTGTTTCCGGTCCAGGGAGGACCTGGCCTCGCAGTTCAGGCTGGACTGTTTCCATGAGGAACAGAGTCAAGACTGATTTGCATATGGCTGGGTCTGAACTGGGGTGGCATGGTGAGCAAAAGAACGATGGATTAAACCCAGATCTGTGACTGGGGGTGAGTGTTTGCATTGTCAGCACTCCGTCCATCATCCCTAAGTGGGAAGGGTATGCCCAGACGTGGGTCCCTTGCTCACTGTGCCACTGGAATCAAGCTAGCCTGGCTGAAGAAGGGTGATACCCTGAAACCGGTCCCAGGATGCTTGTTTCCGGTCCAGGGAGGACCTGGCCTGGCAGTTCGGGCTGGACTGTTCCCATGAGGAACAGGGTCAAGACTGATTTGCATATGGCCGGGTCCGAACTGGAGTGACATGGTGAGAAAAAGAACGATGGAATAAACCCAGATCTGTGACTGGGGGTGAGTGTTTGCATTGTCAGCACTCCGTCCATCATCCTTTTGTGTTACTAATGTATTGCTAGACACCACCTGATATTTTCTTTCTAGGCGTACTCCCTCTATTCCCCTTGAATGCACTCTGACCTGCTGTATTGAATTCTACATAGTAATTTTTCTGTGCTCTATTATTAGATTATTTCCCTGCCCACATAGAGAAACACACTCCTTTCCCCTTTCCCTTTCCTTCCTCTCTCTTGTTTCTTTTGAGGAGACCTTGATTGGTGCGGCTGTGATGCACCCCTTATCCCTTCCTCTCACAGTCATATTTTCCTTCACTTATGCGCATTGCTTCCCTTACATTGTATTTTCCCACTATGGTATTCTGAGTTGCCTTTAACAGGGTAGTGTACCTTTGTTGTTTCACACATTTCTGGCTCTTTCTCAAGCCTTGTTAGCCTACCCCCAAAGTAGTTACACATGTTAATAAGTCATTATTTGGTTTTACAGTTTTGGTTGAACAATCGTTCTTTGCTGGACCTAGTATTGGGGAATTGTTCCTTTTCTTTCTGCCATCGGTTGTGTCTACAGCTCTCATGTTGCATACTATGCGTACTGAGGGGATTGTTTGGATGCATTACCTGCTCTATGTTTAAATGTGACTGACATTCAACAGTTTAAAATGTTTACTTGGAATGTCAGGGGAATGGGAGCTGTTCATAAACGCCACAGAATCCTTGCTTAGCTTAATCACTGTAGGGCTCATATAGTCTATTTGCAGGGAACATGCCTTCACACCTTCGAAACAGTTAAACTCAAGACAAAATGGAGAGGACAATTATTTGCCATGGCATATTTGGCATTTGCCCGTGGTGCGGCTGTATGGGTGAGAGCTGGAGTACTGTTTGAAGCCAGATACACCAAATTAGATGCAAATGGTAGCTTTGTGTTTGCCTAAGGGGTGTTGGACAATGAAGGCATAATGCTGGGTAGTGTTCATGTCCCAAACACAACAAGGATGTGCTCCTGGCATGCATGCCCTCTATCCTGGCTCAAATGGTTAGTCAGCAGAGACTTTAATATAGTCCTGGATACATATTTGGACTGTTCATCCGTTCCCCTACAGAGTGTGAACTCAGATAAAAACAATCAAAGGCCTTGGGTGAATCGGTATCGGGTTGGACTTTGACTGATGCATAGAATACTCCTTTTACTCCCCGCGCACAAATTACATACCACCCTCGATCATATCCTTTGCCCTACACCATTGCAAGCGACAACCACTAACACCACCTACCTATGTAAAACACTATCGGACCACAATCCCATTGAATAAGACCCAGCCTGGGGTCATGTCCCAACCCCTATCTCGACATGGCGCTTGCAACGACTCCTTCTAGAAGACATTGTCTTTAGGGATGCCATAGCCTCCTCTATTTATACATTTTTGCAGATAACACAGAGACTGCTTATTTTCCATTAAAAGAATGGGAGGTGCTTAAGGTAGTGTTGAGGAGAGTGTCTATTGCCACCGCCACCGGAGCTCGACAGTCTGTTAAGCGAGAATTGTAACATACCAAAACCCAACTTGGGCGGCATAAAAAGGCAGCGGAGCATGATGACACACACACACACATTTCAGGACACTAGAATCATCAAATGCAGGGCTCCTAGAGCAACTGAGAGCTATAGATTATAACACCTATTTACAGAAATTGTATGCAGAAGGAAATAAAGCAACCCATATAATCTGGCTGGTACCATCGCCTACACTGGTCCTTTCACTGATTGCACACTTCTGTTCGATGCACATCCCAGTTGAATATTAACAAGGTTTACTGCAAGTACTGTGCTGGGCTTTGTGGCACTCACCCCCCCAGACCTCTTGCAGCACTGATGCCTTCTTTCAAGATCTGATATTGCCACAGGTCTTGGCTGTTCATAAAGAAAGGTTGGGGGTCCCTATGACATTGGGCATGTTGCGCCAAGCTATAGAGGATATGGGATGTAATAAGACACCCAGACTGTATGGCCTACCAATTGAATTTCACACCACCTTTGCCTCCTGGTTGATTTCACAACTGGAACAACTTTATAATGCCTCCCTTGAGGCAGGTGCCTTACCACCTACCACATGTCAAGCCTTGGTCACGTCCCTACTTAAACGTGGCCAGAATCCAGAAGAACTATTTTCCTATAAACTTCTATACCTCCAAACCACAGAATGTAAAATACTAGGTAAGGTGGTGGTGGTACGACTGCTCCCTTTACTCCCTGAGTTGATCCACGCAGATCAATGCGGGTTTGTGTCACAACAGAGCACCTCCTCAAACACATGAACTCTTTACCAGGTTACGGAGGTGGCTCACGAACATTACCCCACGGGGGCTGCTTGTCCCTAGATCTTCAGCAAGTATTTGATATCTTGGAGTGGGACTACATGTTCTCAGTGTTGGTTAAATTTAGTACTCCTCTACCATTCAATCACTGGGTTGAACTCCTATGTACGACCTGCTAGAGATGGAGACTCTTGTTGACAGTGGTTTACACCCTGTCCAAGTAGGGACCCTCACTCTTTCAGTGTAAGGGATCCACACAGCTAAAATAACCCCTGCTCACCCCCTTGGTAGCTTAGCTCAAGCAGTCAGGCGTGTCTCAGAAGCAATGTGTGAAGCAATTGTACACACACACACACAGTTACATGCTGAAAACACCACAAAACTACTTCACACTAGTTTAGAAAAACAGCCAATATTTACCTGAGGAAAACAAAACCAAACTGACAAAAATCCAACATACACAAGTAAAGATACACATTTTCAAACATTAAAGCTTGGCATAGTGCTCAGAAACACAATAGCTCCAACTGGGACTATCATGGCATTTTGACAGCATCTCTCCCAACAGTCTAGCGCCACTCACGAGGGAGTGCACGCCAGTCACAGAGACACACGGACCCTGGGTACAGTACCTTGGAAAACGATGAGGAAACAAAGAAGTTGCAAAGAGCCAAGGAGGTTGTGTGTTGCTGGAGCCGGTGCGGCATCAGTTTCATACTGCTGTCGGGAAGGTGAGGTGTTGGTTCCTTACTGCTAGGCAGGGGAGGTGATACAGCGTTGGCTGGGAGGCATCTGTTCCTTTTGACAAGGTGGGGTTGATGAATCCAGCAGGTCAAGATAAGAGGCGTTGACTTTGCAGTGTTGCGATCATACCCCAGGGCCACAGGTGTGTGATGGAGTCAGGCATTACAGACGTTAGTAACAGCACTCAAGACTCACGCTGTGGCAGGACTTCAGAGGCACTGTGGTGGCATCAGTCCTGAGTTGCAGGTTGTGGTCGTTGCACTCAATGGGGACCACAGCTCCTGTGCAGGCAGCGTCACGAGTCAGACAGCGGCACCAGTTCAAAAGTTGTTCTAGAGTCCATGTGCTTGGTTTCTTCTTGGTTGCACCAGAGCTCACTTCTGAGGACCCAGGAATTGGACTGGCACCACTTGACAAGTCAGGACTCTCAGCAAGAGAGCCCAGGCACTGGCAGGTGAAGTCTTTGACGGCCCTGAGACTTCTTAACAGGAGGCAAGCTCAGTTCAAGCCCTTGGAGAACCTTGGAAAGCAGGATGTAGAAAGCCAAGTCCAGTCCTTTCACTCTCAGGACAGAAGCATCAAGCAGCAGGCCAGCACAGCAAACCAACAGGCAGAGTGGCAGTCCCTACAGCATCCAGCACTTCTTCCTGGCACAACGTTCTCAGTCCAGAAGGTTTAAACTATGTAGCCTCAGAGGTCCAGTACTTATAATTATTTCTGTCTTTGAAGTAGTCAAACTTCAAAGTGAAGTCTTTGTAGTGCACAAGACCCTGCCTTTCCTGCTGTGGCCCCAGATACACTCCAAAGGGTGGAGACTGCTTGGTGGAAGGACAGGCCCAGCTCCATTCAGGCTCAAGTGTCAGCTTCTCCCATCACTCTAGCTCATGAAGACCCATCAGCCATCAGAATATGCAGGGCACACATCAGCTCCCTTTGTGTGACTGTCTAGAGTGAATGCACAGCCCAACTGTCATCCTGACCCAGACATGTATTCCAGACAGGCAGAGGCACAGAATGGTTAAGCAAGAAAATGCCCACTTACTAAAAGTGGCATTTTCAAAACTACAATTCAAAAATCAACTTTACCAAAAGATGTATTTCTGAATTGAGACCCCAATCTCCACATGTCTATCTGCTCCCACTGGGAAATTATACATAAAGGTATTTCAAGGCACTCCCAGTGTTACCCTATAGGAGAGACAGGTCTTCTAATAATGAAAACTGAATTTATCAGTATTTCACTATCAGGACATATAAAACACACCAGAGCAATGTCCTTCCTTTTAAATGCACTGCATCCTGCCCCTTGGGTCTGCCATGGGCCTACCTTAGAACGATTTACTTGTAGGTCCACTAGTAGTGTTTGGTTTACAGGCCCTTGGAACACATGTGGCCAGATTTAACAGAAAATGATGGTGCGCATCTCTGCACCAAATTTGGCAGTGTCGCACCATCATTTTCAAAACGCAAGGATGCGTCGTATTTAATAGAATACGGTGCACCCCTGTATTACCCTCCCCGTGCGCCGGTGCTACATTTGCTGCCGTGAGCCAACGTAGCAACCCTTGCACCATGTGAGGAGATTGTTTTGTGAAGGAAGGTGTTCTAAAATGGCAATTTGCTCTTTCTATGAGTAGCAAGAGCAAAAAATGAGGAGAATTGAATGCATTTCTCCTCGTTGCGCCACTCTAACGCCACCCCTGGGTTAGATTTTGGCGCTGCTGCAGGTTTGCGAAAACTCGTAAATCTGAGGCAGCGTGAAAATGCAGTGTGTGTTGCTGTGGCACACCCACAACAACACCCATTTCACGCCTCTTCCACGCACGAGCTACATGTGAAGGGCCGTATTTACAAGGTGGCGTTAAGCCACAAAAAGTGGCTTAACGCCACCTTGTAAATACGGCGCAGGGCATTGCGCCACCGGAGTGTCACGAAAAGTGAAGCTCCGTTGGCGCTAGGGGCTCTTAAATATGGTACACTATACTATGGGCTTACTAGTAAATCAAATATGCCAATCGTGCATAAACCCTTCACCAATACAATTTAGACAGAGAGCGTTTGTACTCTAGAACTAGTCAGCAGTGGTAGAGTGCCCAGAGTACTAAATCCAGCAAAAACGAAATTCAGCACAGGATCAAAAATAGGAGTTCATAAGCAAAAAGACAGGGGAAACTTTGCCAACTGCTGACAGATCTAACACCAACCCAACGGCGAGAAGAGGGAGACACATATCCTCACAGTACTTAATATCCCATGGGACCAGGCAGGATTGCCCATTTTCCCCTCTGTTATTTGTCTTGGCAGTGGAACCCTTGGTGCAACACCTCAGGCAGATGGCTGGTGATTGGGGCGTTCCACAAGGACCTCAAATCCACACATTCTTCATGTATGGGGGTGACAAGATTGTGTATGCTTGGGACCTGGGGGTGGAATTCACACCAATATCTAATTTACACCAATCATTTGGTGACCTGATGGTTCTCTGAGTTAATCACAATAAATCCCACGTATTTTCATTCCGGGACACTACAGCCCATGATATACTGCTTTTAGGTATGTAGACTATACAGGTGCCACATCATATGTTCTTGTATTTTCTGTATCCAGATATACAGATCTGCTATAGAGTTAATTGACAGAAACTTGCAGAAAGGCATCTCATTTCTGAAGTCCCAAATAAAATTATGGATTACATTGTCTTTGTTGGTGGCTGGCCGCGTTGCATTTGTTGAAGAAGTTGATATTACCCCATCTTCTGTATCATTTTGTTAATCTGTGAGTTGTTGTCCTCACTTCTGTCTTTAGAACAATGAATTCAGAGTTCATCGAATTGATATGGGGCACGGGCAGTGTAGGGTAGACTTGCACAAAATCCAGTTACCTCCCGGTGAGGGTGGACTAGGTGTGCCGGACTATAAAGCCTACTGCCTAGCAGGTCAATCCTAGCGGGTTTCCACTTAACCAAGATTGGCTACACTCTGTACATGATGTGAAGGGGCACACTATACAGACTACTATTGTCAGGAGTGGCTTCGTCTTCTTATCTTCCACTATTGCTAAACAATGAAATAACATATTGAAGGAGTGCTCTCCAATATAGAAACTAACCCCCGCACTACACCCCTAATATACCACTATGAGGCCTTCCTATTCCAGTGGGCACACTCTCACTGGTCAGACTGATGCCCTAGGAGAGTGAGGGGATTATGATAAATGGGAAACTGTTTGCAGAGGGGTACCCATCATGACTTCACACAGCTTACATCGCTTACATCTTATTTGGGGAGATATCAGCGACTCGCTCATGGCACTTACAGGCCTTGCCCAATGGAATACGGCAGAACACTGTCTCATGGGCCTGTACCCTTGACCTAAGAATTTTAAGACTGCAAAGGTTAATGGACCTAGTGCTCCTTCTGGCCAAACAACAGATCACAAGACATTGGAAGTGCGCCTGGGGCCCCGATGTTTCATGCTGGAGAGAGGAGTTTATACGCTGCTCTGCCTTACGCAGGGAGGAATATTTCAGTCTGTGTAAATGACCTATAGCAATGGTGTGGGATGTTCTACTGAAATAGTTAAAGTCCCAGGATGACGATGACCTATGATCACCACTCACATGTTGACGGCGGTGCCCCCATAACCGTGACTTCAGACTCACCCTGAGGTTAGCTATACAAGACATACAACTACCTACCCTAGGATTCTAGAGAAGCAAAATGGTCCCCCTCAAAAACATAATAGGTTTATCAGAGGCGTGTTCTATCAGTGGCAGTTCAGGGTGTGGGGGAGGGCAGGGGTTTATGATAATGTTTTTAAGTTTGTTTACTTCTTCCTCTATGCTTTTATTATTTCCATACAAGTGGCCAGCATGATCCCTGAAATATAAAGTAAAGATACACTAGGGTAGTAGGGGTGATTGCAGCCGCACTTCTAGGCAGTACAACAATTATTAGAGACAGGTATATGCGATGAAGCAAAGTCTGGTGCAGCTTGGCCCAGTGCCCTACTACCCAGGAGGCACAATCACGGGTATCCAAGTACCCAAGAACAAAATTGAAACAAATTGGCCACAGCACACAGAATATATTGTCCAATCATGTAGTGAGGATAAGGGATCCCCGGTGGTACGTTGAAGGTTTTGAAGAAGTATAGGTAAAGAGACAATCTTGAGTCTTGTTGCTAGATGGTGTCTTTAATTGTGGAAATTAGAAATCATGATGTCATCAGAGAAATACAGCCAACACGTGTTTCGTCACACAAGTGACTTCATCAAGGCTGCAAAGAATAGTAATAAGAGCAAACATTGGTATGTACAAGTGTGAGGAATCCAATAGTGGGTTCTTTGGTGATCAAGGAAAAAAAGAGTCCAAAACCTGGTGCAGTGACTAATGTTTGGTGTCTAAACTTAATTAGGATGTGACTAAAACATGGCAAAACGAGCAGTGTGAGAGGGACCGTTTGCTACAAAGTACACATCAGGTGGAGTAAGTCAACATGAGTCTGTGATTTGAGTTTGCAAGTAAAGACATCGAATGGAAGGCCCTACCGGTGTGAAAGGGGTGTACAAAAACTAAACGATGAAGTGTGATACTAAGTACACATCAGGTGGAGTGAGTCAACATGAATTTGTGACTAGAATTTGCGAGTAAAAATACCGAAAAGAAGGTCCTACCGGTGTGGACGGAGTGTACAAAGACTAGAGGATGAAGTGTGATAGATACAGGAGTAAAATAGGACTAAGAGAAATCAGGTACGTATGTGTGTAAAAAACAATTAAAGATGAAAATACAGAGCCAGACAAAGTACATAAGTAACGAGGAAGGGCCGCTTAGGAGCCAAGGTCAGGAATTCCTACCTGGGCCGTGCGGTCAGGGTAGTAGATAGTGGGCAGCTAAGTGGGCTTAAGTAGGAGAAAAAGGAAAAAGATCTGGGAAGAGAAAGGGAGAGAGGTTAAGTATAAGTAGGTCTGCCATGAGTGGGCACAGGGAACACGATCAGAACGTAGACATGGAGAAGAAAGGGATAGGTCGAGAGAAGGGTGGTCAGGAGGAGGAGGAGAAGTGGTTAGAGTAAGCATTGTAATTAAAGCACAAATTGAGTCAGTGTGTACATACCTTATTGTAATAGTAAAAATAAGAATAGTCACGCTGCTCGAGCAGCGGCAGGAAAGTTGGATGTTGAGCGCGTGGGTTGAAGTGTATGAAGCCCTGATAAGCCTCAAAGTTAAACCTAAAAAGATGTCAACCACAAATTAGGAGAGAGAGGGGAAGCCTGTATTACTATGAAAAAAGCGAACTTAATCTCCCCAGAGGAGTCTAGGTAAAAGAGAAAGTTAAGAGCGACTGTTAAAAACATTTAAAGGTCTTGAAGTAGTTCATTGTGGTATTGGAATGTTAACAAGGCAATGTTAGGGCCTTAAAATGCAAAAACATTGGGGCTAGGGTAAACGGGAGACAAGCGTAAGGCAGAATCCGAGGCTCGGATTGTCGGCAATGACTCAATGTCAAAGACCAATTAGTGGAAAAGAAACGAAAAGTGAAACTGGTAGCATGTACCAGATGATGGCCGTGGTAGTGAACAGTAAAAATACGCTAACGTGAGCTCAGCAAGTATACACTTTAAGGAAAATTCCATGTGTCAAAAACGGCGGCCACAAAGTGCCCGTGAAAGCAGAAAACGAGATGAGCAAGTACGCGAGTGTATAAATAATTGATAGTACCAGCGGTGTTTAGAATTTAAATGAAAAAATAGTATTTAAATTTACGAATGGCCAAGTAAGAAAAGCCGATACCGGGGTGGACTAATCCACCAGAGTTAAGAACATACCTGAGCTGCGTTGTTTGTAGAAATGAGGTGAGTTGTCTGAGAGCGTCTAGTGGTCGGTGAGGACCCGCGCTCGTGTATTTGTGGTGAGAGGAAGCGCTGTAAAAGTAAACGAAGGACCAGAGAATGGGTCCATGGGATGGTATGGCGGCCATGTTGGGTGTGGGGGAGGGACATGTGACAGGAGTGGAAATACAGGTATGGCCACGGAGCACGTAGGACGGTGGCCATTTTAAGGTGGTGTGAGGCATTAGGGAAAAGATGGAGCATACAAGAACAGACAATAACCAAGGGGGGAGAGGCAAGGAGATATAATAAAAGGAAGTTTGTATAAAAAATAGTATAAAAAATAGGAGAGCAGCGTTGAGAAAGTTGGAAAGGGAGGAATAATAAGAAATTGGAAAGTATGTTATAAATAGCCGTAGGCTAGGAAGTGTGCCAGTGGGATGATGGACAGTAGTACTGTAGACACTCTGGAGGACAGAAAGGTAAGCTCTAAAAATGTGGAACAATGAGAAAGAAACCGGAGAGAGAGAAAGGTGATAGATGAGCTGTACAACTTGTCGGAGGTTGATAAAGTTACTTTGGTTACCAGTATGGTAGAATAGTTAAATTGGCGTGTACACATTGGTAGAAGTGATAAAACAATGACAAAGGTAATGGTGCCTGTGGAGAACGAGACTAAGAAATATAGTAACCCTATTCGACAGTCATGACGTCTCGTCTCGCATGGCCCAAAGCATTGGTGCCTGTGACATTCGAAACCATGAAGCACAATAACAAAGTACAATGGTTGCCTTCATACATGGATTAGAAAGCATTGGTGCCTACAAATTACATGAACGAACTGTGGTACCAAAATTCAATAATGTCATCAATACACGAATACATAGGTAAATTGGTTGAACACAGAGTAAAGGAATACATGTTAAAGAACAAGAAGAGGTGTACATAAGTGAACACGATGCAACATCAGATAAGCAAAGAACGGGCTACAGTGGTTATGTCAGAAAGACATGTAATTCTCGGTCCGTGTTGAGGCCTAGTTCGACAGCACGGAGTTTTATGATCCACTTTGCCTCGCATCTGCGCAGGTCCCTGGTTCTGTCTCCACATCTTGGTGAGTTGGGGACCTGAGCGATGCCATGGAATCTAACCTTTAAGAGATCGTTATCCCCGTGTGCAGTGTTAAAGTGAACAGCAAGGGGATAGTTAGTGTTGGCATTTCTAATGGCCCTGATGTGCTCCTGAATGCGTTCTTTCAGTGGGCGTATAGAGCTTCCAATGTAGACCAGACCACACACGCATATTAGGCAGTAAACAGTGTATTTTGTGTTACAATTGATAAAAGTCCTGATGTGGTACGTTTTTCCAGTGTTGTAGGAAAAGAAAAGGGTTTTGTTGAGGGCTAGCTGGCAGGATATGCAGCAGCCACATTTGTAAAAACCATTAGGTTTCTCTGGCATCCACCCCAAAGAGCGTGTGGGAGCGGAGGGGCAGAGAAAGCTAGGGCACAGGATGTTCCTAAGTGTGCGTCCCCTGCTGTGCACAATGGTAGGTGAGTCACCTACAGAGTCTTTGAGACATGTGTCCAGCAATAGCAAGTGCCAATGTTTCTTCAGAATCCGTAGTATTGTCCTGCTCGCAGAACTGTATTGGGTAATGAATGAGACTGGTCTTTGTCTGGAGAGCTTGTTCTTACCAGGATTATGAGGGCTCTTGATTAGTAGGTCGTGTTGGTTCTTGTTGAAAATACGTCCGCTAGCTCTTGAGAGGAGTTTGTTTGGGTAACCCCTGGCACGAAAACGGTGAGTGAGATTCCTGAGTTCTTGCTTAAAAACACCTGTGTCTGTGCAGTTTCGTCGAATCCTGACCATTTCCCCATATGGGATGGCCCTGATCTGTGTGAGAGGATGCGCGCTCTGGGCATGCAGGATGGAATTGCAGGCAGTGGGTTTCCTGTACAGTCTAGACATGATCTTGTTGTTAGTAGTGTACAGCAATAGATCCAAGAACTCAATCTGGGTAGTGTCCACTTTGTGGGTGAATGTTAAGTTAAAATCATTGATGTTGAGGTGTTCAATAAGTGAGTGTAAGTCAGGAATGTTGCCAGTCCAAATGGCAAGGATATCGTCAATGTACCTCCCCCAGTAGAGGATGTGTTGGGTAAGATGTGTCGGACATTTGGACCAGAGGTGTATTTTCTCAAATTGGCCCATGTATAGATTGGCATACGATGGAGAGAACTTAGCTCCCATGGCTACACCTTGACACTGCCGGAACCACCTTCCGTCATGTAGAAAAACATTATTTTCCAACACTAGTCGTGTGAGATCAAGTAGCATGCGTGTATGTTCAAAAAGTGTTGCATCACGGGCACTGAGCGCAAGTTGGAGCATTTCGAGACCCTTTTCCAGGGGAATGGATGTGTAGAGAGAGCTGACGTCAAGACAGATAAATACACAATCATCAGTCCATTCAATGTCTTCAAGTTGACACAACAGATCCCTAGTGTCCTGTATGTATGAAGGTAGGTTGCGTACTAAGGGTTGGAGAAAAGAGTCAATGTACTCCGAGATGTGTTCTGTGGGTGAACCAATCCCGGAAATGATTGGTCTCCCAGGAGGAAAGCCCCCTGGTTTGTGGATTTTAGGTAGGATGTATATGCAGGGAGCACGTGGTGCCTCCGAGTACATAAACCTGTACTCTAAGTCAGTTATAAGACAAAGATTCTTCCAGGACGTGAGTTTAGTTTTAATCAAATTGGTGATGTCAAATAGAGGGTTGGTTGGAACCACAGAGTAAGCCTGAGTGTCATGAAGTTGTCTGTCGATTTCAGCGATGTAGTCCATCTTGTTCATGATGACAACGTTGCCCCCTTTGTCAGCCTCCCTAATGACTATATCTGTGTAAGTAGAGAGTTTATACAGTGCTCGAAGTTCGTTGTGGTCGAGGTTTTTGTTTGGTCTGTGGGTGCATGTGTTCGCCTTGTCCTCTAGGATGTGAAGTTCTGTGCTAACTGCTTTGTAAAAGACGTCGATGTTGTTATCTGGAGGTAAGATGGGGACAAACATGGATCTGGGTCTAAGCCCACTGTCCACTTCCAAGTTCGGTGTAATGCTTAGTTCAGTCAGTAGTTCGTCAAAACTGAGTGATGACGAGGATGTATTGTCCAGGGAGAGAACCGTATGTATGTCCTGCAGGTCCCTAATGGATTGATTGCAGATGGGTAGTGCCGTGCGAATAGTTTTGTTAGTGTCTGGTTTGTTGTGGAAAAACTTCTTTAATTTAAGGTTGCGTATGAACTTAAAAAGATCTATGTGTATGGTGGTAAAATCCGGTGAAGAAGTAGGACAGAAGCCGAGACCTTTTTTTAGGACATTTATTTCATGGACGGATAGTTGTAAATTAGAGAGATTCATAACCTGTACATTCTCTTCTGCAACATTAGAGGTAAGCTGTAGGGGGTGACCTCTCATGGTCTCTGGATTTTCGCCGTCGAGCGAGTTGTCATGCCCTCCCTGGTGTTTACTGCGGTGTTTCTTGCCCCCCCTGCGGGTGGGTTTGTGTTTGTGCCTGACCTGTTGTAATTCTGTTGTAGTCCCTTTCTGTATCGGCCAAGTTCTTCTAAAAAAGAAGAACTAGACTGTTGGGTAGTGTTTTGTGGATGTGTGCTAGCAGAGGACCCTTCTACAGATGATTCCCCGCAGTCACTGGATAGGTTAGAAATGTCGGATAAGCTACCCGCGGTGGAACCTGCAGGCGTGTTGGATTTGGTGTGTCTGTTGCCGGATTCTTTGTTGACCTGATCAAATTTACGTGCAAAAGTATAAATCCTGCCATTGGTGTAATCGTTGTCATCTCTGACCAATTTACGCATTTTTTTGTCTTTAATGTATAGTTGATACCCCGTGAGTATCTCCCTCATAATGGTATAGTTTTTGTCAGTAGCTTCTGGGAGGTTGAGATTTTTAATCTCCTCCTCCAGGGATGTGATGTCCTGTAGTAGTTTGTTACGTTTTCTATCAGCATGTTTAATCAATATATTGATCATGCTAAATGAGGTGGATGAAATAAGGTGTTCCCATTCCCCAAGTAAGTCGGGGTCAAGATCTTCAAAGGATGGAAATATAATCACACGTAGTCCTCTAGGGACTTGTTTGAGTTCCAAGTAGCGTTTAAGTGTGGTAATATCCCACCAGCGGGATAGTTCTTGTTTCCTCAGTCTTTCTAATTTGATAAATTTATGTCTCAGTCCCTCCTTGAGAGGTGAGGAGTTCGTGGTGTGTGGTGCTAGAGGTTTTTTGGAGAATAACTCTGCAGCTAGGGTGTCCCGGTTGTCATCAAATAAAGCCATGTTTAGAAACCTGAGACTGGGGTATGCCTTCCGATCAGAAGAAATACAAATAGTACAGTACAAGAAGTTAATGTTAACTAATGTTAACTAGAGTGCGGCTCACCCTATTCTGACAAAATATAAAATAAAGATACACTAGGGTAGTAGGGGTGATTGCAGCCGCACTTCTAGGCAGTACAACAATGATTAGAGACAGGTATATGCGATGAAGCAAAGTCTGGTGCAGCTTGGCCCAGTGCTTAGATATTTTTTTAAATAGAAATGTCCTTTTTATCTGATATGGTTTGCCAGGCTTGTATTTTATTCTTTTACCTATAATGTGTTTTTACATAACTATAAGGTGCGATTTTCCAGTAGGGAACTGCTTATGTGTAAATATTTCTCTTTTCTTTTTTCTCTCCTTTTTAATCTTTTATGACTTAAATTGTTTATCATGTAGCTTGCTGTTCCTTTTTTGTGTGATGTGCTTTTATGGTATTTATATTTACCGAAATAAAGCTAATGAATGAATGAATGAATGTAATTTGTAGGCACCAATGCTTTCTAATCCATGTATGAAGGGAACCATTGTACTTTGTTATTGTGCTTCATGGTTTCGAATGTCACAGGCACCAATGCTTTGGGCCATGCGAGACGAGACGTCATGACTGTCGAATAGGGTTACTATATTTCTTAGTCTCGTTCTCCACAGGCACCATTACCTTTGTCATTGTTTTATCACTTCTACCAATGTGTACACGCCAATTTAACTATTCTACCATACTGGTAACCAAAGTAACTTTATCAACCTCCGACAAGTTGTACAGCTCATCTATCACCTTTCTCTCTCTCCGGTTTCTTTCTCATTGTTCCACATTTTTAGAGCTTACCTTTCTGTCCTCCAGAGTGTCTACAGTACTACTGTCCATCATCCCACTGGCACACTTCCTAGCCTACGGCTATTTATAACATACTTTCCAATTTCTTATTATTCCTCCCTTTCCAACTTTCTCAACGCTGCTCTCCTATTTTTTATACTATTTTTTATACAAACTTCCTTTTATTATATCTCCTTGCCTCTCCCCCCTTGGTTATTGTCTGTTCTTGTATGCTCCATCTTTTCCCTAATGCCTCACACCACCTTAAAATGGCCACCGTCCTACGTGCTCCGTGGCCATACCTGTATTTCCACTCCTGTCACATGTCCCTCCCCCACACCCAACATGGCCGCCATACCATCCCATGGACCCATTCTCTGGTCCTTCGTTTACTTTTACAGCGCTTCCTCTCACCACAAATACACGAGCGCGGGTCCTCACCGACCACTAGACGCTCTCAGACAACTCACCTCATTTCTACAAACAACGCAGCTCAGGTATGTTCTTAACTCTGGTGGATTAGTCCACCCCGGTATCGGCTTTTCTTACTTGGCCATTCGTAAATTTAAATACTATTTTTTCATTTAAATTCTAAACACCGCTGGTACTATCAATTATTTATACACTCGCGTACTTGCTCATCTCGTTTTCTGCTTTCACGGGCACTTTGTGGCCGCCGTTTTTGACACATGGAATTTTCCTTAAAGTGTATACTTGCTGAGCTCACGTTAGCGTATTTTTACTGTTCACTACCACGGCCATCATCTGGTACATGCTACCAGTTTCACTTTTCGTTTCTTTTCCACTAATTGGTCTTTGACATTGAGTCATTGCCGACAATCCGAGCCTCGGATTCTGCCTTACGCTTGTCTCCCGTTTACCCTAGCCCCAATGTTTTTGCATTTTAAGGCCCTAACATTGCCTTGTTAACATTCCAATACCACAATGAACTACTTCAAGACCTTTAAATGTTTTTAACAGTCGCTCTTAACTTTCTCTTTTACCTAGACTCCTCTGGGGAGATTAAGTTCGCTTTTTTCATAGTAATACAGGCTTCCCCTCTCTCTCCTAATTTGTGGTTGACATCTTTTTAGGTTTAACTTTGAGGCTTATCAGGGCTTCATACACTTCAACCCACGCGCTCAACATCCAACTTTCCTGCCGCTGCTCGAGCAGCGTGACTATTCTTATTTTTACTATTACAATAAGGTATGTACACACTGACTCAATTTGTGCTTTAATTACAATGCTTACTCTAACCACTTCTCCTCCTCCTCCTGACCACCCTTCTCTCGACCTATCCCTTTCTTCTCCATGTCTACGTTCTGATCGTGTTCCCTGTGCCCACTCATGGCAGACCTACTTATACTTAACCTCTCTCCCTTTCTCTTCCCAGATCTTTTTCCTTTTTCTCCTACTTAAGCCCACTTAGCTGCCCACTATCTACTACCCTGACCGCACGGCCCAGGTAGGAATTCCTGACCTTGGCTCCTAAGCGGCCCTTCCTCGTTACTTATGTACTTTGTCTGGCTCTGTATTTTCATCTTTAATTGTTTTTTACACACATACGTACCTGATTTCTCTTAGTCCTATTTTACTCCTGTATCTATCACACTTCATCCTCTAGTCTTTGTACACTCCGTCCACACCGGTAGGACCTTCTTTTCGGTATTTTTACTCGCAAATTCTAGTCACAAATTCATGTTGACTCACTCCACCTGATGTGTACTTAGTATCACACTTCATCGTTTAGTTTTTGTACACCCCTTTCACACCGGTAGGGCCTTCCATTCGATGTCTTTACTTGCAAACTCAAATCACAGACTCATGTTGACTTACTCCACCTGATGTGTACTTTGTAGCAAACGGTCCCTCTCACACTGCTCGTTTTGCCATGTTTTAGTCACATCCTAATTAAGTTTAGACACCAAACATTAGTCACTGCACCAGGTTTTGGACTCTTTTTTTCCTTGATCACCAAAGAACCCACTATTGGATTCCTCACACTTGTACATACCAATGTTTGCTCTTATTACTATTCTTTGCAGCCTTGATGAAGTCACTTGTGTGACGAAACACGTGTTGGCTGTATTTCTCTGATGACATCATGATTTCTAATTTCCACAATTAAAGACACCATCTAGCAACAAGACTCAAGATTGTCTCTTTACCTATACTTCTTCAAAACCTTCAACGTACCACCGGGGATCCCTTATCCTCACTACATGATTGGACAATATATTCTGTGTGCTGTGGCCAATTTGTTTCAATTTTGATCCCTGAAATATATGACCCATGTTGCAGACTCTAAACGTATACCGCTAGATGATGATCAGTGCCAAGTATAACCCTTGACTGAACCACTTTGTATGGCTAAATTCTTTTTTAATGGATTTTATTGGGTTTGCATCATCAGACAAACAGTAATACAAGTCTATTCCTTCTTTCTCAAAACATCCATATCTCTACATCTCGAACTCCTCCCCACCTACCAGAGCCATGCCCAAAAGAAATCCGTACATCAGGTAGTTTTGTTATCCATAATCACCTTATTGTTACATGCATATACAGGGGGGCCCAAAGTGCACATCAAGAAGTTGTGTCATTGTGGTGCACAGTGTGAGAAATCTGTTTGTGCTTGCATCCACAATTGTAGCTAGAGGCTGGAGCCGGTGATCCCCTTGGGAATGTTGTTTGTAATGGGATATCTGGGTCTCTGAAGTAATCCACTAGTGCTTCCCAAGCTCGGGATGTTTCTAGCGAACTTCTGCGCTGTTTAGCTTCTCTCAGCAGTACCTCCCCTAATACCGCGCCCATCTCTCAAGTTCCCTATGCCAAGTAGTAGGAGAGGGAGCACAGGGGCCTTCCAATGTCTGAAGATTTCCTCTTTCCTAGTATAAAGGCCAAGTCCTTAAAGGTATTTGTAACCTTGGTCTTGGAGGCGTGTGGAAACTAGCTCACCAAGCAATGTCTCGAGGAGCAGGGAATCTCCCTCATGGTGATGTCAGCAAACACTGTTGTTGTCTCTTCCCAGTAAACAGTCAGCTACGGCCAGCTCAAGAGTGTGTACATAAGCCCTATCCTGACCTCACCACATCTCAGACTTGCTGCACCAGCTGTGTTGAATTATCTATTTATTGGCCCTGGGGTTAGGTACGCCCTGTGTAGGATATAGAAGTGTATTAATTTGAATCAGACGTTCCTAGTTACCTTTGGTACCCTTTCCGGGAGGGTTGCCCAGCCAGCTTCAGGCATGGGCATCTCCAGGTCCTCCTCCCAACATGTTTGCAGGGTTTCTATGGACTCAAGTATGTCTTCCCTTATTGCCTTATATAGGCATATGACTTCTTTGACAGAACCCGATGAGGAAACAATATATTGACAACTTTTATGAGACCATGGTTCCAACATGCCAGTTCCCCAGTGCTTGCAGATTGAGGTCGTCACTGTTCTGTGAAGTAGGGATCGGTCCTGTGATAGATCAAATTCTGAGCAAAAATCCTCAAACGGGAGGAGCTCCTCAGCACGCAACAAGTTCCCAATCCTCAACACCCCCTTGGTTGTCCAACATTGATACATTACTCAAAATTCATGGGTGTCACTATCTAAAGGGTGACCCATTCTCAGCAATACCATTGATAATCAATGAAGCTCTAAGACAAATGTCCCACTTGCTATGTCCAGAGTTTGCCAGCCATTGTGTAAACCACTGAAGTTGTGCTGCTAAGGAAATACGACTCAAACTCATGCACTGCCATTCCTTCCTCATTCCCCAGGTGCTGCAATGTGGACAGTGCAACCCTTCTGCAGCTGAATTCCCATATGAATGCAGTGGTCAGCGAGGCTACCTCCTGAAACAGTGCACAGAGAATCCACACCAGTAGCACTGCAAAGAAATATAGCAATAGGGGAAGGGTGACCATCATAAGCAGTGCTACTCACCATGCTAACAATAAGAGAAGCATCTTCCAGAAATCAGTGCTCATTCTAAATACCCTACTGGCCATTCCCAAATTCCCCTCTAGGAGATCAGCCTAGTCGTAAAAGATTTTGACACCCAGGCATGAAAGACATCAAGGCTCCTACTTTACCATCTCTAGTCCTTCAGGTGGGTTGCGATTGGCCACCATCGGGAGCAACCTTGACTTTTGCCAATTCATACTCAGTTGAGATAGTAAGCCAAATTCCTCTAGCAGGGCAGTGGCACCCTCCAAATCCGTTGTCACATTCCGAAGGAAGACTAAGAGTTCATCAGCATGCAAGGCAATGCAGTGATGATGCTCACCAGTCTTTATGCCCTCACATGGCTGGCCAGTGGTTCCTTGGCCAATGCAAACAGTAAGGGTGCATCCCTGAGTGGTCCAGCCCTCTACTTCATAGCTCACTGATATGGGATGGCCTGTGCGGACTCTGGCTATGGGGTCGATGTATAGCAGTCTGGTCCGGGCAAAGAATACATGTCCTAACTGTAGGCGCTCCATGACAACATATAGAAAATCCCACTTCAAGCTGTCAAAGGCTTTTTCTATATTGACTGCAAACACCTCTGTTTCTCTATGGTCACATGTATCAGCCGCCATCAAAGTCAAGAGGTGTCTGATATTGAGTGCCGTGTTGTGGCAGGGAGTACACCTTGCTTGATCAGGGTGGACTAGTTTGGTCATAAGTGGAAGAAGTCTGGAAGCCAAAACCCTCCTGAGGGTTTTGTAGTTGATATTAAGCATCAACAGTGGTCGATAGGCTTTGCAGTCATAGGCAGGTTTCCCTGGTTTCTACAGTGGAAACACCAATGCCTCTCTGGAGGAATTTAGTAGGCATCCCATGTCTCTAGCTGCTTTATACAGATCTACTAGCTTGGGGGCTAACTGTTCAACATACTTGACATAGAACTCGATGGAGAACCTGTCTGTTCAAGGTGTTTTGTCTTGCGGTAAGCTCTTTATCACCGCTTGTGTCTCCTGCAGGGTTATGTTGCTGCCCTGTCTCTCAGCCTCTTCGTTTGTGATAGGGTGTAGAAGAAATGGTGCTAGGAAAGCATTTATTGACCCTTTATTGTATGCAAAAGCACTTGTGTACAAGCAGGTGTAATAGTGACTGAAGTGTTGGTTAATTTCCCCCTGCCTTTACAGCTGGGTCCCTTCCTCAGCCTCAAGCTCCACTATAATCAAGCCTCTCTTAGCCGGATTAGCAAGCCAAGCCAAGAGGGAGCTAGTGCAATTGTCCACTGTGTGCACCCGCACCATATCATTTCTCGACCTGCAATGCAAATCTCTGTTTAGTGTCTAGCAAGGCTTGCTGTAAGTCTGGGCAACCTGGCCCGCATCTCTCGATTTCTCTCAGTTCCCACTCTGTAACCAGGCCTTCTTGTAGTAAAGTACTTTTGACCCCCACTGTCAGACCTACCATCCTTAGAGTGCTCTCCCCTAACTTTTTGCTTCTACTTCCCAGGTTGTTGCTGTGTGCTGGACTCTGTTTTTGCTGTTTTTATTACTCTAGGCACTTTACCACTGCTGACCAGTGCTAAAGTGCAGGTGCTCCCTAAGTGAAATTGTATGTGTAATTAGCTTTTCCATACTTGGCATATTTGATTTACTAGTAAGTCCCTAGTAAAGTGTACTAGTGGTGCCTAGCGCCTGTAAATCAAATGCAATTAGTGGGCCTGCAGCACTGATTGTGCCACACACATGAGAAGCCCTGTAAACATGGCTCAGACCTGCCACTGCAATATCTGTGTGTGCAGGTTTCAACTGTCAATTCGACTTGGCAAGTGTACCCACTTGCCAGGCCTAAACCTTCCCTTTTTATACATGTAAGGTACCCCCTATGGTAGGCCCTAGGTAGCCCCATGGGCAGGATGCAGTGTATGTTAAAAGTAGGACATGTACTGATGCATTGTTACATGTCTTAACAGTGAAATTCTGCCAAATTTGTTTTTTTCACTGTTGCAAGGCCTATCTCTCCCATAGGTTAACACGGGGGCTGCCTTTAAATACCTTGTGCAGTTTCCCTTTGGGAGCAGTTAGAGATCTGGAGTTTGGGGTCTCTGCACTCACAATTTAAAAATACATCTTTTAGTGAAGTTGGTTTTTAGATTATTAGTTTGAAAATGCCACTTTTAAAAAGTAGACATTTTCTTGTTTAAACCATTCTTTGACTCTTCCTGTTTGTGGATTCCCTGTCTGGGTAAGACTGACATTGGGCTGTTTGTGAATTGTCTCTAAACCGTGACACAAAGGGAGCTAGGATGTAGCCTGCATATCCCGAAGAGTCATGTTGGCTAGAGTGGAGGGATGAGTGGTCACTTACACTGAAAGGGCTATGCCTGCCCTCACACAATGCAGTCTCCAACCCCCTGGTGTGTGTCTGGGGCCTGGCCTGGGCAAGGCAGAATCCTGTAAACAACAGAGACATCGCTTTGAAGTTGGGCAACTTCAAAGGCAGAAAGGTATAGAAGTATTGGACCCAAAACTCCAGAGTAGAGATTTCTTCAAGATCACTTCAAGGATTCAAGAGGAACCTCTGCCAGGAGAAGAGTTGAAGAGCTAAAGGAGAGGTGCTGCCCCTGCCTGTGACTGTGTTTTGTTGGGCTATCCTGCAGTTGCTACTTCTGCCTGAGAAAGGGGACAAATACTGGACATTGTGGTATATTCCTGCTTGAAAGGTATCTCCAAGGGCTTGGACAGAGCTTGCCCCCTCTTCAGAAGTCTCAGGGCCATCAAAGACTTCCTCTGCCAGCACCTGGACTCTCTGCTGAGACTCCTGCTCTGTCAAGTGGTGCCTAATCCAGTACCTGGGCCCTTGAAAGGAGAAGCTGGTAGAAAATCAAGAAAAACCAAGTGCACTGACTTTGGATGACCCCGGACTGACAACGCTGCCTGATTCCGCGATGCCGCCTGCAACTGAAGCCGTGGTCCTCGCTGGAGTGCGAAAACCCCCCAGGCCCGACGCTGCAGCAGCCTCACCAAAGTCCGCGATTCTGTGAGTCCCGAAGTGCTGTGTCACCAACATCCTAGACACCCGACTTCACCGCACCACACCGTGACTGCCGGATATCAACTCCGCCAGAAGTGCACGGATCCAAAGCTTTGCACCGACATCGCCTCACCTCCACCGCTCCGCAGAAAGGACCTGACGCCTCTTCATGTCACCTCCACTCCTTTGCTCCACAGCACCGGAACCAACACTACATTGGATGCAGTGACGCTGAGATCCCCGACTCTGTGCACCGGCTTGTTTCCTCATTTTCACAAGGTATTGTACCTGGGGGTTCATGTGACTCCATGACTGGCGCCATTAGCGTCTGACTGTTGGGAATGACTCTGTCACGACACCGTGATATCACCTATTCGAAGCATTTGTGTTTCTAAGTGCTATATTGAAGTTTATTCATTTAAAAATTCATAACTTTGCTTGTTGTATGTTGAACTTATGTCATTTCAGTCTTGTTTTGCTCAGATAGATATTGGCTATTTTTCTAACCTGGTGATGAGCCATTTTGAAGTGTTTTCACTGTATTACTGTGTCTGTTGGTACAAATACTTTACACATTGTCTCTGGGTTAAGCCTTTCTGCTCGTGCCAAGCTACCAATGGGGGAGCAGGGGTGTTTCTCCTTTGCCCTGACTAGAATGAGGGTCCTTGCTTGGACAGGGGGTAACCTGGCTGCCAACCAAAGACCCCATTTCTAACACCCACCAAGTCAGCTATGCACTTCTCTCTGATCAATGTTTTAAAGGCATGGGGGGATTACACCATGCCAATGTTGTCCTCAAAATATTGCCTTATATTGTCCCTGATCGCTTCTCAATACATATGATCCTCTAATGATTCAGGTTTCATTCTTCACATAAGGATGCAGGGCTTAGGATGCTCCTATTTCAATTGGGTGAGGACCGGGTTATGGTCTAAGATTGTTCTCAAACGTATTCTACATTATGCACTAAGCTGTAAATATCAGGGGGGCAGATGAACATTCCCAGGCATAAATGTAATTTGTGGATACTCAAGAAAAAATAATGAGTCCCTTGTATGTCTTTGCATCTGGCACAAGGTGTCTATTAGCCCCCATCTTATTTGCCAGTCGGTGATGAGATGGGCCGTCTGGGTCATTGGTGATTCTCTCAATGGAGGGTGGGACCAGTCAACACTAGTGTCTGCTACACAATTAAAGTCCCCCCTTATGATGGTCGAGTGTACTAGGTAAGGGACCAGAGGCCCGACAAACCAGCCAGGAATGCCCCCTGATCTGCAGTTGAGGCATATATGTTCACGATCGCTATGTCACAAACGTCTAGTCGGCCTGCCACCACCACACAGCTACCCACTGAGTCGACCAAGGCCCCTGTGTGTTGAAAAGGGACCCCTTCACATATCCAAATTAATGTTCCCCTTGCATAGGCTGAATTGGTAATATAGTTAGCCTGGCCTCTCCACCTCCTATGGAATATTACCCCTTCCTTGGCTGTTAACTGTCTCTCTTGCAATAGCACATCGTGGACTCCCCTTCTGTTTGGATAGGAAAATACTTTATAACATTTTGTCATTGCATGCATCCCCCTAATGTTCCAAGATAGGAGCTTGTAAGTCATGGAGGTTGCTGTCTCAAAAATGTATGTTGAAGCAATCACAACCATCCTCTGACTCCAGCCCTACAGCATGACATTGTCATCCAATGCTGTGGCAGGGATAAGTAAGCCAATGTGTCACGACTCATGCTCTCCCAATTAACAAACAACATTCATCCCAACTCCCACTACCCAGGACAAGCATATAATGACCCCCCCATCCATTCAAACATTCAACCAAACATCAATCCCTCATGGAAGAATCCACATGTAATTCTAGCTAGGGGGTTGGGGCTGTTCTGTGTGCCACATTAGGTTCCCCCACCCGGCATCAACAGGGAAGAAAGAATCTGCTGGCTCAGGGGATTAGGACACTCTTCCCCCACTCAATAGGTTGCTCACTGTATAAGCTTATTGCTCACTGTATAAGCTAAAGCAAACATCCATACACTGCACTAACATGATAGCTGTGCCAGATAATTTTCTCAGAGGTTCCAGGTGTTACCATAGGCAGTTCTGTAGTTAAGTCCTCAGATGAACTGGACCTGCGGCCTGAGTCCTGAGAGACCTCATTCTCCATTGTAGATGGGGGGGGCGTGCTCCCTGCCAGTCATCGATGCTACTACTTCTATCACTTTCCGCTGCTCTTATTGGACTTTCTCTCTGGGAGGGGCCACTCTACTGTGATTTTTGGTTGTTCTCTTTGATCTGGCTCTTCAAGATTATTTTCCCTGAGATTTCTGACTAAGTCCAGCCTGTATGTGCTGGTCGAGCCAGCTCCATACCACCTATGGGGTCTGGAAGAATTGCACCCCATCTGCTGTTGCGACCCGTAACTGTGCAGGGAGCATCATTGCGTATTGGAACCCCAACTGTTTAAGTTCCTTCTTTGCATCTAGGAAGGTGGAGCGCTGTTTCTGCACTTCCCTTGTGAAGTCTGGGGAGATCCTGACCATGCTGTCTTCGATTGTGAGGGATCCTTTCTGCCTGGCTTGGCTCAAAATGTGGTCTTGGTCTTTATAGTACAGTAATCTGGTCACAACCAGTCGTGGCAGAGCCACTTGAAGTGGAGGCCTAGATAGTAGTCTGTGTGTTTGTTCCAGAGTAAAAAATGGGGAAAGGCCCTCTGTCTCCACTTCTCCCCGGATCCAACGTTCTAGATAGTCCAACATATTGTCCCCTTCTACTCACTCTGGTAGGCTCACTACTCGTAAATTATTTGCGTCTATTTTTTACACCCTACGCTCACAGCTCCAGCATTCGAACCTTTGCCTCCATGATGGTGAGTCTATCATTTCTTGACACCAGAACTAGGGGGACTTCTACTAAGTCTCTCTCCGATGTGGGACGCGCTGTGTCAGGCAGCGGTGGTCGTCCCTCAAGACCCCCAGATCAGCCACTAGAGAGTCTATTTTGGTTTCCAGCACCTCACTGGAGACTGTTATGGCTTGTAGGATGTGTTGAAGAGCGGGACATTCAGAAGGTCTAGGATATGGGGCATGGTCCTCATCATCTAATAAGGTCTCCAAGGTTTCCGCCATATTTATACCACCAACGTCCATTTCCTTCTTACAAGTGACTTTCCCCATGGTGGCAAGGAGTCAGGTGATGTTGTCCATGTTTTGGAATGTGTTCCCTCTTTTTCAGTAGTTAGTCAGGAAGCTACTGACTTGCCAGCGCGGGAGGAAGATTGCCAGAGTGTGGGGGACTGCATGCCAGCACTTAGTCCAGGAGACCCAGTGTGCTGCTCAGGATTGATGGTCTCCATGGACCTGCCTGGCCACTTCCCTCGCAGCTCAGGAGTTGAGTACTGTGGTCACCAGAGCACTAGGAGGGCCAAGGACAACAGAGGGGTCCAACAGATAACTATTCTGGCAACTAAAATGTACAATTGATCTTCAACCCAGGGGGTGCCTATAAGGAAGGCCAGTGACTTGGTTTGTGCCAGAGCCCCTTGACCTCTAGCGTGCCGCAACCCTCTGGTGGGTCAACTCAAACTTGAGTCCAGGGGCATCTCTGCCAAAGTAACTGTTCTTCACCTCTGTCACAGTGTGATAGGGAGACTGTTTTGTTATATAAACAGTGTCCGTGGTACACTCGGTGAGAGGAGCACTTCATGCCAGGTGATCATGGAACCGCTGTTAACTGTGACTGAGATGCAGCCCAGCTGACTCCGACCTCTATCCTGCTAAGGAAAATAACCTGTAAACTTAGGGGCACTGCCGCAGCATCACTTTTAGGGGCTTATTCACAATATTTTGCTGCAGGGCAGTGCAGCAGAGTTTCTTGCTGTGCTGCCCCCATGTCAAAAGAAAAGGGCAGGAATGTGCCCTATAGGAATGCACTGTATCTATGGGACTCAGCACATTCCTTTCGTTTCCACCTGAGCTGGCACACAATTGACTGCCATGCTGCAATGCAAGCACCCTTGCATCATGGTAGTGTAGCATGATGTGTAGGCTTTTGACACATTCCCAGGTTTACAAATCCTTGTAAATCTGGGGATGTGTCAAAATCCATGGGTGTTGTGTGGGAACACCCACAGCAACGCCTATGGAATGCCTCTTTGATGCAGTGTAAGGCAACACAACGGCTTGTTCTGCGATGTCTTTCTCCATATCTACAAAGCCATGAAAAGCCACACAAAGTGACTTTGTGTGGCCTTGTAGATATGAGTCTGCAGCCTGCACAGCCGGTGCATCACAAAAAGTGATGCACTGACGCACAAGCCTCTTGTAAATATGTCCCTTAGACCAGCTTCCTGACACCTAGGACCGGTATGGGAGTTAGACTATCCCAACTGATCTAGCAGAGGGTACTCCCACTATCATTTCTTTAGCATAGTATTAGATACAGATAGGAGTAAGCCAATATAAGTAACAATTAACAATTGAATTGTTTATACCGTTTACCATTCTAACAGTGCTGATTACAGTAACGTCTCATCTTTCTAATAATAACAGCTCATGTTTCTTTGCAAGAATTTGTTCATTTCAATAAATAGTTGAAAATGTTTTTTTGTATATTTCTTGTGTTTACCTTGGGCGTTCAAGAATGACCAAATGAAAGGGTGGATCTGTTTCCACGTGTTCCTTGGGAGTCAGAGTGTTGTGTTTGAGAATAACAACAACATCTATTACTGAGGTCAGTTTAGGGTTTGGATGTGGTACTGTGAGCTAGCTGAAACAAACCAACAAATACTAATTATATATGCAGACTGATGGCCAAATTTATGGTCTGGTTTGTGTCGCTCTTCCACCACACAATCTGGTGCAAGAGCGATGCAATCCTTAAGTCAGGTTTACGAAGTCATGCAAGGCCCCCTTGCATTGCCCTGCGTGGCTTCATAAATCTCGACTAATGTAAGGCAGAACAAATCGCTACATTACTCTGCGACATGGAGGCTTTTACATGGATGTTGTGTGGATGTTCCCATGCAACATTCATGGATTTTGACGTATGTGCACCAGCACAGGGGTAAAGGACAAGAATGTGCATTTTTGCCCTTTCCCTGTGATGCAGGGCAGCACAGCAAGGTGACTTGCTGTGCTGCCCTGCACCAAAAAGCCCATAAATATGGGCCTAAGTCTCTATATCCTGAGGTTCTCATTGTTATGTACACAGTCCTTCTAACCTTGTTGGAACTGTACAACAACCAAGAAGCCCCAAAATATGTCAAGGAAGGCAATTATTATGCGATGGACACTACTATGGCAGGACAGACAGTTATGCCAGGGACAAACCCCATATAATGGAAGGCAATACATATTTTTGGTAGTCTTTGACACCAGGAAGACCTTCAGGGAGAAACATTATGCCAGGCACATATGGAGCCAAACACACACACACAAATCTACATTGATATAGACAAAGATGCGTGCTGAGTGAGGCTCTGAAGAGAATCTTAACCTTGGATCTAACTCCTTAGCTCCTGGGCTGTTCATGCGCTCAACTCATACACTTTCCCTCTGGCTCCAGTGGCAGTTAGGTGACTCATCTCTGGCTCATGCTGTGTCAACGCTTGACACTCTTCTGTCCTGGCTGTGACTAGTTGTGATGCAACATTTCCAATTCCTTTGTGACTTAAGACCCTTATATTGGTTTGGCCGACAGACTCCTTGTAGTTCTTGAGATAAGCAGTGCTGTCTTCTTTAATGTCTATAATTTCCTCTACATAATGTACTGGGCGGAGCTTCACTTTGAAGAAATAATTCAAAGGGATTCATAAGCTACTAGTAGCTCCCGGTCTACTCAATGGAGACCCATACACAGAGATCACATGCTATGATGTAGTGGTTCCAGACGCATGGGTGAGCATCTAAGCTAATTTAAGGAAGCAGCATCAGTAAAGGAAGACATATAGACTGTAGTGAATAAAGGGCAAACGTCTGGTGAGTGAGAAGCTAGTGGTTAGGCAGGTGCAGGGAGCTGAAGAGAGAAGTAGATTTCGAGCTCTTTCCTGAAGACGGAAAGAATAGAAGCTGTCCAGGTTAAGGTAGGTCATTCCAGAACTTGGAAGCATAGAAGTAGATTGGTTGTCTCTTGTTTGCCCTTTTTTTGCGATGATGAATGCCATTTTCAGGTGTGTTGGTGTGGGTGACTTTGCAGATGAAATGGAAATCCTTGAATGCAGGGCTGATGTAGTTCATTGAGATGGGTTTAGCCACCTAACAAATGTGCACTTGATGGAAGTCACGCAGCATTTACTCTATTTTGCTTCAACACTCTCTTTTTTCAAACCTTTTTTTTTGTTGCAAAACATTGCCATTGCTTCCTGTGTTGCTCATCCACATACACGGACTATTTTACTTATGACTGGAATTTACTTTTTGTGTCATTCAGAGAAGCCAGTATCACATTTAACGTATGTATTCATTTGTTAAACACATTTGTAGTTTGCTCTGTACTGCAAAGGATCCACCTCCAAATGTAAAAGTGGACATTAGAATATGTCTTTGCACTTTACATATAAGTCCACAGCACTGACTACTGGAGAAATTGCTATCATGTAAACTAATATGTAGGTAATTCCTTTATAACAAGGGATCAATTGGATGTTTTATACACTTAATCATTATTAATTATTTTGAGTGTTTTGTAGAGCCCTAACAAATTTCCTTACTGCCTCTGCAGAGTGATATCCTACCAAAGAGGTAATGAATGAGAGAGTTTCGCACAAGGGACAGAGTGTCCTCCAACAGTTGGAGGTCTTTCTCTCTTCTAACAGGGATATGCCCCTGTCTGGGGACCTTCTTGGAGAAGTATAGGTCCCTGCAACCTAACATAGAAAAGCTATGAGGACTTGTAGGCAAGCTAAGTTGCCAATATTAAACTTTAAAGAGAAACCAAGCATCTACATTCTAGGGGTTGTGAAATTTGCATAATTTCCTTTTGCATAATTATGCAATATGTTGGAAAAACTAAACAAACTGTAAACCTAACCGTTAGTCCTATTTTGCAGGGTGAAATGCACCCTCATGTCCATTTCGGATGTGAGTGCCTATTTGACACTAAATAAAATTGTGTTCTGTTCCTGTGCGTCGGTGATAGGATTTTTCGGGAATGTATGAAAATGTATACAATGTGGTGTATTGGTGTAATTTTGAGAATTTCACGCAGTAAGCACAAAACAAATTGGTGGAAATTATGCCAGATTATGTCAGCTTCATAAAAGATTTCACCTGGGACTACTTTGTTTTATAGTGAGATGAGTCACTAACAGAGTCCTAGCAAGGGTTATATGGACCCCAATGCAAACATGAAAAACAGCCTTGTCCCAAGCTTCTGCAATCAGCATCAGTTGTTGGCTATGCTTAACTAGCTGATAAAGAGGGTCCTCCACATACCACAAGACGCCAGTGCCACTGCACCTGCTGATCTTTTATACTCTCATCCCACAGATCTATCCTATCCAAGTCCTGCTCCCTTATTTCTCAAAACAGACTGTGTCGGATTTACAGCCTAAGCAGTGTGAGTAAAGTACACCCCTAATTCAGTAGTCCAATAAACGCCCAGGAATTTCATGGTTTGACAGATGCACATAGGGAGCCTCACATGAGAGCATTCTGTTACATTCACTTACGAGGACCACTGATCTCCAGCAGGACCCCATTGCACAGAAAAATACCCTGCACAAAAACTTGTTTCATGCAGAATTTCTGAATGCAAGCCTATATAGCTGCTTCTAAACGTGGTTAACCTTCTCGCAAGCAACATAGGGTCAGGGTTACTAAGGCCTTGCGTTGCTGTTGCCATTGCGTCATGCAAGACAATGGAAGGCAATGTAAATCCTTAAATGGGATTTACTGAGCCACATAAAGCCACCTTGCAGGCTCTATGTGGTTTAGTAAATCTAAGGTAACACAACGTAGCACGTTTCGTTGTCTTTCCTTACCTGCAATGAAGCAGCGTTCTATGGGTGGAGTGTATCCACCCATGGATTTTAGCGCATTCCCAAGATTTACAAAGAGTTGCAACCCTGGGAACACTTCAGAATGGTCGGCCTCCCAAATCAAGATGTAACAAGGAGAAATATCTTTATTTCTCCTTGTTGCTTCCCTTTTTTATTTGTGATGCTTTCAACACCACACATAGACTAAGAAAAATGCCTTTAAGGATTGTTTTGTGCAGGAAGGTGCTCCTACCTGTCTGTAATACAGGCACCCTTGCATCATGGTGAGGGGTGCTTGCACTGGTGCTAGGCAGCACCTAGTGCGCCAGCGCAGGGAGACAACAGAAATGTGTCATATCTTAGTATTATATGGTGCATTTCTGACCTCTCCCTGCCATACGATGCAACACAGTGCAGCAAGTTGTTTTGCTGCGTTATGTTGCGTGATGTCTTAGTTAAATCTGCCCCCTAATTTTCTTCCTGGCAAATTTTCACACTCACACATTTATTTTCATGTCTTGCCCACACCGTAGTAATAGTTTGACTGGTCCTTGTTGCTTTTTATGCTTTCACAGCCTCATAGATATTTTGTTTCACTATTTTGGCTCTACTATTTGAGGTCATGTTTACTCTTCATCATTATGTTTTGTTGCAGTTTTGCACTGGTCTCAGGCATTTGTTTTCAAGTTTTGAAAATAATTTTTTCGGAAACCACATTCAACACTATTTTCTAGGGTGAAATGCATCCTCATCACCATTTTGGACACAAGAACAAATTGTGCACTGAAAAAATAGCACTATTTGCTCCTTTGCTCCTATGAAAGGATTTTCCCCAATTTGCTTCATCTGTTTTCCTTCCACTCTCCTCCGTGGTTGTTTCTGTATGGGTTACTCTCACATCATATCCACCTCTTGTAATGCAGGCACCCTTGCACCATGGCGCAAGGGCGGCTTCTTGGAGCTAGACAGCACATAGTGCGCCAGGGCCGAAGAGAGCAGAAATGAGTCATACCTTAGTAGATAGGGAGCATTTAAGCTCGCGTCTGGTCATACAACGCAACATAAACCTTCCCCATCATTTTCTTCTTCTTAAATTTTAGCACTTACACGTTTATTTTTATGTCTCGTCCACACTGTAGTAATTGGTACGCCAATCTGTCTTGCTTTTCTGCGTTCACTGCCTCATAGATATTTTGTTTCACTATTTTGGCTTTACTATTCAAGGTCATGTATGCTCTTTTTCCTTCTTTATGTTTTGTTATAGTTTTGCATTAGTCATAGACATCTGTTTTCAGATTTTTGCAAATCATTTTTCTGCAAACCAGAAACCCAACATTTAGCCTTGTTTTTTAATGACGAAATACATCCTCATGGCTATTTTGGGAACAAACACCAATATTGCTCTTAAAAAATAGCGCTCTGTTCATGTTGTTCCTTTGCTCCCCTTCTATGATGTTTTCCAATTTGCTTCATTCTTTTCTCTTCTCCTGTCCTCTCTGCTTGTTTCTGTATGGGTTACTCTCTCATCATATCCACCCCTCGATCAAGCATTTGTGGTTCTTGGAGAAGTTTAAGCAGCTATGAAAGTCTACCGCCTCAAAATGTTTTGTTTTTATCCTCAGTCTTAAGGTCTGTTCCTCGCTCTCAAAGGAGTGCGGCAACAAAGAGCGCTGCCCTCATCCAATTATTTCATTTGTGCTAGCAAACAAAACATTAAGGCCCGAAGTTATACTTTCTTTGAGCCGCATTTGCGTCATTTTTTTACGCAAAAGCGGTGCAAACGTACAAAATATAATTGTATTTTGAAAGTTTGCGCCAATTTTGTGTAAAAAAATGACGCAAATGCGGCATAAAGAAAGTATAAATCTGGGCCTAATTTTTAGATATTGTGCTACAGTTGAGCATATGAAGCCAGTATCCATATTCAACAGCGTCTATCTTTGTCCCTGGTTCAGAAATACAGTTCCAAGATGGCTGCTATGATAATAATCACGTGTGCTACAGGAAAAAAAGCAACACTTTTGCTCAGTGCCATCTATTTATTCAAACAAGTCAGTGCTTCATCCTCAGTGCTACCCTGCTGCCACAAACTATAAAATAGTTTGTCTTGCTTTCCAGTGAATGCAGAAAGAACGTACCTAACATGTCAGTAGAAAAATTGCAACACAAAAATATTTTTGTCGGCTAATTCAAGGTGTGATTTACAACGTCACACCCAATGACTGAAAAGTCAAAGCCAAAAGAAGCCAATGGTGGCAGGAGACTGACAAAGCCTCAGAAGCAGGGGTGGCTCCTCCGTTAGGGCAGAGGAGCGTCGCCAGCAGCAGGAGCTGCAAAACCTTTAACAATTGAAACAATAATATTATAGTTTTGTTTGTTAAAGGGGTGGGGCCACGGGGGAGACTAGCAGTGAGGGGGAGTGCTGTGCACTCCCCCTCACTGCGCATGTGTGTTTGGCCAGCCGTGTTGGGCCGGCGAAACACACATACGTAGTAGGCTCTCTCTAGCCCGGCAACTGGGCATGCGCAGGCTCCCAGTCTGCCTGCGAGCGCCCTGGCTGGGTGCTCCCAGCCAATCCAGATGCTGCTTTGCAGCCTGCAGAGAGGAGACAGAGGAGCAGAGCTGCATGCGACGGTAAGGGTAAGTGTTCATTTGTTTTTTTCATATATTTTTAAAATACATATTAATCCACTCCCACACCCTCACCACACCTGGTGCACCGCACCTGCCCTACCCTGCCCCGCGTGACCCAAGCAAGCCACTACTGGTCAGAAGTAGAATATAAAATGGTCACCACGAAGGGCACAAGTCCCACACATGTAAAACATGAAAAAGACACTGCACACAAAAAAAATAACGATTACTGTCAAATATGCTCTGCAAAGGCTGGGGGAATGTAAGACAAGACAGCATGATTTAGATAAAAACATTAGGCAAGGTATAGGTACGAGCCAGAAAAAAAACAGAACATGAAATGGAAAATCTACATCCTAATTTCATGGGTAGACCCCATCTTCTGCTTCTCTTTCTCCTGATCTATTATTTGCGCGTGTGCTTAGAAAAACATGATCATGGAAGCTAAATTTCCCTTTAAAATCAGTCTTTTAGTCAAATGCACTGAGGGAGTATCCTCCCAGGACGGCCTGCTAGATATAATCAGACCTTCCCTGGTAGGCTGCCTTCTTAAAATGTATGCAGGCTGCCACAGACATCTGGAAACGGGTTCGAGTCATCTCTGGCAGAGAAACTGTGAGGTTTCTCGGTATTTACAGACAGGTGAATTTAATAAAAGGGAGAGACAAATGGGAAGCAGCCTGTGGTAGAATACAAATCAGTTTAAAGTATAATTCCGAGTAGCAACCAGCAAAACTCATTTCATTAATAGTAAGCAACCATTTTTACTAGCATACATACAATTTATTTATTTTTCTTCAGAAATTCAATTTGCGCTCTTGAATAAAGTATGCATATTTACACGTTGTTTTTATATCTCGATTTATGTCTGAAAACAACATAGAAATCAAAATAACATTTTTGTTTTCTAACAATGCAAGTGAACATGCGTCACTGTGCGCACGAAGATCATTAAGTAAGCCCAGGTCATTTGCTCTGTAACAGTGGCGTGATCTATCCAATGCTTTGCAGTTCCAGTAGGTTCATTAGTTATTCAGGCACAGCCAACTTTTAATTAGCGTTTATTTTGTGCTGTAGCAATATAACCATAGCATAGCATTTAGTGCTTGTCTTCTTATTATCCTATGTAATAGAAAAAAAGATAGCGACGCAGGTTCCTTTAGAAATAGTGACCTAACATGCCCAGGATCACGCTGAGTTGCTGGGCTCTTGCGTGTGCAGTGTAGGTTGGCTGTGCACCACTCATTTTCAAACAGGACAGGTGTCTAGATTTCCTTACATGTAGATATCTGCACGTAGGGAATCAGTGCACATACCTTGGTACCTCATGCTTCCAAGTAAACCCAATCCTGGCCAACCACAAGCCCATGCTATACATACTCATATGCACTGAGAACCGAGGGGAACACAACTTTTAAGGTAAACAATAGAGGGGTCCCAAATGACCTGGCCGATTTACAATGTGGTGCTGGTTATATGCACACATACCACCATTCCTCTCATAGGATCCTGATTACGAGTGCGCCGGATATAGGTGAGGGGGCATCATGTAGCCAGGAAAAAGTGTTTCCGGCTCATGTCTCCGCAAATAAGTCCCTCTAGTCTGAATTAATCTCTACAATGGAAAGCTCCCATACTGAGCTTTCTTTTCTGGGTCAGATTCAATACAGTATTCCCCACGCAGATTAACACGCCCATTTACTGCTAACTGGAGTCACCATATGGGATTGGAGGTCAGTGCAGCACAAATCCATATTAACCAAGTGCAGGACCACACAAAGTGAGCTGTGATCTGACACTTAAAGGGGATACATAGGGATAGTAGAAATATATGTAGTATAGTGTTCCCATTCTTTTTGGATAAATAGACAGTGATACTGAAAACCACCTAACTTGATTAATGAATAGCTATTCTGATCCTCTAGAACAAGTCTGAGTTATGCCCAAGACCCTCACTCTCCAACACAGTTCCCCACAACACCCAGATAAACACGCAAACACAAAGACAACCAGAATCAGATTGGGACCACAATTAGGCAAGGCACTCCCAAAAAAGGTTGCCCAAATGTCTGGTAAGGTAGGCATTTTAAAGCTTATAAAAGTAGTAGCATTGGTGAAAACTAGAAGCACTGCATTTTTGCCAGGTGTGTGAAGTGAAATACAATGGCTCAAGGGACACAACACCTGACCTGGCTGGGATTGCCACCTGGTTGGTTATTTAATTCACCCAAAGCTAGAATTTCTTTCTCTGATCCGTATGTATTTTAAACAGTAAACCTAAGGCCAGGGTAGTAAGTTGGATGAAAAAAGTAGCCTGGCCTGTGTAATTAAGGGCATCTCCTAAACACATAAACTATATTTTTGTGATTCCCATAGTGTGTCACCCAACAAGTATTTTGGTTCTTCTCTGAGCTTTTTGCTAGTGTATCCAGATATATAACTAATAACTGACATTCATCCAAAACAAACCAGCACTAATTGCTTTGTCAGTGGTTGTTAGCTGTGTATCTCCTTCACCCACATTTACACAGAATCACAATCCTAACTGATATACATAAGCAGTGATCTGTGCACTATGACCAAGTATTCTGAAAACCATTTTACCCACTTTCAGTCACTGTGAGAGACTTGCACTCTCTTCAGCCTAAACTTGAAAGCTTTCAATAGTCTCCCGTAATACAACCTGGAGGTGACTCACTTCAAAGTATGCACCATACAAGAGTAATATGCTACACTGCAAGACATTCATAAATACAACACCCTGCACATAGCTTACTTAATCTTGCATTCCCTAAGAATGTTAAACATGCAAAACATAAATAGGAATGAAATTGCTGACATGGATTACCTTAACCGATCTTTACTTTCATTTTTCAGAAATCGATTAGTGTTTTTGCCAGTTAATCACATGAACATAGGGCTTTGTCTGTATTTAATTACTACCGGGTCTGAGACCCGGAGGACCCGACCCAATTAAAGCACTGTGTAAGGGAAAATCGCTTTAAAAACGTGTTCTAAAGCTACCTTATTGTTCTGTGACTGATAATTAAACCAAACAAAGGCAGAAAAATCATGTTAAAATATTAAAGAAGAATACGGATGTTTTTACATAAAATGTTCTTGTTAATCATCATGCCAGCCTTTGCAGAATCTTAAAACATGACCAAATAGTCGTTTTTGTGATTGTATTTCAGTTTTATATAAGGTGAACCCACCTTATTGACACTGAAGTGAGTTACACGAGTACCAGTTACACTACACAAGATCAAATTATTTTTTTCCAGAAGTCTTGGGAGATTAAATGATTTGCCCAAAATCACAAGATGTTCAGCTGAGGGTGGGACCCAAAGTTAGTTCTACAGTTCCAAAGTCAGCACCTTTGGTCTCAATGCCACATCATCCATATTGTTTTTTCTAGGCAAGGTGGCCTCAAAGCGAGGCCTTTGCAAATTCACACACCCTCCACCAAGGTCAGAGGACACTAGAGGTCAAGGTGACAATTTTTGACCCCTAGGGTGGCTAAGGCTGCTGCATACTCCCACCCTGCCCCGCCGACTGTGGCTTGCATGTGAAGGTGAGAAGTCAAGCAAAAGACCCTGCTTCCTCCCCAGGCGGCCTGATGGGGCGGTGAGGTGAAAATGGCCCCCAGCCTAGCCAGCATGAAGTGAAGTTGGCCCTACAATCAGAGCAACACCTCTCAGACTCACTTTCTCTCCCACCCACCATAGACTCAGTGTGATGGCCTGGCAGGGGAGGAATGAAGCAGAGGCCCTAAACACTGTTCCCCTTATGCACTGGCCCATCATCCAATGCCCGACTGCCCGCTTTCCCAGTCTGATGCTGAAGACAACACATATCAATAGATGCATAGAGGGATCAATCATACCCTGCCCATTCTGCACTAGTGGCATTGCTCATCATAGAAAAGAGAGGGCTCATAGGGTAAATTATAAAGTTTGGGGCTTTAAAAGGCCAGAAACAAGGCTCTTGGTGCCTATAGTCCATGGGAATGCGACCCTTTCTGTAAAGAAATGAGGTTACCTTAGATTATTTCTAGTCAAGATGTGGGATGCATGTTGGAGGAACTGAAAGTACCTAGGAAGTTTATCTAATTTACTAACCTGGGTTCCCTGCCAATTCACAGGGATCATTACCCTACAAAGATGCCCATGCATTCTACATATCTACTACTTTCTCCTAGACCCAAATGTTTCATGAGACCACCAAGATCCATCTCATAGTGTGTGAAACTGTGTGGAAGACTTGGATAATTTTCCAAAAGATCCTAGATCTGTTGCACCAGGGTGGGGACCACCAAGCAGACAACCCTTCATGGAATGTACTGTCAGGTGGGGAAAAAAAGCATCAAGCTATTAAATTGTAGAATTGAGATTCAGACATCAGAATGACAGCTCCTGGCACAATTAAGGCATTTGCTCACATTCCTTACACAAATTGCTAACACACATCATAGATCCTGACATCCAGGTCAGGATGCAAAGAGAGAAGCAAAAAAATAAGCCAGAGAATGAAAAATAAAAATACTATATTCAGAAAATAGAAAGTGGAAATGAAATAGGTCATTTTCTTTCAAATCATAACAACGAGAAAAGAATAAAAGTATAGATTAACAAGATTTTTTATTTATTTCTGTGTTTCCAAAAATTATAGGGAAGGAAAACCTATCATACTATCTGACTTGTCTTGAAGAGTTTTATTAACCTTAGAGATGTAGGCCTAGATTTACAAATTTTTCACACAAAGCAGTTTTGCATCGAAATTTGTTGTGCTGCACTGCTCAACAGAAGGGGAAACACATTACAGCACCATGTGTACAAAGATTGGACTGCTGCTGAAGTCATCCCCTAAGATGGCACTCAAAAACTCCGGCCTTACAAGACGAACAGCCTGCCGCCATGGTGAAGTTGTGAGGATGTGTTGTTTCCCATTTATATTCTACTGTAAGCTTACCATTGCTGTTCAAAGTCCAAAGCCTAGACAAACTCACAAGCTCCACCATTAGTGCACGGGTGTTGTGCACTGCAGCACTAATGAAATGCAGTGTTTTGTTTTCAAGAAATTAACACATTTTCCCTTGTTGGTGCCCGCTTCAAGTCAGTATTACTTTTTGACGCAATGCCCAGTCTGGCTATCTTATCTGTTTTTGTGTCAAAAGTGCTGGGTGTTTGCACTGATCCACTCCAGCCACACTCTCTTGACACATAGCAGTGCCAAAGCAGTTTTTGCATCATAAGAAGTTCACTTTTTAAGGTCAAACGTCCTTGTGTGCTAGATATAAGCAGTTTCCATCAAATAATTTTCTTTAGTTAAATAATTAATTGCGAATGCTGGTTTGGGGTAATATGGAATGCAGAAGAAAACATTAGCTCCAGATGTAAAATTGAGGACTTTCTGTTGAATTAGCAGCACACCATTGACTGTCAACAAACAAGCATCACAACGTTTGTACAATAGCAACTCCATCAATGAAATAGAGTAGAAAAAAAGAAAAAACGATTGTAAACAGCACATTGATTTTGGTAAAAATAAAAATTTTAATTGTTGCAATTGCCATGAACAATAAATAATTTAAAGTCTGGGCTTTCATAGAATTTTTGTCCCCAAACAATTATAGGTGCCTTCTGAGACAAAGGTAAAACAGGTAATCCTTGGTTCTGGGTTATCAAAAAGTTGATCGGATGTAAGTTCTAGCATGTGAACTATGATTGTTTGGAAAAAATTGATCATTTTAATGTACTTTTTCCATATTACAATATGGAGTGGTAAAAGCTGACTGCTGTCCATTAAGATTTCGATCTGAGCCTTTGCTGGATGGTAGCGAACATCAAATCTAGAGATTCAGGATAATTAATAGCCACATCAAGGGCTAATATTTTTTAATTCTAATGTGGCCCAACGAGGCCAAAATCACAGCTCCAGATTTACAAATTGGTGCAATGCATACATTGCACCACTTTCTAACCCTTTGCAGTATATTATGCCCAGGCCAGGCATAATGTATGCAAAGGGGGCGTACCCCAATTAGGGGGGGCTGAAATAATGGCACAAAGAAATCTACGAAATTTCTTTGTGTCATTTCTTTTTGGCACTTTTAATGCTTGCTCAGAGTAGGCGTTAAAAGGAGGCACACCATTGTTTTCAATGAGTCTCAATGGACTTTACATGATTAGCGTCAACATTTTTGACGCTATCCCTGCAAAGCTCCGAACTAGAGTAAAAAATGTTGACGCTAGTTTCCATAACTACCACCATGGTGCGCTGTATCTTGGATACCCCGCACACATGGTGGCGTTTGGGGGCACCAATGGGTGAAAGGAAAGTGGCGCTGCTCCTTAAACTAGGCCCTAAGTATTTTATGATTCCAGGGATTGTAGTATTTTTTTTTTAATTTTGGGAGAAATCAAAGCCAATGCATTTACAACTTTGTTACGAAATGTAGCTACACAATAAAAATCATAATACACCATACAGATACAAAAGCTGAATCTGTCTTTCCACTTCATACCCTTATTAAAAAATAGTGTTATATCCCTAAGGCCAACTATGGAAAAATACAGTTTACACAGGAGCGTCTCGCAGTGGTAACAGGGCATGGGGCAGTGCGCGGGGGTGTGTGTGAAATTATTAAAATTTAAAAAGTACCTTCATCGTCACCACTGTGCTGCTCCTCTAATGCAGGAAGGCTGCAGGCACAGGCTCCCACCCTGCCCTGCGACAATCCTGGCGCTTCTCAAAGCAGCATCAGGATTCGCTAGTAGGGCCCAGCCAGGGCGCTACCAGGCAGACTGGGAGCCTGGCTGGAGAGAGCCTACTGCGCAGGTGCGGTTGGCCGGCCCGAGACGGACGGCCAAACATACATGCGTAGTGAGGGGGCATGCTGTGCACTCTCCCCTAAGGTAACAGCCTGTGGCCTGCACCTTTTACTAAAAACGATAATAAACTACTTTCATTATCGTTTTTAGCAAAAGTTTTGCAGCAGCTGCTGCTGTTGGAGGGGGGGCGACGCTCCTCCGCCCTAGTGGAGGATCTGCGCCTGAGTTTACATCATCTTTCTTCATACAGTCCTTAAGTCACAAGATATGTATATAAAGTGCTCCCAAAGTTCAGCATGTTTCACCATTATTACAGACCTTAAAGTATAAATCTTCCGCATGCATGCCGATTTACCAAATTGCTAGGGGTAGCGGAAGTGACATCACACATCCTTTAATATCGTGTCATCATAGGAAGTGAGATCATATAACTTTTGTTCGGCATTAAGATCCACATAATAAGTGCACAGTTAATTCAGCTCAGCAGTTACGGATGCAAATGCATGCCATTTTTATATACAGCTGTATTCTAATTAGAATGCTGGCATGATATGCTAGAGAAACATTACACATTTCTATTCTTTTGACCTGGAGGATATTGTGCTACAAAACAAAAAATATTATTGGCTTACAGCATTCCTGTGGTTGTTAAAACATTTTAATTTATGATCACTCTTACTACGCAAAACGGTAAAGGTCTGTTCCTAACAATTGTTCACGTGCTTACAATAAAGAAACATAAGTTGTTCAACAATGTGTGTTCTTTCACTTCTATGTATATTTAGAATCCTCTGCTGAATTTACCTATTTAAAAAAATGTAATCCCAGTGACAGCAGGAGAACGTAAACAGATCTCATCAGGAGACTGTTTGCCTTCATTCTTATGACTTCTATGGCCATCTCTGAGGCCAGGGGTAACACACGAAATACCAGGGGGAGCAGTGAGCAAGACAGGGATCCCAGCTGTGACCCCTAGTGACCCCTAATTGATCCCCATAAACTTCTCACAATCTCTTACTCTTATAATTTTTCCATTGTTTCACCAATGGCACATAAGAGGTTCGCCAGTTCTGCAAAGAATTAATGATCAATCCACTTATGTTATTATAACAAATCTTTCACTGGTGTTCTAGCTCAGTTCCAGGCTAGATGAGTAACCGACTAACATTAACTGGGGTTCTTCAAGGAGAGTGAATCCCAGTATGGGTTGACAATACTGAGAATTTCCATTCCAATATCTTTGTAACTTTAAGCATGCAAACATAACGTGTCCAGTGGGCTTCCATTGAAGAACATCTAAAGCAGTGAGCAGGCATTCTGGGAGCAATTCTATGAATAAAGGCAGGACTCTTACATAATGACCAGGAATAATTTGCTTGTGAGAAACTACGAAGGATCTGGAGGCTGTCTGCAAGAGAGGGCATCTCTTATGAGTAGCGTGCCTCATTAAACATTTCTTGACAATACTTTGGTTTGACGGGAACCGCGTAGAGCCTCCGTCATACTCTGTGGTTGAATCTGCATTTGGGGTGGTTAGGGTGCATAGGAAGACGGCCAACGAATGGATGTGCTTCAGCGGCATCTGAGCAGTGTAAGACCAGCTCCCATTGGTCCGTGATAGAGGATCCGAGATGCTGCGGTGCTGACCCGCAGGGAAGGGGAGAATTCTGCAAATGGCATTGTGTCAACACCAGCCTCCGACACCTGGTATGTGGACTTCAACCCACCCCCTCCTAACTCCCCCCCAAGCTCCCACTTCTAGGCAAATGCGCCATAGCGTGTTACCGCTGCAGGACGGGCAGGCAGGCACGGTGCATTGCCGCTCCAGAGTTCCCCTTGATTCGGGGTTTTTGAGACTGTATGGTGATTCTAGAGGGAAACGGCCCTCCACACTGTAAACACAAGGCTGCACAGGTCCAGGCAGATGTTTTTTTTCCTTTCCTTCCTTCTTTCTTTTGAATTTTCAAGTGGCCCCGAACAATGTGGTGAAACTCTGAAAGCCCTATGGCAAATCCTTGATGCACATTTACAGGAGATTAAAGCGGGTCACTAGATACACTTTAATAGGGTAAGACATTCCTGATTTTCAGTACCACGGGATATATCATATTTCAGAGCTATGTGGAAGCATTCAGCTAGGAGAATTGATATTTGCAACTACTGGTGCTGCTGAAAGGGGGATCAAGGTACCACTCGCCAATTTTGTGGGCAGGGACAGAAAATTGCGAGCTGGCTGGGCAGCAGAGTAAGAGGATAACTGGACAGAAGGAACCATGTTATGGCACCTAGGTGGGGTGCTATAAGTATGGCATGACTGTGCATTCAGCTGAGGGTTGCGGTAGAAGCAGCCTGTTCACTCCCACGTGGAGGGCATTCGGAGGGTGTTGCAGGATCGGCCTATATATCATAGATGCGGCTTGCAGCCCTCTCGTGAACCTCCAGTGTCCGTCTGTCACCCTCAAAGTTTCGGAGAAAAAATACACGGCTATCAAAAAAAAGCGAATGTCATGAGATATATCATTGAAAACAGGTGTACCAGGCAAAGATCTAAAAGGCAGCAAGTAATGTGACCAGCCCGCAACTAATCAAACACAGGGCTCGGACCTCGGAAGAAACACAACAGCCTATTCCATCGGACAGGCTGCTTTATGAGTTTTCTCAATAGGAGATGTCAGCCTCAGAGTCCTAGAAAAGCACAGGGGGTGATTCAGGTGACACCCCAGTCTTGCTCACTCGTGGAAATGAGAGACAGGCTTCTTCCCTGGGAAGTACTTCAATGCTGTATGTAAACTCAGAAACCCCCCTTCCCAGGACTCTGCTAGACAACACACCTCCCTCCAAGGGTAGACCAGGGTACCTCCTGTTTATGGTCCCTGGCCCAAAGGGATTACAAAAAGAGAAAGGGATTCTGGACTTGACTGAAGGACAGTTGGGGTGTCGGAGTGCAGACTTTACAGCTACTCTCAATCCCTCTAATGCTTTACTCCCCAACAGCATTGGGAAATATGAACCTGACAGAGAGTTCCCCAAATCTGCTGGCCTGCCTGCAGTCTCAGGAGGAAGCACCATCGTAAGCTTTGTCTGTATTTCTCGTCATATTATTTAATTAAATACTTGAGGGCCTCGAGGTGCCTTGTTCTTTCACAGAGGCTGTAACTGTCAGCTTCCTAAAAAAGGATAAACCATGGGATAGGCTGGGCTCACATCGCGTATTAGTCTCTTGAACAGTGACTACAAGCTGTTCACAAAAATTATAGCATCCAGATTAACCCCGTTAGGTGATCCAGAGGGATCAATGTGGATTCCTACCAAGAAGAACTATTTCCACCAATACTATTTTTTTGTTAGAGGCTATAGATTATTTTTCAAATAACAAGATTAAGACTGCTATTGTCATGCTTGATGCAGAAAAAGCTTTTGACTTTGCTCAATTGAAGGTTCTCTTTGCTATTCTTTATCGGTTTAATTTTCCTCTGAAACCGGTACGCTTGATGGAAAATCTGTACTGTAAATCAGAAGCCAAAGTCATAGTTAACTCGTACACGGCCGGATCTCTGTTAGCTGGGTTACACACCAGGTCTGCCCCGTGTCCCCAGTTCTACTTTCTCTCTTCATCGAGCCCTTAGCTCCTGCTCTGCACCAAGACTCCTAGATTAAGGCCCCTTAACAGGGTGCACAAAAGGTCAAGTTGTTTGCAGAGGACAAGATCCAGTATTTGGCTGCAGAGGAGCAGAACATCGGCAGAGCACTAAAATCAAAGTATTCACTGACTTGGGGGAATACAGAGTGAGTCACACACAATCAGAGGCTCTTGTTTTCAACAGCATGGAGTCAGTCCTGCGTGTCGATATGCAGCCACACTTTTTAACTTCTCTGCCGATTTGATATCTGGGCATATTTGTGTCCCACAACTTTTCTGGTTTATATCAACTCAACTATGTAACAACTCTTAACAAAGCACAGAATCTATTGTGGCAATGGCAGTCTTTTCCCCTAACAATCATTGAAAATATAGCTCTGATTAAAATGATGATTCTTCCCTTGTTTCTTTTTATTATATCATGATTAAGGTTCCTCAAAAATATTTCAACAAAATAGACCAGATGATGTGCCAAATTCTGTGGCAGTGGAAGAAAGAAAGCATGCACTAAGTTGACAACATTGCAACTGAGCATCGAGGATGGGGGACTAGCGGAACATCATTTCAAGAAATACTATTAGGCTGACTTTCTAGATTGGATCATGCAAGCAGTAGCACCATGCAACATACCTAACAATGTTTACCTTACACAAATGCTCCTGGAAGGTGACATTTGGCTCTCTCATTTTCTCAAAATTCCCAAGCTCCCGAAATGTACCAGGGATAAGTCCCCCTATATATTGCTTTTTTGATACGCTCAACTTAAAGAAGAGTTCCATTTTCCCCAGTTCCATCCCTCCATGTCAATAAGTGGATGTGGCCTTCTAGGCTTATCGGTAGAGATTAGAGCCATTAAAAGCTGAGAAAAGGTGGGAATTTATCAGTTTGGTGACTTTACACTGTCAGGGCCTGTAAAATCCTGGGATCAGTTGGTGATCCGGCAATACCCTTGGCACTGGTTTTCTCGTATCTTTAATTCCTTTGCTTCATGCAAAGTATTCAGCCATCAGTAGGCTCATTAGCACTCACTATCAGCAAGCATATTTTATAGGAGGCTTAAAAGGAGTGGGCAACTTATATCATATGCTTCAGCAACAAATTTATGCAACCGTAGTCGCAGTTGCCCTTATTAGGATTAAAGTCACCACTGTGTGCAAGATCGATCCTCGTACTTGAAATCATTATAATCAAATGGCTCATAAAGCCATTAGATGGTGTAATTTTAAAAGAATGTTTTTTTTCCAAAATGGATGCGCTATTTGACACCTTCTCACATACACAAAATGTTTCCCACCACCTATGGGTTTTAGATGCAGGCATAAAATAGGAGACTGGCTACACGCATGCTTTACCTGTCCCACCCTAGACTATTTCTGGAGGAAAGCATTTCAGTGGATTAGCACCAAACTGCAGGTGGCTATGACTCCAGATCCCTCTGGAGACCTCTTTGGAATTTTGACAACACAGAACCTCTCTGTACGGCAGTAATAGCTTTTCGTTATGGCATACTTAGTGGGTAAATCTTTGGTTTTGCAAAAGTGGAAATCGGTGGAAGCCCCTGCTTGTGATTCTTGGGTAAACGAAATGCAACAGGTTAAATTGAAAGAAACACGTTATGCAAAAAGAGTGGGGGCACTACAGAATTATCGGGATATCTGGGAGTATGGGCCTAGACAATGACTGATGGTTACTAGAGTTATACGTATGAATTCTAGGCAAAGGTGAATCCAATGCCTATCTTCCACATGAAACAATCCGTTAATTTAAGGTGAACAATCTAAAATATGAAGATGATATAATATTATTAATATTTATTAGAAAAGTATTTATGAACACCTGGCAAGGGAGAATGTACTACATGTAATGTTTTTAACCTTTCTATCTGAATAACTAAATAAAATAAAAGACAATACTTTGGTTTATATCTGAGGTCTTCAGAATTAGGACACGCACCCTTGGGTGTCTGTGGCAGCATTCGGGGGGGGGGGGGGGAGGGGGAGGGCTTGCAAATGCCTCAGTAAGTACTTATAAACGAAGTTGGCATGGAAACACAACTTTATTTTCCGCATTTCCCAGCCATCTTCTTTGCCTTGAAGGTTAAATTGCATAAAAAAGTAAGGCAATTGTGATCCTGAGCCCGGTGGTGATGGCTTTAAAGACATGGCTAAAAACAACGAACATTCTATAAGTATTTTGTTGTATTTTCATTCAGCAACTTCATGTAAACTAATGGAAACACCTTAAGTGTAAAATGTATGCACATCAAACTAATTGGTCGGAAATGCAATCTTTCACATTATGAAACGTCATTTGGTTGATGTGATCACTGCAGTGGCTGCATGCAAGACCAGAGTGTCACATTACTGAATCCTGGTTGGTGTAGTGCAGAACAGTGACTTTTGTATTTATGGTGCTATGATCCCAGTATGTAATAGAAAGTACTGGGGATATGGAAGGCATTAGTCTAAAACTGTATTACATGGAGTATAAGAGAGGTTGCCTCAAAACGATTTACTGTTTATGTTCAGGGTCACTGCAGTTATGTGGTAGGAGAGCACCAAGTTATGCAGCAAGATTTAGTAAATGATGTGGCAAGAAAATAAAAATATGCTGTATAATGCAGCACATTTTTTGCTAGTATTACTTCATTATTTTGTAATTTTTTCGCATGGTTGTACTGTCTGGGTAAAGATTTCACCTTGTTAGCATAAATTTAATAGCCAAATACAGAAACAAATCCTGAACGATCACCAGTTAACCTTTGCAAACGGCCTTCCGCTGATCGCAAACAAGTTACTATGTTTTTAGTGACTTTTGAACTGGTTGAGCTAGATACATTTCTTGTTATAATCTGCTGATTATGCAGCAGGAGTTGGATTATGTAGCAAATGCGACAAATCCATAATTATTCAAAAAATGCAACAGCCTCAGAACTGCAAAATTCCAGTGGTCGTGTATTGTATCAAACACGTGCTTTCAAATAATATATAAAAGTAATAGCAGACCAGACTGTTCCTAGTGTAGTTATATTTATAAGTTCATTAAAAGGACACTTTCCAAAGCTCAGCATCCTTCAAAAATAATAAACCTTTTGCACCATGATGCGTTAAGTGACTCTATAAATTAAAGTAATTCAGACCCCCATACTTTCACTCTCACACAGAGATACCTCCAGGTTCCCATTAACAATTCAGGGATGGATATTTTTAACAAAAAGTATGGGAATTGCTTTGTAAAATTAAAAACACATGGGCATCTCACATCAGTCCTCATACACACTGCCAACTTTGGCCTATCTTTTTATCTGCAGATGTTTTTTCAGGTGAGTCCAAAGAGAGGAAGGGAGGAGGCCAAAATGGTCACATTCAGGATCCTGATGGTGTGGACCCCTGGGGCCGTGAATAATGCCCCCCCAAAAAAGGAAAAGGAGCGCAATTCATGGATAGGATCAAAGAGATGGCTAAGAGAAGTGGGCGCTATGTGGGATCTTTTTTTTTTTTTTTTTTTACAAATGAGACATATTCCTCTTTTGGACTCATTTTGTTTCTTAAAAGGCCGTTCCTAACATTAGTGCAGAAGGTGAATTGGCAGTGGGGCAATGGTGTGAAGAGTCACTGCACCCCATTAATGGATGTGTTACTATCAAAAAGGTGTTGGGGCTGGGAAGCCATTTTATTCGATAGTATTGGGGCCTATATCACAAGCAACAGGGGAGAGGAATATGTGGGTATTTTTCCCTTTTGCATGAAAAAAGGGCAAGACAGTCTGCTTTGGGACTTAGGCCTAAAAATACTGGCCCACTGAAATGAGCAGAGGACTAGGTATTATTGGTGCTGCAGGTGCAGTGGCAATAGAGACATCAGGAGAGCATTAGGGGTGAGGGCACCCTTCCTGCAAATAGGTGGGCAACTTATGGGAGCTCATTTTTTCTGAAAGGGACATACAGATTCAAGCCTGGAGTGCTGGCCAGGCACGGTGTGGAAGGGGAGCTATTCAGGGAAACAGCTATCAATAGTGCAGAAGGTGCAGTTGCATTGGGACCCAGGAGTGTGAGGGGCTCACAGGACTTCAATTAATGAGAGTAGTTGTTTTTGTCTAGTTCAGTTTTTTGTCTGTTTGCTCTTGTATATGTCTCACATTTAGGCCCGTATTTATTGGAAAATGACAGAGCGTGACGCTGCACCAAAATTGGCAGCGCCGCGCTGCGTCATTTTCACAATGAAAGGATGCACCGTATTTAATTGAATATGGAGCACCCCTGTGTTGTCCCCTGCGCTGGCACTAAATTTAGCTGCCAGCGCCAACGCAGGCATCCTTGCAAAGTCGTGCAAGGATGTCTGCGTTGAAGGGTGTGATTGTTTATGTGCAGGAATGTGTCCCTTCCTGCATATAAGCAATTACTAATGGCGATTTGGCACTTCTGTGTGTGCTGCACAATTCACCTGCCAGCACTTAAACAATAATTTCTGGCATTTTGTTCTTTCTATGGGTGCTGCAGAATGCAGCACACATAGAAAAAGCAAAAACGAGGAGGAATAAAAGTATTCCTCCTTGCTACGCCTTGCTAACACCACCCCTGGGGTGGGGTTAGATTTTGGCGCTGCCTCAGGTTTATGAAAACTTGTAAATCTGAGGCAGTGTCAAAATGCAAAGGGTGTTGCTGTGGCACGCCCACAGCAACACCCACTGCATGCCCTTTCCACACAAAGTGCTGCGTGTGAAGGGGTCATATTTATAAGTAATTAGTTAAAACATCTTCCATGCATCTATGAGAATAATATAGTTGTGGGCTCTTATTCATAAATCGATATTTGTTTGCAGAAAGTAGTTGATTATTACTTAAATAGAGAGGATTGAAGAAACTAGATTAGGTAAGCTAATGGAATGATAAAAGAAACATTCTTATGTCTTTATGCAAAAATGGTGATATTAGTAATTTTCTATCTTTTGTGCGCCATTCAGAACTTGTCTTATCTCCCAAAGGTGTCCCTAATAAAACCACACCCAAAGAGAGCCGCCTCTAGATAATATGTAAAGTGAAAGAGGGTAAACAAAAAGAACCAACATGAGTATCTCACTTTAATTTCAATTCCAAAACATACAGGAACATCAGGAGGGAGCTGCCAGACAGCGACTCAATGGTCTCTCTTTTTCCAACCTTTTCACATAGAATCCCCCACAACACCCGCCATGTGAGGCAGAACCCCGGGAAACGTGTCTCGTGAAGCAGTCTAAATATAACACATCACAGTCCTTACATTAAATAAAAAGAATACCATGAAAAATAATTAAATAAAAATAACAATAATAATGTAAGAGCACAAATAGGTATAATTTCAGTACCAATATATTTCTTGGCTACGACTAGACATATTCAGTAAAGAGGAAAAATAAAAAAAACAAATAATGTTCAACACATTCCTAACATTATAAACTATATTTTACCTCAACCTATTACATATTCCCGATGCCAGGCTGGCTTTTGGCTGGCCTTTCCATGAATGCCAAGACATTCTCCTTCCCTCCTCTAATGAGACGGAACCCAATCACCATGTATTTCCTTTTTCTGCCATTTTTGCATTCTCCACCTCATCTTCTACTTCTTCTCTCAACAAACAGTCAGCAATTTTCACCACTTTGGTGCAATTCCACACATTGCCATCACTTAACAACACGGAATAAGGATACATCCTCTTAATCTGTAGTAGATCTGAAAATGTTGTCAAACCTTTGACCTCCTTGCGTCCTCTCCTGACACACACAAACTCTCCAACTCCAAACTCATTTTGTTTTGCCCTTTAACATTTTTTGCAAATTTTTTCCCATCCACACCTTTGGACATCAAACCTCTTGCTTTCTTTCCTCACATACTATAGAACGGCACTTTTCCTTTTAAGTTTCAAGAAGCAATTGAAAACTCGTCTTTTTGTATAACCAGCTCATTTTTCTTCTCCACTAATCTTGTTAGCGCTGGAAAACCCATTCTGGGTAGCCGTGTGCTCTACAAGAACCCATTAATAATAATAATAATAATAATAATAATAAATAAATAAAGGTGACTGATAATTCCGTGCTTACATTCCTGAATGACTCAGCCCCATCAGAAGCTTTACCTTTGGCCGGCCAACCTTTCATCAAATACTCCTTCACTTCTTGCAATGTGGTATCCGCTTAGATTGCCTGACCCACTCCTCATGCGATATACGACGCTCAGTAAGGGTACATGCATTCGCTACTAGCGACTCCTCATCACCTTGAATCACTCCGTCCTCACTCTTCACCAGTAACCGAGACAAACAATCGGCAACCAAATTTTTCTTCACAGGTACATATTCCATTCTGATAGTGAACTCCATCAATCCCAACAACCACTTTCTAATCTTAGAGGAAACCAGACCTGTACCTTTCCCATTGAACACATCCACCAAATGTTGGTGATCCGTGTGAATCACAAAATCTACCCCCACACAAATTCCAGGAGATGGCACACACTCCACTAACACACTAATCTTTTCCTTTCAGTAAAGGAATAAGACTATTCTGCTCCTGTCAAAGGTCTCAAAACATAAGCAAACATTACTTATTTTCCATTTCTGGACTGTACCAAAATGGCCTCCAAACCTACACTGCGCACCTGTGCAACTTTGCATTTGTCCTTTGTGTCAAATGGTTTCAAGGATGGGGCTAACACAATCCATTTTTGATCAACTCAAACTCTCTCTGATAACCTTCATTCCATTCAAATTTAAAAATTTTTGGCGTAAGTTATCTCATGTATTCAGTCTAGTCCGCATACATAGGAACAAAATAGGAGTAGTACTCCACAAGCCCTAAAAATGAATTCAAAACTCCCCACAACTCTCCGTCATGCTCTTCCATGTCTTTCCCAAATACCAATATGTCCTCTTGAAAATATGCCACAACGTCTTCCTTCTTAAACAGTTGGTGCACGGACCTCTGAAATATCCCTACTGTGGATACCAGACCAAATGGCATGTGCTTGGCCCATTATGCTCCCTCAGTTGTGATAAAAGCAGTGAGCGGTCTCAATTCCGGATGTAATGAAAGCTAGTGATATGTTTACGACAGATCCAGTGCAGAGAAAAACTTAGCTCCTTTGATTGTTACCAGCATATCACCACTGTTGGGGAGAGGGTGTGATCTACCCAGATGCATTTGTTGAGATCATGCAAATCCAAAATCCATACACATCCCCCAAGTCTCCACTAGTCTTCTTGGCCGAAACTACTGGGGCCAACCATTCTGATGCGTCAATCTCCTCAACAATACCCTCTTAACATAACCTCTGAAACTCCTTCGACAAAGGTTCTCTCAGCGCCAGTGGTATTCTACAAAGTTTATGAGCTTTGGGACACTCACCATTCTTTAACATAATTATGTTCACAAACCCATTTAACAGGCCTTGTTTTTCCTGGACAACACCTGGAATTTCATTCTCCTACTTTGTCTCACCAATCACATTTACACTGGGTTGTGCCCCCAACACTTGGTCAAGGTGATTACGATTCAACCTAATCTTGAATTCTCTCTGCTGCGGCCAACCCAACAAGCTTGAACCACACTTGGCAAGATAAACTTTGGACTGTGTTTTCACACCTTTTAAATTCTAGTGAGCCCATCCAATAGTCCACTAACTCAGTAGGTTTGTTCCCATACACCAATAACTTGATATCTGAAGCACATAATTCCCTTTCTGGAAATGTTTCTAGATATTCATCCCCAGTCAATGTGTAGTGTGTGCCTGAGTCAGCCATCACTTGCACTTCCACTCCATCAATAGTGATATCACAAAAAGGATGGTCTTGCTCCTCAGAACATCCAACCTCACTCACTTCCAACAGAAATCCTTCTTGCAATTCCCTCTCACCTTCCAACACATTAACACATTTATTTTCCTGTGATGCATTACTCTGGAGTGTCCCTTTCCCTTTACAAACTGTTGCAAAATGTCCTTTTATTTTGCATTTTCTACACATTTGGCCTGCAGCCGAACAATTAGGGTCAGTTGCTACATGCCCATTCAATCCTGCATTTGTAGCAAACCACCGTCTTCCTTGAAATCAAGTGTTTTTCCTCACAGAATCTGTCATTTTTTTCAGAAATGTTGATCTAATTTCAGCAATGCTATCTCATAAGCATTCCATTCTGACTCGCCATCGTCAACGAGGGCAAGAGATTTAAAATACTTCTCCCTTCTGCCTCCAAACAGTGCTTGAGCACGGCCAATTTTCTAGAAGCGGTGAATCTATCACCCCACACGGCCTCCAAATAGGCTTGAAAAACTTCCTTCAGATCATCCAACATAACATTAGGCTCCCTGGGCAAATTCAGGAATAATGCTGGTGACTGACATTCAACCTTCCATAATGACACATGAGAACTAAAATAGCTAATATTAAAATAACCTACACTTAAATATTTCAACGTTAATGCCGTACACCAAGTAATCCTTTCCAGGTTTCAAATAAAATATATACTTCCTCCAGATGAAGAATATAACTTTTAAAAGTTCCTTTAAAATGTTTTACAAGCGCTCAACCATTAAAAGAAACATATTTTTCATGTTGACATTAGTTGCTAGGTACTTTGCTATGTTGCTAAGGAGTGCTCTCCTTGTGCCATGTTACTATGCAAGGCAAGTGTCTCAGGTTGACATATGCGCATGCTACCACTCGCTGCCAGCAGCGCGTGAGAACGTTGAGCAACAAGGCAAAAGATTGTGTGCTTGGCTTAAGCACAAATCTTCACAATTGCTGCAAATCATCTATCTCCTTTCCTTTTGCTGTCATTGGGTGGACACTGATCCCAAGAATCCTCAATGCAGAGTTGAAACTCCGCCACAACGCTGCCGCTGGTCCTGAATGGACGGACCTCTCTTGTGCAGTGCCAACACTCTGCTGCAACAATGCCACTGGCCCCCAATAGGCGCTCTCCTACAAACATGGGTTCACCTCGTCATCAGTAAAAAGAAGTACTCAAATGGATCAAGGTGAGTACGTAACTTTTATTTCACTTCCAAGATATACAGGAACATCTAGAGGTAGCTGCCAGCATGCTCCTCAATGGTCACCCTTCTTCCAAAGTTTTTGCATAGAACGATACATGTCTCAAGAAGCAGACTGAGATGAGTCTAAATACAACAGTTGGACCACCATTACAATTCACCATTTTACAAAAGGACGACGATAGGATGCAAATGAAACATAAGAAGGGAAGATTGTGTGTAATTAATTCTCACTTTCAGTTTATTTAGTGAATATATATCAGCATTCTGCAAATACCAAATAAATCTTGGGCCAGAATCCGTGACAATCTTTCACTTGACCTTGTGCTGTAAGTAAGAGATAAAAAATTGTTCTTGAATATGGGCACAGAGGTTCCACTTTTTTCTGGTCTGACCTTCGACGAGGTTCTCGATTAATGTGTTATTGAAACATCTCTGCTTGCATTTGTTAAATAACTTGAAAAACTAATTCTGAAGCTTAAAAAAATCAAAACGTTGCTAAGAATTTTGTGCTGTTCTAGACAGTCTTTAAGCACATTAGTGGGTTTCCTTTAATATGTTGATAAAATGAATGTGAGAATCTGCTGTGTTTTTATTTTTCAAAAATAATGTGAATGGGTCCTAATAGTGGTTTGGGGAGCTGAGGATGAAGGCAACTTCTGGGTACCGGCCTTCTAAGTGTTATGAGGAACCACCTTATGCAAGTGTGTAACATGTATTTAAAGTGAATCCAGTTTGCTGTATGCAGCTCACCGCCATAGTGCAGCACATGTCCCTGATTCTAAAAAGAAATGACTCAAATTCTCAGGCATTTGGGCATCACACCAGTTAGCACCAGAAACGTACGCTGCCCACATACATTCTTTCCCAATATGAAACATGTTTCGAATGGAAAATGTGTATCTGCAGAAACTAAGCTAAATATGTGTTTTAACCATAACAGCAGTGATGGTGTGGCCTTGCGTTTCTTCTGATACTGCCAGCTGGGCTGCATTGAAAGGGTCAGTGGGAGAGCTTTTTTAGTACCTGGGCCGTGAAGGGACCAAAAAAGCTAGACCATACACTGGCCCTTTCACACTGGCCCATCTGGCAGTGTCAGGCTGCCTAGACCAACACTCACACCATTCATACATGTCTAAAATTGTGGTTTGACACTAGAAAATGTTTATATTCAAAATGATGTTAGAACATTTTAAAGTAATTCCTTTGGGAATTGAATATGTTGTTTGTTTGCTGTTTGTTTGTTAGAGCACAGCAAATGGTTTAGAAAGGGAAGGCAAAGATCTAGCTCTATTGCACTGCAAAAATAATTCCCTTGCATATGCGAATTCGTTTTGTAAACATATTGCCAGGATATCTTATGAAAACGATAATCGTTTATTATCTAAGGCAGCCAAATGTTGAAAAGGGGAGAGATGCTCAATCACGTACTCAAAAGCTGTTTTCTTGTTGTGCACGATAGAGCAAAATTCCCTTTGTTTAAAACCTGTTTCCATAAATAATTCAATATGAATGGCCTTTGCTGTGTTGACACTACAACCTTGTGACTACATTTACATCAGAAAATTGTTTTCACAGGCTTAATTTTCCATCTAAATCACATATACTCTTACTTTCTTTCCCTTTTTGTTTAATCGCAGCATGAGGGCAAAAACCTTTACCATATAATTTCTCCATCTGTTCTATGAGGCCACTACCATCCTTTCTCTCCTAGTCCGCCTAAGTATTCCTTCAATTTCTCTCCTATCCCGCTGCTGGGTCATTTTCCTCTTTTTAATTCAACCTCCTTAATTGTTATGTCTTATTTCTCCGTTTCTTATTTCCACAAACCCTTATTCCTTCTTTTCCTGCATTTTTAACCTTCATCATGATGTGTTACTTTTTCCTGTAAGAGTCCCACCTGGATCATCATAGAGTAAAAATGGGACTTAGACCATTGTATATCATAACAATGAAGTAAGAAGTTAGAAACTACAAGTTTGTAAGTGCTTCCAGAACAGAAGAGTCGCATGATTTTGAGAAATAAAAAGCTCAGGTAGTAGTAGCAGTGCCAGAGAAAGATTAATTCTAGATGATCATAGTTCTAGGAGCCTCAACATGCAGATTTACAACATTAGAGACCTGTTAGTCCATCTGAAATGGGAAGCAGTTCAAATAGGTAAAGAGGTTTGTTTTGATGAATGGCTTTGTAAGCAAGGCAGTATGAGATTCAAGTGTTAATGATAACATGGGCTGGATTCTAAGGGTAATCTCAGTCACTCCACCCTTGGAGAGTGATGTAACTGTAAGTGACAGAAGCTCAGAGCCCACACTCTTTGCTGGGGGGGGGTGGATGAGTGTAAGGGTTAGACAAATAGGAACAGCGGGCGCTTCTTCGTGGATAAGTATCAGCTTCACGTTATGACTCTTCAGACATAAATAGTACTTGCAAGTTTACTCTCAGTGCCACCTAACAGGAGGACTAAGGAGAAAGTTAATACAAGCCAGTTCACCATAACCTTCACACATAATTCCAGCCGAGAACTTACCACGATCACAGTACGATGTTACCATAACAGAACAGTGTACCTGCAACCTTTTGGTCACCTGGAGAGGATGTTGACTGGGAAGAAGATTAGGGGCCTGATTTATACTTTTTCAGCACCACATTTGCGTCATTTTTTGATGCAAAAACGGCACAAACTTACAAAATTCAATTATATTTTGTACGTTTGTGCCACTTTTGTGTCAGAAAATGACCCAAACCCAGCGCTAAAAAAGTATAAATCTGGCCCTAGGCGAGGGATGGCAGCTATGGAGCCAGCTAAATATTGATTAGTAAGGTACCAGTTTAATTCACCAGCCAGGTAGGCTCTGATGCAGCGAGGTATGCTTAACCTCAAACATAGAAGCGGGAAGGCAATTAACATAGACAGTGGAGAGGGGAGGAAACTAGGAAAGGGAGTTGAAAATGAACAAAAGTGAAGACAAAGGAGCAAAATGTGGGTGAAATTATGAAGCAAAGGCTATCCAACCAAACAGTTGCCTGAAAACTGACCGCTATCACTGAAATCTTTTAAATTCACCTTGAAGCTCCCCCCTTTCCTCTGGGCATCACTTGGATTGGTCCTTTAGTGATTCTGGCACATAAAAGGTAATGAGAGGCATGCTTACAAATAGTCTAACCAATGGCAGTTGTTCAAGGTAGCATTCCAACCCAACCACTCCACCTCACTTTAGGCCCAGCCATATGCAAATCAGCCTTTGTCCTGCTTCAGTAGGAATAGGCCAATTCGGACTGCCAAGCCAGGCCCCATCTGAACCAGAACACAAGCAACCCAAGACTGGTTTCAGCTTATTCTGTGATTCTGACCTTGAAGGCTCATCTGATACCCATGTATTGCATCAGACACTGATGAGACTTTCAAATCCTCCGGTACTGCTTCTTCCTGATATTTCCTTGCAGTGTCTGTCTCTTAAGCCTGTTGATCCATTACCCATGTTCCTGACAGACAGCACAGATGAAGGTGGATTCTTTCAATGTATGGAAGCTGAAGGATCTCATAAATAAATGAGGTTATGGGACCATATATTCTTGAAGCTGTGATTAGTCTGTATGCTGAATGCAGAGTTGCCTTGTGCGGTGCCAGAGCTCATTGTAAAACCTGCTAGGATTGCATTCCTAGACAACAAGAGCATGCACTGCTAACTTCTGGTGATCTGTAGACATAAGAGTTTGACTTTCTTATGCAAGTAAAAACAAGTTTAAAGTGATGTTATAGTTATTAGGCCTTCTAATGATAGAAAAACTATTGTTTTAAAACAAAATACACTGAACTTCACCAACTATAGTTTATGGAGCCAACTATCATTTGCACCACTGCCATGCATTGCTTACAACCTTACTTATTACATGTAATATGAGCAGATATCAGCACAGCATGGCCAGGGCACAAGTTACAGTTAGCTCAGCAAACTATAGCTGGTGAATTTCAATATTGAATTCTTTTAAAATTATAGTTTTTATATTACTACGATACGTAAATATTACATCAATTTACCCTATTTTTCCAATGAATTTCTGTGTTATTTTGATCATATTCACCAAACTCCCTGACTGAACATAGTTTTAACTGTGCGCAGTAGGTTGTTGGATGAAGGGCCTGGCCACAACTGCTTTCAAACCCCTACAAGCAGCCAATCCCCCATCCCACTGTGCCTAACCCCTAGCGAGCCACAGCACATGAATTTTTATTTTTTTACTTTCCCTCTTGGACCCTAAACAAGGGGACTGGGGGTCAGGATGTCCCACCCTGCCATAATTGAAACATTTATTTTTTAACTCAGGACTTGGAGACTGAGTCTATGAGTCTTAAAATTGCAGCTCCAACATATTTCTTGATGTTGTGGCTAGCCAATCATATAGCTCAGTACCACAGGACAATTACTGGTCCAGCAGTACTGCAGGGGCCGATGTGAAAAGAAATCCTCACAATGTAGATTGCTTTTCATAAGCGACAATGTAAAGTTGAGCACTCTGTTGCCTCCACCACATTTGGAGGAGGACCAAAGCTGCTCTTTCCATCTGAAGTTCATCTAAAGTTAGTTTCAGGTAGGAAGGGTTTCACTTGATTTTCCTCAATCCTGGACCTTTCTGCTACAGTCATACATATGTAGCACTGCCATTTAGTTCCTTAATTTCTTTAATAAAATATGTCACACAGGTTTTCCAGACATTCCATGTACACCAATAAAATGCAACCTGTGGGAACTATATGAAGGATATAATGAAAGCGAAATCTAAAAACTGTGTTACCACACAGTTATGAGTCATACTTTCCAGTGAAATGCAAAGAATTGGTTTATTATTTGGACAAATCAAAGCAAGTGACAGTCATTTTTGGATTTTGCATTAAGGATGATTGTTACGAGGGACAGTCGAAATCTAGGAATCATCTGGTATGTGCAACTTTCTCTAAGCTAATAATGTTCCCTAATTAAGTGTATTGCTTTTAATGTTGAAGGTTGATGGATGATTGTTGGCCTGTGTGGAGTTTGTGCAAGGTATTAGTGGTCACTGATTGTGTAATAGCATGTTCTTGGATAGCATCTTTAACTCGCACATATGTGTACAAGTTATAAATAATATGTCTTAAAAGTCTTATACTAAATTAATGTTGAAAACCATCCAGTTTTCACAGCAGAACCCCCAACCTGGACCTAAAATATTATCAATCTTATTCAGCTTTTCGTGGTACTATTAAATTCCTTTAATATTAGCTAGTGGTACATCCCACAATGATCAATTTATCATACAGTTTCTTCGAAAATTCTCTGGAGCATGTGTGAAAGCATGAAGAGAAAATATTCAAAGAAAAATGAACAATCGACTCTAAAATCTGACAGATTTTTCCAAATTTGTTGAGAGGTGAAAGTCACTCTTCTGTGTTCTGTGCCTAAACCTTCCATTACTGGGGGCCACGTTTCCCTAAACAAATAGTTCAGGCTGTGCCTCAGCGGCTGAACAACGTGCTATTTTGCCAAGCTGGTGGGGTTTTACAGGAAGTGGTTAGCCTTGATTAATGTGTGTGTTAGTTTATTGTTCACTTAGTGGCCATTCCCTAAGGGATTTTGGCGTTCGTAAAGTAGTACTCCTTTAGTACTCTTTTATACACTCTTACAAGCTTTTGTGAGTTGGTACTATGCTACTGTGGCCCAACGAGGCCAAAATCCTTGTGCAATATTTACAAAGTGGCCCAATGCATGCATTGCAGCACTTTGTAATCCTTTGTGCTACATTATGCCTGCGCCAGGCATATTGTATGCAAAGGGGGCGTTCCACCGTTAAGGGGGCAGAAAAAATGGCGCAAGGAAATCTAAAAGATTTCCTTGCGTCATTTTTTCAGGCACTTTTAACACCTGCTCAGAGTATGGCGCACCCATAGTGGCGGTAGGGGAATGTTAAGGGGCGCAAGGAAAGTGGCAGTGAACTGGGTGCAGCACCACTTTCCTTAAATATGCCCCTCAAAGCATAGGACCCTTCTGAGTTTACCTAAAAATAGAAATTTGTACTGGAAGATTTGGGTCAAATACAAATCCAATCTTAGACAACATATCTTTACAAGAGGTAAAAGTCCCTCTTCTGTGTTCCCTGCCTAACCCTTCCATTTATATCATTACTGGGGGCCACGTTTCCCTAAACAAATGGTTATGGCTGTGCCTCAGCGGCTGAACAACGTGCTATTTTGACAAACTGGTGGGGTTTTACAGGAGGTGGTTGGCCTTGATTAACGTGTGTGTTAGTTTATTGTTCACTTAGGGGCCATTCCCTAAGGGATTTTGGAGTATGTAAAGTAGTACCCCTTTAGTACTCTTTTATACACTCTTACAAGCTTTTGTGAATTGGCCACAAAACATCTAAAATGACAATAAAATGGGAATAATCAGGAAATAGTCATGTACACCTAATAAATATTCAAAGGGCTGTCATCTTTGAAGTTTTACTAATAGGGAGTTGACCGTGTTGGAACGTTTCACAAAGGCGTTTATGAGTATGTAAAGAGTACTCATACAGTACTACTTTCTACAATCATAAATGATTTTGTAAAGCAGCCACTATGACTGTAAGGCAATATAACTAGATGCAAAAACCATTGGAAGTGCAGGTCGATTCGATTAAAATTGCCGTTCACGCATTAATTTGGGTCTGTCATGAATTACACCATCCAGTTCCCATGGGCTTAGGATCGTTTCAGATGATCCTTTGAAATTTTAACACATCTTTTCAGTTCTTTATAACAGTTCAAAGCATTCTCTCACTAAGCCTACGTGACTAACGCATGCACGAACCGCATATTTCACCTTGAAACGGATCAAAGGTGCTCACTTATATGGTTAGATCAACTGCATGTGTAACCTCTGCACCGTCATTTCTTAAGCTAACAACAGTCAACTAGGCCTGGTTATGTACATTGTACCAGTGGAGGTACACTTTTGCACCAATATTCCAGGATAAAACAGGTTTTATTTGCACGGGTGCTATTTTGCATCAATATTTGTACTGCACAAAAATCATCCTGTTTCCCAATTGAGCAGTGGAAATACTGGTCGATTGAAGCAAAGATTTCTGCACATGGGTTATAAATTGGACCTGTCTGAAAGCAGTCCTGAAATGGTGGTGTGATTTTGCACAAGACCTGTGCAGTCTGTGTAATCCATTCATGGCTCAGATTTACTAAAGTTTACCACCATCACTAGCTCTTCACAAAGCAGCGCAAAGTGGTATAAAGCCGCACATGCTACTGACTATCCTATGCAGAAGGTGTTTTGCACTGAAGAGGTGAAATTTTCACACTGGAAAAACATGATTTGTGCCATTTTTTTTTATTAAGGGGTCATTATTGTGGCAGATTAATGTAACCACCAATGCCTTTTGTAGCAAAGCCAGATTTACCAAGATATCCTGACCTGATTTGTATCAAAAAGCTAACGTCTATTGGTGGCAGGAGCAAACAACATCATTTCTCTTTAAAATAAAATGATGCAATGCACATGTGCTACAGCACACATTCAGGGGCATATTTATATGCTCCTTGTGCCACATTTTTTTACGCTACTGTGGCCCAACGAGGCCAAAACCCTTGTACAATATTTACAAACTGGCTCAATGCATGCATTGCAGCACTTTGCAACCCTTTGCGCCACATTATGCCTGCGCCAGGCATGATTTATGCAAAGGGGGTGTTCCACCATTAAAGGGGCAGAAAAAATGGCGCAAGGAGATCTAAAAGATTTCCTTGCATAATGTTTTACGGCACTTTTAATTGTGATTATTGTGGCAGATTAATGTAACCACCAATGCCTTTTGTAGCAAAGCCAGATTTACCAAGATATCCTGACCTGATTTGTATCAAAAAGCTAACGTCTATTGGTGGCAGGAGCAAACAACATAATTTCTCTTTAAAATAAAATGATGCAATGCACATGTGCTACAGCACACATTCAGGGGCATATTTATATGCTCCTTGTGCCACATTTTTTTACGCTACTGTGGCCCAACGAGGCCAAAACCCTTGTGCAATATTTACAAACGGGCTCAATGCATGCATTGCAGCACTTTGCAACCCTTTGCGCCACATTATGCCTGCGCCAGGCATGATTTATGCAAAGGGGGTGTTCCACCATTAAAGGGGCAGAAAAAATGGCGCAAGGAGATCTAAAAGATTTCCTTGCATAATGTTTTACGGCACTTTTAACGCCTGCTCAGAGTATGGCGCACCCATAGTGGTAGTAGGCAGTGCTTTAAATGGGAAAAAATAAGTGCAGGTACTCATTATCATGAACTAGTAGTGTGGTGGGTGGGGCTAGGGGCGGGGCTTAGAGCAAGACATGAGGGTACTTTATGACTTATATACCAGTTGCAGCACATCCCAAAGGCCCATGAGAAATGTATTTAAATAAACAAAACAAGTTAACTCGTTACACAAACGAAAGCTAAACACAATGATATTTTAACATTTCTTTTGTTTTGTAATATTTGCAGCTTCTTAATACCATACTGTTATTTGCTGTTGTTTTGCACAATACTATATATTATTGAATGTGCACACACACAGAAAGAAACAAGCAGACATGCACACACAAAGCGCTCCACACAGTCCTCCTTAAAGTCTTCCGATTATCTCCCTCTTTCGCTTTTCTCACACAAAAACACACACATACAAGCAGGCAAACACACACACATAAGCAGACCCTCGTTCAAAAGACTCAGGTGGGATTAATGCCATTGTAAACTTCTTTCCTCCCATGGCTTTCTTAGTTGTCACTTTCAGCTGGGCTGCCTCTATTCCTGTGTTTGCACAAATGTGTAAATGTAAATGTGATTGACAGCACAGGGCCGGAATGAACCTGTTCTGTCAAACACAGCGTGATGGTGAATACCCGGACATTAGGCACTTAATGCCTGCTGAATAACTCAGCGGCGTCAGTTTAGGGCTACAGAAGAACCTTAGCTGTCAGAGGCAGGTTCAACTCTGACAGCCTAGTGCTCACCAGCACTAGCAGCTAATGAGCCTACCGTTCATGAGTACCGGTACTCTCCTTGGCAGCAAAGAAGTGCCGGTACTCAGAGTGAAAAAAATAAGAAGTGCTGGTACTCAGTACCTGTGAGTACCGGCCCATTTAAAGCACTGGTAGTAGGGGAACGTTAAGGGGCGCAAGCAAAGTGGCAGTGAACTGGGTGCAGCGCCACTTTCTTTAAATATGCCCCTCAAAGGTAGGAACCTTCTGAGTTTACATAAAAATAGGAATTTGTACTGGAAGATTTTGCGTCAAATACAAATCCAATCTTAGACAACATACACTCGACTTTACACCACTGTGGGAACCTGTGCCATGCTCAAGGCAGACTTGTTAAAGCACCATCACACGGGATGACACTAGCTGCAGGCCATTCTTTATAAAAATGGCGCTGTGCTGTGTTTTGCCCTCTGTGAAACAAATGTGGATGCTGCACTGTGTTGCATTAGGAATTAGTAAATCTGGCCCAAAAATGTTATATGTGGCTCTACCTACTGTAGATATGGCAGTTTCATGATACTAAAAACAGGTGTTGAACAGTGTCTTCGGAACATTCATTACTGGCATAATTATTATTTTTCCAACATACTTGAGCAGTTGTCGTCTACTCGAGACTCATATTTTCCTTAATCTTTAGGTGACGTCATAGACGCTGGTTTCCAAAGGATGCCCACGCTGATGTCAGACATAAGTATCTGTGAGCTTTTCTGTCAAAGCAAAACTAGAGAACTCATACCTGACAATTAAAGTTAATAACAGCGAGACCTTCCTCATAACACCGCCTCAGCGTGCGGATAACGCCCGTGCTGATCCCAACGGAAATAGCAAGAGCATGCCGAGGTGCACACTCCCTTGGCAGGGCCTTTTATTAAATGTTTGGAGTGGGTGCAGTAAACTAACCGCCACATGTGAATTTTGACATCACTGAAGTGAATTTTGGCAAAGAAGCAGCTACAAAAGACAGAAAAGATTCGAGAGTAGCTTCAAGGGGTAAGACAGCAGACCTGCTTCCCCGGGCGCCTTGTGCCAGAGATCTGCTTCACACGCCCATAACTAACCATATTAATTCAGTGGTTTTGGTTTACCCCTGCCTCGATGTGGAGCTACTATTATTTTTTTTATAAGGGTTGCATAAAAAATGCCGAAAAAGGACCCTTCCAGCCATTTGGGCGCCGAGAAACCAACAGTGAGTTGGAGGGTGGAGGGAGTTTGGTAGAGGGCTGCTTTTAGGACTAATGCCCTAAATATGGTGTTAGACGCCCCTCACGTGTTAGAATATTTCACGAGCTTCCGTTTAAAACTACTTTAAAAAGCTATTCTTTTTTATACATAATACTTGTAAAATGAACATTTTTCACTCGCTTAAGAAATATCCTGGAGGAAGGTTATGAATTCCCTTAAACCCTCCTACAGAGGTTTGGACACTCCTTGTGCTCACGACATGAAATGCGGAGATTATTTAGTGTATTTTGGGACAGGTAGAGGGTAAGCAGGGGCTCCCCTGCACAAGAGCCAGTAGATGAAAAATAAAACGATATTGTTTTATTTTTTATCTGCTGGATCAGCCAGCAGTACTGGGAGGAGAGGGGCAGGGCCACGGGAAGTGGGAAGGGGGAGCAGGAGAGTGTGCATCTCAGTGTGCATGTGTGTTTGGTCAGCCGTTTCAGGCTGGCCAAACACACATGCGCATTTAGGTTTTTCCAGCCCGGCTGTGATTAACAGCCAGGCTGGAGAACTGCACAGACCCCAGAGCCACCGCTCAGACCAATCCTGACGCTGCTTTCATGCTAGGTTTAGCTTAAGAGAAGCGCTAGGATTGCTGGGGAGCCTGTGGGAAGAGGAATGCGAGGTGGCAGAAGACGGAGACGGCAGTAAGGTAAGCTTTTTTTTTATTTTTTTCCTCCCTCCATCCCTCCCCCACCTCCCTCCACCCCTCCCATTGAGAGGTGTGGCAGCCACCCCTGGGGTAGAGTGCAAAGATGATAACTAGACTAGGTTTGCGGGCACAGCCTGGCATTCTCCTGACCAAATCCTCAGCATGCTAGCAAGCAATAGGATATTTAACCATCAAAGTGAGGAGCCCTGAGGGTAACAGTAGAGTTGATGTAAGCTAACCGCTGCCTCAAGCTCAGTCAATTTAGCTTCTGCAATCCATCCTCTTCTGGGCAGTACGGATCTTGAAGCAACGTCATACATGAGATGTGATGCGTGAAAGTAAGTGTCAGTCTTTCCTCAGAGCGTTACACCCCATTTGCTCCCGCAGAAGCCTAACCCTGATGTTCAACTGGTATGCCTGTGCATATTGACTCACAATCCTATACAATCGGTCCTCAACATCAGGAACATGAAAATTATCGGATAGCAATGGACAGAAGATGAAAACATGGCTTCTTTGGCATGGGCCTGACCAGCATTGGTGAAACAAAGGTGTCTGGTGGACCTGAAGTTACTTAATCAGCTGTGTGCAGCAACTGAGGTGATTAGTTAATCACTGTGTGGTGTAGCGCTTGTAGTGTGCTGCCGTCAGAAGCAAATAAGGACATCTTTGCTACCGACTTAGCCAGAGAAACACAGATATTTAGAGTGTTTCTTCAGGAATGACTCTGTGCTAACCCACTATCCAAAACAACCCAAACACAAGAAGAGAGCTGATGGGAACAGAGGGCTGCAGAACCGCAGATTACCGGAAGTAGTTAATCTCTACTGTGTGTGCACTTTCATCTTTTTATGTGTTTTTTTTTCTACCAATGGCTGGCTTTCTACTGTGTCTACGGACGATGAAGAGTGGGCCCCATAACTTGGTTAAAAGTGTAGTGGACATGTTGAAGGAATTAAGCTTTACTGAATTTAGAATTTATATACATCTTACATGCTGCCAGGCACTCTAAAATCATCTCATCCTACATACATGTTTTGGAGTGCACTGCGCATTTACGACATTCACACTTCTAACTGATGCTTGTAAGTGGTCATCTGACAAGAGAAGGAATATGGCAGAAATACTATCTGCACAATCTAGTGCAGAAAACGATCAATTTTTAAAACTAATGTGCACAGCAAGTTTTAATGGGAATACACACAATCACCCACTGACCCCACAGTTACCACCTACTTACTATAAACATCACACTAATGCTCTGATTCAACCGAATAAATAATCCATGCGCACCCTTACCATGCCCATCATAATCCCCGCCTGTATTTTTGTTACGTGACCCCTACCGCCATGCCTGCAGTGCGGGCTCCAGCTTCAGGAATATGTAAATCGTGCTCAACACTCTCTCTTTCTCTTTCTGTTGGTCTACCTGATTCTTACATAGCTAAATAAACTTGTAACCAGAGTTTTCCCAAAACAACCTTTGAATCTTATGATATCATACAGCCTGTATCCAACCCACGATCTACACAGTTTTCTTCTTGATAACTACAAATCTGAATTTCGACCTCTACAAAGCACTGAAACCTTGAATATTGATGAATAAATATGTAGTGGGGAATGCAGGCACTCATCCTCCTTGTTATCCAAGCTTCCTTTAAAACCACTGACTCTATCTTCTTTCTCCAAGTGCATGTGTAATAAAAGGGCTTGGCTAACAAAATGATCTACTAGATCGAATTGTATTTACAAGATCAAACACAGAGAGTGGCGTTACTTCGTGGGGCTACCATTGTCTCTGGGGTCGCCGATTATCTATCCACTCATTTTCTCTAGCTAACACATAATCGTCCTCCAGTGTCCTCTAGTCAGACACGCCTCACAATACTAAGTATTCAGATAACACTTCATCTTTTACATCAGATTAAAACGAAAGGTAATCTGTAATGCCGGGCATCTTCCTTAGCACTAGCACATCTTAGCATACCAGATGAAGAACGACACGGACACCTGGGTGTATGGTACTAGAACTAGCCTCTAGCACGTGCACTCAGGCTCCTTTATTGGGAGGGTCACCTGACTGGTGATGCCTGTGTTGGATGGGAGTGGGGTGGGTGTAAAGTCCAGCCCTCGGGGAGTAGCTGGCAAAAATACTACGTGCAGAAGTGCACCTGTGTCCAGCAGGACACTACATTCCTCCCAAACTTTAACGAAAATGGAACAAGTCCAACCTGTAAGGATAAAACACAAAAACACATAAAATACCATCGAAGTCTCTCAGCCTTGCAAGGCAGTCCACAGGATAGCACTGGACAGGTGTGGATGGGAGCACCCCGGCATCTCCTCATGCATCCATGATTTGAGCAGGTGCTGTTGTGCACAAACACTGTGCGGTTGAAGTCAGGAATCAGTGACAGCCGGTTGGTTGGTTCAATGTCCACTTATGCACTGTGGGTCAGTCCTGTGGGCTCTTGTGATGATGCGGTTGGCGTAAAAATTTCAAACCCGGCGCATCAGGAGCATTGGTGGAGTCTGCTGCAGAGATACTTTGTCAGAAACCCTGACTTCATGAAGGTCAAACCTATGAAGACTGGGAAGACATCTGTAGTGATATGACGCCTTCTGCTGAAACCCTGGTGCGTCCTGATACCTTGTCGGTGGAGCAGCTTCTAGACCACCTCTCGTTCATGGATTCCTCACTTAGGGAATACTTTGAGGCCTTTTCGATGGGTCACTACAGGATCGTGTGGACTGTGCTGGGCTGTGTGTTCTTCTCCTATGGCATGTGTGGTTGCTTGCAGTGATACCATCTGCTTCAAGCAGCCAGTGACAGGTGGCTGGATGGTCGCACTGTGAAGCGTGGGACAAATACGTGGTTCACGCATGCAGGTGGCCTATGTTCGGTACTGTCACTGAGCTGTCTCCAGTGATGTTGCTGCACCTTGGTGGCTGGGATGTCTGTAAGTGCACTCTTGGGTAGTGCCATGAGTCCTCCATCTTTTATCCTCATCTCTCCCTTCTTCTTTGTGGGCCAGTGAGCATACTGGATCACGACAGACCAGGGCTTTAGTGGACACTGAGCTCACACCACCTCATTACGAGGGTGCTACTGTCACCTCTTGCCATGACAGATGGCAGCATATAGGGACAGCTTGCCGGGACCTCTCAGATGGTAGCATGGCATGTGCCATGCCAGGGGATCAAGATGGCCAGCAGATAGCATCGCCAACACTTTTCCACCCTCACACCAGCCTGTCGCTAGTGATACGAGGGCGTTGAAGGCAAACAGTCTTTTTTCTTTCTTCTCTTTGACGAGGAGACAGTTCCCCTTTGTCTATTGCGATGGATGGCAGATGGCTCAGGAATCTTACAGGCAACTCACCATGTTTGAAACTGCCTGGCACAAGCCTGGTCCTACCTGAAGGGGTCATGGCGCTTGCTTCTTTGGCTTCCTGCCCATAGCTCTGCCTGCCTCACTGTCACACCACAGGAAGGCAGCAGGGTGTTGGAGACAGATGGTCTTTGTTCTCTCTTGTTTCTGGGTAGTGTCAGGGTTCACTGCCTCCTTGGAGCGACATGCTTTCGCCACCAGATAGGGTGCGGCAGTAATACAAACTTCATTCTCCGACTCAATAATGAAGGTGACCTTCTAGGCAGCACGACATGGGGACAGAACCCCTCATCCCCATTATAGTGTCCTGGACCCTAGGCCCTCAAACCAGATGAAGAACAACACGGACACCTGGGCGTATGCTTGCCTCAAGCACGTGCACTTGGACTCCTTTATTGGCAGGGTCACTTGACCGGTGACTCCTGTGTTGGTAGAGTGTGAGGTGGGTATGAAGCCCAGCCCTCAGGGAGTGGCTGGCAAAAATACTATGTGCAGAAGTGCAGGTGTGTCCAGCAGGACAATACAAGCACCATCACAACATGGAGGTCTGCCAACCGGGGTCTACAGACATGGCACAAACCAGAGTCCCTCGTGGTGTTCTGTGAAGCCTAAATATCCATGATTAGGCGCTATTTTCAAACTTTTCCCGTACTGACACAAATCTCAAGACATAGCCCATTAAATCTTCTTCACCCTCATATCCTTGTTTTTCAGGCACATTAAAAGCTATGGGGTCACTGTTTTGGCATTATAAAATTACTAAGCAAACTAAAGGTCCTTGTTCTCCCTAAGCTACTTCAAAACAGGTGCTTATTCTTTCTCTCTGTGATGTCTACAACTCGTTGCCTGTGGGTTTACAAGTATCAGACCACCGTGCTTTGTTACTAATTCACAGTGCAGCCTCTATATTGGTTGGTAGTCTTTAATGCTGGAGCGCGTCAGGGCCATGCGTCACGTCACTGACTCCACTATTCATGTCTACTGCAGTTTAAGTAAATGTGTAATAACCACAAAGCCATACACATTAAAACACATTTAATCAACTAACTACATCCTCTCTACACTCTGTAAGAATGTTCAATGCTCTGCTCCATCCCTGAGAACAGTACTATGTCCGTGGAAAGCAGCTGCTTTAGTTTGGGCACTTTCCACATTCCCCCAATGATCCCAGGAAATCCGTACAGCTGAATAATAGAACTATTGCAGACCTACCTTTATTCAAGCAGCAACTAAAAATCAAATTTCCTAATAAAGAACTGTTGGGCAAAATCGCCTTTCCTAACATCCAAATGCTACCGCTTATCCACCGTCTAAAATTCCAGCTGAACATTGAGCACACACTTTTATCTTTATAAATGAGCCACTCCGTAATTAACATTTACAAATGTATTAGTGGTCTGTATTCACCCAGGTAAAACACAGCAAACTACTAACAACAATGTACATAAAGAATTAAGCAAATACATTTAGTCTTAAGGGTCTGCTTAAGGGAATGTCTGCTGGAGTCAATATACCCTACTTTAACTCTACTGCATATGATGGGCAAGTGCCTGGACAACTGATACCTGGGTGCATATTTATCATAGGTTCATGCAGCGCAATGAAGCAAGCTACCTTGCTGCACTGCGTGAAAGGGAAGGAATGCAGCATATTTAACATCATACAGTGCATTCCTGTCCTTGTGCTGGTGCACTTTTGGCTGCCACATTGCTCCACTCATTGAGGGCGGTTAACGCAGGGCAGTGATTTGCACTGCTTGGCGTTATTCCAGAGTTATCAGCCATGCAGGGCCACACAAGGTGGCCTCACACGGCTTGATAAATCTTACTTAGCTTTTGCGTCAACTTTGCGCCCCTTTGCATGGCTCAAAGGTGATGCAAAACCTTAACAAATATGGCCTAAAGTAGATATATGCTAAAATCCAACCAGATTAAGATGACTCTACTAACAAAGGTACACCATGGGCATAGTGGCATAACAAAACTGGAGGGCCCCCCCTGCACAGAACATGGAGCCTTCCCCCACCCCCGGGACTCACTCAGGCCTGGTGCTATGCTTAGGGGCCTCCTGGCGCTCAGGGGCTGCAGGGGCATTTGTTATGCCACTGTATGGGCAGACGTAAAAAAAGAAACATGGAAAAAAATGAATACACAACCCAGTAGGCAAGGAACCTTATGTGAAATATCACAAGATCAACAAGTGCAGTAATCTGAAAAAGGCACACAAAACGCAAGATAGACTCGACATGATATCCCAGAAGAAACAAAATCTATGTTAGGCTTTTATTGGTGGTTCTGAACAGGAAAAGGGTATGTCAGAATACCACTCTAAAATGGACTGGCAAACTGAGGTACTTAGACCAACGGCCCAAAGTCCATCAGGCTTTCGGTCTGAGGGCTCTGCTGGTTTCTGGTTTTCCTTTACCAAGGAAGCCCAAGGAGTTGATAAGAAATCCTATTAATTTCACTGGTGCACCCAATAGCCCATTTATATATGGCCTAGTTTTTCTAATGAGAAAGGACTTTCTTCACGTGTTCTCAATTTTCTGAGACTCATTCTGAAAACTCGATTATGTCATCCATACATATATTGACATACATTTCTGCAGTGTCTCTGAAAAGTAAAAGTCATAATTAAGTCATAATAAAATACTCAAACTGACCATACCTAGTGTTAAATGCCATCACCCACTTGTCAGTACAAATTAGCAGCAAAGTAAACAATTGCCACAAGTTAAGCTTGAAGACTGTCTTGGCTACCCACAGCTGACTCAATACTTTAGAGGTGATATGAAGTGAATATCTGTTTCAAATGGGTATTTCACTCAGTTTGATGTAGTCCAAACAAGCATGTAATTCCCCACATTGTTCCAGTACAAAAAGGTTGGACTGACAACCGGGAAAAGTGGAAAGACATGGGAATCCTTTGACCATGTTGGATAACAAAAGATAGTGCAGGAAAAATGGAGGATACCCCTCAGCCCACGAGGGTGTCTATGACTATACATTGTCCTTGTAGATTTGGAATGTAAGTTTAGTTGCAGATGAAACGACCAAATGCCACTGTGTCTCTGAAATTAGCTATTGTTTATACTTATTACAGGTATTGATTGCCTATCTACCAAGATGTGCTAATGGCATGTAGTATTCTGTACTTTCACAGTTATCTTCCACGAATTTTATTCAAGATCTCTTAAATAATTGAAAAACTCCTTGGGCGCATCTAACAATTATCTCCACTGCCATCGCTCCTAGTATCATCTACTATCATCACAAGTTGATGGCCTTGGTACCTAGTCTAATTCACAGGGCACCTGGATCCACCCATTTTAATTATTCTGACTCACTTGTTGCATGTGATTTCCCTTAACCTGTCCAAAATATCCCAACCCCAAAAATTCCAACCACATCTAATCAAGAGAGATCCATAACCACATGACAAGTTCCAGAAATGTGCACATAGTCTACCAAGACTTCATTAGCTGCATCTGCTAATTTGTAAGAAGAGCTCAAACCTGCCATCGCTCAGTGTCTTGCCCTTCAATATGATATCTCATTACTGCATAGGAGTCTCAAAGCTTGCTTCCTCGCTTTGCACCATCAATTCTTGTGCACAGTTGAAATACTCCTCTAAATCTACATCTGTGCAAGATGGGCATGTTTGCATACTGTGATAATGGAGGTAGAGCGCATCGGATGACTATCCCCTTCCAGGTTATTACGGACACTGTTTCCAGTCCTGGAGTTTAGTGTGATAGCCTGAAGTACTGTGTGGCATTTTTATACCCCATTTGCGCCAAATTTGCATCATTATTGTACGCAAATTCGGTGCAAAAACGAACTCCATATTTATATTTTAACGTTAGACCTCTAACGTCAAAATACTGGAGTTTTCACCATGTTTTAGACGCATGAACCTACCTTGCATCAATGAGATGCAAGGTAGGCGTTCCAATCTCAAAAATGGTGCTAACCCCATAACACCATATTTATCCCCATGCTAAAATGATGCACTGGTGGGAGGAGGAGCTAAATAATGGTGCAAAGTTTGCTTTGCACCAATATTTAACACCTGGGTCAGACAGGCGTTAGGGGACCTGTGGACCCATCTCCATGGTTAAACACCATGAAATTGGTCTACAGGTGCCCTCCTCAAGCCCCAGGAACACCCCCACCCACACTAGAGGGACACCGACGAATGGGGGACCCCATCCCAGGTAAGTAGGGTAAGAATAGGTAAGTATTTTTTTTTATATTAAAGTGCCATTGGGGGCCCTACTTGGGTCCCCCTGCATGACACAGGGTGCAATGGCCATGCCCAGGGGACACTGGTCCCCTGTGCTGGCCATTGGGGTGGTGGGCATGACTCCTTAAGACAGGAGTCATATGGATGGTTTTGTGTTGGAACATGACACTAGGCTGATTAGAGTCATCCAACCAGCCTAACATCATTTTTTGGTTCAAAACCCCCTTCTCCCATACCGTCAGCCCCACCCGGTTAATGTCATATTTTTTACACTAGACCACCCTTTGCACCGGCTTGTGCCATTTTATAAATATGGCACCCATCTCGTGCTCAGGAATTGTGCAAGCCAGTGCTAACCTTTTTAGTGCAAAACTGCGTAAGCGCAGTTTTGCATCAAAAAGTATAAATATGCCCCTGTATGGATTGTAATACTTCACATTGATTCCTTTCTGATAGCAGGACCCTTAAATACTCCAAATTTATACCTCACAGGCAACTCTGTTAGTGTTGCAGAGTAATGCAAATCCTTTCTCCTCAACAATTGCATCCATCTGAAAATTTTGCCCCTCATTACAACCCTGGCGGTCAAAGACCGCCAGGGCTTTTTTGGAGTTTGTACCGCCAACAGGCTGGCGGTACAAACTTGGGCATTATGACTGCGGCGCTTCCGCCACGGTCGTGAGCGGAAGCGCCGCAGTCGTACTGCCGGGACCGTCGGTTTCCCGCCACTTTTCTCTCGCCGGTTGTAATCCCCCAGGGCAGCGCTGCCCAGGGGATTACGAGTCCCCCTCCGCCAGCCTTTTCATGACGGTATGAACCGCCATGAAAAGGCTGGCGGAAAGGGTAGTCGCGGGGCCCCAGGGGGCCCCTGAACCTCCCATGCCACTAGCATGGACAGTGAGGGGGCCCCCTGCCACGGCCCCATGGAGCTTCTCCCTGTCTCCATAGCAACTGCACCCGTCGCACAGCCGCAACACCGCCGGCTCCATTTGGAGCCGGCTCCCGTGTTGCGGCCGAGATCCCTGCAGGGCCGGCGGGCGGAAACCAGGATTCCGCCCGCCGGCCCAGCGGGGATCTCAAAATAGACCCCGCTGGAGTGCAGCCGCATTGGCGGTCGCTCAGCGGTTTCAACTTGGCGGGCGGCAAAGTTGAAGTGAGGGCCTTTGTCACTTACTAGCACCACAATTGTCTTTGTTCCAAAAATAAACGTCCAGCATGCACACATAATTCTCATTGCTAGCTTTGCTTTAGGGAACTTTAATCCCTCTGCGATTATCTGAGCACACATTTGTTTTACAAAGTTTTTAAATCAATAGGTTACATTCAGAGCACTAAGCACTGTAGAAGAAGCAGGAACCATAAACGTGCATATTGGTGATAAATTAAGGCGTTCTTTGTTTATACTTCAATACCCTTTATTGAACTGTGACTCTTTCCTGATCGTTTTGTTCCTGTATGACTCTTCTGTTGTTCAATTTTGTGACACAGTTAGGTGAAACACACAAAGGCATGATGCGCGGGCATTCTGGACTACGATAAGCACGTCTTTCTTCACTAAATTATTCTTTGCCAAACGTTGTACTTGACAAATATTTCAGGACTCAAATGATTGTCCTGCGTAAGTGGCATGTCTTTATTTAAACATTTGGATGCTCATCAGGGTCGGATTGGGATCATAATTAGGCCCGGGCAGTCCCCAAAAAAGTGGCCCACATTCCTGGACAGCTCCCTTTCATGACATACTGTTTGCTTAGTCTCACTAGAAAATGTTTTAGAGAAATGTGATAGGGCGGGGGTCCGGCAAAGCACACAGCTGCTATTGCTCCAGCAACAGAGAGTTGGAGGCCAAGGGACATAAAATCACCTTGCTGGAGTCATCACCTTCCAGCCCACCATAATCTCAGGCCGATCGCCTGGCAGGGGAGGGGTTAAGAAAAACACATTACTGCTTCTCTACGGGACTGAGGTGAAAATTACCCAATGGTCAAAAAATCACCTGCCCTCCCCTTTCCTCCAGGTAGGTCCTGCATACAGCCATGCCCTGAATGTAGTGGCCCAGCGGGGATGGGGCCAGATAAAAGAGACTGCTTCTGGGCATGGCCGTCCCTCAGGGGGCAGAGGTGAGAATGGCCTGAGGGCAAGAGCAATACCTGGCCCCTAGTCTTCTCAGCCTAACTCGCGCCCATCATATCCTGAAGAATGATAATCGTCTGGCAGGGGAGTGATAAAACAAATGGCATGCCGTGGGCTGGTTGACAGAGGCCCTAAAAAAACGTCCCACAGGTCACCCTTAGGCATCGGCCCATCGGCCAGTGCCCGACTGCCCGCTTTACCAATCTGACCCTGAGAGACCAAGGATGCTAAAAAAGGGTTCAAATTGGCGATACAGAATCAAAGGTTTGGTTACCGCCCTCCCTGATAGCGCACAAGAATGAATGATCAAATGAATATATGAATGATCTTTATTGCAAAGATTAACTAAAATTATAACAATAGATGTAAGATCAACAAACAAAATTCATCAATTTAAAAATAGTAATAAAACTAATGTAACAAAAAGCTCATTACTAACATTCTGAGTCTTCATAGACTAAAATGATTATGTGGCAAAAGAACCGAAAGACAAACCATGCAGACAAACGCATAAGGTTCATCACAGATAACATTTATTGTCTTATCTAAATAAGACCAAAGGAAGAAAGTGCAATAGTGCCATGCATACATGATCTAGCTTAATAAAATCAGCATCAACAAAAATTATTTTGTCACATAGGGGTCTGAAAGTGCAATCATACAGTCAAATACACAGAGCTCATTAAAAGGGTAATCACAGGAATATCGAAATAGAAATTCTAATTTAAAAATCAAGGGTGAAACTACTCGCAATTGTTCATTTTTTCACAAACAAGATTTTTAACATGATTTTAAGGAAGCAAAACATCAGCTGGTCAGATTCACTCCTGAGACAAGTTTCAATGGCTACCTGACAAGTTCTTATAGATAAGCATCTGAACATTGGTCTCAGTCAGTATTTTCGAGGTATAAGGAGGCGAGGGAATATACAGATGACATGACTCAGTGGCTCAGACTTTGTTCCGCATAACCCACAGGAACAGTCTGAGCCTTGCCCAAGCCTACTGTACCAAAATGCTGTCAAGGGGGTCCGCCTGAAGCGGTATCTCGTCAATGCTATTATCCGTTCCGCTGGCCAAGGTTGTTTAAGATAATTTGGAACACTCTGCTATTCATGTAGGCTAGGGAACATCTTAATGTTATTTTTTACCTAAATCTTCAATATCTTGCCTAATTGATAAACGTTTAGCCAGTTAATTTACTAATTTGGAAAATTATCTGGAAACTCCTTCATCCACAGGTCTCTGGCTTGTAGTTCGTTTATACCAACTGGGACCTTTCTTTATCATTGTCCAAAAACAAAACTTCAAAGTATCCGTATCAGCTCTTTTTAACTTATAACAACAGTAAATAATTCTGGCTTGAATAAGCTGTTTGCACCTGGTCATACTAAACTCTAATCTTAGTGGTGCAGTAGGAAATCTGATTACCTTTTGGTAACTCATATAATGTATTATCTCAAGTCAGTCACCTAGTTTATCTTTAAATGCAATCATGCCATACAGGATTGTTGAGGTTAGTTTACACTTCATCACCTTACACAATTGGCTTATGTCAGAACATGAGATGTTCTTTAAAAGACCGCAGAATATTGTGCTTAAAAATAGTGGCAGCATTCCTAATTGATGTCTTGTGCGCAATTGTGTCCCCCTCTCCTCAAACCACACACCTAAATATTTATAATGAGGCACCTTCTGAATGGATTCATTACCAATCAACCAGTGATCTTTTTTTTCCCCTACCAGAAGCTATGATCTTTGTTTATACTTGTTAATTTTAATATCATTGCTCATGCAATATCTTATAAGTTGATCTAATTGCATTTCGAGGCCCACTCCGGTTAAATCCAACAAAATAGTGTCATAGGCATAATGTAAGAGATATTAACCCTCCCTTCTACTAAGGCAGGCTCTATCTGGGAGAGGGACTTTAAACAGGTCTTCCAAGTTAAAGTTAAATAGAAGTGGGCCAGTAAGCAACTTTGCCTCTGCCCCTTATTTGTAAACATTTTTCCCTGAGGTGACCGATTTGGATATAAGTCACCTCTTTGCCAAAATGTTTGAGTAGAGACCAGTGATTGCCTTCAATAATAGTTGCAGAATGCCCCATTCATTAGGTTTTACTGGGAACGTATGCTGTAGGAGGACTGGGTGGATATATGGCTTTGGATGCACATTGTTTTCTTAATTGTGTTGATTTTTTTTATAATAGTATAATATTTTGTAACACAGATGAATGTGCGGGGTTGAATCTTCCTATGGATGGATGAAAATTGTAATTGTAATTGCAGTTATACATTACTTACTACACCTGAAAAAGGCGTCAAAGCACTTTTCAATGAGTAATCCAGATTTTCTCTCTTTCTTTCTTCCCTCTTTAGGATGTCCATCAAGGTGGCACTGCCAGGACCCTCAGGGAAACATAGAAGAAAGCAGTAAGTAATTTGTTGGTGTTATTATTCTTTGTTTTTATCCCTTCACCATAGCACCCGTGAGCAAACACCTAAATCTCCCCACAACCCGGAGTGCAGTCATAATGTTGGTACCAAAAAAAATATATTAGTGAGCAATGAAAAGTAGAGGATTATTGTAAAGTAAAAATAGAGCATACAACTTTGTTCATCAGGTCTGTTTCAATATGTTTTTCTGGTACAATCTGATATGAAAATAAAGTCAGGGATATAGTGCAGTTTTCTTACCACCGTTGTTACCCACTAATACAATTCCCCTAAATAGTGGTTCAGCCTTGAAGAGCACCCAGAAAGCCAACCCCTCCACCTCAGGGCATCCCCACCCTTCCCGAGGCACTCACAGCACTGCCTGAGTTGTGACCTTCAAGTAGGCATCTCCTGGCGGCGTCCACCAATCCTCCGTCCACGTTTCTGGACCATTTTCAGCATAGCCTGGCTTCTCCTTAACAGCGTCAATCACCCAGCTCCTACTCTCCTCCGTCAGGTCTGGTCGGTCATCCTCTATTGCTTGAGTGACGTCGCCTGTGGCTTCTTGCTCTGGAGTCAACTGCACACCAGCTTTCTTCTTCCGACTTAGTTTTGTGCAATTCACCTCCTCCACCCTTGAGGAGCTGAAAAGCAGATTCCTTTCTCAGTTGCCATGACTCACTTGCTATCTCCAGCCCCTTATCTCCTCCAATGTCATTCTTTTCTGTTCATTTAAGGTGATGATAACATCCCAGGGATTGTGCGGGGTGATCAACGGGATTGCCAGCAGGTAAGCGCGGAGATCGGGGTGGAAATCCCTCACATCTCCCCTCCCTCCCTTTCTTTCCAGGAAGAAGCATATCCAGTAGATATCTATAGAGAAAGTCAGCATTAATTTGGGCAGCTCCTTTTCTATGATAGGTTTGAAACCTAAAAGGTTGCAAGGCTTAGAATCGTCAAAGAACTTGCTCGTTATTCCCCTTGTTATAGGTCATCCACTCTAGGGGCACATAGTCTGTATAAAGGATAAACTCACATCCTTCTAGATAATACCTTAGAGATTCTATGGCTCATTTAATGGTCTGAGCTTCTCTTTCCATTATGACATAATTCTTCTCCCTTGGGAATAGTTTTCAGCTGTTAGAAGTAGTAGGCATCTCATTCCCTGCCTCATCAATTTGTGACATAACGGCTCCTAGACCCAATCCAGAAGTGTCTGTGTGAAGAATTAAGAGTCAAGAGAAATCCAGACTTCGTAACACTGGCTTGGAAGTGACAATGGTCCTAAGGGTCCTAAATGCTTCAATCACTTGGGCAGAAGGGTATTTGAGACCTTAATCTACTTCCTATGTATTTTTTAGAAAATAAGTCAGCAGCCTGGTGAAGTGGGGGAGCCTGGAGATGAATCTCCAGTAATAACCCACTAGTCCCGGGAAGGCTCTGAGTTCTTTCTTTGTTTTTGTGAATAACTCCTGATGGATAACGGAGACTTTTTCTGCTTCGGGTTAAATATGTCCTTCTAACAGAAATCCCAAGTATTTGACTATTTTTGCTGCTAGCTGGCTTTTGGAGGGATTCACCTTAATTCCTACATCTCATAGGGTGGATAAGATGTTATTTAGATGTCTCAAGTGAGTATCCCAAGTGGGACTATAGATGACTATGTCATCTATATAGGAGGCCCCATATGAGTTGTGGATTTGTGACATCATATTCATAATTCTTTGAAAGGTTACAGGAGTTCCAATACAAACCAAAGGGTACTGTTGCAAAATGGTAGAACCCTCCCGGAGTGGAAAATGCTCTTTTTTCTTTTACACAATGCCAGAGTGGAACCGAACCTGCCAATAACATTTGAAAAGGTCTAAAGTACTAATGTATTTGGGCTCTCCAAGCTTCTCAATCATCTCATCAATATGTGGAAGGGTGTAAGTGCCCAATTTGAAGATTTGATTTACTCCCTGAAAATCAATACAAAAAAATCAGACCCATCAAGCTTTGATACTAGGACTATGAGGGAGTTCCAGTCACTGATGGAGGGTTCTATAACTCCCATCTGAAGCATTTTGGTGATCCCAGTCTCAATAGCCGCTCTGCGGGTCTCAGGGATCCTATAGGGTCTACGGTATACCTTCTTCTCTGGCTCAATTGGAATAGAGTAGTGGATTATATTGGTTCCTCCCAGGGTGGTGGAAAAGACTTCCCAAATGTCTCTTCAATTCTTCCTTCAAAGGTTCTTTAAAGTCAGAATCAAAACATTGACGGACTGATTCGTCTTTGTCTCTTCCACAGGGAGTCGCTCTTCCCAGTTCTACAGTAAGTTCACATGGTAAATTTATGATTCTTTTCTTTCTTCATTGATTTCTATCCTATAAGTGACAGGACTTACTTGCTCTACTATAGGACAGGGGCCCTGCCATTGGTATAGGAGCTTAGCTTATGTTCTGAGGAGGGCAACATCAAAAGTATGAAGTCTTCCACCTTAAAGACCTTCAATTTCGCTTTTTTATCATATTGAGCTTTTTGGGCTTGCTGTGCTTGCTCCAAGCCCATTTTCTCAATTTCCATAATCTGATTTATGTAGGTTTTAGGTTTGCTTCATGCTCTAATAGGGGTGTTATATCATTTGTTCCTTGTTACCATTCTTCCAGAGCCATGTCTGAAAGAGTATGAGGCTTTCTTCCGAATAACAGTTCAAAAGGCGAAAACCCAGAACTACTTTGTACATGACAACATATGGCGAATCGTGTCAAAAGTAATATCAGTTGCCATTTATGCGCCTCTAGATCTAACAGCTTCTTCAAGGTGATCATTAGAGTGGCATTATATCTTTCCATTAGGCCATCAGTTTGGGAGTGATATGCTGCAGTACGTATCTGCTCGATCCCTATCTGATTACTTATCTGCTTCATAAGTTTGGAAGTGAAAGGAGTACTTTGGTCTGTCAATATTTCCTTCGGAAACCCTACCCTAGAAAACAGGTCAATCATGGCTGTGGTCACTTGGGTTGTATTGGGCAGCTGAACGGACACTGCCTCAGGGTATCAGGTGGCATAGTCAACCATTAAAAGGACTTAAGGACACCCACTACGAGAGGGGAGTAGTGGTCTAATTAAGTCCACCATCCCCACCCTAAAGAAGGGTCCCTCAATCACAAGTAGTGGAAGTAAGAGGGCCTTTGCAGGTGTATACCTGCTGTTTTTCTGACAGACTGGGCATTCACAACAGCATTTTCTCACTTAGCTACAAATGCATGGCCAAATAAATCTTTCTAATGTAGCCTGTTCTGTTTGCTCAGGACTGAAATGTCCCCCAGTTGATGACTATGAGCCAAAAACAGAACTTTATCTCTCAAAAGAGTAGGGAGAAGTAGCTGTTTCGATTGTGCCCCCCCCCCAACTTTCCATATAACATCCCTTTCTGCAGAAAGAATTGGGACCTACTAGGTGGGGGTCTTCTTCTTTAGATTCCTTCCAGACCTCTCAAAAGAAAGGATTATTTCTCTGGGCAGCCCTGAAATTCCTATTGGGGCTTCAAACAAAATCTCTGTATACTTGATAAGCCTTTATTCTTCTCCTGTTTCTCGTTTCTTTTCTGCTGCTTGCTTTTTCACTCATTTGGAAAGGGCCACTCACAGTCCTCAAGTTGCGAAAAGGAGGTGTTCTATCACCAGGAATCACCTTTACTCCATGATTCCTTGGCTAGATTATCAAGATTGGGATAGTCCCTTCCTACAATAAGTGGTTCTAGTAATTGTAGATTTAGGCCTACTGGAGAGATACAGCCGTATTGTTCTGGTGTTGAAGATTGATATTCGCTACTGGCTATTATTTCTTATCTCCAAGAACACACTCAATGTTTACTGTTCCAGAGGACTGAGGGGGTTTCCCCTGGAATAAGTTGGGGCCATGTCACCTCCATTAGGCAATGATAAGTTGTTTGTTCATCAGTAGTGGCATAGTATGATGGTTATAGTACACCTACATCCATGAGTTCTACCTTTTTGGGACAGTACTTGGCTACATGTCAAATCTCCCCACAATGAAAACACTGAGGTACTGGCATTGGGGAATGGATATTGGGCACTGGTACAAGGGGTTCCACTTCTGATTTTCTTATAGCTGGGTTATGTATCTAGGGTCTCACAGGATCTGAACTCCCATGATGCCAACCAACTTCTTCTCGTCCCTTTTGGTGTTCTTGGTCTTGGTTATAGGCACTGGCAATTTCCACTGCACTCTCCAAGGTTAATTGGCTATGCTGCCTTATCCATTTCTGTACGGGGGATGTAAGAATGTCAGGAACTGTTCTAGAAAAAGGTCTTCTTTTGTAGCCATTGCAGTTACAGCCATTGATCAGTCATATGCTTTACTTAGTAATACAGAGCTCAGGGTGTTTTGTGGGCTCCTTCTTTGAACTGGCTGACTGAACTCTGTAGGTTTCCCCACACCCCCAGTCTCTCCAATACACTTTACTTAATATCCTCATAGGTGGTCATGTCCTGTGGATTGGCCGTTTGATAGGCCACCTATAAATCCCCTGTGAACAGAAGCCCTAAATACTGTCTCCATCGGTCTCTAGGCCAGGAGGCCTGTGCCAGGTGCTCAAAGTTATTCCCCCGCATTTATTTCTGTAAAACAATGGATGACAAGGCGATATGGCCTCTCTCTTGACCTGAGACATCTGCCAATCATTCAATGGCAGCATCATGGGACTGCACCACATTATCCCGATTCTCTGCTTGACTTTGTAGCAGTATTAATGAAGTTTTTCATGACTTTCTCCAGCCTCTGTTGATTCTCAGCCATGCGATTTACAAAAGCCTCTATATCTCCCCGATCCCACTTCTGACACCACCAGTAGGAGGGCTGAGCGGATATATGGCTTTAGAGGCACATTTGTTTTGTTATTTGTGTCAATTTATTGATCATAGTATTATATATTGGAACACAGATGAATGTGTGCAGTAGAATCTTCCTATGGGATGGATAATAACTCAGATGTTTTCTCTTTATTTCTTCCCTTTTTAGGAATTCTGTCCAGGTGGCACTTCGAGGACCCTCAAGACAACCACAGAAGAAGGCAGTAAGTAATCTGTTGGCTTTTTTATTCTTTGATTTCATCCTTTCACTATAGCACCCGCTACCATGTGATTCACACATGATTGCATAAATCACACAGCAACCCGTAGTGTAGTAATAATGTTGGTATCAAAAAAATATATTAGGGAACAATGAAAAGCAGAGGATCACTGTAAAGTGAAAATAGAGCATACAACTTTGCTTGTTAGGTGTATTTCAATAGGTTTTCCTGGTACAATCACACATCCATACACCCAGTGATTTCTTTTGTGATGTGAAAATAAAATCAGAGCTATTGGACAGTTTTCTAAACACCATTGTTACTCACTAATATATTTTCCTTAAATAGTGGTACAATCTTGAAGAGTACCCAGAAAGTCAGGGTCCCCCACTCTTCCTGAGACACTCACTGCGCTGCCACACCTCTCCTGAGTTGTGGTCATCAAGTCAGCATCTCCTTGCGGCATCCACCAGTCCTCCATCCAAAGTTCTGGACTGTTTTCGGAATTGCCAGGCTCCTCAGTGATATCAATCACCCAGCTCATGCTCTCCTCTGTCAGGTCGTCCTCTGTTGCTTCAGCGACTTCTCCTGTGGCTTCTTGGGCTGGAGTCAGCTGCATGCCAGCTTCCTTCTTCCGGCTTAGTTTTGTGAGATTTACTCCGCCTCTGAGGAGTTGAAAAGGAGAGTTCTTTCTCAGTTTTTGTGACTCACTTGCTAATTCCAGCCCCTTAGCACCTCTAATGTTCTTCTTTTTTGTTCCCTTGCCATCTTGAAGACATCGAGGGATTGTAATGGTGTGATCAACAGGATTACCAGGAGGTAAGTGTGGCTATCGGGGTGGAAATCCCTTGCATACCCCCAGTGACATTGTCAAAGGTTGTAGTAAAATCAATAAAAGCTGCATAAAACAAGCTCTCTCTACTTGCCAGGGTATTCTCTACAAGAGTTGACAGCACAATTAGATTGTCCTTAATACTACAGATTTAAACAAATCCTGTTTGAAAAAAAGGAATTCATTTTTGCTCAGTTGCCCACTTCTTCAACTTTTTTAAAAGTAAATTTGCATATACTTTGCATTTAACATCCAATAATGCAATGAGATGAAAGTTCTGAGGTCATCTGTTTGACCCTTTTTTTGTGTGTGGGGACCAGTAATGAACTTCTCCAGGAATCTTGAAAAATGTCATTAGCAAAGCATACTTTATAGAGTGGGATTAAAGTTGCCAACAAGTGATTCATCATGGTTTTTAAAAAAAGAGGCCGGAATGTCACCAGGACCCAGAGCCCAGTTGCTACGAGAAGATTTAAAAGCTGTTTGTATATCCCCTTCGCTTCACCATTAAAAATAAACAAATCAAGAGAGCTGTTATTTATTGAGACCCTGCTGTTCTAAAATGATTTTGGAATATAGTCTAACCAAGAAGCAAGCTGATATTTGTTGCGGACAGATTTTTCCTTGCATCAAGATGTGAATTAACAATTAGCCAGAATTTTCTAGAACTTCTATGTCTTCGACGTATTGTGGATGGATAATCACTTCCATAATCTCACTGGTACCCGCTGCACAAGAAACCTCCATCAACCTCACCACAAAAAAAGTATACACCTTGCATTCAGAAATACAACCTTAATTACAAGTTCTATGTCTGGAACTTTCACCATATGTTGTACCAAACACATTTCCTCATACTATTTAAGACACTGTATCAACAGAGCCTCACTAATTCTATCCTCACTATGGTCTCCAAGCACCTAAGCAATCTAAGCACCAGTTACTTCCAACAAGCTCCAATTAGCGCTACAAGCTCTTGTCAACACAAGTATTCCACGCATCGTGGTCATCCTCAAGCTTCTCATACCACCTGAGAAACTGTCCTGCACACAACTGTCATGCTTAGTACAGGGATACATGAATTCAACCATGCGCCACCGCTCCCAAAGTGTTAGATTGAGCCATGAGGCACAAAAGAAAAACTAAGTAGTTTATCTCAATATCAATACAAACAATTCATAGAATCTAACCTGTTTATTCGAACCTTTAAAGGAACTGGTTGGTGTGGTGTGTAGAAGCCGTCACCTAGCAGTGGTTCAGTTCTGCTACGTGTGACAGTCGCACAGAGACCAGGGACTGGTGCCAACGAGTTTGACTTGATCTCCGAATAAAGTACTGAACAACTTACCTGTCATCCATTTAAGTTGCTCTACAATTTAATGACACAGATGCCCAGAGTACAGAGGAGAGGGAATACCCCAGTGGAATATTGGACATAGACACAATGGATACAGCAGCAGAATGGAGAGCAAGTCTGAAGTCTTGGTGCCGTTCGTGACCGTTAAGAGTGCACAAGAATCGCTCACCAAGAATTCTTCACCCAACACCACCAAGAATCACTGATTTTGGAAGTGGTGAGACTTTTCAATTCGATTAATTCAATGGTGCGCTTGTGCTTACTGCTGTGAACCTGTGCAGTGTGTAGCCTGCGTACCTTGACATGTCTCACGCTGAGATGAGTCAATCACTTCATCACATGAGCATGTGTCTCCTTGGGCAACGTCAGACATTTTTTTTCGTCAACGCCATTTTGGGGGTTGTATCCAGAATCAGTGATGCACACATCAAGCAAACATTGAATAAATCTGAGTGTCAGTGACACGCACACCCAGTTTTATGCATAGTGACACAACCAGGAGGCACGCTTTGATAATCTTTATAATCAGTGATGCGCACACTAGTTACTGACAGCACATAATTATAATCCTCATTATCAGTGACACGCACGCCAATCAGTGTGTACTGTGAAAGTTGAGATTTGATCGGTGATGTGCACACCACCTGTAACAATCTGCTGGAACACAACACCTTAAATTAATTTGTTAAATTTGAAGATTGTACCAGTATTACAGCATAGCGTAACAATCTCTTGAGCTCTTTTAGCATTGCAGTTATAGTAATGCATTATTAGAGTTATTGTTATACAATCTGTACAAGTCATGCTACATTGTATATTTGTTAATAATGAGCACTTCTAGATACAGGGGTAATTCTAGTACAATGGTAGGAGTATTCTTGATAATCATGTGTGCACCGACACCTCCAGTTCCATTTCTTCCAAAGGCTGGCGAACCATCAATGAAATGGTCTGATTGGAAGGATTATTTCCTCAATTATATTGCTGCTATTGAGGATGAATTGGGGAAGAATTTTCCAGTGTTTGTAAAAAGAGAATATTATTACACAGTTTGGGACCTGAAGGGCTATTAGTGTATACACAGATGGAAAAGATTTGGAAGATCTGGATGGATATTATCAACCTATAGTTTGCACTGCTATAGACAGATAAAAAATTTTTCTAGCGTAAACAGAATAAGAATGAAACTATAGAACACTACGTATCTTCCCTTAAGGAGGTAGTGATTACATGTACATTTGGGATATTACATGGTGAACGAATTCAAGAACAAATCATCATACATTCGAAGAATCAAGCGTGTAAGAGAAGTTATGAGTATGTGGTAACGCTTCTCTTAAAGAAACTATTGCCATAGTCAAAAAAGCCCAAATGTCCTAGAAATGTGCAAAAGCGGCCTTAAAGAATGGAAATGAAGTCGCATCAGTATGGAAAGTGACTAGTAATGAGAAGAAAGGGGGAAACAAGAGTGTTAAGAATTTTTCACAAAAATCTTCACCAGATAAAAATCATGCAGATAAATGCCCAGTGTCATTCAGGTGTGAGAAGAAGAGGCGCATAGCAAGATATAAATATTGCCCAGCATTAAAATACAAATGTTCCTTTTGTGGAAATGTAGGGCATTTCGCCAAAGTATGTAGGAAGAAGGGTGGCAATTCTATGGTGAAATGTGTTGTTGATGAGCAAGTTGTAGATCCTGATGGGGACGATGAATCCGAGGGTGAGGAGTGCACTTTAAGTACTGACGATGCTGTTTTAGAAATTAAAGGGGTTCAGAAAAAGAAGCCAATGTGTAACATGAAAATTGATGGTGTGGAGATACAAATTGTAGCTGACTCAGGGTCACTTTACACAAATGTTTGAAGGGAAGTATGGAATTACAAATTTACAAAGGTCTTAGGTGACCATATAATGCCTGACATTCAACCTGTCACATGTAGAGGTGACAAACATTCCCATGCTTGGGTGCAAGTCAATAATGTTTGAATTCACGGGGAGGAAGGCCCAGGGAAAGTTATATATAGTAGAAAAGTGACCCTCTGTTTTGGGTTGGATAGATCAAGGTGCTTTAGGCATCACACTAGATCGTAATAGGGATGACCAAGTATTATTACTGGAAGAACCAGTGAGGCCAAGGGAGGAAGAACTACAATAACAATTTCCTTAAGTGTTTTCAGGCAAAGTTGGGAAATTGTTAACATTTAAGCATAAAATTGTAGTGAAAGAGGGAGCACTACATGCGAGACACAATGTGAGGAACATTCCTATGAAAGTGACAGATGCTGGAATGCAGTAATTGGACAAATGGAAAATAAATGGTATAATTGACCCCATAGAGAGTGCAGGATGGTCCCCCATACACAGAATGGTCAAAACCTATAATTACTAACTACTAAAAGATAAACAGGAGTTTGTGTGGAATGAAGGATTGAATGAGCAGTTTGAATTAATTAAACAAAGTGTCTATACAGCAGTTCCCTTGCAAGGTTTCGACATTCAGGGGCACAGTATTTTAACCACTGATGCCAGTGGTAAAGGTCTCGTGCTGTGTTGACACAAATATCAAAAGAAGGATCGGAGAGCACAATAGCATTTGCATCCTGTGCATCCTGTGCATCCTGTGCTTTAACTTCAGCTGAGCGTAAGTTCTCAGTAATTGAAAAGGAGATGTTGGCTGCTATCTGGGCCATGGAAAAGTTCAGACAGTATTTGTGGGGATCAAGATTTACCCTAAGGACTGATCTCAAACCCCTGGAAAAGGCCTTGACCTCTCATGGGGTGGTCAAAGTGATGCCCCCCATTGCCAAAATGACATTAAGATTATTGAATTTGGTAAACAATGTAGAATATTTACCGTGCCACAAGAACAAAGTTGCTGAATTTTTGAGCCGTTTACCTTTGCCAATGGATGACCACTGGATGACCACTGTGGAAATGAATGGGATGAACATAGTATAGCCCTTACTGAGGAGGGGAATGATATTATAAAGTGTGAAGGTTGGGAAGCGGCCTACGGGGAAGATGAAACTTTGAAGGTAGTGAGGGAGTTTGTTACAAAAGGTTTGCCAGATAAAAACAAATTGACAATGGAGTGTCTAAAATTGTGGGAAGTTAAAGATGAATTAGTGTCCAATGATTAAGGCTTCCACCTGAGAGGGGACAGGATTGTTCCACCAAAAAGTCTCAAAAAAAGAATCCTTAATATCACGCATGAAGGCTATTTTGGCATAATCAAGTCTAAAATGAAGAAACCATTTTCCTAAAAACAATACAAATTCAACAAAAAACATCAAGGAGACAAAATGGACAAGAAAATGGCAGAAGAAAAGCACATAAAGGTAAAAGGGAAAGAATTAGTAAAAATGGAAATGGAGGAGATATTGGAATATACATTGGAGTCAAAATACTAAAGGATAGGTAGTTGTAGAGGAACTGAGGTGTAGGTAATTGTAGATACTCTAAACACTGGGAAATGATAGACATGCTCAGACATATGAAGTGCATGGGTATACCTTTATACATAAAAGTAAAGGTTAGAAGTAGGTAGGGAAAAGACAATTAGCGTAAAACCAGGGATGAGGCACTCTGGCAAAGGTAGTGGTAGATGTACGGTAGGATAGGGAGGGTTCAAAAGTGTGTATATATTCAGAATAGGAGAGAAAGAGGATCTGTATTCAAGCAAAGCCTCCTATGCAAACATGAAATCACAACAGGCTCTTGAATTTGTAGAGTCAATGTCTAGTGACTCTATTATGTACTATTTGTAGTACTCCCTATAAATCAGAGGTATCCAAAAGATATTAGAGAGGACACCTCACCTACAATTTATTTAGACATGCTTCATCCTAGGTATCCCCACCACACTAGAGTAGGTGAAAATCTCTATGGTGGACTCACCCACATTGAGAGCTCCTACATAATTCTTGTTCTGGACTTAAGCAGGGATCCAGTAATAAGAAAATACCTAAGTGTAAACCAAAGGATTGAATTTATTACAGGTACCCATGATATGTTTAAAAGAGAACCTGGGGAGGATTTTGTGTGCACTCCATTCAAAAACTTGAGGTGTAAGGCTTATATACCTGTATTTTATTATCCCCTACTCTGGGATTTTATACAGCTCCATGGTCATAGCCAGGGTTCACTTCTCCTGTAGTCACACTTTTGTCAAGAAGATGGTCCCTCTGTCACTCCTAGGCAGTTTGGAACTACCCGTAGTCTGTCCTCATGGAACTTTGGCATGCTCTCAGGCACTACATAAGAGGAACTTAGCCAGGTCCTAGAGAATAAAAGGGTAGTCAAAAAATATGATAATGCTATTACTTTGAAACATAATTTTAATGACACAGAGCGAGCCCATAGCACCCTACAATGGTTAGATGATCTGTTGGGGGCTGCTTCTGAATCTGCAAAGCTGAGAATTCAAGGAGGAACTACACAAGGATAATGCTGTTCTGTGTCATTTTGCTTCAAGGGGGTGTTACTGGGGTGGATCAGCAGAAAGATCCATACGTTTTGACACAAAGCCCCATCTACTAAGAGAGACAGGCCTGACTTTTCATGAAACATTACCGTCTACTTGAAGGAGGCACAAACAAGAGCAAGTGTGTCCATTTCTCAAAATAATTATGCATTCCACATGTGCTGCAGTGCATAGCAGAAATCCCATGCTTGGGATGCTTTTGAGGTTTTTTTTCTACACATAGGAATTTGTACTGAAACAGCATATTTCAGTACAAATTCTTTGCTAGACAAACACACCCCTCTCTGTATCATGTTGCAAGACTGTGTATCACACAAGGTGGCCTTTTTTAGCACCAGCACAGGGGGTGATAGCAGCAGCAGGCCAATCTTACTAGATATGTCTCTGCATTGGGTTTTCCCCCCAGGGCAATGCTGCGTAACCCAGAAAATGTGAGTGTGGTGCTGCATTGTATAAACATTTTTTTAAATCTGGGCACAAGGTTCACTTTTTCTTATATTCTAAGACCTAATTTACACTTGTAGGATGGTGTAAAGAGCACTTAAGGATGTAAAACATTGCCCAAAAGATTACCCAAATGGTTGCCTGTCAGATGTAAAAAATGCTAATTTCAATAAGGTGTAAAAAGAGCCGAAAATCTATGAGAACTAACAGATGGTTCTTAAGAGGCACTCTTGAATATTACAATGCTGGGCATGTCTGATCATAAAGAAGGAATTCACTTGTGGGGAGGCACAGTCATGACGGTGTTCATCTCTACAAGGAAACATGGTAAAGATGGTAGAAAAACGAAGAATTTGTCAAACAGACTTCCTTTAAACGTGGCTTAAGATCCATAGGTTAAATTTGACATGGCCTTCTACAATTTTCCAGAATGCATACAGGATCCTTCCCCATCTTGCTGGCAGTCTTTTAAAAAAATATATATTGTGTCTTTCTTTACACCTATCAGCCATACGTCATTAAACAGCAGTACTCATAGGCTTGGAGTGTGGCAGATGGTGGGTACTCCTTTGGGATGGCAGAGGACATTACCTCTGCCATCCTGAAAGACTTCTGCCCACCAAATTTACAGTTGTCCTCTAGCCCTGGAAACAACTCTGTGCATTGATAGTAACCTGCGTCACATAAATTCCTGTCAATGTATGAAAAGTTTGATGAAACATAGAGTCAGTCATGACAGCTGACCATCAAAGGTTTCAAAATTATTTAGTTTAAAAAAGAAACTTCCAGAGTGGAAGTTTTTTTTTAGGAAAAAAAGCAAAACTAATGACCTTCACATCCTGCGAGTTTTCTCCCAGGGTGTTGGGGGGGGGGGGTCATTTTGGGTTTTTTCATGTTCTTTACTGCCAGGTTTTTCCTGGTGGTGAAAGGCAGGGAAAAAATCCTTTATATCATCCACCCTACATAGGACGGACTGTGTAAAGTCGTTCCCCCAACATCAGGCCATCAAATGAAGAATTCTGTTTATGCAACCAATGGGGGATCCATCAACAGAATACTGATTGTGCTACTGAGTCTAAATGCCATGCTAGTGATTATACCGTGGGCAGCATAACGTCATGAAAGAAAACGGCATATCAAAACTATCGCATTTTATTTTACTTATTTATTTTATTTTAGGGCACCTAGGATCTTTAAAGCTCACATTATGGCAAAGAAGGAAACTTTATGCGAGGGACCCAATAAGGTTAGAATGGCCACTGCACGTTTTTTCTTTCACCTTCTTTCTCAGAGTGTAACAGTCATCTCCACTTGTCTTCCATTTCATCAACTCAGTTTTCACAGATTCTCCCTTTCCTGAATGTCTCTATCTATTACCTATGATTCGCTCTTATCATGCTAAAATACTGTTTCAATCTCCGTTTATGCAAGCTTTTCAGTGCTCTTGTATTTCAATCTTTCTCCCTTCCCTTCCTCTTTTCTTTTCACTTCTTCCTGATGCATCTTGATCTCTCATCTCATCTCTCCAACGTCCATTTTCCATCATCATCACCCCAATGTCTGTCTATGTATCCACCTCGCTTCCACCCAGGGTGTGCGAAATTTGCATAATTTGCTTTCGTGTAACTGCATGAAATTTCATCAAATTATCTAAGGAGTGTTGTGGTGATTTATCAGTGAGCTTTGGTTAGCCTCATCCACTAATGAGTGAACTTAAAAGAGGATGAGGAGGTGATGTTTCAGTTACTTACTGGCAATGCAAATGAAATTATGCATAAATATTTGAAATACAAACCCAATAGGTCTCTCTCTATTCTAGTGCAAAATACGTCCTTGCATTAGTTTTTGGCATGAGGACAAATTTAAATAAAGCACTGCGAACAACAGCTGCTCGAGTTCTGTTGTTCCTGTGTATTTGTAGTAATTTTCTTACTTTTGCCGGATTGACACAATTCACTCTAACATTTTTGCCACGAATGATGCATAATTACATAAAATGTCCTCATGGCATAATTTCTGGAATTGTTGAATAGTAAGTGTTACACAAAACTGCTGAAATTATGTGAATTGTGCAGTGTAATTTAAATGTCTCCAGGCCAAATTTCTGTTGCATCCTATATTATTAGGTATCGCCTGCACAGCGCTGTGCTTGCGAAGTCTTTCATTACTAAAAAAAAATCTTTAAAGGGACTTAGACCCCGCCCCTACTTCTCCCCTTACTTCCCTGAACTTGCCGTTTGTTCAATGAAATGTCTTGAGTTTACATGGTAATTATTGGCTAGCATGTCACTTCCTGCTCTTCTGCTCTTCTGTTCTGCTTTTGCTGTTGTGTAGCCAAAGTACACCTCCCAGTTTTTGGTGATTGGTTACTAGTTAGTGTTTGTATGCAAAAAGATGAACTGAACATAAGTCAATTTGCATTGAAATGTGTGTAAACTTGTCGGCCATCTTGCAATGGAGTATTGAGTGCCGATGTAAAGTAAGCAGCGAGTGGGCTCATTATGTTGTGTTTTTCATTACTTAATAATTACATTTCTGATGAATAACAGTTGTAAATATTAAAATTATTTGTGTTTGTTTCTTAAATTACCACACACTCATTTTTAAAGAAAAGTAATTTGTAAAATTCTGTGACATTTTATTTTGAGTTCTTATTCTCTCAGTGACTTACTAACAGGCAGTGACAAGTGCAGTTATCTTGCAGGCACTATGGTCATGATTTGAATGGTGCAGCAGGTTCAGTGGTACCAGGGCCAAAAGTTGTCAAAGTCCCTCTAAACACAGATTGTTGCTAAATTTTACTGCTAAAGAGGCAGTCACAAGTGCAGTTACCTTGCAGTCACTAAGGTCATGATTTTAGTGGTGCAGAACACCAAATTGCTATATTTTACTTCTAAACAAGCTGTCACAAGTGCAATTACCTTGCAAGCAATAGGGTCATGCTTTGCATGGTGCAGCAGGTGCAGTGGAAGTGGAGCCAAAAGTTGTCATAACTCCTCTAAGCACCAAATATTGCAATATTTTACTAGTGGGTCAGAGGCTGGCCCACTAGACAAAACTAGACAAACTATGCAGGGTGTCCAGGCAACCTCACGTTGGTTTCCAGAGGTAAAAATTAGACCACCTAATGCTCCAATTTTTCAGGTAGCTGGTCAAGCAGTTAGGCTAATCCAGGAGGTGTGCTAAGTATTTGCTGTACTCACAAATCCAATCATGCACCATACACACTCAATGAATAACTCAAACCAGATTTTATCAAAATACTTCAGACTTTTATATAAATTTTAAGACCAAGATCTTTAAGATACGTTAAGTACTTTATGAGATATGACTTTTCAAGGTTTTGTTAAAGTTAGTTTTTCTGTGCATAATTATGCGCCGTTGGAATCAATAGGCAGTCACTTTTAAAAATGCATTAAAAAGTGTACACTTGAGTTACCAGTCTCTTCTTTTGCAGAGTGGTCGCAGTAGTCGGTGGGCACAGTGTGCCAGCTGGAGAGCCTCGGGTGGCTCCCGGTTCCTGTGGGAGCAGCGTTGGAAAGTCTCTTGGCAGGGCCACCTGGATGGGCCACTTGGAAAAGGAACTGGTTTGGGCCACTTGGAAAAGGAACTGGTTTGAAGATTGAAAGTTGGTGCCTGGGGGTCCCCTTGGGGTGTTGAGGTTGTAAGGGGTTGGGGACTTGTGGCACACAGCAGCTCCCACGATGCAAGGCTCAGGGCGGACAAGTGAAGGGTGAGTTGGACATCCAGGAGCTGTGCGCAACAGATTCCTTTGAAGCTGGAGGTGGGTCTCTTTGAGGGCTGCTTACAGGACAACGAGGGCACTCTGGTCGGAGGTCCAGGGTGTTCCTGAAGTCCCTCAACTGGGGCTTCCTCCTGATCCTTTTTCAGCTCCGAGGGAGCTGGTTTTCTGGTTGTCCGACATCACCTGACTAGTACCCAGGGTTTGTGTAACTCGGCCACTGGAGAGCACAGTGCCACCAATCTTAGCACACTTGTAGGTCATGTCCGGGTGGACGTTGGTGTTTTGTTGGGTCTGGCTGCAATTTCCGGCTTGCGGAGATATCGGCCGATCAGTGAAGTGACCCTCACCAGTTTGTTGGTTCTTGCATAGTTCTTGAGTGGTTCCTCCACTCAAAAGGGAGATCTGGGGTGAATATTGAAGCCTGGAGGTCCCCTGGGTTTCTTGGGGTTGGTCCGTTATCCAGCTCCTCCTCAGCAGCGATCTTTGGGTCATGGGTGCAGCAGGCAGGGTTTGGGACCTTTTCTTGTGCAGCAGGTCCTCTTGCTTTGGATCTTCTTTGGTGCTGGTCTTCTTTGTCTTTTCCAATCTGATTTCTTGGTCTAGGGGAGGCCACTAAATACTGAATTTAGTGTGCATTTTAGGAAGAACCTTGTAGTGTTCAATGGGACACTTACCCTTAAGTGGCTACACCCTCTACAGTGACCACTTCCTGTGGGAAAGGTCACGTCCCTAAACCTAATTGGCTATTTTCCTGCCCTCCAACATGGAGGAAAATAAAATTAAGGCTCTGTGTTGCCTGCAAGCCCCTAGGGGTGGTGCATGTACAGTGACACCACTCTCCCTACCCTTTGTGTGGTTTCCCACCTTTGCTCCCTCCAAAAGTGCGGATTAACATTGGGGGGACCCATCTGCTGCTAGCAGCAGGCCTGGGGGCTTGGGTTTCAATGGCGGTAGCCCTTTAAAGCTTACTGCCAGGGCAGTGCACATTCCTGAGGGAGAGGGTGTTAGCTCCTCCAGCCAGGAAGGGCATTGTTTCGCAAACCAGTGAGACAGGGCTCTCCCCCAGGGTTTGTGTATTGGCTGTCTGGATGTGGCAGGCTTGCTAGATCCAGTCAGCAACCATGCCAGGATAGTTAGTTTTTGCAGGGGGGCACCTCTGAGGTGACCCCTGGATACATTTTATAATAAATCCAGTACTGGTACCGGTTTGGATTTTCTGAGATGTTTGATACCGAACAACCCAGGGTTCAGAGTAGCCATTATGGAGCTGGGTGCAGCAGGTGCAGTGGCACTAGGCCCAAAAGTTGTCAGAACTCCTCTAAACACCAAATACTGTGCTAGTTTACTACTAAACAGGCAGTCTGAAGTGCAATTATCTTGCAGGCAATAGGGCCATGATTTGAATGGTGCAGCAGGTGCTATGGCACCGTGCCCAAAATCCCTAGGAACCCCACTAAAAACAAATTCTAACCAAATTTTACTTCTGAAGAAGCAGTCACAAGTGCAGTTATTTTGCAGGCACTAGGGTCATGGTTTTAATAGTGGAGTAGGTGCAGTGGAACCGGTGCCATAAGGTGTCAGAACCTATTTAAACACAGTTTATTGCTACATTTTACTACAAAACAGAACAACACAAGTGCAGTTACCTTGCAGGCACTAGGGTCATGATTTCAATGGTGCAGCAGGTGCAGTGGCACTGTGCCCAAAAGTTCTAGGAACCCCACTAAGCACAAATCATTACTAAATTTTACTTCTAAACTGGTAGTCACAGGTGCAGTTACCTTGCAGGCATTAAGGTCATGATTTAGAATAGTGCAGTAGGTACAGTGGCACTGGGGACAAAAGTTGCCATAGCTCCTCTAAACACCAAATATTGCTATATTTTACTGCTAAACAGGCGGTCACAATTGTGGTTACCTTGCAGTTCAAAGGGGCAGGATTTGAATAGTGCAGCAGGTGCAGTGGAAATTTACAAACCACACATTACTATACTTTAATACAAAGTCATATTGAATAAGGTACAAATTATGAGTTTGGAACCCTGAGATATTAATTCAACATATATCACAATATAAACAACTATTAACAGTTTATCAAATGTAAAAGAAACATTATTATGACCTTTTTCCAATATTTATAATCCAGTTAGTAAGACAGAATGCAAAAGAAAAAACAAAGGCAAAACCTACTGTCTTTGCCAATGCTTGTTTTTATTTCCCCACTCATCTTTCTGTCTCTCCCTCTTTGCCATTCTACTTTTATTTCTATTTTGTGTCTTCCTTTTTCTTGTCTTTTTCTTCCTATCTTTCTCTATTGATAGTTCTTTCACTTTTTCAGCTATTATTTTACGTTCATACCTAATTTTCCCTTTACCTTTCACTTTTTTTTATTTCTACTTTAGATTTCTGCTTGCTTCTACTTTCAAACTCTTAATCTCATCTTTCCTTCTCATTTCTTCTCGCTTCACCTTTCACTTTTTTATTACTACTGTATATTTATGCTTGTTTCTACTTTCAAACTCTTAATCTCATCTTTCCTTCTGATTCCTTCTTTCTCACTTTTTTTACAATCTTCCTGATTTTCTTCCTCTCTTTCTTGTTTCATGGCATCTCCCTGCCATTCTTAGAAAAATATAAAAAACAAAAAGATGCAACACACAGCTCTAGACTGATATTATGATGTACGACAAAAAGTATGTAATTTACCTTGTACCACTTGGCACATATAAAAATGTTGCTCAGACACCCTTGACATCAAACAAATGTAATCACAGCAATGTTAGATGTCTAAAGTCACACTGTGGTCAATTACACATATGTTCCTCCATTTCCAATTTGACAGCTGCCCTATTCATGACAACATTCCACCACCCATCTTGCCGAATCGTAGGCAGGCTGAGGACATTGCAAGTCTGTTCACACATAGATTCCTTTGTACTAGCAGCTATCTGATGTCCAATGACCCATGGACCAACAATGTCTATTAATTGTCTGTGAAGAATATGCCACTAAGTCTTGAAGACTGTGGCCCTTATTACAACCCTGGCAGTAAATCCCGCTTACTGCCATGCAGAAGACCGCCAACATACCGCTGCAGCCGCGTAATTCCGCTACAGGTATTATGACCCACAGCCCGGAATCCGCCACAATACAGACACCCACGCAAGTCCGCCACAACAAAGGTCAGTGATAAACTAGCGATAACAAAACCGACACTGTCACGCCAACAGGAATACGCCAACTCTATTACGACCCACGAATCAACGCAGCGGTCTTTCAACTGCAGTAATCCATTAGCGGTACACACCGCCACGCTCAAAATACACACACATCTACAAAACACAACCACATTGGACAATTTGAAATGCACACACCTGATACACATACACACACCACACCCACACACCCAATCCAATATAAAGCACACACCCTCATCACCCACAAACCCTTACTACCAGAAATTTGAAAGCAGGCCAGAGAGAGACACTACCTAAAACAACACCAGCATCCACAGACACACAACAGCCACAGCTATTCGGATCACAGGTGCAGCAGACCTCCATTGCTAGGAAGATGGAGCTGTGGCGCAGAATTGTTGACAGGGTAAACACAGTGGGACAGCATCCAAGAACACAGGATGACATCAGAAGGAGGTGGAACGACCTACGGGGGAAGGTGCGTTCCGTGGTCTCCAGACACCAGATTGCTGTACAGAGGACTGGCGGTGGACCCCCACCTACTCCCCCACAACTAACAACATGGGAGGAGCAAGTCTTGGCAATACTGCATCCTGAGGGCCTCGCAGGAGTAGCAGGAGGACTGGACTCTGGTAAGGCAAATCTTTACTACCTTATCCCCCCACCCCACCTGCATGCCATCACATACTCCCACCCTTACCCTCACACCCATCACCCCAACAACCCATAGATACCCCACCAACACAACCCACACATCCCAAAACCAAGCCCTGCATGTAACACCAATGCATGGACACCCATCACCCAAGCATGTCCTCTACAGAGACTCACTCATGCCCCAAAATCACCTATCACACAAGGATCAAGCCAATAATGCAAGCACTGGAGTAGAGGGTCAACCACCTATTGCACACGATGGCACACACAGATACAATAATTATGCATTTACACCCCAACAGGACCCCTACCCAACGTCAGCGGACAGGAGGTGCCAGACATATCCAGTTACCCCACAGAAGAGGATCACAGTGATGACAGCAGCTCTGCACGCCTGGATCAAGATGACCAGCCCGGTCCATCTGGGACCTCGGGGCATTCAGTTCCCCTGACACTGTCACAAGCCACCACAGAGCCTCCCCCCTCAGGAAACACCAGCACAGCACCCACCCAGTGGGCCCATCCCTCTGTCCCCAGGACACGTCAACCAGCAGTGTGTCCACCACTACAGGGAACCCAGGCAAACCCACCAACCCAAGAAAATCAGGGACCTGGGGGCAGTGGCAGTGGGCACACGGTTCAGGGGACAGAGGCACAGGATAACAGGGAAACTGGGAGGACTGCTGTGCGACAGGGGGAGGACAGGCCCAGGGAACCCACTCTCCAGCATCATGGAGCTTACCATCATTCCCAGGAGACAATGGCAATGGTACTGGCCAAGTTTCAGGAGACCCAGCGGCTGCAGGAGGAACACTACCTTGGGATCAGTGACGACTTGAAGTCCATTAACACCACCCTGGTCATCATTGCAGGGGTGCTGGCAGACCTTGTCAACACCAGGAGGTACACAGTGGCACAACAAGGGGCCCCGCACACTAGCCGGGATGATGAACAGCCCTCCACCTCCGCCGGCGCTAGTGGACAGGAGGCACCGCCAAAGTAACAACAGGAAACCAGCACCCCACCCCGTGCAGATGGAGAACCACCCCGCAAATGGTCCCTGAGATCCAGGAACAAGACAGAGAACATTGCCAAGACCCTCGCCAGGAAATGAGACCCCCCTGAATGTCACCCTTCTGTCCCACTATGTCACCCTGTCCATCCTTAAACTGCCATTGCTCCACTTCCTATGCCCCTTTAGGCAATGCACCTGTGATACAAATAGACTGGACTCTGCCATGGACATTCCTCCACCATCCCCACAGCCCATTTAACAACCCCCTCCACTTCTTAGCACAGGAATAAACACACTTCAATCACAAAACAATCTGGAGTCAGTCTGTGCTTCCTGGACCCTGGCCAGCTTCCATGAGGCATTTCTTCCATCACTGTTTGCACCGGCAGGTGGGCTGCGCAGCCGCAGCAGTATGGGGTATGTCGCTGCCTCCATGGCGTATCATGCTACCTGAACCTCGCAAATCTCGTTGCACGCACACCCAGGTGAGGGAATTGTACCGTCCACACTGCACGTGGAGCACTCTGGGCACAAAGCCCCCTCCAGAACCAGTGGAGAGATACATCCACTACCTCTGTCCTTGGCAGGATGAAACACTCTGGCACAAAGCCCCCTCAAGAACCAGTGGAGAGATACATCCACTACCTCTGTCCTTGGCAGGATGAAGCACTCTGGGCACAAAGCCCCCATGAAGCACTCTGGGCACAAAGTCCCCTCCAGAACCAGTGGAGACTGTTATGCACTTGAGAGACTGTGGCTTTGCATTCCCCAGGATAAAGCAGTGGGCAAACCACCCACTTGAGAGACTTGAGAGACTGTGGTTTTGCACTCCCAAGAATAAAGCAGTGGCTAAACCACCCACTTGAGAGACTTGAGAGACTGTGGCTTTGCACTCCCCAGGATAAAGCAGTGGGCAAACCACCCTCTTGAGAGACTAGAGAGACTGTGGCTTTGCACTCACCAGGATACATCAATGGGCATGGAGCCCCCTCATGCAGCTGTGGCGTTGTGCATTCATCAGGCTGAGGTGCCCCCCTCTCCCTGAGGTGCCTGTATATTTTTGATTTGATGCCTCAGCAGTGTTCTCTCTGTTTCCAGTCAGGTATCATGTGTGGGCCTCGCCCCTGCATTTTGGGCCCAGTGAGTCAAACGAAAGCACCTAGGAAGAGAGTCATAGGAATTGGGCGCTCACAGTAAGTCCATATAGTAGTATCCACTTTTCAATCATGGCATGGTGCTCCTGGCAAGAGGATCTTCCTTAATCCTCCAATGTTTCCAGGGAAACTAACAGTTCAACAGACAACTGTCAGGGCACTCATGAATGTAGAATTCGAAGTTAGTGATGTATCGGATCTTCAGTGTGGAAAGGCAATCACACCATCAATAATTCAAAATAAATTTATTTCTTGAAGCACATAGTTCATCATAATAATTGAAAATCATCCTTGAATTTCATATACATCTAGCCACCACAGCCAACACGTGTTTCGTCCTATGAGAGATCCCCCTCACGGACTTCATCAGGGCTTGAATCAGGTACGTATTATGTAAGCAGTACTCTTTTCCAAGACTTGTACAATCTCGTTAGGTGAAACAATTTGTTTTACTTCTCAGACCAAATCAACTAATGAAGAATTTCTTTGACGCTATCTTTAATCTGATGTGCCATTATCTAATATGGAAAAAACAAACCGTGGTCAGATAATCTCACGGCGTTCTAAGTATCCGAGAACCATTTCCGAAAAAAAAATTTAAAAAAAATTGGAGGCGGTGGCCTCCTGGGCAGGTGGGCTGGTGCTGGCGGTGGCCTCCTGGGCAGGTGGGCTGGTGCTGGTGCTGACCTCCTGGGCAGGTGGGCTGGTGCTGGCGGTGGCCTCCTGGGCAGGTTGGCTGGTGCTGGCGGTGGCCTCCTGGACAGCTGGGCTGGCGGTGGCCTCCCGGGCTAGGTGGGCTGGTGCTGGCGGGCCCCTCCTGGGCAGGTGGGCTTGTGCTGGCAGTCCTGTCCTGGGCAGCTGGGCTTGTGCTGGAGGTGGGCTCCTGGGCATCGGGGATGATGGCGGTCTTCTCCGCGGTGCTGCTCTTCCCAGACTTGCCTGGTTTCTTGTGGAGGCTGTCGTGAGGTGGATGGCTGTTGGGTGGGTGTGTGCCTGCGTTTGTGTATCTTCGGAGGGGGCGTCACAGACACACTGGGAGAGGACACAGGGGACGTGTGAATGGTAGTGGGGGTGGTGACTGCATGTGAGCGGGGTGTGGTGGTGGGTGTGCTGGAGAGGGACGTAGTGGCTGTAGAGGTAGTGCATGCAGGTGTGAGTGTAGACAAGACTGGGAGGGAGGAGGGAGACGAGGAGGAGGGGGACACAGTGGAGGCAGTAGATGTTGGTGTGTCTGCATGTGTGTGATGCTTGCGTGAGTGCCTGTGGGATATGTGGTGCTTATGTTTGCCAGAGCTTCCCTTGTGTGTTGATGTGTGTGCATGCTGGTCTGTAGGTGTGCTTGGGATAGGCTGAGGTACAGGGGATTGGGTCTGGGTGGGGGAAGTTGGAGGGGGGTGGCTAGAGACGGGGACAGTGGCTGCCATCAGTGCTGAGGCCAGAGTCTGAAAAGCTTGCTGAAGGGCCGCCTGACCAGAATGAATGCCCTCCAGGAATGCATTTGTTTGTTGCAACTGCCTCTCTACACCCTGGATGGCATTCAAAATGGTAGACTTCCCAACAATGAGGGACCTGAGGAGGTCAATGGCCTCCTCACTGAGGGCAGCAGGGGTGACTGGGGCAGGGCCTGAGGTGCCTGGGGCGAAGGTGACGCCCACCCTCCTGGGTGAGCGGGCACGGGGCAAAGGCTGAGGGGCTGCTGGGAGGGCGGTGCTGGTAGGGGGGTGGCGGCTGTACCTGTAGATGCGGGGGGCAACGATGTTGCCACCACCACAAGGGAGCTCCCATCAGAGGACGAGTCTGTGTCGCTGGTGTCTGCTCCTGCCCCCGCTGTGGAGCTCCCCTCGCCCTCCGTCCCACTGGTGAGCTCTGAGTCCGTAGTCTCGCCCTCCAGGGCCATGTGGGATGCAGCTCCCTCGTGCTCCGGTGCCACTGCTCCTCCGCCTGATGATGCTAATGCACACAAGAACAGGGAGACCACAAAAAGGGGGGGGGACGACAGAAGAAAGACATGCTGAGTGCATGCATTACTGCTACCGTTGGCGGACACGACAGACACAGAAGCCCCCTGCACTATGCCCCGCTCTTGGGGTCCACTGTTCAATTCCTGGGAAATGGCCTACAAGGCTATGGACGACATCTGCACACATAGATGACACAGGGGCATGACTAGGTGTACTTGGCACTCTACAGAGGTGGGGTGGGGTGCCACATGGCCTGCCTTACGGAGGGGCCTTGCCTACGGAACTCGCCCTGGCCTAGGGAAACCCACAGCCCACCTCCCCCACCCAGACACCTCCACTGCGTGCAAAGTCAGCAGAATGAGAGTGTACTCACCCCCTTGTGGCTGCTGTGATGCCCTCAAGCACCCATCCAACTCCGGGTAGGCCACCACCAGGATCCTGAACATCAGGGGGGTCATGGTGAGACGGGCACCCCTCCCACATTGGGAGGCCATCCACAGCTGAGCCTCCGCCGTCTTCTTGCTCCAGCGGCGAATGTCCTCCCATCTTTTCCGGCAGTGGGTGCTCCATCTGTGGTAGACCCCCAGGATCCGGACGTCCTTGGCGATGGCACGCCAAATATCTTTTTTCTGGTGGGCGCTGACCTACATGAAATGTACAGGGGAAAAAGAGAAGTTATTACCAACTGCACCGTCAAACTGATTGGCCCCCCATCCCCACCCTTGCCATGTGGCTCATGCATTCACTGTCTTTCATGCACGCAGCACTCTCCCCCTTCCCTCTTACATCCAGCCCTCTCCACACAGGCATAGCCCATACACAATGCTCCCTGTGTACTTACCTGTTTGTCTGGAGGATCGTAGAGTAGCGTGTACTGGGGGAGGACCCCATCCACGAGCTTCTCCAACTCCTCCGATGTGAAGGCAGGGGCCCTTTCCCCAGACACTCGAGCCATTGTCTCTTCCAGTCCGAGGTCACAGCAGCACTTGCAGTGTAGGTCCTCTCCTGTCGAAGATCAGGTATGGAGTGATTGAACAGATAGAAAATGGCGGTCACGTCCGCGGCGGTGCGTACCGTCACCGCCGGCGTACATCGTCATTGGCTCCTGGGACCCATAGGGTCCAATGTTAACCAATGCAGCATTGCGCCGCAGTCTTCGACCGCAACGGTGTACAACGCCAGCGCAGTTACCTCACATCCCATTGTCCCACTTTACAGGTCAGGCAGCCGCCATTTCAGGGGCCACATGGCTTCATTTTCAACTGCGTCACACATACCTAGGCCTAGACTCTACACACATACAGGCCATCTTTTGTGTATGAATGGTGTTCTGTGTAAACTGTGTGTACGTACCTCTGAGTTGTTTGACTCTGTGCTCGTTGTTGTCCTTCATAGGCACCGTCCGCTGGGACATGTGAGGAGATGGCGGCATCCTCTGGTGTACTGACCGTTGGTGGACCTGTCGACAATGGAGGAGCGACTTGTGATTATCATATACAGGCTTGACCGTGCCACAATCCAGGAACTGTGTACCCAGTTGGAGCCAGACCTGATGTCAGCAATCCGCCATCCCACAGGAATCCCCCCTCTAGTGCAGGTGCTGTCAGTGCTCCATTTCCATGCAAGTGGGTCTTTTCAAACAACAGTGGCCATAGCATCAGGGATGTCCCAGCCTATGTTTTCCAACGTATTGTCCAGAGTGTTGTCTGCCCTTCTGAAACACATGCGTAGCTACATCGTTTTTCCTCAGGTGGAGGATTTGCCTACAGTGAAAGGTGATTTCTATGCCCTGGGACACATCCCCAACATCATAGGTGCCATTGATGGGACCCATGTGACTTTGGTCCCCCCCCCACAGGAGTGAACAGGTGTACAGAAACCGGAAGAGTTATCATTCGATGAATGTACAGATGGTATGTTTGGCAGACTAGTACATCTCCCATGTGAATGCCATGTTCCCTGGCTCAGTGCATGACGCCTACATCCTGTGGAATAGCAGCATCCCTTATGTGATGGGTCAACTCCAGAGACACTGTGGGGGTCATTCCGACCCCGGCGGGCGGCGGGCACCGCCCGCCGGGCGGAAACTGCCCAAACACCGCCCGCGGTCAAATGACCGCGGGGACCATTCTAACTTTTCCGCTGGGCTGGCAGGCGATCTTCAAAAGATCGCCCGCCGGCCCAGCGGGAAAGCCCCAGCAAAGATGAAGCCGGCTCCGAATGGAGCCGGCGGATTTGCTGGGGTGCGACGGGTGCAGTTGCACCCGTCGCGATTTTCAGTGTCTGCCAAGCAGACACTGAAAATCTTAATGGGGCCCTGTTAGGGGGCCCCTGCACTGCCCATGCCAGTGTCATGGGCAGTGCAGGGGCCCCCAGGGGCCCCACGACACCCGTTCCCCGCCAGCCTCTTCCTGGCGGTGTAAACCGCCAGGAACAGGCTGGCGGGAAGGGGATCGGAATCCCCATGGCGGCGCTGCATGCAGCGCCGCCATGTAGGATTCCCCCAGCCGGGGGAAATCCGGCGGGAAACCGCCGGACCCGGCTGGGCGACCGCGGCTTCACAGCCGCGGTCGGAATACCTGATGTAGCACCGCCAGCCTGTTGGCGGTGCTACCTCCGGCCTCCACCCTGGCGGTCTATGACCGCCAGGGTCGTAATAAGGCCCTGTGTGTGGCTATTAGGTGAGCACCTGAAAGCAAGTCAGTGGGAATGGTTGTCTGGGTCTGTGGATATCCCTCCAGGTTAGTGCGTGTCTAACAGTTGTCCCTCACCATTTGCAGGTGACTCTGGTTACCCCAACCTGTCATGGCTACTGACCCCAGTGAGGAATCCCAGGACAAGGGCAGAGGAACGCTACAATGAGGCCCATGGGCGAACTAGGAGGGTGATCGAGCGGACCTTCGGCCTCCTGAAGGCCAGGTTCAGGTGCCTCCATATGACAGGTGGATCCCTATTCTACTCACCAAAGAAGGTGTGCCAGATCATCGTGGCCTGCTGTATGCTTCACAACTTGGCTTTGCGACGACAGGTGCCTTTTCTGCAGGAGGATGATCCAGATGGCGGTGTTGTGGCAGCTGTGGAGCCTGTGGACAGTGAAGACGAGGAAGCAGAGGAAGAAGACATGAACAACAGGGACTCAGTGATCCAGCAATATTTCCAGTGAGACACATGTAAGAGTACAGACCTGCCTACTACATGTACTTTAACACTAGTGCCTCTCTACTTTCTGTCGTTTTCACCCAGTGTATGGTCACTGAGTTGTCACTTTCCCTTACGATTTCACAGATGTGGGTCCCACTGTGTGACATTTGCTTAGATTCCTCATGGACTAGAACTGCGTGACATAGGTATGTTGACATTAAAATTGAAAGAGCATTTTGTCACTGTAATTGCTAATACACTATTTCGAAATCACAGACAGACTCCAGATTGTTTTGTGCTTTAAGTGTGTTTATTTAAGTGCTCAATATTGGAGGGGGTAGTGAAATGGTGAGGGATGATGGCGGAGGAATGTCCATGGCAGAGTCCAGTCTATTAGTCTCACAGGTGCATTGCCCATATGGGCATAGGAAGTGGAGCTGTGGCAGTTTAAGTATGGACAGGGTGATAAAGTGGGACAGTAGGATGACAATCAGGGTGGTCTCATTTCTTGGCGGGGGTCTTGGCATCGTGCTCTGTCTTTGTCCTGGATCTCAGGGACCGTTTGCAGGGTGGTTCTCCCTCTGCAGGGGGTGGGTTCCCTCTGCAGGGGGTGGGGTGCTGGTGTGGCGGTCCTGTGGCGGGAAGTGCTGTCCACTAGCGCCGGCGGAGGTGGTGGGCAGCTCATCGTCCATGCTAGTGTCAGGGGCCCCTTGTAGTGCCACAGTGTCCCTCCTGGTGTTGAGTACTTCCCTCAGCACCCCTGCGATGGTGCCCAGGGTGGAGCTGATGGTTCTGAGTTCCTCCCTAAAGCCCATATACTGTTCCTCCTGCAGGCGCTGGGTCTTCTGGGAGTGGTGGTAGGCTCCCATGATGGAGGAGAGGGCCTCGTGGAGAGTGGGTTCCCTGGGCCTGTCCGCCCCCTGTCACACAGCAGCCCTCCCAGTTCCCCTGTGTTCCTGGGCCTCCGTCCCCTGGACCGTGTGCCCACTGCCACTGCCCCCAGGTCCCTGTTGTTGTTGGGGTGGTGGGTTATCCTGGGTTCCCTGTAGTGGTGGACACACAGCTGATTGACGTGTCCTGGGGACGGAGGTATGGGCCCGCTGGGTGGATGCTGTGCTGGTGTTTCCAGAGGGGGGAAGGTCTGTGGTGGCCTGTGACTGGGTGAGGGGAACCGATTGTCTCGAGGTCCCCGATGGGCGGGGCTGGTCATCTAGATCCAGTTGGACAGAGGTGGTGTCATCACTGTGGGCCTCTTCTGTTGGTGGTGTGGACATGTGTGGACCCTCCTGTCTGGTGGCGTTGGGTAGGGGTCCTGCAGGGGTATAAAAGGATGGTTATTACATCTGTGTGTGTCATGGTGTGCAATGGGTGGGTGACTGTGTACCCCAGTGCTTGCATTCCTGTGTAGGACCTTGTGTGATGATGGTTTAGGGGGTTGTATGGGTATGTGCAGTGGGCATGCTTTAGTGATGGGTGTCCATGCTTTGTTGTTGTATGCAGGGCTTGGTGTTGGGATGGGTGGTTTGTGATGTTGGGACATATGTGAGGAGTTGGGGTGCTGGGGGTGAGGGTGATGGTGGGGGTATGTGCTGGCATGCAGGTAGGGTGGGGGATGTAATAATTAAGATTTGTCATACCAGAGTCCATTCCTCCACCTACTCCTGCGAGGCCCTCAGGATGCAGAATCGCCAAGACCTGCTCCTCCCATGTTGTTAGTTGTGGGGGAGGAGGAGTGGGTCCGCCGCCAGTCCGCTGAACCTCCTGGTGGTGTCTTGAGACCACGGAACACACCTCCCCCCGTAGGTCGTTCCACCTCTTCCTGATGTCCTCCCGATTTCTTGGGTGCTGTCCCACTGCGTTGACCCTGTCCACTATTCTTCGCCATAGCTCCATCTTCCTTGCTATTGAGGTGTGCTGCACCTGTGATCCGAATAGCTGTGGCTCTAGCCGGATGATTTCCTCCACCATGACCCTGAGCTCCTCCTCCGAGAACCTGGGCTGTCTTTGCCGTGCCATGGGGTGGTGTAGGTGATGTGTGGGGTGGAGTGTGTGGTGATAAGTGTGCTGATATGTAGTGGTGTGTTGTGTGAGGTGCGTGGAAGTTCTGTGGGTGATGGTGTTGTGTGCCTGTGGATGCTGTTGTTCTTGCTGGTGCTGTCTCTCTCTGGCCGCCTTTCGGAATTTTTGGTCGTAGGGGTTTGTGGGTGATGTGGGTGTGTGTTTTATATTGTTATGGGTGTGTGGGAGTGGTGTGTGTATGTGTATCAGGTGTGTGTATTTGGAATTGTCCAATGTGGCTGTGTTTTGTAAGAGTGTGTGTATTTTGAGCGCGGCGGTGTGTACCGCCAATGGAATACCGCGGTTGAAAGACCGCTGTGTGGATTTGTGTGTCGTGATATTGTGGGCGTTTTTCTGTTGGCGTGTTGGTGGAGGTTTTGTTTTCGCGAGTTTATCACTGACCTTTGGTGTGGCGGACTTGTGTGGGTGTCTGAATTTTGGCGGATTCAGAAATGTGGGTCATAATAGCTGTGGCGGAATTCCGCGGCCGCGGCGGTGTGTTGGCGGTCTTCTGCACGGCGGTAAGCAGCTTTTACCGCCAATGTTGTAATGAGGGCCTTAGTATTGTTTACTGAAATGTTGTGTTTAAGTTTTTACGAAAACCCGTGAAGAACGAAAAATGACAACTAATAACTAGTCAAAATACCATTCTTGGCTTTCATATGCTCAGATAAGTATTTACCATAGCTGAATTTCAGGGTTCATTTTAGAATAATTCAGTACTTGGCGAAACCTAAATCAAAACAGATGATTATTTAAAAAAAAGAAATATTTGACAAAAAGCGCCTCTAAAATGCACTCAGGAAAAAATGAAAGTCTATTACATTGTGTGCCTTTTTTGTAGAAAAATTCCTGCTTCGAGAACCTTTCTATGTCATGGATGCTACAGAAAGGACAAGTATCAGTTCATCATGGAACACTGTTGTTTCTTATTTACTTGGCAGTAATTCCATTAATTCATCTCAGTTTCTTCTAGTGACAGTTCTTCCTGGATACGTGGTGTATCCCTACCCAGCAAATCAGTTGCATCAGTGCTTAATTTGTGCTTGTTGTTTCCGGTGCTGAGCACCGGCACTTATTTTTGAGGGCCGGCGCTTATTCTTCTGCCCCAAGCATTTACTGCGAGCAAAACATACATATGGAAAGACGGAGGAAGAGAAAAACGGAAAAGCGTCACAATGGGAGAAAGCAGAACGCTGCAAGAGTGAGCGGAAGGGGCAGGGGGTGGCTTTAAATGAACTAAATAGGCCCGAGATGGCTTCAGGATTATGCTCCCTCAGTATTCCGTGCTCGCACATTTAAATGAAGCAGCCGCGTGTTTAAGAGGAGGGCTTTGAGCACTGGCACGTTTTTATTTCCAAATTAAGCACTGAGTTGCATCTATTATGTTTTAACCACAAACATTGAAGTTCCTCCCTTTTCCCTCCGAGGAGCACATTACAGAGCATCTACCCAGAAGAGAACTTGCCTTGTGAACAAGTCAAAATTGTCAGTCACAAGTCTGTGATCCTTCTGGTAGGAGTGAGGGTTGTAATGGTTTTAACTAGAAATAAAGCACTCACAACTATTAAATTGTCACTAAGTAACTGAAACATTACCTCCTCATCATCCTCTTTTAGTTCATTAATTAATGGATGAGGCTTACCCAAGCCCACTGATGAATCACCCCACCACTCCGTAAGAGGAACTCACCTTCTAAAATGAAAACAGAAGATAATAGTTGGCACTGATGAATAGGGCATGATCTTCATAGTTTAAAGCCATGAGTACTACCACTCCCCGGTGCATTCAGCTTAATTGAAAAGTTGAAAGGTCCTAATCCCATCCTCTACCAACTCCTTACCCCAACAGCTTCCCCAGAGCAGTGGTCATCTAATATCAGTGATGCACTAGCTATATCTGCCCTGCTGCCCAATTCCTGCTCACCACCAACCCCTTCGGCCCCCACATTGGGCCTACTCCCTCTCACAAGTCTTAGCTAAGGAGAGACACAGAAGAAGGCATCAACTGTTTGGGTCTGCTATGGTCAGGAAGTATCTACAGTCAAAGCTCTGCTCCTCATGAAAGCCCCATTTATAGCATATGCATCACACATCAAACATCTCTCCACCTACCCAGACCAGGCCTCATTCATACCACACCTCCAAGATGCCAAGAACGTCACAACTTTACACCCCACCCATTAGCATGAACATCCTCTCCAACCTATGCTATTCAACATTCACTCTCCAACCATCCATGCTTCTGACATAGCAGATTACATCATACAACATAATCTAGGCACCCTCTTTATCACAGAAGCATAGCTCACAACCACCCCAACACACACCGTAGATGCCTTCATTATGCAGAAGTCAAAACTATCTGGCCCTTATCTTTTTGATGCAGCAACACCTAAGCAATTTGAGTATTTCACAGCCACTTCCACTCTACGCATCACTAAGAGTCTCATTCAATCTGATCTACGGAGTCCCTGGACCCAGCAAGAACATTACATAGGAAATCCAGGTCTCCTACCCTCTGTCTCCGTCCAACATACAACCTCTCATTCCTCTTATACTTCACCTTAACATGACCTGAGCACTAAAGCAATAATGGAATCACTCAAAATGCTCAGAAATGAACTGGAAATCAAGCAGCACATTGATAAACTAACTCACTTCAAAGACGACATCTTTAATCTCATCCTGTTCACCTTCATTCTCAATTCACAATAGCCCTTGACACCATGCATCACTTCACGATCTTTCAATCTACACCTTTGCACTAGGATCAGCTGCAATGAGAAAAACAAACATTGCACCCTTTCAAAGTCTTCAGCAATTCCTCATTGCAAAACGAACTCATCAGCCTCTCCAGTTTCCTCCAACCCACTCTGCAATGAACATTGTTAGAAATTGGGTCTTCGATTGGCAGTCAGGTTACCCCTGTCCAAGCAAGGACCCTCACTCTATTCAGGGAAAAGGCGAATCACCCTCAGTTAACCCCAGCTCACCCCCTTGGTAGCTTGGCACGAGCAGGCAGGCTCAACTTCAGAAGCAATGTGTAAAGTATTTGAACCAACACACACAGTAATAGAGTGAAACACATCAAAATGGACACCACACGAGTTGAGAAAAATAGATAATATTTATCTAAATCAAAAAAGACCAAAATGTGAAAAATCCAACATACACAAGTCAAGATATGAATTTTAAAAATAATAGGAGTCCTAATCCTAAAAACAGTGAGAATGATGTTGTTAGACAAAATACCAGGGTAGCGTCAAAAATAAAGCTGCATGGGAGAGCGTGCATCGGAAATGTCCAGCAATGCATAGATTTCTCACTTGCAAGCGAGACGGTGTGTCGTTCCTCCTCCAGTCGGGTCGGCATGCGTCACTTCTTCCCTCTCGCAAGAGAGCGATGCATCGACTCCCAGATGGGCATGCTTTGAGTTGATTTTCCAGGCCCAGTGATTTTGGGTTGAATTCCGTTCGCAGGGTGTCAGGAAACTGCACTGCGTGTGTGTTAACAGCAGCCGCAGCAGGTGCTGCTCGTTGTTTCTCCAGCTGCAATGCGTTGATCCCCCAGCTGCGATGCAGGTGGAGCATCAATTTTAGCCGCCAGGCTGGCGCCGCGTCTTTTATCAGCTGCGTTGCGGGTGGTGTGAGGGACGTTTCCTCGCACGGCAGTCTTTGCATGGATTTCCATCCTTTTCCACCAGCTTCACCTTTCAAGGGCCCAGAGATAGGTTAGGGCACCATTTGGGAGGGCAGGACTCTCAGCAGGACTCTCAGCAGAGAGTCCAGGTGCTTGCAGAGAGAGAAGTCTTTGAGTATCAGCTCCTCCTTCCTAGCCTTCCCATGGTGGCCCTTCAGGATGTCATAGGCTGATCAGTCACACCTAAGCTACTTTTGTGTGTGGCTGCCTAGAGGGAATGCACAAAGCCCAGTTGTGACCCACCCCAGGCGTGTATTCAGAGACAGGCAGTAGGCACCAACGGCTAAAGTAAGAAAATGCCAATTTTAAAAAAAGGGACATTTTCAGAACTACAATTTCAAATCTGACTTTACCATAAGTTGTGATTTTGAATTGTGAGTCCAGAGACATCAAACTGAAAAAAACAAATCTCTTCTAGCTCTTATCTCTTCTACTTCCAGGTCATGTAAAACTTGAAAGTACATATCCAGCCTTTTAAATACATTTAACTCTGCCCTCTGGGTTGTCCATGGCCTACCGTAGGGGTAACTTTTTAAAAAGGGAAGGATAGGGCCTGGAAAGAGGTTTAGCTTGCCAGGTCGAAATGGCAGTGTAAACTGCACAGATATGTTCTACAGTGGCAGGCTTGAGCCATGGTTAGAGGGTTACTTAAGTGGGTTGCACAATCAGTGCTGCAGGTCCACATGTAGTATTTAACTTACTGGCCCTGGGCTCATGTAGTGCACTTTTTAGGGACAGGCAAACACGGGGTCACAAAAATGGAAGAGGTAGGAAAAATGTTAGTGGAAAGACTATTCAAAGGCTTTCTAGTCTAACAGTCCTGCAAAGTTGATTTGCGTGCCATAAAACACCTTCATGTGCTGCACATCAGCATTGCATCACACAGGAGTGCATTGCGTCACAGGAATATTTGAAAAAGAAATCAGAGTAACACAATGTACTCAACCAATACATAGAAGCATAGAAAGTGCCTCAGTAAGCCAGGAGTGCAACAACCTGACCTCTCCAAGGGCTGTCAACATTTCTGGGAGAAAAGAAAGAAGAAGTCTAAATTCAATGTGGAAAAGAACCACAAACTTATCAGTGAGGTGACAAAGAATGAGCACCTTTTATTTGTCACATCCAAATTGCCATTAGCAAAGAAGGATGCGATTTGGCAATCCAAAGTGGACAAGATAAACTTTTTTATGCAAACAAAAAAGACAGTACTGGGGTGTACGATGAGGTGGCATGACTACAAATGTAGGTCCAAAGGAAAACTGTCCAGAAACCTAAAGGAATCCAAGAGGAATGGAAGAGGACCTGATGTCTAAGAAGGTTTGGACCCACTGGAGGGAATGGTGGCATCCTCATTCCAACAGAGTTGGAACAGTGTTGAAGTACAGGATCAACAAGAAATACTGAAGTACAGGATCAACAAGAAATACAGGGTGAGTGAAAACAAGAGACCATGGCCTTCATTACAACCCTGGTGGTCAAGGACCGCCAGGGCTGTTTCGTCAGAAGCACCGCCAACAGGCTGGCGGTGCTTCCCATGGAATTATGACCGCGGTGGAAGCGCCGCGGTGGCACTTTGGTCCTGGCGCTGCCCAGGGGATTACGAGTCCCCCTCCCGCCAGCCTTTTCATGGCGGTATGAACCGCCATGAAAAGGCTGGCAGAATGGGGAGTCGCAGTGCAGGGGCCCCCTGCCACGGCCCCATGGAGCTTTTCACTGTCTGCATAGCAGACAGTGAAAAGCGCGAAGGCTGAAACTGCACCTGTCGCACCGCCGCAACACCGCCGTCTCCCGTGTTGCGGCCGACATCCCCGTTGGGCCAGCAGGGATCTTGAAATGGCCACCGCTGGAGTGCGGCCGCGCGGCGGATACAACTTGGCAATATGCCTTGCTGTGCTGTGTGAAAGGAAAAGGGCAGGAATGCCCTACATGTTTCCTTATTTTTCACATAACTGTATTTTCCTTGGGCAGTAGCAATTTTTGCAGCCCAGTGCCAATGCAGGCCCCCTTGCACCATGACGCAAGTGTGTTTGTGTTGGGGCTAGGCAGCCAAAAGTGTAATGTAAAGTAATGTAGCTTTGTAGAGGGTCAACTAATCACCAGAGAGGGTATCCAGATACTGAGTAGGTACACGTTCTGCAAGTAGGATCACTTGAAAAGCCAGGTGTACAGTTTTTTATGCAAATCCATAAGTGACACAATTGTCCTGACGTACTGGGGGCGGTTGTTCCAGGTGTAGACTGCCATGTAAGAGAACACCCTACCGCCTGTCTTGCTCCAATAAATATGGGGTGTGTGGGTGAGCATAAGTGATTCAGAGCGGAGGTTCATTCTTAGTTGGTGGGTAAACTAGGTGGGACCCTGGTAGTGTTGTGCCTTGTAGGCATGGGTGAGCATCTTGAACTGACAGTGTTTCTGAATAGGGAGGCATTGTAGTTTTCCTGAGGTGATGTGTGATGTGCGTGCAATAAGGAAGGTTGAGTACTACTATTTCAAAGGTGTTTTGGATGATTTTCATCTTGTGTAGCAGGTGTGCAGAGATGCTGTAGTAGAGGGCATTGCTGTAGTCCTGTCTTCATGTGATGAGGGTCTGAGGGGTAGTCTTACAGGTGTCAGGAGGAAGCCATATGAAGACATTTCTGAGCATGCAAAATATATGAAAGAAGGTGAAGTTGACGGTGGTAATTTAATGTCTCATGGTGAGGTTTGTGTCCAGTATGACAGATAGGTTTCTTGGGTGATTGGAGGGTGAGGGGGTCAGGCCTCTATTTTGTGAGCAACCATGTGGAGTCCCAGGGTGAGGTAATATCACAGAATATCATCTGTCTTGTCAGGTTGAGTACAAGCCAGTTATCTCACAATGAGTTAGCCAGTTTGGTCAATAACATATTGTAGAACCCTTTAGTGGTGTTAGTGTCTCCTGAGAGGTTTAGGATGATCCGTGTGTTATTGGCATTAGAGATGATGTATTGTACCCGGGTCTGAATGATGCTTGCTAGAGAAGTCATCTATAACATGAAGAGAGTGGGGCTGAGTGAACAGCCTTGTGGGACTCTGCAGATGAGGTCCTTGGCTTCTGAGGTGAACAGAGGGAGCTTGACCCATTGCAGATTTACGATTAAGAAGGAGGCTATCTACTTGAGAGTTGGTCCTTGGATTCTGGTATTGTGGAGTCTGAAGATGACTGTGTGTGTGCTAGGAAACTACAGGATCCCCTGAAAAATGTGAAATATGACATATACATGCCCTTCCCCTTTCATGCAGTGTAGCAAGGTGGCTTGCTGTATAATGGCGTGTGTATGTTTGTAGTTGCGCTTGAATGCAGAAATGGCATGCAAGACAGTACAGCAATGTAACTTTGTGTGTTGTGCTGTGTGAAAGGTAAAGTGCAGGAATGTGTGAGGTATAACAATATATGGTGCCTAACATCTCTTGGCTAGTGCTGGGGTGCAAACTGATGTCTAGAGCAAATGGAGGCACTCTTGCTACATGGTGCAAGAGTCCCTGCAGTGGTTCTAGGCAGCACATTTTTCATCAGTGCAGACAGAGAGCAGGAATGCACACACAGTATAATGTTAAATGAAGCCCATTCCTGCGTTCTGTTTCTCAGGCATGGCAGCACAGCAAGCTCCTTAGCTGCATTGCATTGTGTGAAAATAACAGAAATAGCCCCCTAGTGAATAATGAGGCTATGGGATCAATGTTCATGTATTTCCAACAAAAGTACAACATGGGCATATTCACTTGTTAAAACATATATTCCACATATCCCTGTGTACTTGAAAGTGAAGAAAAATAATGTTCAAATGTAACAGAAATCACTTGTTTCGCATTCAATCATGGAATCTTTGTAATATATCTCTATTTCTTTCCAGAGGGACAAACAACATCTCCTGAAAATCAGCCTGTCTGATGTACAACCTGTTGATGACACCAACCTCCCGCCATGGATGAAGACACCTTCCAACAGCTCCTGGACACTTTTACAGCATCTCCTCCAGCTATGGCAAGGGAAGACAACATTATTGGGTCTCCAGATGAACCAACCCAGACTGGACATGGAACGTCAACCTATTCTCTAAAAGCTGAGAATTCTAAGGACCCTTAAGTTGAATTTCAACAGCGAGTGGTAGGAGTCCAGCAGCAAATGGCAGATGAAGTCAGGTTGGGTATGGACACTATAGCAGGCACTCTTGATGCTGTCCGTAGGTGTCTTAGCACCAATAAGGGGTTGGCAAAGGCCATCATAGACATCTACTCTTGGATCCATCAGATTGATGACCCCCTAGGCTGACATTGCTGGTGTCATGATGAAGAAAGAGAAATAACACAGCCTTCAAAATCTGACACCAGTGATATTGTCAGGCAGCTGGGAGCCTGAACGGGTGAGTAAAACTAATACTTGCGGTCCCGCAGGTGACTCGGCACCATTTATCACCAAGCCCCATATGAACGCTCCAACTCTTGAAGTGCTGAGTGATGCATTTGCTTGCAGCAGTGGGTAATGGTGGGTAGGAATGGTCTAACTGCAAATCCAGTGTGCAATTAAAATCTCTGCCCCATATCGCCGGAGTTAACGGGTTTCGAAAAAACGCTGGTGTTCGAGAGTCTAGGAACTGTATTTGAGTCACATTAGGGACATATGTGAACACTAAATTGATGGGAGTACCATCTAGTCGGCCCTCTAGAATGACATATCAGCTTTCTGGATCTATTTTTTGAGTTGTTAGGGCAAAGGGGACCCCAGGAGCACCCGTATTAGAACTCCCTTGGCATAGGCGGATGTAATAGTATCATATGTTTGTCCTCGCCACCTAGATCGTACGCGATCCAGTTCCGTGGATGTAAGATGTGTCTCCTGAAGCATTGCAATATGAACCTGGCAGTGCTTGCGATATGAGTATATCTTATGGCGCTTGGTGAAGGATGTCATGCCCTGCACATTCCATGTCAAGATTCTATATTGTGGAGTGTGTGTTATTGACGGGGTGTTGAATAACATATCTAACACAGTGGGCGAGAGAGAATATTCTCTGGGTTACCAATTATGTCCTGACACTCATCGTCCTATTTCTCTTGCAATAGCTATCACTCACACTCATCCCTAGTGTCATTGCCCCAAGCACCCAGTCACAGTTCTATACACAACAATACAGTGTGAAGCACAGTAAAACAAGCATGTAAATCGAAGAACAACCCAACTTTAGTAATAATTCCCCCAGGGCCAAAACCATGTGGTATTCAGCCCGATACACATAATCATACACAAAATAACATTTGCCATGATAACGTAGTGAACAACGTGTCCAAAGATACGTGATTAGCACATGCATTCTGGTGCCCCGCGTTAGGGCCAGTGATTTGGAGTGAGAAAGGCCCCTAAAGGATTCAAAGGTCATAACACACACGCTGTTTAATCAGCGTCTATACGGACCTGTTTACGGACTTACTATGGTCCTGGTGCAACTACTGACATAATACCCAAATGCACCTTTGAATTCGACATGGGGTACCTTCATATATAGAAGGACTCTTTTCTCTGAATATTCTACTACGGACTTAACTGGCACATCTTGTGTTCCACATACTATATCATCAAGCCTTGAGAAAGTCGTTGATACGACAAAACATGTGTCGGCTGTCTTCACTTTGAACATTCTGGCTGATGTCACACCGGATATTCTGAATTGAAGATTAAAGGACACTGTTCTGAACATTTGGATGTGTCGTGGTTCTTTTTGCTCTGTTCAATATACCTTCATTACAATGACATTTCCAATTTCAAAATGTCAGTCTAACAAGATTAAGGTCAGTGTAGGTGTACAAAATTCTATTTAGTCACAATATACAACCACTCATTTCACTCCTACAAATGATCCTCATTCACACTGATGTTTCAATGAAAAAAATACTCATAGCCCGAATATGTAAGTTTTGGTGTTGGTCTTGCATCATGCAAGGGGCGGGGCAGGGTCAAGGTAAAACCTAAGTGAGATGTGTTAATGTAAGCAAAGGCAGCTTGTGTGGCTCTGCATGTCTTGAGTAATCTGGAGTTACGCAAGACAGTGCAAACTGCTGAATTGCCTTACTCTGCGGCCGAGTGCCATTACATAGGTGGAGGGTGGGTGTCTCACTGCATCAACACATTTCTTTTAACTGCTTCCCAGATTTAGCATCAGTGCTAGACCTGGAAACATGTCAAAATGCATTAAGTCCAATAATGAACCTAAACCAGGAGAAATAATCTAATTTCCCATTCTCCCTGTCCTGCATTCTGCAGCACATAAAGAAAGAGGAAAACGTCTCTCAGGAGTGTGTTTGTACAGGCAGGTACCCTTACCTGCCCAAAAACTATTTTGTCTACACTGTTGGCTCCCTTGCACCATGAAGAAAGGGTGCCTGTGTTGGCCATAGACAGGCAAAAGTACACCACCAGTTGGAAAGAACAGGAATGTTCTGTATAATGAAATCCCTGTGTATTCTTGCCCTTTCTCTTACACCCAGAGCAGCAAGGTGCCTTTCTGCGTAACACTACATAAAAGCTTTAAATAAATGCCCATAGGTTAAATACTGCCCATGAGGCTGGCATTGATTTGACAATATAGGGGGAATCTAGTATGTATGTCCTGCCGGACAAACATAGGCTAATGGTTTTGTGTCCATGCTGTGAGGCCTTCTGGAGCTCCATAGGTTATTCAACAATGATAATGCAATTCTGTGATCTACGGATACATAAATAACTGAGATATGCAGGTTGCCATGCACGGTACAGCTATTAGGCCACAGCACAAGTTCCCAGCCAAATGGACATCTACCCTCACAATGTGCATAAGACTGACTTAGAGCTATTGTTTTGAAACAAAGTTTAGATCAATACCTTTGCTACCCTACACTCACTCAGCCTCCAGGACATCAGTGTAATAGAGCCACTGTCACTCCATTCTACAAAGCACTGACATGTAAATCTCTGATGGAGGGTCAGACACCCCTGAGACAGGATTCCAACACCTATACCTCCGGTAACACTGGGGGAATGATTAGTTAACATGGAAATGTCTCACACTCCTGCAGCAACACATGATGAGATGTCAATTGTACCTTTTATGGTCTGTGATCAAGATACAGCTAAGGTTTGTATGTTACAGGCACATTTCCAGCATCTATCTGTTGTGCAATGATTGCAATGTGACGGCTAACCTGGTGACACTACAATTAATCTCTATGCAAAGTGTAGTTAGGTATGACACCCAGGTACCGTTACAGTCTGGTATTTTCCTATACTTTTGTCTAGAATAGGCTCAAGCACAGGGTGCTGCAATGTGAGTGGCTCCATCTTTACAAGTACTTTTGTTTATAAACTGCTTGTTCTCCCCTCTTGAGACACTTACTTGGGCGCACATGAGATCACATACCTTCATGCCTAGTTCTAGTGTCTTGTCTAAATCTTTTGATTGATGGATATTCCCTTTTTTCTTTGCATGTAATACTCACAGTGTGTTTTCCTTCTTTTGACAAGCATGCATTACTGTTTGATTTGTATTCCTCTTAATGGTATGCATTCTCTATTTTTATAGATCAATCAAGGCTGATGAGTAGAAACTGATTCTACAATGTACCATGAATAATAATGGTCTAAGTGAGCTTTTTCCCTAGAAGGACCATTGCAATTAGTAATTTAGTTGTTTTATTTGAGTCTGATTCTTGTACACAATTTTATTTGGAGGTGTCTACCATTATTATGTTCTGATGAAGACCCTGGACTATTTATTCCAATTGGGGATGAAACGTTGAGATATGATTGAGGCAACACCCGTTCATTAACTGTTGGCCAAGAAGAACACCATAAGTTCCTATCTGTGTTTGTTAACTTGAACCAGTGAATGCATCTCTGTATTGTTAATATTGTGTGTATATATATAGGTGGTCATTACAACCCTGGCGGTCGGTGTTAAATCGGCGGTAAAACCGCCAACAGGCCGGCGGTAAACATTTTGGAATTATGACCGTGGCGGAAACCGCCAACAAAGACAGCCACTTTAACACTCCGACCGCCACGGCGGTACAGACAAACAGCGCGGCGGTCACCGGCAACAGACAGGCGGGAGACAATGTACCACCCACAGTATTACAACAGGCCAATCCGCCACCTTTTCCGGGGTGGATTCACCGCAGATAAAAACACGGCGGAAACAGCCATTTCAAAGGGAAAACGCTCACCTCTACACACCCCACGAGGAACGACGACACCATGGAGCCGGAACTCCATATTCTCCCTGCGATAGTCTTCCTGCTCCTATACGAGCATCAACAACGCTGGCGGCGAAGACCACGGTGAGTACTGCACCTACGACATAGGGGAGGGGGAGGGAAAAACACAGGGACACACACAACCAACATCACAATCCCCACCCTGACCCTCACCCACTACAACACACACACCAATGCATAACCAAACATTACAGTAACAACCCCCAACCCCCCCGGAAGAATGCAAAGACAAAAGGAAATGAGTTGAACCATTGTAATATATCAAAATACAGTAACCAAATATATACATATAGATATATATACACATTAAATAAAATATACACCACGATTAGTAGTGCAGGTAATGCACATTCATTGTCCGTGGACCACTGGGCCCAAAATGCATGGGCGAGGCCCACACTAGATACCTGATCAAAATGGAGAGAACACTGCTGGGGCATCAGATCGAAATAAAACAGGCACCTCAGAGAAAAGGGAAGGGGGAGCACCTCAGCCGGATGAGTGCACGACGCCAGCTCCACGTGGGGGCTCCATGCCCATTGATGTATCCTGGGGAGTGCAAAACCACAGTCTCTCAAGTCTCTCCAGTGGGTGGTTTGCCCACTGCACTGTCCTGGGGAGTGCAAAGCCACAGTCTCTCAAGTCTCTCCAGTGGGTGGTTTGCCCACTGCTTTATCCTGGGGAGTGCAAAGCCACAGTCTCTCAAGTCTCTCCAGTGGGTGGATTGCCCACTGCTGCATCCTGGGGAGTGCAAAGCCACAGTCTCTCAAGTCTCTCCAGTGGGTGGTTTGCCCACTGCTTTATCCTGGGGAGTGCAAAGCCACAGTCTCTCAAGTCTCTCCAGTGGGTGGTTTGCCCACTGCTGCATCCTGGGGAGTGCAAAGCCACAGTCTCTCAAGTGGATAACAGTCTCCACTGGTTCTGGAGGGGGCTTTGTGCCCAGAGTGCTTCATCCTGCCAAGGACAGGTAGTGGATGTCTTTCTCCACTGGTTCTGGAGGGGGCTTTGTGCCCAGAGTGCTTCATCCTGCCAAGGACAGGTAGTGGATGTCTTTCTCCACTGGTTCTGGAGGGGGCTTTGTGCCCAGAGTCCTTCATCCTGCCAAGGACTGAGGCAGTGGATGTCTTTCTCCACTGGTTCTGGAGGGGGCTTTGTGCCCAGAGTGCTTCATCCTGCCAAGGACTGAGGTAGTGGATGGACACTCCACTGACGGTGGTGCAACATGCAAGCTGCCTAGGCCCCTGGAATTGACCACCAGCCTCGTACGAATGACCACTGGGGATGGCAGCCATGTCTGCGGTGGTGCCACTGGCTCAGGATGTCAAGGGTCCGTTGGCGGTGCTGGCGGCGGGGTCAGTAGCAGCGGTGCTTGCGGTGGTCACTGTGGCGGCGGTGCTGGTGGTGGCCTCACTGACTGCGGTGCATTTGGCTGGCTCACTGACTGCCATGCTGGTGGCTGGCTCACTGACTGCTGTGCTGGCGGCAGTGTCAGTAGCGGCGGTGGGCTCACTGACCGCGGTGCTGGCGGCGGGCTCACTGACTGCGGTGCTGGTGGCAGTGACAGTAGCGGCGGTGCTGGTGGCGGGCTCACTGACTGCGGTGCTGCTGAAGGGCACAGTGTCTGCGGTGCTGGTGAAGGGTTCAGTATCTGGGGTGCTGGCGGCGGTGTCCGTGGCAGTGGTGCATGTGGCGGTGCCGGTGGCGGTCTTGTCTGCCGTGCAGGTTTAGCGCAACGTTGACTTTCCTTTCATTTTCAGGCCCTTCCCCACCTTGGATGGTGGCGCAGCTGTCTTGCCACTTCCAACAATTGTCTTGCCTGAGCCCTTAGTGGCAGGTGTTTTGGCCTTCTCCCTCCGGGATGTGGGCAACTTTTTCTGTTTTGGAGGTGGGGGAATGTCCTTGGCCTCGCTCCTTGGGACACTGGCAGCCCTGTTGCTTGGCGCACTCCAAAATCCGGCTATTGCTGGCACCACTGTGCCCGGTGATGTGGTGGCCGAGGTGCTGGGTTGGGACCTGGAAAGGCGGGCCCCAGGGGATGGACGGGGTGAGGGAGGTGTAGGGAAGAGGTCAAGATTTGATAGGAAAAGGTTTTTAGACACACTGGGACGGGTAGATGGAGGGGGTTTGGGAGTGGATGAAGAGGTAGTGGTTGTAGGAGGTGTTCGTTTGCTGAATGGGTGAAGGTGCATGGGCTGGAGACTGTTGTGAGGTGGATGGCTGTTGGGTGGGTGTGTGACTGCGTTTGTGTACTTTGGGAGGAGGGCTCACAGACACACTAGGAGAGGACACAGGGGATGTGTGAATGGTAGTGGAGGTGGTGAGTGCATGGGAGCGGTGTGTGGTGATGGGCGTGCTGGTGATGGAGGTAGTGGCTGAAGATGTAGTGCATGCAGGTGTGAGTGGAGATGTGACAGGGAGGGAGGAGGGAGACGTGGAGGAGGGGGACACAGTGGAGGCAGTGGATGTTGGTATGTGTGCATGGGCATGATGCTTGTGTGAGTGCATATGGGATGTGTGGTGCTTATGTTTGCCAGAGCCACCCTTGTGTGTTAAGTTGTGTGCATGCTGGTCTGATGGTGTGCTTGGGATAGGCTGAGGTACTGGGGATTGGGTCTGAGTGGAGGAAGTTGGAGGGGAGAGGCTGGACACAGGGACAATGGCTGCCATCAGTGCAGAGGCCAGAGCCTGAAAAGCTCGCTGTTGGGCTGCCTGGCCAGAATGAATGCCCTCCAGGTATGCATTTGTCTGTTGCAACTGCCTCTCTACACCCTGGATGGCATTCAAAATGGTAGACTGCCCAACAGTGAGGGATCTCAGGAGGTCAATGGCCTCCTCACTGAGGGCAGGAGGGCTGACTGGGGCAGGGCCTGAGGTGCCTGGGGGGAAGGAGATGCCCACCCTCCTGGATGAGTGGGCACGGGACACATGCTGAGGGGCTGCTGGGAGGACGGTGCTGGTAGGGGAGGTGGCGGCTGTACCTGTAGATGCGGTGGGCACAGAGGGGCCTGCCACCGCAAGGGAGCTCCCATCAGAGGAGGAGTCAGTGTCGCTGGTCTCTGCTCCTGTCCCTGCCGTGGAGCTCCCCTCGCCCTCCATCCCACTGGTGACTTCAGACTCCGTTGTCTTGCCCTCCAGGGCCATGTGGGATGCAGCTCCCTCCTGCTCCGATGGCACAGCTCCTCCACCTGATGATGCTAATGCACACAAGAACAGGGAGACCACAAAAAGAGGGGGGGGGGGGAGGAAGAAAGACATGTTCAGTGCATGCAATACCGCTACCGTTGGCGGACACTACAGACACAGCAGCACTCTGAACTACGCCATGCACTTAGAGTTCCCTAATTAATCACAGGGACATGGGGTACATGGCCTATGCCCGATTGCTGCACACATGGAAGTCACAGGAGCCTGACTAGGTGTAGATGGCTCTTACCACTGGTGGGATTGGGGTGCCACTTAGCCTGCCTCACAAAGGGTCCTTGCCTACAAAACTCGCCCTAGCCTAGGGGACCCCACTGCCCACCTCCCCCACCCTGTCACCTCCAATGCGCGCAGAGTCAGATGGATGTGACGGTACTCACCCCCTTGTGGCTGCTGTAATGCCCTCAAGCGTCCATCCAACTCCAGATACGCCACCGCCAGGATCCGGAACATTAGGGGAGTCAAGGTGCAACGGGCACCCTCCCACGTTGGGAGGCCATCACCAGCTGCGCCTCAGCCGTCTTCTTGCTTCAGCGGCGAATGTCCTCCCATCTTTTACGGCAGTGGGTGCTCCGTCTGTGGTGGAACCCCAAGGTCCGGACGTCCTTGGCGACGGCAGGCCAAATATTCTTCTTCTGGTGGGCGCTGACCTACAGGAATAGTACAGGGTAAAAGGAAAAACTTTAACCGTCCGGACCGTCACAGTCATTGTCCCACGTTCCCACCTTTGCCCTGATGCACATACACTCACCGTCCGATCATGCAGTCCTCATCCCCCCGTATCTTCCATACACACCACTGCAAACAGTAGCGTGTACTGGGGTAGGACCCCATCTACTAGTTTATCCAACTCCTCCGATGTGAAGGCAGGGGCCCTTTCCCCCAGACACATGAGCCATCGTCGCTTCCAGACTGAGGTCAGAGCAGCACTTGCAGTGTAGGTCCTCTCTGTCGAAGATCAGGTATCAAGTGAGTGAACAGACAGAAAATGGCTGTCACGTCCGCGGCGGTGCGTACAGTCACCGCCGGCGTACATCGTCATTGGCTCCTGGGACCCATAGGGCCCAATGTTAACCAATGCAGGATTGCGCCGCGGTCTTCGACCGCCTACTGCGACGGTGTACAACGCCAGCGCAGTTACCTCATATCCTCTTGTCCCACATTACAGGTCAGGCAGCCGCCATTTCAGGGGGCCACATGGCATTACTTTTAAATGCGTCACACATATCTAGGCCTTGCATACACACAAAGACAGACACATAGCGGATTTACAAATGTGTGCAATAAAATTGTTTTTTTACTACCTCAGTGTTGGCCCACTCTGTGCTCGCTGTTCTCATCCATAGGGCACGCCCGCTGGGGCAGGTGAGGAGATGGCGGCATCCTCCGGTGTACAGACTGCTGGTGGACCTGTCGACAATGGAAGAGAGACATGTAATAGTCACCTACAGACGTGATTGTGCCACAATCCAGGAACTGTGTGCCCAGTTGGAGCCAGACCTGATGTCAGCTATCCGCCATCCCACAGGAATCCCCCCTCTAGTGCAGGTTCTGTCAGTACTCCATTTCCTGGCAAGTGGGTCTTTTCAAACAACAGTGGCCATTGCATCAGGGAAGTCCCAGCCTATGTTCTCAAACGTGTTGTCCAGAGTGTTGTCTGCCCTGCTGAAACACATGCGCAGCTACATTGTGTTCCCTCAGGTGGAGGATTTGCCTACAGTGAAAGGTGACTTCTATGCCCTGAGACATATCCCCAAAATCATAGGTGCCATTGATGGGACACATGTGGCCTTGGCCCACCCCCGCAGGAGTGAACAGGTGTACGGAAACCGGAAGAGCTACCATTCAATGAATGTGCAGATTGTGTGTTTGGCCGACCAGTACATCTCCCATGTGAACGCCAAGTTTCCTGGCTCAGTGCATGACGCTTACATTTTGAGGAAAAGCAGCATCCCTTATTTGATGAGGCAACTCCAGAGGCACCGTGTGTGGCTAACAGGTGAGGACAAGGACCCTATACCCTGTGAATAGTTGTCTGGGTCTGGGGTTGTCCCTAAGGGTTAGTGTGTGTCTAACAGTTGTCCCTCGACATTTGCAGGCGACTCTGGTTACCCAAACCTGTCATGGCTACTGACCCCAGTGAGAAATCCCAGGACAAGGACAGAGGAACGCTACAACGAGGCACATGGGCGAACTAGGAGAGTGATTGAACTGAAGGCCAGGTTCTGGTGCCTCCATATAACAGGTGGTTCTCTGTACTACTCACCAAAGAAGGTGTGCCACATCATCGTGGCCTGCTGTATGCTGCACAACTTGGCTTTGCAACAACAGGTGCCTTTTCTGCGGGAGGATGGTCCAGAAGGAGGTCTTGTGGCAGCTGTGGAGCCTGTGGACAGTGAAGAAGAGGAGGCAAAAGAAGAGGATATCGACAACAGAAACCACATGATCCAGCAATACTTTCAGTGAGACACAGGTAAGAAGACATCACTGCCTCCTACATCTGATAAAATTGTAAGACCTATCATATGACTGTCACTTTCACCCAGTGTATGGACCCTGACCTGTCACTTTGCCTTTCCATTTCACAGATGTGGGTCCCACTGTGTGGCCTCTGCTATGTTACCTCATGGACTAGAGCTGTGTGACATAGGTATGTTGACAATACAATGGACATTGCTATTTTCCTCAGTTATTGCAAATACACATTTGTGAAAGCACAGATTGACTCCAGCTTGTTTTGTGATTCAAGGGTGTTTACTTAAGTGCAAAATAGTGGAGGGGGTTGTAAAATGGTCCTGGCGGGCTGGTCATCTAGATCCAGTTGGACAGAGCTGCTGTCATCACTGTGGGCCTTTTCTGTGAGGGGGGTGGACATGTCTGGAACCTCCTGTCGGTGACGTTGGGTAGGGGTCCTGCAGGGCTGTAAAGGCATGATTATTGCATCTGTGTATACCATTGTGTGCAATGGGTGGGTGACCCTGTACCCCAGTCTTGCATTCTTGTGTGGGACCTTGTGTGATAATTGTTTTGGGGTCTGTGTGGGTATCTGTAGTGGACATGCTTTGGTGATGGGTGTCCATGCTTTGTTGTTGCATGCAGGGCTTGGTTTGGGGATGTGTGGTTTTGATAGTGGGACATATGTGAGGTGTCAGAGTGATGGGGGTGAGGGTGAGGGTGGGGGTATGTGATAGCATGCAGGCAGGGTGGGGGATACGGTAGTTAAGTTTGACTTAGCAGGGTCCTTTCCTCCAGCTACTCCTGCGAGGCCCTCAGGATGCAGTATAGCCAAGACCTGCTCCTCCCATGTTGTTAGTTATGGGGGAGGAGGTAGGGGTCCACCGCCAGTCCTCTGAACTGCAATCTGGTGTCTTGAGACCACGAAACGCACCTTACCCCGTAGGTCGTTCCACCTCTTCCTGGTGTCATCCTGTGTTCTTGGATGCTGTCCCACTGCGTTGACCCTGTCCACGATTCTGCACCATAGCTCCATCTTCCTAGCTATGGAGGTGTGATGCACCTGTGATCCGAATAGCTGTGGCTCTACCCGGATGATTTCCTCAACCATGACCCTGAGCTCCTCCTCAGAAAACCTGGGGTGTCTTTGCGGTGCCATTGGGTGGTGTGGGTGATGTGTGAGGTGGTGTGTTTTGTGATGTGTGAGGGGATGTGTTTGTGTGTGTTGTGTGAGGTGTGTGGATGTTGTGGATGTTGTGTGAGTGATGGTGTTGAGTGCCTGTGGATGCTAGTTTGTTGATGGTGGTGTCTCTCTCTGGCCTTCTGTCGCAGTTCTGGTCGTAAGGGTTTGTGGGTGATGTGGGTGTGTGTTTTATATTGTATTGGGTGTGTGGGAGTGGTGTTTGTATGTGTATCAGGTGTGTGTATTTCGAATTGTCCAATGTGGTTGTGTTTTGTATATGAGTGTGTATTTTGAGCGTGTGTACCGCCAATGGAATACCGCGGTTGAAAGACCGCTGCGTGGATTCGTGGGTCGTGATAGTGTGGGCGTATTCCTGTTGGCGTGACGGTGGAGGTTTTGTTATCGCCACTTTATCACTGACCTTTGGCACAATCAGGTTGATACAATACACCAAACACATGACCCTGAAACATCCACCGTCTGCCATCACCTTGACTATATTACTGTAATTGTCTGTGGCAACAATTTTGATTCGGAGACTTCTTGGCCGATGCCATTCAAACACCTTCCATTAAACTTTTCCAAGATGTTTACAGCTGTGTGGGATTTCTCCACGACGATCCTCACTACTTTTGCATGCTGCTGAATGCCCTTAAAAAACTCTTCAGTGCTGAGACCTGCAGATAACTTTGCCTAACTCCCACAAAAGAGATCCAGTGTGCAGTGATACACCAACCCATTGCTTGACAACTTGTTCACATGTCTGTCGTCAGGTGGATCGTCTGATCTGCACTCTGTTGCATAGCTTGGCCAACACACTGCAGCACATCATGATTGAGAGCTGGAACAGCAACTCTGTTGAAATAGGTCCGAATGGGAAGCTTCCATTTTGGGTGGGTGGGTACCACAAATTCTAAAAATCTCACTCCTTCCACAAAAGTGAAAGGGAGGAGGTCCAGCGTTAAGCATTTTAGCCATCTTCACTTTGTATAAACATGCCATTTGTTGGTTGCACTCATAGTGCCTTTCCTGCCTCAACGTGCCAGTAAAAGTAGCTTGGATTTTTGCCTTTTTTTGGTGCCAATGGCACAGGTGATTTCCAGGGAAAACCAGGAGGTGGTAGACTTAATGTGCATCTTTCCAGAATCACTGTATGTGGCAGTATCTGTATCTGAGTCTTGAGCCATTTAGAGGTTGATGATATGAGTGATGCTGGCACATTACAGGGGATACTTGTATAATGCTGTATTCTCTTCTTTTCCAGGATCACCTTCTTCTTCTATCACTGTAAACGCAGCTGCTTCCCCTCTCTCATCACCACCACCACCAGCTATCTTCTCAAGGTTCTCCTCCCCCTGGATTGCGTGATGTTTTTTCAGATGGGACGTTTGGGCTCTAGTACCGTAGTGTGGACCAAGCTTACCTTGACAAACACTTGCATGAAAAATGGGGCATTTTGCAATGTTATCCTCCTGCTTTGCTAATCGAAATGAAGTTCCAAACTGGGGAGGATAAATTTTCTAATGTGCTACTGCCATGCCTGAAGAACTGGAGGTAGGTGGGTATGTTGTTTGCCTACCTGTAGGGAGTACTTCAACTGCAGTAGTGGTGGATGCAGGTCTTGGTCAGAGTCTATGGCACATGGGGGTGGTGGTGGAACCACATCACTCTGAGAAGATTAAAGATGAGGGGTCATCTTGGTATCCTCTGAGCCGCCCTCCATAATGACAGTCACTGGCTCATCACCATTGTAATTTTTCATAATTCTAAGGTTTTCATGAACTTTCCTATTTGTTTACCTCTTGTGGAGGGTCTCTAACTAGGCCGGGGTCCAATCAAGTCCAGATCATCAGAAGGGGGCTTGGAGAAGATGGTGGTATACCCTTCTTTCTTAAGATCGTGAAACCAATGGCTGAAGAGCAACCAAGTCAGTAAAGCTTATTTAGGTGGGATAATTGTTTATGCCTTGGGGAGTTTGTGGTTATGGAAATTTTAAAGTTGACTTAATTTTAGTTTTTGGCACTGCTGAATTAATGGTAGTGTTTTCTTTTTTATTTACCTTGTCTCGTTTCTTAACTGGCCAAGTGGTCATTTTTGTGTGGACAGGTTGTGTGTGTGTGTTTGCCATAGGCCACCGTTTTTTCTTTGACCTAGACCTACTTTGTTTACCCTACCATGTGGCAGGGTGGCAATACAACTTCTTCCCAGTCAAATGCTGTGGTCAAGCTCCTCTCACAGTAGTGCTCATAAAGCTCTTTTTTCTGTTGATCACAAAAAGTCTGGCATCATTTACGTTGGGAAGGGAGACCTATAATACTTAATTGATACATATTATACCCTGATTGTACTGAAAAGAATGATCCTAGTTTTGGTGAAAAATTGTAGACTGAATAAATTGACTATTAATGTTGACAAAACCAAAACACAGATCTTTTCAGCAAAACAGGCTACGTTTCAGTGATGTTTAAACAAACAGCCACTGGAACAGGTGCATTCATTTAAACATTTGGGACTCAACTTTAAAGCCAAACTGAACTGCCCATCCTTTTTTTCCCATCTGGGAAAATCTCTATAGGTGCAGTTAATGCCCTGAGAAATTTTGATGCTGCCTATGGAAGTTATTCCCTTGAACTGCCCTGAAGAGCAACTTGTGGGGAATTATTACTCAAGCCTGAAATTGAACGGTATCATTTGCACTTGATCAAAGATGCCATTGGGAGTCTTTTGAACGTTTGTTTTTAAAAAGACTTCTACTAATCCCTGTAAATACCATGATCAAGGCCATTCTCTTAGAACGCAACTATGTTGAATGGAGATTACCAGCCAAAGCACAAGTTGTTTGCTATTTTTACCAACTGAAGTATGCCTCAAACACAGCCAAACTATTGTATTTAGCTAGTGAGTCCCATATAGTGCATAAAGGGGGGTAATTTAACTGCAAAACTGTTTTCACTAGCCTCTAGCCTAGATGTGGGTTTCCCCACATTCATATTGGCCACTAAGGGATATATTTATAAGTCCCATGCGCTGCCGGTGCGTCTTTTATTTTTACATTTTGGTGGCGCAGAGTGCAGACCAATATGTTCGAGGCCACGCAAAGCCACTTTGGGTGACTTTTCATGGCCTTGTAGATATGGGGTAAGGCAAGGCAGCACAAGTCACTGCATTGCCTTACTCTGCATCAGGGGGCATTCCACGGGCATTGCTGTGGGTTTTCCCATGCAACACCCATGGATTTTGACGCACGGCCAGATATACAGGGACGTGTAAACCTAGGAATGTGTCAAAATCATACGCCTCCATAGGAGAGCCGTAATGAAGAGAAATATTTTCATTTTGTCTAGTTTTTTTCCCTCTTTCCATATGTGCTGCGTTCTGCATAGCAAGAGGAAAACACCTCCATGTATTGTTTTTGTGCAGAAAGATGTCCCTTCCTGCACAAAAACAATCCTCAATGCAATGCAGGCACCTTTGCACCACGGTGCAAGTGTGCCTATGTTGGTGCTAGGCAGCCAATTGTGTGCCAGGGAGGGGGAAGGGACTGAAATGCACCGTATTTTGTAAGTATGGTGCATTTCTGCCCTATGCCTGTGGCGAAGTGCAGCACAGCGCAGCAAGGTGACTTGCTGTGCTGCCCTGTTCCACTATTGCTGTAAATATGCCCCTACTTTTATTAAATGTGATGCTAAAAGAGGAGGTGCAACTAGTAAGTTTTAACCACAATACTGCTTCTCTAGCTACTAATTAATAAATGGTGGTATCCCCAATATAATTGGGGACTTGGAAGATCTAAACTTGGATGTGGTATGTTGGTTCAAATGTGAAGTTTGTGTATTTTGAACTGTATTTTTATGAGATTTTTTCTTAGAAATAAATAAGTTCAAGAACAGCTTATACACAGACACGTGTTCATGTAGTAAGTTACTCAAATATCCTTAATCTAGGTGAATGGCCCCAAAATGTTCAATTGCATTTTAGTAGGAAAGGTCAGCGGCGGCTCCTCCATTAAAGGAGAGGAGCATCACTCCACTGAAATGCCCCGAGAGACAAAAAACAAAATGGTAATGAATTTAATTCATTACCATTTTTGTTTTCCTCAACCCATCTTGAACTTAGGCCCGTATTTATACTCCGTTTGCGCCGAATTTGCGTCGTTTTTTTCGACGCAAATTCGACGCTAAACTAACGCCAACTAACGCCATATTTATACTATGGCGTTAGAGGCGTCTAGCGCCAAAGTTCCCGGAATGTGCGTCATTTTTTAGCGTGAACCCCTTCCTTGCGTTAATGATATGCAAGGGAGGCGTTCCCGTCTTAAAAAATGACTCCCAGGCCTTTACGTGGTATTTATACTCCCGGGCAAAAGAGACGCCCGGGAGTGGGCGTGGCTAAAAACGGCGCATTTGCGCCGCTTTTTAACGCCTGGGTCAGGCATGGCGTTAAGGGACAAGTGGGCTCAAAATGAGCCCAGAGTGCCCTCCCCTGCCCCCAGGGACCCCCCCTGCCACCCTTGCCCACCCCAGGAGGACACCCAAGGACGGAGGGACCCATCCCATGGACATTAAGGTAAGTTCAGGTAAGTATTTTTTTTTTAATTTTTTGTGGCATAGGGGGGCCTGATTTGTGCCCCCCTACATGCCACTATGCCCAATGACCATGCCCAGGGGACAGAAGTCCCCTGGGCATGGCCATTGGGCAAGGGGGCATGACTCCTATCTTTACAATGATAGGAGTCATGTTGATGGGGGATGGGCGTCGAAAAAAAATGGTGCAAGTTGGGTTACGACGATTTTTTCGACGTAACCTGACTTGCCCCATTTTAAGACGCCCATACGCCATTTTCCCCCTACGCCGGCGCTGTCTGGTCTACGTGGTTTTTTCCCACGCAAACCAGGCAGCGCCGGTCTGATTGCGCCGTCTAACGCCATTCCATAAATACGGCGCCCGCATGGCGCTTCAGAATGGCGTTAGACGGCGCAAAATTTTTTGACGCTAAACTGCGTTAGCGCAGTTTAGCGTCAAAAAGTATAAATATGGGCCTTAGTGTCATGACAGGGCAGGACCGCTGAGTGGCAGCAGCAGGGAGGAGAGGTGGGTTGCCTGTGCACTGGTTTAAAGTGCACATATCTCTTTAGCCGGCCGTCTTGCGACGGCCAGCCAGACATGCCCATTTCAAACCTCTCTAACCCAGCTGTCCACAGGCCTCCAGTGCTCTTGTGAGCACAGTGAGAGGCCGCTCTCTCCAACCCTGGCGCTGCTTTCATGCTGGTTATCAGCATCCAAGCAGTCAGGAATGGTTAGGGGTATTTGCTGGAGCCTGGGAGCCTGGAGGTGACAGGGCAGAACACGGACCGGAGCAAGGACGTCGTCCAGCAAGCAAAGTAAGTAGCTATTTTTGTTTTTTATTTACTGTCGCCACTCATCTTGCAGGTATGCACCCACCCACCACCCATTTCCTGGCCTCCCCCACTTTAAGTACTTGCCAGCCGCCGCTTGGAAGGGTGTATTATCAACTCAATATGCGGAATTTCATTTTAGTTCTTTGATGCTCCCCAGCATTCCCATAACAAAAAGGCCTTATTTGCATTTCTCAATTGTGGTATTTATCGTCCAGTTTCCAGGTGACCAACAGCACTGTTAGATGTTTTTGACACTGCAAGACCATTAATGCTGTAGTGCTCTCTCACCCCAGAAAGAGAAAATCTCCCAGATAATACTTCACAGAACAGAACGAAACAGTACCTACCATTAAAGTCTACATGAAAGGGACTGCATGTATTTTTACGGAGATCGTCCAAAGAACACATTTCTGACCTATTCGTTACCTGTTCCACGTGGCCCAACGTTATTAACTCCAGATTTTGAGATACATTTTCGTTTAGTATTTGGAAATGATTTTGAGATGGAAACGCTGCCAAGCATAGAAAGGGATATTTAAGCAATATGACTTGACTGCCAGAGCGCTGTAATTGATATTAACACAACGTGAGTTTATTTTGTGGCAAATGGCCAAGGCCGAAAGCCTTCAATCAATGAAGAAGGTACACTATTACCTACACAGTAGAACTTAGGAATTCCTTTTTTTTTTTTTTTTGTTACAAAAGGAATTCTGGCACCTGTCAGAAAAAAAAACAATAAAAACTGACATTTAGCTTTTCACATTTTCAGTTCCCATACTTGTCTCTGCTTGGGTTATAGTGTTGAGAATTGAATTTCTTAGTTTTTATAAGCAGCATAGATCTGTCATGAGAGAGGAAGCCCTCAACTCAAAGCTGCGCAATCACGCTTGTTGAAAAATATGCATATGTAAGCATGATTTTGTCCATCCTCTCTCATCACTGGGAGCCAGACCACTTTTGTCCTGAGGTAATATCTCCCCACGTCTGATGGGTATTTTGCACAGTTGTTAGGACAAGTACTCTTTCAGGAGAATTTCACGAAAGGCAGTGGACAATGCTCATCTCTTTTTCATCGCTCGTCCTCTTCTTTATCTGGCCTCTACTCAAGATACCCCATCTATAGTGCTTCAGGTCCGGCCTCAGGACTAGGAATGGGGCCCTGAAGAGGTGGTGGTTGGCTATGAACGTTAGACTATAAGGTAGACTGGACAGAAAGATTGACTTGATAAGGTGCAATCTGAGGTTTAGTGAAAATCTGGGACTGGGTTCTGAACCTGCAGTAGAAGAATCTTAGGCCTAGATTTACTTACTTCATCCTGTTTTCTACAGCTTAGGACCTTAAAAAGGGTGTTACCTTTTATTCCTTTTCAGCTTCAAAAATCAGTAATCATCGCTTTGGTTTTATCGAAGATTGACTATTGCAATGCTTTATGAATGGGCATTCAACAAGCAGTACTTAAAAAGCTTCAGACGCTGCAGAATGCAGCTGCCCTCCTCCTAAAGTCCCTAAATATATGTCAGTAGCAAAGGTCCTGAGTGATCTCCATTGGCTCCCTGTAAAGAAACGTGTGACTTTCAAAGCACTTAGGGCCATATTTACAAGAAAGTGGGGCATCATAAATGATGCACTACTTTTCTTGTCCCTCCCTACCGGCACTTAATAACACCATCGTTACACTGTATTTAACACCATGGCAGTAGTTAGAACAATAGCATAAACATTTTGGATGCTAGTGTACCAGAGTGCAAGGAGGTCCATTTAATCAAATAGGTGCGTCATTTTAATGCCTGCTCTGAGCAGGCGTTAAAGATGACAGAAAAACTGGAGCAGTGAAATTTGCTAAATTTCACTGCTACATTTTTTTGGGCCTCCATGCATCCGAACGCCCCCTAACATACATTATGCTCGGCGCAGGCAGAATGTGGCACAAGGGTTTACAAAGTGGCGCAATGCAAGCATTGCGCCACTTTATAAATATGGCGCAGGGAAAGGCCACCTTAAGGCCACATTTGCATAAAACAAATTACGCAAAGGTGGCGCAAGGTGGCGCTAGGGGCTTCCTAAATATGCCCTATAGTTGTCTCTTCAGCTCCATTTTCCTGTTTCTGGATGCCTGCTCTTTCGGAAACAGTGTGCAAAATAGTCTGAGAGAATAGAAGGAAGTGGGGGAGAGGATGGCTACCTCTTTTTATAATAAGACAATACTACCTTAAAGGAATTTCTTTCCAAATTCAGTCATTGGTAGAATATATCCATTAGTTACTAAGTTTGTGAAGTAAGTATCCATTGTTGCATCACAAGTTGTCTCAAGGCTTCATTAACAAAACAATTACAGGAGTAATAAAGAAAGCAGGAACATGCACAGCCTGAGCTCCACCACTGGTTGGGCTTCAAAGGCCCATTGTTATATATTTCAATTTACTGGGAATTGTGGAACTTCAGGCCCAATTAGGTTTGGGTACTACATTGACATCTGGTTAACAAGAGCCATGTCATAGTTTCCTTAGTTTCCGTTTATAGGGACCAATGTTTAAACTTCTAATTCCTGGAAAGTGAAGGCCTCACAGAAACGTCAACTGCTTCATCTTCTCATAACTGGGCGAAATTTGTTTAGGACTGATTTGGTGACCTCATGATGCAAGACTTTGATGACCATACATTTCTTCTCCCATTCAAAAACAAATAAATTAATGTGTGTCTGTTGGAGGGGGCTCTGTCCAGTTGGCTAAAGCGTATGCTAAGCCAGGTGGGATGTGCTACTCCTGTCCAGGGTGGTCAAGTACACCTGCTAGATAACCTGCACTCACCCTTTTGTAGCTTGGCACGGAGCAGTCAGGCTGATCTTGGAGGCAATGTGGAAAGCAACAGCACAGCATGTTCACACAACACCCCGGCTTGACGACCCCAAAAAGAGACTTCACACGAGTTGTGTATAGAAAAATTGTACTCAACACACACACAATTAACACAATTTGAATGAAATATGATCTCAGCACATATGTCAATGAGCACACAGCAGAAAACCATATGCATTGTGAGCTTGGCCATGAATCTCAATGAACAATGCAACACACAGTAATAGGCCCAACCGCTTAAAACATTGATCAATGTATATACATTTGATGAAACCATACATTCCTACCAGGCACCCACATAAGGTGCCCGCCCACTGTCAGCACTAGCCCCACCCTCATGTCACCCATGATCAGTGTAACACGAGCAATCCAGGCTGCGCCGCAGGGCTGACAGTAGCAGCACAATATAAATCGCATTATAGCCACACTCCTACGTAGACCCACAACCTCAGCTGCGCTAGTAAAATGTGATGTCAACCTTATGAGGTCCCTGGCAGAACCCGAATACCCAGCAACACCACAGTGCTGCTACAGCACTCACTCGTTCTCGCTCAGACTCACTTCCTCACATCTATCCCATGCCTAGGCATGGGTCCTGGGTAACAGTTGTCACTGGTATGCATGCACACACTCTCGTATGCTCTCGCTTCCAGCACCCTAATGCAATGCCCTGATAACTGGCAAGTGGAGTCCCACACACTTGCAAACACTCACTCTCCACTTGCAAACCAGCCTCCAGTTAACCTCTCCCCACCTCAACCCCAAAGATAGTAGTAACTTTCCCATGGGCACCAAGCTGTTAACAGCTAAGTCGCAACTCCCCAGGTGTTGGAGTCAAAGAGGGGGACCGGAAAGACAACAGCCAGTAAACAATTAAGGAGGAGACATTCAGGTTCCCAATAGGAGGCTCACTCAGAGGCATGCAAAACACAGGGTGGTGGTCTCCATGGCCAACTGTTAGATTTGGAGGCTCCCAACTCCACCAGATAATCCAATGTTACCAAATAGTAACCAAACTAAGCATCTCTGGAATGGAGAGGTGCAGTTGGGCGTGTTGACTCGACCCAGATTGGGGACACCCTGTCTGGTGCCCGTGAACATTCAGTGGCCTCAGACAGGTTCGATCCAATGTAGAAAGTGCTCGGTGCCATAACCCCACAAAAAGAGGATACGGTCAGGGATCCGATGACTGGGGCTTCCTGAACCACACCAGGTTTCTTCAACCAACTCCAAGCATCGTACTCCCCTCGACAGGAGGTACTAGACATGTGTGTGATGACTTTAACCCTTTAACCACCCCAGACCTTCCAGTTCCACTCAAGACTTGGTTCCCATACCCCATTGGGTTGGGTACTCTGCCCAGTATGCTATGAACTTAGCAGTACCGGACTCTCCGGACGAACACACTAGACGCATGTTCCATTATGCCATACTAGGCCACGTAAAGCACGTCTTGGGTTGTACCCACACCTCTGCAGGATCCAACTTATGAACGGGCACAGCACACAATGAGCATTCAGGCGAGGGTCACACAAGAGAAATGCTTCCCACTCTACCTCAACGAGCCCCCAGCAGGGTCCTGCAACAATGATCCGCTTACTTTACAAGCTGTCTCGGGGTGCAGTGCTCCCCACAATGATGGGCCACCCACCAGTAGCACGAGCAGTATGTTGTTACCCCGCACCTGGTGCGCCCAGTCTCCAGACTTAATTCTTGGTCTGCATGCACACCGCTTCTGCCAGATGAAGTCTGGCACGATGTACACACAAACAAAAGGCAGCACTCTCCAGATACTACCGATCACAATGTAGATCCCTCTCCGGAGGTCTTTTTTGTCCCTGAGACCTCCATCAAAAACAGGGGGCAGCCAACTTGCCCTTAGAGAGCTACTTCAGGATGCCAAACCGCAGCAGGCAATCAGCACCAGGACAGTCTGTGATTGGGAGAGGGTCGGCAGATCCCCTTCCTTGGACAGTTATCCTCCTGGGCACCCAGATTCCTCTTACAGTGCATCAACATGGTCCAGCCGCACTGGTCCCACGTATCCGTTGGTGGTACTCTAAGTTGCAGACTTTGAGTACCTGTACTTATACTAGGTAAAACCTTTGAAGTGGGGGTGGTTCAAAGGGTATTCCTTTGAACCACAGATGTCTCCCCTAAATTTCCTCCTTGTTTGACCTAAGGTCCAGGAATGCGCACTCCACCCGGTACCTATGGAATGAAGCCTAATTTACATGGCATCAGAACCAGTCCAATGCCTAGAAATGCCCACTATCTAAAAGTGGCACTTCCTAGGCAGGGATGACAAAGCTACGTTACCAACAGCTCAGGTTTGTCTTCCTGTGGCCAGCGATACTAAACAGTATGAGGCTGCTCCCCTGCACTCCCTCATTGCAACCAGACTTAATAAGCCTCGGCATCCCATATCACTGTATGAGTACAGAAGCTCTCATGGGCAGTGCAAACATGCGTGGGTGCTCAGCACTTCCAAGGCACTTATGCCCTAGTGCACGCACCACCCTTCCAAGGCAGGTGACACTTCGGCTACAGCCACCACTACAGTGCTTGTACTTCTCAGTCGGCCTGACTCCTCAGGCTCTCTTCCTATCATGAATACTTGTGCTTAAGTATGCAGGCCGTGGCTACTTCGGCCAAGTGTGCATTCACTAAGGAACCACCCTTCCCAGTTGTAGACATGAACGCCTGGGTCGGAGAGGCCAACCCCCAGCCATACCTGGCCTGGCCCGGGTACTCAAACCCCCATGCAGGTAATGGTGCCAGTGTTTAAATCATATGGATGGCAACTTTCACTCTGCATTGGCAGGGGGAAAGTGCTCTGAGCTTCTATGCCCTTGGATCATATGGGGCCCAGCTGCGGTTAGGCACCTTCTGGGCTTCTGTGCCAGCGCTCCACATGGGGGGTCTCCAACGTGTGGGTATGCGGTTATGGGCCGGCTGTGCTGGGCCTGTACTTCGGCCGGCCCTCTAGGTCTAAGGCACACTCCAGGTCTAACCATGGCTGGTCCCACACATGCTGCCCAGTGTGGTCTCCTCATTTGGGAGCACCCGCCCCTGTATCTCCACCCAGCCCATACAGGAAGACGATGCTTGTGGCCCACGGCCACATATCAGGGAACTAGCTCACTACCTTGGGATCAGGCTGGCTCCCTTTCGGTAGGGGTTGCCCTGGGCACGTCCTTCAGGATGTACCCACCCAGCTCCATGCTGACCACCAGCCCCTCTACTAGGGCCCTATTGGGACGGTGTAGAGCCCACACAGGTCTTGTCCTCTTCATCTCTTCATGGAATTCCTAACCTGAGTGAAGGTGCCCCCAGACCTGGCAAGCCTCCTCAAACAGGCCGCGGACGTGGCAAATAGGTCTACCAATGAGGGCAGCACTTACGCCAGAATTCCCCTGGGCAACCATGGTAACCCCCCCAGGTATCCAGTACACCTTATCGTACTAGGTCAGCTGGGGTGCGGCACTCCAGCCATGTCCTCCCCCCCCACCTTATTTTTGGTAGGACGGAGTTCTTGCTTCCCCTCTGCCAGACAGAGGGAAAGTGTTTTGAGTCCTAAGGTCCAGAAAACGAGGAGACATCATATGCAGGGAGGAAAAAGCAAAAGTTTTAAAGATTTTTATCCTAAAGAGCGCCATGTCCAAAAGTGTACAAATTTGCAGCTCAGACCTCTGGCTTCCAAGCAGGTTAGAGATTATTTCATGACAAAAGATGAGGCTAAAAGTGCGTCATTGGGGATAAGGCACAGTTGGCGACCAATCAATCTCCTGCAAATCATGTGTTGATACTAAGTATCACCTGACTGTCCAATAATTATTGGTGAGGTCCCTCATGGAGGCTTGGCAGACCTCTACAACAGACCAGTGGGTCCTGGATGTGGTCAGAAAAAGACAATACAGATCCATCAACTTCCTCCAACATCTGGCCAAGATCCATAAAAATCCCCAAGAATGAGGACAAGCTCAATCAATCAATCAATCAGGAATTTGTAAAGCGCACTACTCACCCGTGAGGGTCTCAAGGCACTGGGGGGGAGGTGGAATGCTGCTACTGCTCGAACAGCCAGGTCTTGAGAAGTTTCCTGAAGGCAAGGATGTCTTTGGTCTGGTGCAGGTGGGTGGGAAGAGTGTTCCACATTTTGGCAGCGAGGTGCGAGAATGGTCTACCGCCGGTTGTAGTTCTGTGGACGCGTGGGGTGGTTGCGAGGGCAAGGTCGGGTCGGGGTGTAGAAGAGAGCGCTGTCTGTTGAGGTATTCTGGCCCGGTGTTGTGCAGTGCTTTGTGAGCATGGGTGAGGAGTTTGAAGGTGATTCTCTTGTTGGCTGGGAGAAGTGCAGGTTTCTCAGGTGGTCTGTGATGTGGCAGTGGCGGGGGATGTCCAGGATGAGGCATGCAGAGGCGTTCTGGATGTATTGCAGCCTCTTCTGGAGTTTGGCCATGGTTCCTGCATAGAGGGCTATGCCCTCAGGGTCTAGATGGATTGTGTAAGGGCACTGATCAGAATTTTCTCATCTCATTGCCTTTCCTCAAGCATACTAAATTCAGTGGCCACTTCACAAACCATTAGTGAATCAAGGCCAGTGCTGTATTTGAAAATATTAAATAGGTTTGTTTTTATGACACCAGTTCAAGATGACTACCCTCAAGGTTAGCATCCCTTCAGTACCCCCGGAGACTGTCTGGCGATGGCAGATTTGCAGAATTCATTTTTACATGCATCTCCTCTTAGCAGTGGCATCAGTTTCTGACCTTTTAAGTCAGCAACCATAATTTCCAAATTGTCCATCTCATTTCTTGTTGTAGCTGCAGTTTATTACCAACAGCGTGGCTGTTTCAATTGTACACCTGCATAAAACTGGGAAGAAGATCTGATTTTTCCCTTACTCATACAACTGGATAGTTTTGACAGAATCCTGCCAACAGACTTTGAAACAGGCTCAAATCAACACACAGTGGAAGTAGAAAAATGAGGTTAATTTCTTTTTTACAGAGACAGAAGCGGAGGAATGTTTGATTATGTAACCTCTTAATACAAAAACCACTTACTTCAAACTCGTCTCCGCATTCTAATCGAATATGGTGACATCACAATCAGTATGATCTCAAAGCATTAGCACTAAACATTCTGTACTTTAGAAATTACCTGCCATAGAACAATACTGTTATATTGTCCATAAGTACTGAGTTTGACACAGGCAAAGTGAAGGGAATTCTGTCTCGGAACAGGAATGCAAAATCTTGTAGTTAATACAGACTATGTTGCAGAAATCCTAGGCTCAAGAATATTTGTTCATACAAGGGTATGTGCTGGGAGCAACTGCTGTAGCTGCCTAGTCAAAACCACAACATAACCCTTTGGTGTGATACCTGTCAGTTTATATTCTGTTGAACCCAAATAATTTGATCAGTAAGTGCCAGTCTCTTAGGGGAGTGGTTCCCATCATTTTTACTTCTGTGGACCCCGACTGAATTATTATCGGAATCGGGGGACCCTCCATTGAGTCTTTACTGAAAGCTGGGGACCTAATCTGTTCATTTTTTTTTTATTTTCTAAGCAGTCGTGGCCACTCTGAGAATGTTTTGTGGACCCCCAGGGGTCCATGGACCACAATTGGGAACCACTGTCTTAGGAGATCCAGGAGACAATTGGTTGGTGGTTTTGGAACTGATCAAACCAAAAAAACAAAAAAATCGGGACATACAATAGTTGCCAAGGATGGGGGGTGGCGACTCTGGGCCATCTCTCACCATAGGTTCAGCATAGGTCAGCATCAGAAGCACATCTGTAATCCAGCTCTAGGGTACTAGCAAAAGTTTTTAGGCATTGCTGATGTTTGCCAGATTTGGGGGGGCCTGTCAGACTCCCTGGAAACTCTTACAATGGATATCAATTTGTGGGCTTCCTAACACACGGGTTTCAAGTTTGTTTGTGTTTTTTAATAGTCTTTATATACTTGTTTTATATTTGTGGTTTCGCCTCGTATACAACCCACTTCAAATGAAAGAGACAATGTCATATGGCAACTGGCTAGTTCTAGTTCTTTCAGGCCTCTGGCAGTATGTGCTAAGCAAGGTTAGCGCCATTATTTAAGGCCACCTTCCCCCGTGCTTGATTTTAGCACGAGGGGATAAATATGGCACTTAGGCCATATCGTCATTTTTTGGCCAGGAACGCCTACCTTGCATCTCATTGATGAAAGGCAGTTTCCTGCTAGCAAAAAATTACTTTAACTCCAAAACTTTGGTGCTAGACAGGTCTAGCGCCAAAGTATGCATTTGGAGTTACTTTTGCGCTGAATTTGCGTCAAAATACATGACGCAAATTCGGTACAAAGCTCGTATAAATCTGGGACTAAGGGGGTCATTCTGACCCTGACGGTCATTGACCGCCAGGGTCAACGACCACGAGAGCACCGCCAACAGGCTGGCGGTGCTCTCAAGGGCATTCTGACCGCGGTGGTTTGGCCGCGGTCAGAAAGGGAAAACCGGCGGTCTCCCGCCGGTTTTCCGCTGCCCTCAGGAACCCTCCATGGCGGCGCAGCTTGCTGCGCCGCCATGGGGATTCCGACACCCCATACCGCCATCATGTTCCTGGCGGTTCGCCCGCCAGGAACAGGATGGCGGTATGGGGTGTCGTGGGCACTGCAGGGGCCCCCGTAAGAGGGCCCCACAAAGAATTTCAGTGTCTGCTTAGCAGGCACTGAAATTCACGACGGGTGCAACTGCACCCGTCGCACCTTCCCACTCCGCCGGCTCCATTCGGGGCCGGCTTCCTCGTGGGAAGGGGTTTCCCGCTGGGCTGGCGGGCGGCCTTCTGGCGGTCGCCCGCCAGCCCAGCGGGAAAGCCAGAATGGCCTCCGAGGTCTTTTGACCGCGGAGCGGCCATATGGCGGTTCCCGCCAGGCAGGGCGGCGACTGCCACCCGCCGGCCTCAGAATGAGGCCCTAAGTGTGATATTTATATGCGACTGTTGTAATCTTCATTTGGAAGCTTCTATGCTGAGACCTTCTTGGCTGTTGATTTTTGTAATTAAAATCATTCACTAGCAGGTGCAGTTCTCTATATTTGTGATGCTTGCCTTAATCCAAAGGTGCTGGCATGCTCTTGAGTGATGACTAAGGGGCTAATCTTTACATGGTTTTAAACACATATTAATTATTTTTATCAACAGACTCCTTTCTGAGGCTTATTGTCAACATTTGTTTTTCTGCTTCCACATTGTTGTTTTCAGTGTTCTTCGCATGACTTGGAGCCCGCCTAAACATCTTAATACAAAGCCCCATTTCCTCTGCTAAGAACTGGCTTTCTCCCAAAGTTCTTTTAGGTTTCCATCTCCCATGTCCCATGTTACCAGCAGGTTTAGCACTCTGACTTGGTATGAAACATTTTTTAACAGGTCTTATTTTCATGAATATTCCATTGATTAATATTCCAGCAATTTTTCACAAAATTAGTTTGGCTGATTTAACCAAAGTGCCCAGTAGGTAAGCTAGTCATAATTCTTTTTCCATCTTTGTCGGTTTCCAGTGCCCTGCAGAGTGGTATCTCTGGGTAGAGCTTGAAGCTGTGTTGTTCACCTAACACTAGACAGTCGTGACAGACTTTATTCTGCGGAGCTTTGCTTGTCCCTGAAACAGTGGGCATTAGCTTTCTGGGCAGCTGTGGATCAGATTTCAAATCTTGGTTTCCCAAGATGAGGCAGGATTTGTTTGTGTAATTGAATGCTTGGGGTGCTTGACTTCAAGCGTTGGCTCCTGGTATCATTGTTGCCTTGGCACTTGTGGTATTTGTGCGTGGAGACTATTTCATTTGGTAATACTGATGCCACACACCAGTCATTCCCCTACCTCTGATGCTTTGGTAGTTGTTTAATTTATTTTCAGTGAGTTCGAAACTTATGTGAAGTCACACACAGTGGCTGGACTCTGCACACTCCCAGAGCCAGCTGAGTATTCCCCCGGTGGGCCACTGCCATGGTGAACAAAGGGCTAACACATACATGAGTGCTAGGTATTTTTTCAGTTGTTTTTATTTTATAAGTGATGAGTTTTTAGGTTTGGTAAGATCTGATTGTAATTTTAAGTGTTAAAATTATTAATTAACCACTTGAAACACTTTGGGGGTCATTACAACATTGGCGGTAAAAGCCGTTTACCGCCGTGCAGAAGACCGCCAACACACCGCCGCGGCCGCAGAAATCTGCCACAGCTATTACGACCCACAGCTCGGAATCCGCAAAAATCCAGACACCCACACAAGTCCGCCACACCAAAGGTCAGTGATAAACTGGCGATAACAAAACCTCCACCGTCACGCCAACAGAAATACGCCCACACTATCACATTCCACGAATCCACGCGGCGGTCTTTCAACCGCGGTATTCCATTGGCGGTACACACCGCCGCGCTCAAAATACACACACACATACAAAACACAGCCACATTGGACAAGTCCAAATACACACACCTGATACACACACCACTCCCACACACCCAATACAATATAAAACACACACCCACCATCACCCACAAAGCCTTGTGACCAAAAATTCTGAAAGAAGACCAGAGAGAGACACCACAAACAACTACCAAGCATCCACAGGCACAAAATACCATCACCAACAGAACGTCCACGCACCTCACACAACACACCACTACATATCAGCACACCTATCACCACACACACCACCCCACACATCACCCACACCACCCCATGGCACGGCAAAGACACCCCAGGCTCTCTGAGGAGGAGCTCAGGGCCATGGTGGAGGAAATCGTCCGGGTAGAGCCACAGCTATTCAGAGCACAGGTGCAGCACACCTCCATAGCTAGGAAGATGCAGCTATGGCGAAGAATAGTGGACAGGGTCAACGCAGTGGGACAGCACCCAAGAAATCGAGATGACATCAGGAAGAGGTGGAATGACCTACAGGGGAAGGTGCGTTCCGTGATCTCAAGACACACCCTTGCGGTTCAGCGGACTGGCGGCGGACCCCCACCTCCTGCCCCACAACTAACAACATGGGAGGAGCAGGTCTTGGCGATTCTGCATCCTGAGGGCCTCGCAGGAGTAGATGGAGGAATGGACTCTGGTAAGGCAAATCTTAACTATTACATCCCCCACCCTACCTGCATGCCATCACATACCTCCACCCTCACCCTCACCCCATCACTCCAACTCCTCACATATGTCCCAATGTCACAAACTACCCATCCCAACACCAAGCCCTGCATGCAACACCAAAGCATGGACACCCACCACTGCACATACCCATACACCCTATAAACCACCATCACACAAGGTCCCACACAAGAATGCAAGCACTGGGATACACGGTCACCCACCCATTGCACACCATGGCACACACAGATGTAATAAACATCCTTTTATACCCCTGCAGGACCCCTACCCAACATCACCGGACAGGAGGGTCCACACATGTCCACACCACCAACAGAAGAGGCCCACAGTGATGACAGCACCTCTGTCCAACTGGATCTAGATGACCAGCCGGGCCCATCGGGGACCTCTGGAAAGTCGGTTCCCCTCACACAGTCACAGGCCACTACAGACCTTCCTCCCTCTGGAAACACCAGCACAGCACCCACCCTGTGGGCCCATACCTCTGTCCCCAGGACACGTCAATCAGCAGTGTGTCCACCACTACAGGGAACCCAGGCAAACCCACCACCCCAACAACAACAGGGACCTGGGGGCAGTGGTAGTGGGCACACGGTCCAGGGGACGGAGGCACAGGAACACAGGGGAACTGGGAAGGCTGCTGTGCGACAGGGGGAGGACAGGCCAAGGGAACCCACTCTCCACGAGTCCCTCTCCTCCATCATGGGAGCCTACCAACACTCCCAGGAGACGATGGCAATGGTACTGGCCAAGTTTCAGGAGACCCAGCGGCTGCAGGAGGCACAGTATTTGGGCTTCAGGGAGGAACTCAGAACCATCAATTCCACCCTGGGCACCATCGTAGGGGTGCTGAAGGAAGTACTCAACACCAGGAGGGACACTGTGGCACAACAAGGGGCCCCTGACACTAGCATGGACAATGAACTGCCCAGCACCTCCGGATGCGCTAGTGGACAGGACGCCCCACCACAGGACCACCACACCAGCACCCCACCCCCAGCAGAGGGAGAACCACCCCGCAAACGGTCCCTGAGATCCAGGACAAAGACAGAGAATGATGCCAAGACCCCTGCCAAGAAATGAGACCACCCTGAATGTCATCTTTCTGTCCCACTTTGTCACCCTGTCCATCCTCAAACTGCCCCAGCTCCACTTCCTATGCCCATTTGGTCAATGCACCTGTGACACAAACAGACTGGATTCTGCCATGGACATTCCTCCACCATCCCCCCTCACCATTTTACAACCCCCTCCAATATTGGGCAGATAAATAAACACCCTTGAAGCACAAAACAATCTGGAGTTAGTCTGTGATTTCAAAATTGTGTATTAGCAATTACAGTGACAAAATGCTTTTTCAAATGTAATGTCAACATACCTATGTCACACAGCTCTAGTCCATGAGGAAACAAAGCAGATGTCACACAGTGGGACCCACATCTGTGAAATCGTAAGGGAAAGTGACAACTCAGTGACCATACACTGGGTGAAAACGACAGACAGTAAAGAGGTAGTAATGTTAAAGTACATGTAGTAGGGAGGTCTGTACTCTTACCTGTGTCTCACTGGAAATATTGCAGGATCACCGAGTTCCTGTTGTCCATGTCTTCTTCTTCTGCTTCCTCATCTTCACTGTCCACAGGCTTCACAGCTGCAACAACACCGCCATCTGGACCATCCTCCTGCAGAAAAGGCACCTGTCTTTGCAAAGCTAAGTTGTGAAGCATACAGCAGGCCACGATGATCTGGCACACCTTCTTTGGTGAGTAGAATAGGGATCCACATGTCATATGGAGGCACCGGAACCTGGCCTTCAGGAGGCCGAAGGTCCGTTCTATAATCCGCTGAGTTCACCCATGGGCCTCATTGTAGCGTTCCTCTGCCCTTGTCCTGGGATTCCTCAATGGGGTCAGTAGCCATGACAGGTTGGGGTAACCAGAGTAACCTGCAAATGTCGAGGGACAACTGTTAGACACACACTAACCTGTAGGGATATCCCCAGACCCAGATAACCATTCCCACTGTATTGCTTCCAGGTGCTCACCTAATAGCCACACACGGTGCCTCTGGAGTTGACCCATCACATAAGGGATGCTGCTATTCCGCAGGATGTAGGCGTCATGCACTGAGCCAGGGAACTTGGCATTCACATGGGAGATGTACTGGTCTGCCAAACACACCATCTGCACATTCATGGAATGATAACTCTTCCGGTTTCTGTACACCTGTTCACTCCTGCGGGGGGACCAAAGCCACATGTGTCCCATCAATGGCACCTATGATATTGGGATATGTCCCAGGGCATAGAAATCACCTTTCACTGTAGGCAAATCCTCCACCTGAGGGAAAACAATGTAGCTCCGCATGTGTTTCAGCAAGGCAGACAACACTCTGGACAACACGTTGGAAAACATAGGCTGGGACATCCCTGATGCTGTGGCCACTGTTGTTTGAAATGACCCACTTGCAAGGAAATGGAGCACTGACAGCACCTGCACTTGTGGGGGGATTCCTGTGGGATGGCGGATAGCTCACATCAGGTCTGGCTCCAGCTGGGTACACAGTTCATGGATTGTGGCACGGTCAAGCCTATAGGTGATGATCACATGTCTTTCCTCCATTGTCGACAGGTCCACCAGCGGTCTGTACACCGGAGGATGCCGTCATCTCCTCACATATCACAGCGGACGGTGCCTATGAAGGACAGCAGCGAGCACAGAGTCAACCAACTCAGAGGTACGTGCACACAGCTTACACAGAACACGAATCATAATCCGAAAAGTGGCCTGTATGTGTGTTGAGGCTAGGCCTAGGTATGTGTGACGCAGTTAAAAATTAAGCCATGTGGGCCCCTGAGATGGCGGCTGCCTGACCTCTAAAGTGGGACAACGGGATGTGAGGTAACTGCGCTGGCGTTGTACACCGTCGCGGTAGGCGGTCGAAGACCGCGGCGCAATGCTGCATTGGTTAACATTGGACCCTGTGGGTCCCAGGAGCCAATGACGATGTACGCTGGCAGTGACGGTACGCACCGCTGCGGACGTGACCGCCATTTTCTATCTGTTCAATCACTCGATACCTGATCTTCGACAGGAGAGGACCTACACTGCAAGTGCTGCTGTGACCTCAGTCTGGAAGAGACAATGGCTCCAGTGTCTGGGCCCCTGCCTTCACATCGGAGGAATTGGAGAGACTCGTGGATGGGGTCCTCCCCCAGTACACGCTACTCTACGGTCCTTGAGACAAACAGGTAAGTACACTGGGAGCATGCTGTATGGGCTATACCAGTGTGGAGTGGGGTGGATGAAAGATGGGGGGGGGAGAATGAGGCGTGCATGAAACGACGATGAATGCATGTGCCACATGGCAAGGGTAGGGATGGGGGCCAATGACTGTGACGGTGCAGTTGGTAATAACATTTCTCTTCCCCCTGTACAAATCATGTAGGTCAGCGCCCACCAGAAAAAATATATTTGGCGTGCCATCGCCAAGGACGTCCATACCCTGGGGGTCTACCACAGACGGAGCACCCACTGCCGGAAAAGATGGGAGGACATTCGCCGCTGGAGCAAGAAGACGGCGGAGGCTCAGCTGGGGATGGCCTCCCAACGTGGGAGGGGTGCCCGTCGCACCATGACCCCCCTGATGTTCAGGATCCTGGCAGTGGAGTACCCGGAGTTGGATGGGTGCTTGAGGGCATCACAGCAGCCACAAGGTGGTGAGTACACTCTCATTCTGCTGATTTTGTGCGCAGTGGAGGTGTCTGAGTGGGGGAGGTGGGCTGTGGGTTTCCCTAGGCCAGGGCGAGTTTAGTAGGCAAGGTCCCTCCGAAAGGCAGGCCATGTGGCACCCCACCCCACCTCTGTAGAGTGCCAAGTACACCTAGTAATGTCCCTGTGTCATCCATGTGTGCAGATGTCGTCCATAGCCTTGTAGGCCATGTCCCAGGGATTGAACAGTGGACCCCAAGAGCGCCGCATAGTGCAGGGGGCTTCTTTGTCTGTCATGTCCGCCAACTGTAGCGGTAAGGCATGCACTCAACATGTCTTTCTTCTGTTGTCCCCCCCTTTTTGTGGTCTCCCTGTTCTTGTGTGCATTAGCATCATCAGGCGGAGGAGCAGTGGCACCGGAGCAGGAGGGAGCTGCATCCCACGTGGCCCTGGAGGGCGAGACAACGGACTCGGAGTTCACCAGTGGGACGGAGGGCGAGGACAGGAGCTGACACCAGTGACACGGACTCGTCCTCTGATGGGAGCTCCCTTGTGGTGGCGGCACCATCTGTGCCCCCCGCTTCTACAGGTACAACAGCCACCCCTCCTACCAGCACCGCCCTCCCAGCAGCCCCTCAGCCTTTGCCCCGTGCCCGCTCACCCAGGAGTGTGGGCATCACCTTCGCCCCAGGCACCTCAGGTGCTGCCCCAGTCACCCCTGCTGCCCTCAGTGAGGAGGCCATTGACCTCCTCAGGTCCCTCACTGTTGGGCAGTCTACCATTTTGAATGCCATCCAGGGTGTAGAAAGGCAGTTGCAACAAACAAATGCATTCCTGGAGGGCATTCATTCTGGTCAGGTGGCCCTTCAGCGAGCTTTTCAGACTCTGGCCTCAGCACTGATGGCAGCCATTGTCCCCGTCTCCAGCCTCCCCCCTCCAACTTCCTCCACCCAGACCCAATCCCCTGCACCCCAGCCTATCCCAAGCACACCTTCAGACCAGCATGCACACACGTCAACACACAAGGGAAGCTCAGGCAAACATAAGCACCACACATCCCACAGGCACTCACGCAAGCATCACACACATGCAGACACACGAACATCCACTGCCGCCACTGTGTCCCCCTCCTCCTCGTCTCCCTCCTCCCTCCCAGTCTCGTCTACACTCACACCTGCATGCACTACATCTACAGCCACTACTGCCATCACCAGCACACACACCACCACACCCCGCTCACGTGCAGTCACCACCCCACTACCATTCACACGTCCCCTGTGTCCTCTCCCAGTGTGTCTGTGACGCCACCTCCCAAGATACACAAATGCAGGCACACACCCACCCAACAGCCATCCACCTCACGACAGCCTCCAGCGCATGCACCTTCACCCAAAGTCACCAAACGAACACCTCCTACAACCACAACCTCTTCCTCCACTCCCAAACCCCCTCCAGCTACCCGTCCCACTGTCTCCCAAAAACTTTTCCTGTCCAAACTTGACCTCCTTCCCACACCTCCCCCACCCCGTCCGTCTCTTAGGTCCCGAACTAGCACCTCAGCCACAACATCTCCGGGACCAGTGGTGCCTGCAGTCACCGGAATCTGGAGTGCACCGGCCACCAGGGCAGCCAGTGTGGCACGGAGCCACAGTACGGACAGTCCGCCACCTGTCAAGCATCAGAAGTTGGCCAGTGCCCAGCGGGAGAGGGGGAAGACTCCAGCCACCAAAGCCGCTCCCGGGGGTCCCGGTGGGAGTGTGGAGTCAGCTGTGACACCTTCCAAAGTGGGGAAGGGCCACAAGAAACCCGGCAAGTCTGGGAAGAGCAGCACTGCAGAGAAGACCGCCAGCATCCCTGCTGCCCAGGAGGCCACTGCCATCATCCCCGCTGCCCAGAAGGCCACCGCCAGCACCTGCCCTGCTGCCCCTGAGGCCACTGCCATCATCCCCGCTGCCCAGGAGGCCACCGCCATCATCCCTGCTGCCCAGGAGGCCACCGCCACCGCCAGCACCTGCCTTGCTGCCCAGGAGGCCACCGCTAGCACAAGCCCCGCTGGGCTAGAGAGGACCGCCAGCAGATGAGTCAAGCCTCAAGCACCGCTGAACAGGGCACTGCCGCCTCAAGCACCTCTGAACAGGGCACCGCCGCCTCAAGCACCGCTGAACAGGGCACCGCCGCCTCAAGCACCGCTGAACAGGGCACCGCCGCCTCAAGCACTGCTGAACAGGGCACCGCCGCCTCAAGCACCACTGAACAGGGCACCGCCGCCTCAAGCACCACTGAACAGGGCACCGCTGCATCAAACACCGCAGAACAGGGCACCGCCGCATCAAGCACCGCTGAACAGGGCACCGTCGCATCAAGTACCGCTGGCCCATGAGCACCAAGGGCACTGCCGCTACTGAGTCCGTCACAAGCAGGATGAAGCACTCTGGGCACAAAGCCCCCTCCAGAACCAGTGGAGACTGTCATCCACTACCTCTGTCCTTCGCAGGATGAAGCACTCTGGGCACAAAGCCCCCTCCAGAACCAGTGGAGACTGTTATCCATTTGAGAGACTGTGGCTTTGCACTCCCCAGGATATAGCAGTGGACAACCCACCCACTGTAGAGACTTGAGAGACTGTGGCTTTGCACTCCCCAGGATATAGCAGTGGGCAACCCACCCACTGTTGAGACTTGAGAGACTGTGGCTTTGCACTCCCCAGGATGCAGCAGTGGGCAACCCACCCACTGTAGAGACTTGAGAGACTGTGGCTTTCAACTCCCCAGGATTGAACAGTGGGCATGTGGCCCCCTCGTGGATTTGGCGTCGTGCACTCAACCGGCTGAGGTGCCCCCCCTTTCCCTCCCCCTGAGGTGCCTATTTTCTTGCTCTCTGATGCCCCTGCAGTGTTCTCTCCGTCATGGTCGGGGATCTTGTGTGGGCCTTGCCCATACCGTGATGGCCCTGTGCTCCACGGACTTCATTGGAGCACTACCTGGACTACTAAGCTTGGTGCATATTTTGTTTGTAGTGTATATATATATTTTTGCGTACTTGATTTTAATATATTACAATGGTTACACTCATTTGCTTTTGTCTTTGCATTCTTCCGGGGGGGTTGGGGGTTGTAACTGTAATGTATCATGCTGTATTGGTGTGTGTGTTGTAGTGGGTGAGGGTGGAGGTGTTGCGTGTGTGTGTCCCTGTTTTTTCCCTCCCCTGTGTCATAGGTGCAGTACTTACCATTGTCTTCCCCGCCGGTGTTCGTGCTCCTGGTAGAGGAGCAGGAAGATAATGGCTGGCAGGATGTGCAACTCTGGTTCCATGGCGTCCGGATTCCTCGTGGGGTGTGTAGAGGTGAGCGTTTTCCCTTCGAAGTCCTGTTTCCGCCGTGTTTTTGTCCGCGGTGAATCCACCCCGGAAAAGGTGGCGGATTGGTAGGTTGTGATACTGTGGGCGGTACTTTGTCTTCCGCCTGTCTGTTGGCGGTGACCGCCGCGCTGTTTGTTTGTACCGCCGTGGTGGTCGGAGTGTTAAAGTGGCTGTCTTTGTTGCCGGTTTCCACCAAGGTCGTAATACATTTTTTTTTACTGCGGGCCTGTTGGCGGTCTTACCGCCGCTTTAACACCGTCCGCCAGGGTTGTAATGACCAACTTTGTTTTTATATTATCACATGGTCTATCATTATTAGCCAAGACTAAGGCCATCTCAAAATTCTTGAGCAGTTTGGATAACTCCCTACTACAAGAAGTGGAAACCTTTTTGACAATCTTGACGGTTCAAAGGAAAATTAGGTTTGCAGAGTATTTAACCAATCGAAGTTGCCCTTTACCTTTATGTCGTTTAATGTCAATGGCTCTGAATAGTTGAGCTTCCCTGTGAACCCTCTGGCATCAATTCTATTCTAAGTATGGATGCAGCCGAGCAGGCATTGGATGCCCATATTTTCATGTCATTTCAAGGTACAATATAATAACAATCAGATCCATGCAAGAGGTTTCTCATGGGTCAAACGTGTTTCCTTCTGTTATGGTATTTTACACCCCTTCATCGGAATGTCAATAGAACGAACAGTTTTACAAATTAAGAATTCACTGTTACTACAAATTAAAGCGAATCTAGTATTCTTGCCATAAACCAGCCAACCTGGAAAGCCTCAGCCTCTCACAAGCTACAATGTCAGGATCAACTGCTAAGACCCAACTTAGATAGAATAAACATTTATGCTTTGTGCACCTTGAGTCCAGTTCAGATCGAAAAAAGACCCGTCCATAAATCAGACCGACATTTCATCAGTAAAGGCTTATTTGCATAATAACCATAATTTTAACAACTACTGCGAGGTCTAGCTGATGCCAATATTGTCCCTGGGAGAATTTCACAAAGTCTATTAAAAGGCAGCTGGATGCAGACCTGGTACCAATGTCAGTAATAACAATGATGCTCAATTTCAATTGGATGATATTTCCTCGTTTAGAACATACCAGATTTGTTTTTACTTCACTAGCTGATAGTCCTTCACACATGGTGTCATATTATCAGCATCGAGGCAGTTTTTACTCAAGAAGGCTCCTATTAACACGTTTGCCCAGAGTTACACATCCTGTGTGATGTTAACACAAACTGACAAGGTTGTGGAGCCATCGTCCAAAATGGTTGACGTTCTGAGCTGACAGTGTTAATATTCGTTGTTGTTGTAGTGCTGGAATACAGTTAATCCAACTCGACTCATGCCTGCACCTGTTCTCACAGAAAGTTGGGAAAAGGACAATCATTACCTATAATGAGGACGATTAAGCTTCTTCAGGCCACAAATGGTGCTTGGCCAGAGCAGGGCAGCCAGTATTGGTGGGTCAGTCAGGTCCGCATGTACTTCAGTGCCCTAAGAAGGCACATATCCCATACCTAGCATCACTGCACCTGAAAAAACTATCTAAATAGGGTCCGGTTGTTCACTGTGCTTTCTCAATTCAGAATACTGAGTATGCTGCTCACTAGAGCCTGTCAGAGAGAGTGGTTAGTCTGACCACAAATAAAGTGTAGTATTCAGACCAATGACTTTCTGAGCACAACATTAATGTGAATTAGAGTCAATATGCTTTACAGTAGGGGCAAAAAGTGGGGTGTGGGAAACTTCAATGGCCCTTCTTCACATGGTCGATTTAATGTTGTCTGTGCAAGGTTCGTCTGAACCTCCAAGTGTCATGTAGCAAGGCTGTGGTAGACATGGTGAACCCAAAGGAACTGACAATCTGGATGGCCCTGATGAATGGAGCAACACAGCCTTGAAGCAGAGGTCACAATGCCTCATCAGGAATTCTCACTGACTAATTGAGGCACTGTAGCCAGTCTGTGTCACACACACTCACATTTGTTTTTTTTCCTTTCTTTTTACCGCGCCCTAGCCACACCTCACACTGTCATTCCTGATGACCCTTTTCTCTTTCTCTCCCCCTTCTTTATCTCTTCTTCTTAAGGAAGAGGGAAGATGTTGTTTAGAAAGACACTAGGGCCCATATTTATACTTTTTTAGTGTCGCATTTGCTTTGCTTTCTGACGCAAAAGCTGCGCAAACTTAGATAAATACAACTGTATTTTGTAAGTTTGTGCCGCTTTTGCGTCAAAAAGTGGCGCAAATGCGGCACTAAAAAAGTATAAATACGTGCCTAGATGTGCATAGGAAGCAGGGCTCCACAAACTTGCAGCCACCACAGGCCCAGATAACTCCCCAGGGCACCACTTCCTGTAGTGTGGGGGATGTAGTGTTGGGCGTCACTAACAGCATGGTGTTGAAGTGCTAACATTATTAGTAAAAACTTTGTCACTTAAATATAGTGTGAAATAACATGAATTAAAAGATTTAATTGAAATTGTATCTTATTAAATAAAATGTGTAATTAATATGGTGAACACCATAAACAATGTGTATAAATCTGAAAAATAATGACTAATGAATATGTAATTGTTAAATAATAGTTAAATGTACTTAGAATGAATTAATATGAATACTGATGTAAATGAATTAAATGATTATTTGATATAAAATGTGAATTACCTGTTTCATTAAATGTGGGCCTACATAGAGGCCTAAAGCTAATTCTACATTTAAAAGCTTGTGCATTGCTTTCTATCACAGCAATTTCTAGAAGCTCAGTGTTCATTGTTGTTCACATAATGCTGACCTAACATAATATTTCAAATGTTTAACGAAATAGATTTTCAATATCCTGTGTGATTTGCTCACTGTGGAAAGGCTATGTTCTTATGTTGTAACATTTGTTTGTCTTCCTGGGATGAGATAATGTGTACCCAGGAACAATAGTCTTCAGTGCTCATGTATAACCTGCAACTATTGTATTCTACTGCGGAAAATGGTGACTGCAGTGAGAGAAGATGAGCCAATTGTCAAAGGAGGAAATGAAGAAAAGATACACCTGAAACGTGGAGCAAATTCAATTGGTTCTGACCTTAACCAACCCATAGACTGACCAATAGAAGCTTAGCTAGTTGCTTTCTAGGGATTTAACATCCCAAACATAGGTGATGTAAGGGTTGATCTTCATTTTCTCAATTAGTGGAATGTGTTCTTGGGCCAGATGTAGCAAAACGGCAATTTGCGACTTGCAAATTGCGAGTCCCTGCGACTCGCAATTTGCAAGTCGCAAATTGCTATGCAGTACGGTGTCTCAGCCACCGACTGCGACTCGCTATGGGGTCGCAATGACCCACCTCATGAATATTCATGAGGTGGGTCGCAAATTGCGGCCCCATAGCGAGTATAGGCACTCGCTAACATGGAGGCCTGCTGACGTCAGCAGACCTCCATGTTCGTGACCTGCTTTAAATAAAGCAGTTTTTTTTTTTTTAAGTGTAGCCCGTTTTCCTGTAAGGAAAACGAGCTGCACTTAAAAAAAAAACCGAAACCTTTTGTTTCGGTATTTTTTCAGGGCAGGGATTGGTCCCTTGGACCACTCCCTGCCCTGAAAAAAAGTTTATGGGTCCAGTCACAAACTGGAAGGGGTCCCATGGGGACCCCTTCCAATTTGCGAGTGGGTTACCATCCACTTGAAGTGGATGGTAACTGCGATGCCATTTGCGACCGCGTACGCGGTCGCAAATGGTATTGCATCCCACTGCGAGTCGCAAATAGGAAGGGAACACCCCTTCCTATTTGCGAGTCGGAAATGCATTTTGCGAGTCGGTTCCGACTCGCAAAATGCATTTCTGCATAGGAAACTGCGTTTTGCGACTCGCAAACGTCAAATTTTGCCGTTTGCGAGTCGCAAACAGTTTCCTACATCTGGCCCCTTGTTTCTTAGCTCTTTGCCCATGATTCTGCCAGTTCAGATGCATTAAGGCCAAACATTACTGAACTGTTTCCTACTATGTCATTGCCCAAATGAAGAAGACCAGAAGATGCTCCACTGATGAAGACATCGCTGCTTGCTGATCCATTTTCGAGAGGTATAACCAAATTTGCATTTGTCTTTCTTTCAGATTTTTATGTTTCTCTCTCTAGAAAATCCAACTGCAGAAGTTCTCCAAATAATCTTTTGTCTTCTTTTCTTTTTGCATGAAGCCCAAACATGCTCATCGAACTGGAATAAATAGTTAAGGATGTCAAAATCTAAATTTGAGTGTTTCAAATAAATTGATTGTAAACAATTCATCTGCGATAACTAAATGTATTCTATGTCTATCATTCATCTGCTAACTTTGTTATTCTACATGGTAGTTCTAGAATGTTTAATGACAAATATTCTGTCTAGGTTAAGATTCTCTACAAGATTTGGTGAGCCTGTGTTATTCTTGTATTTTTATCACTTGGTCTTACGTTTGATTTACGTAATCTCAGCAGTGTTTATCTAAAGGGCAATAAATGTTTGAACTTTATTAAAATGGTGTGGTGATTCATGGCCCCATAGGTCATGGTGCTTATAAATTACTAACTCCAAAAATTGAAAGTGATGTTTATTGATTTGATATTGTTAATGTTGTTTGTTAGGACGTTATCACACTCCTATCTGAGTCCAAAGATTTGTGACGACCTCTAAGGGTAATTGATGGTTACCCTATAAGTATCACCTTCTAAATAAACTATCAAAAGAAATATAAGGCTGGACACGCCCACACTCGCCCCGGTGGGGAGGGAAACACGTATGTCCTGTGTTTACGGGATCAGTTGGTGTGATCCAGTGCTATGTCATTTGGGTAATAAAAGGGCTACAAATGAGATGGAGGCAGGAAAAAGTACTACTTGGTGTGTGTTGTGCCGTTATTGTCAGGCCACACGCTGTACATTGTTCTAGGCCCCTGCCAATGTAACAGGTAGAGGACACGGGCATAACAAAGGCCCCCTTAGCCCCGTGGTGCGGGGGTCCTGAGCTCTAAGGGGCCCCTCACAGCACAGTACTTGGGCCTGAACGCCTGAATAAGTCCGAAGCGGGGCTCCATGTACTTTGCAGTGGGCCCCCTCAGTTTTTGTTACGCAGCTGGTAGAGGACAGGAAGGAGCAGGGAAAGAGAAGCATTCTGACCTGCACAAATGTGTGGAGGTGTGCTCCCACACACATGGAATATAGGTAGTAGCAGCAAGCATAGCACAAAATAAAGACATCCTTAATGCATCAATGGCTCACAGAGGTAATTGAAGAGGGAAGTTGACTGTGAGGTCAAGGAGTAAGGAAGTAAATATTAAGATTTGCCTGCCAGTCATAAATCCCTAAAGTTCTTTGTTTTGGCTGCACTGGAAAAGTATTCATGCTGTGCCTCATAGAACAGCATCTCTTACAGTCTGTCATCCTCGTGCTGCTGCTTATACTGCAGTCAGGCAAGCCAGTTGCTTGTGGCAATGGGCTTAAAACAGTCAGTGGTAGAAAGAGAAAGTTCCAGGGCCTTGCAAGAACATCAATAAACTAAGCTGTCCTTTGTGTTGGTGAGAAACTAGGTAGGAGAACAACACTGTAGGGCGGAAAGAGTGTTAGAGTGCCACTGGGCAGATTATAATCCCAGCCTCTGGTCACAGCGGTATTCTGTCACTGTGCACTGAACTGATGCCCTGTTTCCCTGAGTAGCAGAAATCCAAGCCTGTCAAGGTGATGATGGTTGGTGGAGTAGTGGTTGGATAGAGATCTAACCCATCTACCTCTCACAAACATTTGTTCCTTCCTTCTCTCTATATAGCCCAAGCTTGCAGCACTGTTCTCATTCGCCTATACTCCTAACAGCCTGGCACTTTCTTTTAATCCTTCTTGTAATCCTTCTGGCCGGCCTTCCTTCCTTCTAGCCTCACTTTTGTATCACTATTCCTTCCCTCCAAGTCCAGCTGATTTTCTTTCTTTTCTGGGCATACTCCTCTTCACCCACCCTCTCATTGTGTCATATCTTTGTTTCTTCCTCTGACCTACCCCGTTCCACAGCCAGGTCACCAGTTACGCAGTCGAGCCAATATGTAAGTCCACAGCTGAAGGATATCAAGGATATGTTGGTGTTTTACTAGGCAACTCAATTCTAATTGGCAACCTCAGAATAATGAAAGACTAATTTCGTCCAATATTCAAACATGTGACCTGCAAATGCTGTGTACGTGTATATTATGTAATTTTATTATGTTATGGCCCACTATGCTTTGTGATGGTTTGCCATGTAAAATACATTTCTAGTGTACATCTGCACCAATAATCTCTCTTGGAACCATTGAAGTGAATGATAAATGAGAGAGAAACTACTGCTGTGCTAATAGCAGAAAGAATAACTTACTGAGAAGAGTGGAAACACTTATTAAGTAGCTTTCTTCAATTAAGTGGGTTGATTTGCTATCCAAGTGAAACCCAGAAGAATTTTCAGAGTTTTTCACCCTAAAGCAAATATTCTTGGATTCTGTTGAGAGTGCTTGGAGACAACATACGTGAAAAGAGATGCCAGGAAGACATTTTTGGAAACAAGTTTACAGGAATTTCTGGCAGAGGTTGTAGTAGGCTTGTGAAATAAACAGAGTATTCGAAAATAGATTTGTTCTGAAGTGGGAACCAGTGTAGTAAGTGAAAATAGGGGGACACATGGTCAATTTTCAGGATGGGAGGGGGCGTGGCTAAGATGGCGGCCGCGGCGGCCGCCTAAAACGTAGGCTCCGACCTGGGCCCAGCAAAGTATCCTGTTCAACCCACAGCGCCAACTGACGAAATCCCTCAGGAACCGGCTGGCACACAAAAAAGTGACGCAGGGAGGCTGCTGCATCCGTGCGGACCTCTGACTCGGTAGAGGCCTTGCCGGCTGACGAAGCCCGATGCTCGCGTACGAAGGAGAGTGGCAGGGGGGGTTGCAAGCAAGAGGGCCTGATACCAGCCGGGAGGCCCTTCTTCCCCCCCCGGGCATCCCGCGATGCCGAATTGATTGAAGATACGGCACGTGGAAACAAGGCGCCGCTGCAGCTAATGCGACAATTCAAAGCAATACAATGGGGATTTCCTCCACCCCGCCCCCCTCCTCGATACTCCGCTGGTGAAAGGAGTGCACCTGGGAGACCAAAGGCCTGTTTGTGGTGAGCCACACCACCATAAATAATCGAATAGTGTCCAGATTCTGGGCCATAGAAGAAGCAGAGAGGTCCACATGAATACCTGATTTGGGCACTGGGATGCCCCAAACGTTACAAAAATATTAAGAAAGACTAGGCCGCTTTGGCAGTTTTACCGGCCTCGCGACTGACTACCATCATTGCAAGGAGTGGCACCTCCTGGACTCCATGCTGCCTTACTTGTGGTGACTGTTGCTGGCTAGGGGTGGCCTGGCTCGTACTGTATGGTCTCCCATTGGGTCGTGGGTGTTGATCCCAAGGAGAAGCTTGGCGCGCAGATCACGCACTGGAGCAGCAACTTAGAACACAGAGGAGAGATCCTGCCCGGCTGACGTGGCGGGGAAATCCAAGGCAGCTAAGGCCCAAGGGCGTCCTGTCCCCGCAGTGTTCCCGGGTGGGCAGCAGACGGTGCCTGGTCTGCAATCCCTGGAAACCACGCTACAATCCCACTCGGCCCAATTTGAGAAAATCTTACAAGCGATCATGGACACTAAATCATCCCTTGAAAATGGAATCGACACAGTATCTCAATACCTCAATTTGCTAAGGGTGGATCATCGTAATCTGGCGGAGAGAGTCGGAACAGTGGAGGTCACGCTGGGCGGGATGGACCCACTGGTCTCAGAGAACCAAAAACAAATTAAACGCTTGGACTCTGAGGTGAAAGCCCTTTGGAGACGTGCAGAGGAAGCTGAGGGCAGGTCGCGCCGCAATAATGTTACCTTTTTGGGATTTGCTGAAAGATCGGAAGGGCAAAACTCGGAGTTATTCCTGGAGCAATGGCTGATCAAGGAAGTACTGCATGGTGCCCCATCAAAGTTCTTCTCAGTGGAAAGGGCACACAGGGTTCCGGGGAGACAACCGGCTCCAGGACTACCACCTAGACTGATGATTGCTCGATTCTTTAATTACAGAGATCGAGATGCGATACTTCAACACTTTCGCAGTAAAGGACCAATTCAATACGAGGGGACCTCTATCACTGCCTACCCGGATTTTATCCAGGAAGTACAGCGGCAACGCCACTCTTACAAGAAAATTAAACAACGCCTCCGTGAGCACAATATTAAGTATGCCCTGATGTTTCCTGCTAAACTGAGAGTGATCTCGGATGATCGAACTCACGTGTTCACCACTCCGGCGGACGCTTGGACATGGATGCACGCCAAGGGCATAGCACTGACCCAGGAGGGGGCAGGAGATGGTGATGCATGGCTCACATCGCCGGCACAGAGGAGACTCAGGAAGTGCTCAAAGGCGCAACCCATGGAAACACAAGCTGCGGCCGAGAGAGCAAAAGTGTTGAAGGAGATGACTTTGCACCCACAAAACTCCTTCGGAGTGCTACAGGCTAATCTAAGTGAACATACAGATTCGGACTCTGGTAGCTCTGACTCGATGGTTTTGGAGATGCTGAGGGGCCCGACATTCACGCCCAGAACTGCAGATGTACTGTGATTGCCTTGGGGAGCTCGGGGGGGGTTGCTTCATTCTTTCTTGTGCTCCACGGCCCTGCAGTGAAACCTCGAGGACATAGGGTTAAGTAAGATAGAAATGACATTGCTTTTACATATTAGTATCAGCCGATTAGTCTTTTCCTTTACACTTGTAGCACATTGGCTCGAGCCCTGGGGGATTAGGCGGCTATAAACACTGGGAGCGCCAATATGCTCAATCTTTGCTTCAATGTTGGGGGCCCCTTACAAGGGCCGCCTCCAATTGCTACCATGGCTCCCCAGATGGTATCCACATGGATACAGTTTCTCGATGTTAGAAGTGTGCTGTGTTTTTTTGCTATCATGGATGGCAGTTAGAAAAGTGCAATTATGCCACAGTTTTCGGGAGTTTGAGGGGGTGGGTGGGGGTTGGGAATGGTTTTGTTTATGTTTACTAGGTCTATCTAGATTGCAAAGTATACCCTCACAGCTGTTAGTTCACAGTAACTCTCAGAAATGGAGTAGTACAACTTGTAGTGGAGCTGGAACCAGGAACACAACACACACACAAATATTTTACAACAGGACACGGTTCAGTGTGCATTCCGCGTTATGCATGAATATAATATAATTACGTGGAACGTGAGGGGCATGGCTGCGCAGGGCAAGAGGCACTGAATTTACACTTACCTCAAACGTCAAAGAATACACATTGCTATCCTGCAGGAGACACACCTACTGGAGGCTGATTTGAGGGCACTAAGGGGGCGTTGAGGAGGACAGATTTTAGGCACATCATTTTCAGCCTATGCGAGGGGGGTATTGGTGTGGATAGCACAAGGGGTGCCGTACGTCCAACATACACATAGGATAGACCAGGGGGGCAGATATGTGTTGACAGAGGGACAGTTAGACAGCAAACAACTCACAATAATAGGGATTTATGCCCCTAACAGCGCACTGACCGAATTTCTACGCACACTGTCTCCAGCACTGCTGATGAATCCCGCAGCGCCTGCCGTGTGGGGGGCGATTTTAATAGCACACCAGATATCTCGCTGGATCGATCGACACCACCCCCCAGGGAAGCTGACATACAGGCGCGACACTAGTCCACTGTTGACCTGGGCAGGCGACATGAGACTGCACGACATTTGGCGCATTGGACATCCGACGCACAGGGAATACTCATTCTACTCCACACCCCACAAGGTACACACCAGGATATATATTTTATGGGGGACCCCAGATATATGCTCTCTAATTAAGGATTCTGGCTACTTGGCCAAGACACTCTCTGATCCCTCCCCGCTAAGGATGACAATGCGATGGGGTAGAAGACGCCCCGCGGTCCCTACTTGGCGCCTGCAGGTGGAAGCCCGCCAGGATCAGGCATTTAAGGAAGAATTGAACACAATAATAAGACAGTACTGGGAAACAAACAGTGGTTCTACAGAAACAAGAGCAATGGTATGGGATGCACATAAGGTTATTGTGCGGGGTCATTGCCTGTCGGCCACTTGGGGAGTGCGGCGCACCCTCCATGTGGAGGTGATGGTAATGAGAGCTTTGGACGTTGCGGAGCTCAAAATGAGGTACCATTCTCAGGGCTCAGCGGATGAAGTACGAGGAGGCGGACCTACGGCTATGCCGACATGATTATAATTACCACCTGGTGCGCTTACAAACAGAAGGTGACAGATCGGGGAGACTGCTGGCATGGCTCCTACGTGAGGACCGCCAGCAGACTCCCATAGGGGTTATACGCTTGGCTGATGGAACTATGGCCACCAACCAGGAAGCGATTAATAAAGCGTTTAAGGACTACTACACCGGCTTGTACAAGGGGCAAACCACATGCAACACTCAACAATTGGGGACCTTTCTTGGGGGGGCATCCCTAGCACATTTGTCACAGCTAGACAAGGTGACATTAGAGGCTCCTCTTGCAGTGGAGGAGCTGAAGGTGGCCGTGGCACAGATGTCCCGTAATAATGCACCAGGGATAGATGGCTTGCCAATAGAGTACTACATCACTTATTCAAAACATCTAAAACGCCACTTATTGGCAGTGTTCGAGGAGGCGTGGTCCCGCAGTCTGCTCCCACCATCGCAAAGAAAGGCACTGATAGTGGTTCTTCCTCAACAGGGCCGAGATCTTACAGACGTTAGGTCGTACAGACCGCTCTCTCTCCTCCACCTAGATTGCAAAATCGGGGTGAAGTATTGGCAAATAGACTTGCCCCCATAATATACACTTTAATACATGAAAACCAGAATGGCTTTATCCCAAAACGCAATACATTCCTAAAGATCTGCAGATTGCTCAGCGTCATTGGGGACACTCCGCCGGAGGCATACGATAACGTGGCAACGTTATTAGACATCGAGAAGGCATTTGATACGCTAGGTTGGGACTTTCTGTTTGCCACCATGCACGTTATGGGGTTTGGGAGGCATCATATCCGATAGCTTCGCCATTAGCAGAGGAACTAGGAAGGGATGCCCACTATCTCCCTTGCTGTTCCCCATTGCGATGGAACCATTGGCGGCTAGGTTAAGTGCAGTGGAGAGGCAGAGGGGGGTGTGCAGATCTGGAATGCATCACAATATTTCGCTTTATGCGGACGATGCATTGAAATATCTGGAAAGAGGGAGCGCAATGATGCCTTAGGTGATATCCCTGTTAGATGATTATGGGAGTATATTGGGATTGGTGGTCAACTGGGACAAATCTTGCTTGTTTCTCTTGACTGTTTGGCCTCTGGGCGCGAGGGAGGATGCTTCAGCGGGGAGTCTGAGGTGGTGTTTTGACACATTCAAATACCTGGGAGTCCATATTTATCATAAACTTGGGGATCTGAGGGATGGCAACTTGGGCCGAGCGCTGAACTCCATGAAAGGATTTCTGCGTTTTTGGTGCTCGCTCCCCTTGTCACCGTTGGGCAGAGTAGCGGTGGCGAATATGTTACTACTTCCCCGTCTTCTTTACTGCTTCGCGGCACTACCGGTCTCAGTACCCAAAAGCTTTTTTCGCGAACTGAATAAATTACTACTGGGACTCATATGGGGAAAGGGCAGGACTCGAGTTGCACCTACCACCCTACACCGGCAATTAAGTGATGGCGGGCTCGGCGCCCCCAACTTCGACCTTTATTTTGCTGTGAAGTAGACTTAGATGGACCACTGACCTCACCAATACCGGTGTCAGATGTATTCAGGGGTAGACCAGAGAAAACGCAGCTCTATGAAGTGAGAAAAAGATACATTTAAGGGACAAAACCAAAGAATAGATGTTACACTTTGTGACCCTCCATTTTGTTCATTCACCAACAGACTTCTGAGTGCCCTGGTGGAGACAGGAGGGGAGTGCTGATAATATTCCTCTTGAGAAATATCACCACTAAAGGCCTTTGTAACCCGGTGAAAGAAAGCATGAGGCAACCAAAGAAGCACAATGCAGTGGACTCTGGGTACTCATCCATGTTCCCAAAGATGAAGTAACCTCAGCAGGGACAATAATCATCTTCATTGAAATAATATAATTTGGTTGAAGAATAAAATATGATAAAACCTCCCTCAGTGCCAGCTTCATTCTTCGTGGAAGGTTATACCACATCACAGGGAGTTATTACCAGCTTGATTTTTTAGGTCAAAGAAGAGCATTATCATACATAAAGTGATGATTCCATAGTAATTTAGGAAAGCTAATATAGCAGGGTACTAGGAACAGATGAACTGAATAAAGTTGACTCAGTTCAGGGTTGCGTCCTTAGTCCCTTTCTTTCATCATTAATGAAGGAGTGGATGGTTTTCCATATGTCAAATGCGGATAAGTGAATGAGTAGTTTTAGGGCTCCAGCACCACCTCATTTTCAGATGATCTGAGAAGTTAATTTTAGGTCATATGAGATGGCCAGACTGATGCATAGATACCAGCGACAGACTCAATGACCTACTGAGCTATATTGCTGAAAGCCGAAGCAATGAAGCTGGAAAGACAGGTTTTTGTGCTGCCTGGTGGGGGGAGTGGTGGATCTGGAAGTTGGTGCATCACACAAATTAATGTGGGTAGTAAGAATAAGAGCAAAACACATGCCCCTGAAGCCTCTGTGATGCGGGGAGGTCACCCTTCAGGAACCCACATTGAATTTCAAAGCTACAGATAGTTGAACGATTTGGAAGCCTCAAGAGTCCCTCACTACCTTCTACCAGAGGGCCCATGATTTTGCATTACACCAATGAATGAGAGAAAGAGGGCACTGTTAGTGATGGGGCAGCGCCCACAAACGCTGTTGCTACTAAGAAATGGCACTTATACAGAAGGGGAGTGAGAGAGGGGCACTGTGATACATGGGAGAGCTGAGAGGGGAAGTTTAAGCAAAGAGAGTCAGAGGAATAACTACAAGAGAGGGCAAGTCTGGAAGGAGCAAAGCATTTGCTTTGAACGTCTTATACTATTGAATGCATTCAAATACGGTATTATCTCATCAGTTTACAACAGGAGAGTGACCTTCCTTATTTAAAAAAAAAATAAGAGTAAATTAAGGATAACACTCGATTATGACCTTCAACCTGATGATGGAAAGATGTGGACACTGCTTGTGGTGGGTGAAGAGGGCACAAAGGGAGCGAGCGGTATAATGGGGTGAACTGAGAGAGAGAAGAGCTGGAGGGTGTTCTTAGAAGCCAGGGGCACAGTCGCCTAGTGCTGGATAGAGAAAAAAACAACCTTGGTAAAAATGTTGACACCAGATCCAAATTGCACTGTAAAAGATTGCCTAGCAAGCACACTGGACCCTCTACAGCTGGTTGGGGGAGTGGAGGACTGGCGACGTCCCAAAGAAATGTTGAGTAAAATGGCTGTAAATGAGGCATCTTAGAGCACAATTATCCAAATATAATAGTTATGCATTTTCAGGGCTTCATCAAAGCAGCCCATCTTAACCCTAATAGCAGGGACTGCGAAACGCCAGAATGCCCCAATATTCAGTCCTCACAAGCCATGCCCCAGTAGTCAGTCTGAACAAGTTCTTGCACAAGTCAGTGGACTGAATCCTCAATAAAGATCTTGGACCCTAGATAAATGAACGAATGAGATATAATCAATGTATGCGGGTTACAGAGTTTACAAAGTGACAATTCGTCTGGTGTAAAGTTATGCGGATCTGCCCAACTAAATCTGACATACGCAAGACATAAAAATGTCACACATAGGTACAATGCAAGCATTAGAAAGTGTCACCTAGAAATCTGGAAACCTTACTGGCCCATACTAAGAAGCGATTAATGCAGTCCACAAAGCAGCTAACAGATATGCAAAAGGGTGCATATTGTTCCCTGGCCAAAGCGTATTTCAAGTTGTGATGTTTGATTTATGAGGAATAACAGGTGTAAGAAAAGTAGACGTGGATTTAATTTCAGGGAATTAAACAAGTTGGGAGACTTGAAAAATATGTGTAGAATGATCTGCGCTGCTTTTAATGTAAGACTTCGGAGGAAGGGGACTTCACACCCACCCCATGTGCACCAATCTGCCTAGCTTCTGCTGGATCACATACGCAAAAGCATTTTTCATACACAAGGTTTTAACTTATTTTCTTGGCTTTCTCAAACATTTTTTTTGTTTTCTTTTATATAATAACCAGAAGTGCACATCAAAGGCTTTTCCTGACCACATCTACCCACTCCTCTGCAGCTTATATTTGTGCCCTCTGATTTAGACTACCGCACCCTGCAAAAGAGGTTAAAAAAGTTTAGGGAAGCTATTTACTATTAAAAATAAACCACTAAATTAAACTGTTTATCCAAAATAAGCACCAGATAATCACTCACTCACTAAAAGCACACACGCCCGTAAACGAGCACATACCCACCCTTTTCTCTCTCTGTCTTTCTCTCTCTCTGTTTAGAGATTGAGCTCTCAAGACCCCATCATGATGGGTTTTGTTACCTCATGGTGGAGCTGAATGCCTGTTTTTATGAGCCTGCGGTGCGGAAAGTCAATTAATTTACCCTGATATTTCTACCAGTTAGTACATTACTTTCGACAGCGCAGCTCAGAAACACAAAGAAGAAAACCTGTTCTTTGTTTCCGAGCTGTATTGTCTGAAAACGAAGCTCTAACATGGAGAAAAATTGAGTTTAATTAATTGACATTACAAATCCCAGGCGCAAAGCTCATTATGATACACTGGGCCATATTTATGACATCTGACGCAACACTGTGTTGCGTCAGCAAAATCTGCACTGTGTTGTAGAATTTCTTGCCCCATGGATGCGCCATATTTATGGTAAAGCGCACCATGGCGCAAGGACCAAAGATGTCTCAGGAATTCCGACACAACAGTGTCAGAAATGGTGTAAGGTGTCGCAATACAAGTACCCTTGTGCCACGCTTTGTATCGTGGGAGCATTTGAGAAAACAACACAATCAGCACAGCAATACTCAAATACTGAGAAAAAGTGAAGGAGCCTCAGGGAGCCAAGAGGGTAACAGCCCCAACACAGAATACTTGCCATCGTCCTAGGGGAAAAGAAAGAAGAAGTCCACCTTCAGTGAGGAGGAGAGCCAGATTTTAATAAGTGAGGTGACAAAAAATGAACATCGCTTACTTGTCACCTCAAAATTGTCATTACCAAGGAAGGATCCCATTTGGCGATCCACAATGGACAAAATCAACTGTGTAGCACAAACAAAGAGGACCATCCTGGAGTGCAAGAAGAGGTGGCACAATTACAAGCTCAGGACCAAAGACAAACTGGTCAAGAAACTTAAGGCAGCCATCAGGGCCTGAGGAGGGCCTGATGTCCAGGAGGACTTGGATCCATTGGAGGAACAGGTGCCATCCCGCACTCCAACAGAGCTGATGGCAGGAGTGGTAGAGCAGGGCAGTGCTTAAGTGGAGGTCCAGGAAGAACTACAGGGTGAATTCCAAACAAAGGATCATATATTAACAAACTGTCATGCAAAGCAATACAATGTGCTGTGTTGCGCTGCCCTGAGTGAAGGAAAAAGGTCAGGAATGCTGCACACGTCCACTCATCCTTCACATAACTGTCCTTTCCATGGGCAGCATTTTACCAGCTCAGTCCAGTCCTGCCAAGATCACCACGTCTATGCGTGATGTACTGCCACATTCAAGGTATTACCTCTCAATACTGGGTCTAGTAGCATTGTTTATCGCTTCACGAAACAGAACTACACATTACAGAATATAAAATAAAAAATCTGGACTGGAACAGCACATCATGCATGGACCTAGGAAACTTAGCAGATATGTCGGTGCTAATGCAGGCCAGCTTTGCACCATCACACAATTGTGCTTGTGTTGGGGCTAGGTAGCCCAAAGTGTACCGTAATGTAAAATTAGTTAATGTGCCTTTGTAGAGGGTCAATGGTCCACCTGAGAAGGTCTCCAGGTTCTAAGGAGTTGCATGCAGTGCAAGTAATATTGCTCAGAGAGCCACGTATACAGTTCCTAGTACAAATCCATATTTGACTCTGCTGACCTGATGTGCCTGGGGATGTTGTCCCAGGTGTAGGCTGCCATGTATGAGAACACCGTACCTCCTGGCATGATCATATGGATATTGGGGCTGTGAGTGAGAGCAAGTGATGCAAAGTTGAAGTTCATGATTGGTTGGTGGAAGTGTAGATGGTGTGTGAGCTAGGTGGGTCCCTTGCAGTGTAGTGCCTTATAGATGTGGCTGAGCATCTTGAACTGCCAGTGTGTCTGAATGGCGAGGCAATGTAATTTTCTGAAGTGACGTGTGATATGTGTGCCACAAGGTAGGCAGAGTAATAGTTTGGCAGTGGTGTGTTGGATAGTTTGCCTCTTGTGAAGCAGGTATCCAGAGGTGCTGTAATAGAGGTTATTGGGGTGCTACAGTCAACATGTGATGATGGCCTGGGAGATGACTGCACAGGTGTCAGGTGGGAGACATATGAAGAAATGTCTGACCATGCAAATAAAGTGAAAGCAGGTGAAAGTGATCATGGCAATTTGAAGTTTCATGGTGAGGTAGGTATCCAGGATAATGGGCAGGTGTCTGTGGTGGTTGCTGGTAGGTGGTTTTGGGCATAGTCATGTGGGCAACCAGGGTTACTACATGTTGCAGAATGTCATCACTCATATCTTGTCATGTTGAGTATGAGCAGCTAATCTCACATACAGGTAGTCATGTTGGTTAATGGCATAACATAACTACTGTTGGTGGTGTTGGTGTCGTCTGAGACTTAGTGTATGATCTGGGTGTCATCAGAGTAAGAGATGTACAGTCTCTGGGTCTGAATTATGATTGCCAGAGAAGTCATGTACAACTCTGGAGGGTTCTGAGGGAATGAAGTGAGTATAAGCTGTTGCATACTAACAATTATAAAGGAGGCTACCCACTTCAGAGATGCTCCTTAGTTCTTAGTTTTGTGAAGTCTGGAGTTAACTGTGCGTGTTAGAAATCTACAGTATTCTCCAGTCAACTTTGGGCTATGGCATGTGTAAACCCTTCTCTTTACATGCAGTCCAGTAAGGTGGCTTGCTGTGTAGTGTTGTTTGGATCCTGGGGTCCAATAATGCACAAATTGCATGTAAAGCAGTTCAGCAAGCCAGCTTGGTGTGTAGTGCTGTGTGAAAGGCAGAGCACAGGATAGTATGAGGTATAATATAATTGACATGCTGGGCCACAAATAGATGGCTAGAGCAAATGCAGGCCTTGCTACATGGTGCAGTGGTATATTCTTTGGTGCTAAGAAGCCACTTTTGAAACAGTGCAGGCAGACAGCAGAAACATGTAGAATGTGGCCCATTCTAGAACTCACTCTGTCAGGCAGCAAACTGCCAAGCTGTGTTGCGTTTTCTAAATTTTGCACAAATAGGCCCCCTAGTGAATATTGAAGTTGTGTGAGTAACGTACATGTATTGTCATATGAAAAGCAAAAGTTGTACAACATGGCCATAGCACTTGTCGAAACATATGTTCCACATATCCCTGTATACTTGTAAAGTGAAGAAAAATACTGTCTGAATGTTACAGAAATCACTTATGTCATAATGAATCATGGAATCCTTGTAACATATTTCTATTTCTTTCCAGAGGGACAAATAGAATCTCCTGGAGATCAGCCTGCTTGTGGAGCCCACACTGTTGAGGACACCATAGTGCTTCACCCATTGATGAAGACACACTTCCTGGACACTTTTGACAATTCTCCTCCAGACCAGGCAAGAGAAGACAGCATTGTTGGTTCTCCAGATGAACCAACACACACTGGACATGGACCATCAACCAATGACATCACAGCAGAGGACTCTGAGGACCCTCACTTTGCTTTTCAACAGCGAGTGGTAGGAGTCCAGTAGTCAATGGCTGATGAGGTCCGGTTTAGAATGGAGCATGGCAGGCACTCTTGAAGCAGTCCATAGGTGTCTTAGCTCTAATAAGGGACTGTTGAAGGCTATCGCAGAAACCTACTCTTGGCTCCATGGGATTGATGAGTCCCTAGCTGAAATTACTGGTGCCATGCTGCAGACGGAACAACACCATCAGCCTTCTACATCTGACACCAGTGAAGTTGTCAGACAGTTGGAGTCCATTAATACATTCATTCAGTCCCTGAAGGCCAAGATAGACTCCTGCATAGCAACAACAAGTGCCCTCAATAGCAACGCTGTTGCTTTGTTGGCTAACCAGCAAATGCTTGCCAAGGACTACTATGCTGCTTTCCTGTCCCTCACAAATGTTGTTGGGAACATGGGAGTCACATCTTCTGCCTTTGATGTGTGTCTGCCTGAGGCCAGTAAGATCCCTCAGCTGCCTCCCATTCAAATGCCACAACTTCCAGGGGAGGCAGAACACGTATCAGAGAAGGAAGACATAGACTTCCCCAGTTTCCAATTAAGAACGTCCCGATAAACATTTGTGAATGCCCCCTGGCCAGTATTCCTATCTGTCCTGTGTAGGACACCATGCCACCCTCTTTGTAAGCCAGGACAGTACTCTTTGCGCTGTGCCTTTTTTAGCCCATTTGGGCCCCTAAATCCTATGCCACACCCAATAATGGCAATGTTTCCCTCCTCAATGATTTCTCTACACACATTTTATTGTGTTGTAACATGTAAAATAATGTATTTGTCACAACGCATGGCTTGTGCTCGATCTGTACCGAACCTTATGCAGACTACCTCCAGCAGTAAGGATATGCTTTTGCTATTATTGACTCCTAGACACACCCACTCACCACATCCCCAGAAGTCAAATCAGGTTGATAAAGTATCCACATCATCACTGTGACACTGCTAGTGTATGATCCCAGAAAACCTTGTCATTTCTGTTGCTGTAGTGATACATTTTTGCCAACCTTGATAAAATGCTGCCTCCACTCTTCTCATTTGGGCTCCTTCCACTCCATGAACCATAGAAGTGCGAGATTTGGCAAGATCTCAGGTCTGTGTGATCCTGGTGGCCATATTGGGGGACCAGTCTATAAAACCTTGCTCTCCTGCATTTCTTGGCTTTGCTCCTTACCTGAAGGAGGTTCCACTCCCGCCCTGGTGATTCCTGCTCTATGCCCAGTTCCAGCTATGGCGATTCCTACTCTATGCCCGGCTCCCACTCTGGTGATTCCTGCTATATGCCCAACTCCCACTGCATGGATTCTTCTTCTTCTCAGTGGCAGCTCAAATCTGTCACCTGCTATCCCTGTCTCTTCGGCACAGCACTTACAAAGGAAGAAGACCTAGAAAGGTAAAATCAATATCAACGCTCACGTCCGACATCATGCACTTCCACTGTCATCAAGACCAGTACACTGTACCCAACGCTATTGCGCATTGGATAAAGACACTAATTCAGAAGCGTTTATTTCCTTCTCTACATTTTTCACCTATGCAAGGAATAAGCACAGGACTGTATCAGTATACCACACACCTATGCATTAATAGGTGGTAAAGACTCAGGGGAAATAGGAATTGAACCCTGCATATTGTCCTAGTGCCTGTTTTCAGAACATTGCTAAACAGTGCTGGTCTATCAAGAACTGTTTTCATTTCTAACTTCATGAGCTTACAGGGGAGTTGGTGTGCTGATCACAAAAGCTACTGAACATTATCCCTGTTATGTGCTGCACCTATTAACCTACGAGGGACAAGAGGGACTGTTCCTTCAAAGCTCTTAGAGTTTCGTGACTGGTGAGTTGTTTGCTGATCCAGACGGTCCAGTGTATCATGCATTATGTACTAAGATCCTGTATATGATTGCATATGACCTTCTTGTTTTTCTGTTTCCACCAAAGAGCACGTTCCCTGTCTGCATTGAGGCGTAGCCTTCCTAGCTCAGACAGGGCTGCCAGCAGTGGTTGGTGTACCATCCCTGCAGCAAGCCAGTGGATTTTCACCTCCTCTTCCACTTCTCTCAAATTTCCCTTCTTCCTCTCTCCTGAAGGCTAACTGCCCACACTCGTATCAATTCCAGTTTGGAGACTTAGGTCCTGAGTTTGGTGGAGGGGGTTAATGTATCACAAACATAAGGGATATCCTGCCCGCCGTATTACAATTCCATTATATCCTATGTAACTTGTAATATAGCGGGCGGGATATTGGTCATGTCTGTGATGGAGTAACCCCTCCGCAAAACTCTAAATCAGGACCTTGGTCTGAAGGCGAGCAGGAGGCTTGCTCTTCACTCATGCAGAACCTGAATTTTAGCTGAGTGACATCTAGTGCATGACAATATTTTTACACAAAAAACCTATTTGATTTGACATATGTGTTTACAAATTCCTAAGAATAAACCTACTCACATTTTGTACTGTGAGGATAGGAACATCTGGAAGAGAATAAATATGACATTTTGAAAGCATATTTAGATTTGTGTGGGTGCTCCTCAAAAGTCTACAAACATATTGTAACTATATCCCTCAATGTCACTTTTGTTAAGCTGAAGAAAAGAGAGCTCAACTTATTTGCACATTCTGCCTCTGTACATGCACATACACCAGTTACACCTATTGAAATGTTATGATGAGCAATGTGTACTCATCAGTGTCATGTCAGAGTGTATGAATACGATGCATTTTCTTGATACACACACAGTGAGAAGGCTCTGACAAGGTGCACACAAAACGACCACCTATAAATGGGACGTATGAGGCATGTGAGGTCAAAATACTGTAAGAAATGTCAACATCATTGTTGCAATGTAAAGATTACATCATTCCCAAATGTGAAAACATCACTGCTCTCAAAAAACATAATTAACAATACAAAACACTAGGGGGGTCATTCTGACCATGGCGGTAATTACCGCCATGGCGGAGGTCGGCGGTAGCACCGCCAACAGGCTGGCGGTGCACAGCTGGGCATTCTGACCGCGGCGGTTCAGCCGCGGCCAGAAACGGAAAGTCGGCGGTGTACCGCCGACTTTCCGCTGCCCGTCTGAATCCTCCATGGCGGCGGAGCGCGCTCCGCCGCCATGGGGATTCTGACACCTCCTACCGCCATCCTGTTCATGGCGGCTCTCCCGCCATGAACAGGATGGCGGTAGGGGGTGCCGCGGGGCCCCTGGGGGCCCCTGCCATGCCCATGCCAATGGCATGGGCACGGCAGGGGCCCCCGTAAGAGGGCCCCAAAAAGTATTTCAGTGTCTGCCCAGCAGACACTGAAATACGCGACGGGTGCAACTGCACCCGTCGCACCTTCCCACTCCGCCGGCTCAATTCTGAGCCGGCATCCTAGTGGGAAGGTTGATTTGCCCTGGGCTGGCGGGCGGTCTTTTGGCGGCCGCCCGCCAGCACAGGGCAAATGTCAGAATCACCGCCGCGGTCTTTCGACCGCGGTGCGGTGTTCTGACGGCGGTACCTTGGCGGACGGCCTCCGCCGTCCGCCAAGGTCAGAATGACACCCTAGATGTTTTTTCCTATACTATCCGGATAAGCATGATCATATTCCTCATGGATTAGCATTGTACTTGTGCCACAGAAGGAGGCACCAGGGCAACCCATTCCTGTAAATGACAGTAACCAAGACATGCAAGTGCACCTTACCCCCCTCAGGTCAAAATAGACGACTTATGTTACTCTGCCACAAAGGGGCCTCAAATGTGTTGAGTGTGAGTGCATTCACATATCAAATGATTTGCCCACACAAGTTTAGCATAGGTGGAAGACCAGTGGACCTATGCTAATGCAACACCTCCTCAGGGGAGAGGTAAATGGAAGACATATGTGAAAAAAATATTGTTGTCTGCTTTTTCTAAGTGAGCTGCATGATGTGGCATACTAAGCAAGAAGTAAGCAGGCAGGTGTTACTTCCTGCACAATTAAAATCCACACAACAATGCAGATCTCCTTGCACAATGGTGCAAGGGGGTAGTTTTAGTGCTATGCAGCAGTTTAGCTCACAATGCAGTCAAGGACCGGCATTCTGTAACAAAAAGTCAAATTAAATACATACCTCCCCACTCCCTGTCACACAGGGTGCTACAGTAGGAGTCTACCTGTGTTGTGCTGTGTATAATCTCACTTTCTGAGGCCCACTGCCAGTGCATAAAGTATGGAAATGGTTCTATACAGAACTCAAATCTGAGAAAGATGTACAGCTGTCCAGAGGCCTCTGACAAAGCGACATATGCCAACAATTAACTCACAACCTTTTCTCCATCGTGCACTCTACTCTTCAAACACAATAGTACTAACTCTTGACAAATAAATATCATCCAGCTAGAGAACAATGATGCATTTATAAATGTTGAAAAACTATTATCGACAAAAACTGACAGCACCTATCCTACACTAACCATCATTAACAAAAGCCTATACTAACTCATCTAAATCTTAACCTATCTTACTATTCACACATGACAAGGTAAACATCAGTCCCCACCCCCTTAATGCACATAGCTCAGTACAATACAAACATTAACTACATCCTAAACATATACTAACTACACAGTGAAGCCTAAACACCGATATATATTTTGGTATTTTTAATTTTTATATATATATATTTTTTTTCTTGCACACAAAACATCAACCACCACCCACTTACAAGCCTACCATATTAAAAACACATTAAAAAACTATACCTACAAACGTCTTCACTATCTAAAACTTATCTAAACCAAACCTATACTAAATCCTAACTATCACTATGCCTACTAAAAATGAAAAAATATCATTGTATGTTCTGCAAACTGCTCCTGTGCCTCCTGTCATGTCAATAATAGCTCATGAATGCTTACCTGCTCTTTCTTGATGCCAGGCATCTTATTGACCATTTCCTGCATCATGTTTACCATGGCAAAGCTAAAAGCGGAGGGTGCAGCACATCTGGCCCTCTGTTTCCCTGTGGCTGCCTGGTCTGACACATCAACACGGAAGAAACCAAATCCATCATGAACTCTATCCACTCCGGCGCCCCTTCGGACCCCTGCCCGCACTTCATCTTTAACAAAGCCGACGACATCATCGCCCCGCACCTCCAGACCGTCATCAACTCTTCTTTTTCTTCTGCTACCTTCCCCGAATGCTGGAAGCACGCTGAAGTCAACGCCCTACTAAAGAAACCTACGGCTGACCCAAGCGACCTGAAAAACTTCCGCCCCATCTCTCTTCTACCTTTCCCAGCCAAGGTAATAGAAAAGACCGTCAACAAACAGCTGACCACCTTCCTGGAAGACAACAACCTGCTCGACCCTTCACAAACCGGATTCCGAACCAACCACAGCACGGAAACCGCCCTCATCTCAGTCACAGACGACATCAGAACCCTGATGGACAACGGTGAAACAGTCGCCCTCATTCTCCTCGACCTCTCGGCTGCCTTTGACACCGTCTGTCACCGCACCCTAATCACCCGCCTACGCTCCACCGGGATCCAAGGCCAGGCCCTGGACTGGATCGCCTCCTTCCTCGCTAACCGCTCCCAAAGAGTTTACCTCCCTCCGTTTCGCTCAGAACCCACCAAGATCATCTGCGGCGTACCTCAAGGCTCATCGCTCAGCCCGACACTCTTCAATGTCTACATGAGCCCCCTCGCCGACATCGTACGCAAGCACGACATCATCATCACCTCCTACGCCGACGACACCCAACTTGTACTCTCCCTCACCAAGGACCCCGCCAGCGCCAAGACCAACCTACAAGAGGGTATGAAGGACGTCGCAGATTGGATGAGGCTCAGCCGCCTAAAGCTGAACTCTGAAAAAACGGAAGTCCTCATCCTCGGCAACACCCCGTCCGCCTGGGACGACTCCTGGTGGCCCACGGCCCTCGGCACCGCACCGACCCCCGCAGACCACGCCCGCAACCTCGGCTTCATCTTGGACCCTCTTCTCACCATGACCAAGCAAGTCAACGCCGTGTCCTCCGCCTGCTTCCTCACTCTCCGCATGCTCCGCAAGATCTTCCGCTGGATCCCCGCCGACACCAGAAAAACCGTGACCCACGCCCTTGTCACGAGTCGCCTGGACTACGGCAACACCCTCTACGCCGGGACCACCGCCAAACTCCAAAACCGCCTGCAACGCATCCAAAACGCCTCGGCCCGCCTCATCCTCGACGTACCCCGCAACAGCCACATCTCCGCACACCTGAGACACCTGCATTGGCTCCCAGTCAGCAAAAGGATCACCTTCCGTCTTCTCACCCACGCACACAAAGCCCTCCACAACAAGGGACCGGAATACCTCAACAGACGCCTCAGCTTCTACGTCCCCACCCGCCCCCTCCGCTCCGCTGGCCTCGCACTTGCTGCCGTCCCTCGCACCCGCCGCTCCACGGCGGGTGGGAGATCTTTCTCCTTCCTGGCGGCCAAGACCTGGAACTCCCTCCCCACCAGCCTCAGGACCACCCAGGACCACTCCGCTTTCCGGAGACTCCTAAAGACTTGGCTGTTCGAGCAGCGATAACCCCCCCTTTCCCCCCTAGCGCCTTGAGACCCGCACGGGTGAGTAGCGCGCTTTACAAATGCTAATGATTTGATTTGATTTGATTTGATCCACTTGAGGGTCCTGGAATTGGCTGTGTGCTGCCCTACTGCTGCTTGCTAACCTGAAAATCTTTTGCCGCAGGTGGCTTCTGTGGGCCGGCCTTGGTTCCTAAGCCAATATGCCACATGTCTTTGCCTTTTCGTATATGTGACCCATTTTGCAATAACCATGGACAATTCTACAGACGTGGACATAGGTTCCACGTCGAAGCTCAAAGCTTTAGGCCATATCTGCTGCATTGTTATCTAGGAAGTAAATGTAAATACATATTAGCTCAAGGTGCAAATGCACAGCACATTTACCAAATTTTGTCTGACATGGACATGCAATCATAAGTGACAGTCCAAACCTACCCCAAATCTTGAAATAGATATATGTATAATACACTTTAAATACAATGACATATCCTAATACAATATGCCAAACTGACCTCAGTGAGGTCAGTGTAGGTATACAATATACATCTATTTAGTCACAATATAATAACATGCTTATCACTTATACCAGTCATTCACACTCATTCAGATTTGTCAATGGGAAACTCTAGACATGTCCCAGATATGTTCCTTTTTGGTGTTGGTCTTGTATCATGCAAGGCAGAGTGGAGTTTTGGCAAAACCCATGTCAGAAATGTTAAGGTAAACTAGTCCAGCTTGTGTAACTCTGCATTTCACAAGTAATCTGGAGTTATGCAAGGCAGCACACATTGCTGACTTGCCTTACTCTGCATCAGGGAACCAATCCATAGATAGAGGGCGGGCATCTCACTGCAGAAATACTTTAATTTTGAACACTTCACCAATTTAGCATCATTTATAAACCTGGAACATTCTGACTTTTCTACACATTGATTCTCCCTGTGGTGCATTCATCAGCGTATGAAGAAATTCTGAAACGCCTCTCAGGAGTGTGAGTACGCAAGCAGGAGTTCTCATCTGGCCCAGTACTCTGATGCCTGCAATGCAGGGCCACTTGCACCAAGATGCAAGGGTGCCTGCATTGGTGCTAGCCAGGCAAAAGTACCCCACCAGTAGAAAAGCACAGTAATGCACCGAATCCTGGTATCACTGTGCATTCCTTAATTTGAACTTTTACACAGTGCAGCAACTTGGATTCACACCTTGCATTGTATGAATCCTTCACAGAAATGCCACACAGGAAATATACTCGCCATAAGGATGGCAATGATTTGTCAATCCATGTGAATATATTTTTTTTTATCTGTGCAATATGTGACAGATTATGGATTATGTTGCAAATTCGTCAAATCTATAAATATGCAAAAACCGCCAAAGCCTCACAATCGCATAATTCCAGTAGCCCTGCTTGTATTGGCACTACATTCACATTAGCATGCCTCCTTGTCAGTTCCAAATGATTCTGTGAGCACAGGCTGTTGTGTTGGCACACAGTGTCATTTCTTGCCAGGTGATGAATACCTTTCCATACAAATCACACTGCTACAACTATCGTGGATCACACACACACGTCACAGAGCTATGGTCATGCACTCATTACACTTACTTGTTGCATCTGGTTCCCGGAGGCTGTCCACTTCCGTCCGGGTAAGGGCATATGTCCACCTGCAGGACATTAATTTAGAAATTACATTGTAAATGGTGCAACTACACACAGTTCAAATTCAAAACTAATCACTATGACCTCCCAGTGTAATGGCTCATGTCAATTACCCTTACACACCTATGTATACATTGTCAGCACATGGAATACAGCTAGTCACCTTGCCGGCTGACCTGGTTGGAGGTAAAAGGTCTGAGATATCGCATATCACAGGCCAGAATCATGCTTCAGGTATGTGATGTTTTAAGTACTGCTGGCCAACATCATCACAGGCCCACTTGCACCATGACACAAGGGGCAACCATTGGCACTAGGCACATAAAAGTGTTCCTGCAATGGGAAAGGACAGGAATGAACCACAAAGGTGAAACATGATGCATTCCTGCCCTTTCACTCTGGTGTAGCACAGCAAGTTGATTTGCTGTGCTGTGTGTAATAATAATAAATAATACATACTAACCTTGCCACACGCACATTACTTATACCATGTGCAGTGTTATGTAATGTAAATCTAGCCATAGATGCAAATTGTCTGACATAGTGTGCAGTGTCAGTGTCAGCTAAGTGAGCCAAAGCAGCAATACATCATGTGCATCATTACACTGACATGCCGAAACATTCATCAGGGCAGGTTATTGGTCAGTAGTGACCCTCAATTGGGGAAAGGGCTGCTTGCTATTACTTGGTTCCATGAGGGCTTGCTCCATAGAAGGCAAGGCAGATTTAACGCCAGGTGTGCTGCTTAGTCTGCCACTTGGCGTCACTCCCTTGCCTTGTGTGTTACAAAGCATCCACAAATTGCAAGTACATTTTGTGTTTTAATTTTAGGATGGCTTATATAGCAGTATTTACACAATTGTGGTACATAAATACATACCTATGGGGTCTGCAACCTCCAAAACCAGCTGCTCCACCACATCTGCCTCACAGGCCATCACATCAGCCCAGCGGTGCATGAGGAGTGAAACAGTCTGGCCTTCTTCAAAAAACGGGACTATGTACCCTCTCCCATTTGTCCTTTCGATCCTTTGAGAGGTAGCCTCGGCTCACCCTACCTCCGGAAGCCTTCATCTGTGGCAGGTAGTGCATCCACAGTCAAAGGAACCCTCCAACCTCTCTCCCAGAATAGTTTTTGCCTCTACCCTTCCCAGCCATGGCCCTATCCTTCCTTAACACCTTTAACAAACATATAACACCCCTTAAACAACAAACTGTGCCTAAATTAAAAAATAAACAAAAAATGGAAACACCTGACAATACAAAGACAAGTACAATTATAACTCACACCACAAAGACACAAAAACTACACAATATAACAAAAACAGGGACAGACCAGACACAGACTACACCACAAACAGCAAAAGCTCAGTAAACCTCTCTCTCCACTCAAACAACAACCAGCTCCAAACAACACACTAACAGAAAGTGAAAATAACTTTTACAATTCCTAGTATGCAGCCTGCCATACTTATTGCATCATTTCATGGGTGTTACCATCATGTGTTTGACATTTAAATCGATATTTCTGACGCATTGCTATGCAAATTGTGTGATGCACTGCGCAGTTGCACTTATGCAACTACTTTATGCAGCTATGCTGAGACCCACACAAAGGCGGCGATGCACCGGTTTCAATCCGTGCAATGGGGTGATACTCCGGTTTCAACCCATGCAACAGAGGCGATGCACTGGTTCCAACCTGCCCAATAAGGCTGCTGCACCCATTCTGACCTGCACAACAGATAAGAAGTGTCACTTCTGCTGGAGAAAACACCTTAGACCCACTTCCATGAGTCCAGGTCTGGTTTGGCCCCCATTTGGCAGGGCAGACTGACAGATGGCAGAGTCCAGGTGCTGAAACAGGGTGGTTAGAAGTCTTTAATGGCCCTGAGAATTCATAAAAGGAGGTCAGGCAGATTACCCTTGGAGTCACTCTGGGTTCAAGGGGCGCATGTGCAGTCCTTATCAACTAACCAGTGGATCAGCAGGCAGCAGGTCAGCACAGCAAGGCAATTTGAAAATTGCCTCAGAGACTGACCTACTGGGAGATTTATGATTCATCAGACACTGAGTGCCACATTTAACACACTTTGGTGTAGTAGAACACAGCAAGACAGCGTGCTGTACTGCACTGCACTGCACTGGTTAAGAGAGGGAGGACAGGAATGACTCATATATATCTAGATATGGTTCAGTCTTGCCCTATCACTTTCATGAAGTGCACTGCATCACATTGACTTGCTGCGTTGGATTTGTTCTGAATTGGAGATATGCCCCCATATTTATCAACACCCAAAAAATACAAAATAGACATTTTGAGCCCTACATGTAGTTGACAAGATGTGAATGACTATATCGATACATTGACATTAACATATATATCACACAACGGATGAGTTCAAAACAAATATGTATTGGATGAGTAGTTGACATTGTTTGTCATTATTGATGTAATTTCCATTTTACTGAGAAAGAAAATCCACAATTTGGTCCTGTCTCTGCCAACCTGCCATTGTGTGGACAATCTCTCACTAAGAGTCTTTTGCCTCTTTATGCTCATGTGGGATTGCCCACTGAGAGTCCCATGGGACATTGGTCCTTACGTATATATTTATGCAATATTGCACAAACTAATGTTATTTTGCACACCATGGCAGGTGAATAGAGTAGTCTACCACATGACTTGTCAAGGCACCTAAACTGGAACTTTAGTAACCCAAACATGAGCGCCACCATATTGCGGGTTTTGAACAGAGCTGCGATGTATTTCTTCTGTCCACCCATCCGTGGATTAGTGAATGGGGTCATCAGTCATGACTGCATACCATATTCCTGGTCACCTGAAAATAGACAAAATAACAAGTCAATTATTGCATGTTTTGTGCTTTCAACATAACTACCTATGTATTATTTATATGCAGGCATTAGGAAACACATTTAGGGGGTCATTACAACCCTGGCGGACTGTGTTAAAGGTGTGGTAACACCGCAAACAGGCCGGCGGACAAAAAAAGGGAATTATGACCGTGGCGGAAACCGCCAACATAGACAGCCACTTTAACACTCCGACTGCCACGGCAGTACAGACAAGCAGCGCGGCGGTCCCCGGCAACAGACAGGCGGAAGACAAAGTACCGCCCATAGTATCACAACCCGCCAATCCGCCACCTTTTCCGGGGCGGATTCACCGTGGATAAAAACACGAAGGAAACAGTTTCTGCAATGGGAAAACGCTCACCTTAACACATCCCACGAGGAAGGAGGACACCATGGAGCCGGAATTACAAATCCTACCTGCCCTTCTCTTCCTACTCATCTACGAAGACCAGCGCCGGCAGCGGCGAAGACAACGGTGAGTACTGCACCTACGACATAGGGGAGGGGGGAGGCAAAAGTCAGGGGGGCACACACGCAACACCCCCACCCCCACCCTCGCATATTACAACACACACACCAATGCATTTACAAACATCACAGTTACAACCCACAACCCCCCCGGAAGAATGCAAACACAAAACGAAATCAGTTCATTGTAATGTATCAAAATACATGTGTCAATTATTTACAGATATATATAAACTCATACAAAGGTATATACAGTACGAGAAGTAGTGCAGATATGCATATCTCAATGTCCGTGCACCACTAGGCCAAAAATGCATGGGCGAGGCCCACACAAGATACCTGTCCAAAAACGGAGAGAACACTGCCGGGGCATCAGAGAGAAAAACAACAGGCATCTCAGGGGGAAGGGAAGGGGAGGCACCTCAGCCGGATTACAGCACCACGCCACATCCACGACGGGACTCCATGCCCATTGATGTATCCTGGGGAGTGCAAAGCCACAGTCTCACAAGTCTCTACAGTGGGTGGTTTGCCCACTGTTCCATTCTGGGGAGTGCAAAGCCACAGTCTCACAAGTCTCTACAGTGGGTGGTTTGCCCACTGTTCCATCCTGGGAGTGCAAAGCCACAGTCTCACAAGTACATAACAGCCTCCACTGGTTCTGGAGGGGGACTGGTGCCCAGAGTGTTTCATCCTGTGAAGGACAGAGGTAGTGGATGGATCTCTCCACTGGTTCTGGAGGGGGAATGGTGCCCCGACTTGATTAGTCTCCCCGTGACAGTTCCTGTCCCAGCTGCACATGGTCCCAGCTGCACATGGGATAACAATGCCTGATGTGGCGGTCTTTTTCCTTCTTCTGCGGTGCTTGCCCTGTTCAGCGGTGCATGCCCTGTTCAGCGGTGCTTTGCCATGGCGGTCTCTGGACTGTTCAGCGGTGCTTTGCCATGGCGGTCTCTGGACTGTTCAGCGGTGCTTTGCCATGGCGGTCTCTGGACTGTTCAGCGGTGCTTTGCCATGGCGGGCTCTGGACTGTTCAGCGGTGCTTTGCCATGGTGGGCTCTGGACTGTTCAGCGGTGCTTTGCCATGGCGGGCTCTGGACTGTTCAGCGGTGCTTTGCCATGGCGGTCTCTGGACTGTTCAGCGGTGCTTTGCCATGGCGGTCTCTGGACTGTTCAGTGGTGCTTTGCCATGGCGGTCTCTGGACTGTTCAGCGGTGCTTTGCCATGGTGGGCTCTGGACTGTTCAGCGGTGCTTTGCCATGGCGGGCTCTGGACTGTTCAGCGGTGCTTTGCCATGGCGGTCTCTGGACTGTTCAGCGGTGCTTTGCCATGGCGGGCTCTGGACTGTTCAGCGGTGCTTTGCCATTGCGGTCTCTGGACTGTTCAGCGGTGCTTTGCCATGGCGGGCTCTGGACTGGCCATTGGTGTGTGGCATGACGGTCCCTCATTGCCCAGCGGGGTTGTGGCTGCCGGGGCCCTCCTGGGCAATGACTCTGGCGGTGGTCTCCTGACCAGTGACGATACTTGTGCCCTCCTGGGCAATGACTCTGGCAGTGGTCTCCCTACCAGTTACGATACTTGGGCCCTCCTGGGCAATGACTTTGGCCGTGGTCTCCTGACCAGTGACGATACTTGGGCCCTCCTGGGCAATGACTCTGGCGGTGGTCTCCTGACCAGTGACGATACTTGTGCCCTCCTGGGCAATGACTCTGGCGGTGGTCTCATGACCAGTGACGAGGGTGCTGGCGGTAACGTCCCATCCGCCGGGAAGGATGCCGCCCTTCTCCGCCATGATGCTCACACCAGGCTGTGCAGACTACTTCTGGCCCTTCCCCACCTTTGGAGGAGTCACAGCTGACTCTGAAATCCCCCTGGGACCCCTGTGAGTTGTTTTACCTCCAGGAGTCTTCAGCCGGTCCCGTCGGCCACTTTCCAATTTCAGAGGGGTGGACTGGCAGTGCCTTGGCTCCGTGTCACACTGCCTGCCCTGGTGGCCAGTGCACTCCACACACCTTGAACACGCACCACTGGTACTGGAGGCTTTTTGGCTGAGGCGCTACAACGGGACTGATGAATTGGAGGGGGGGGTGGGGGCAAAAAGGTCAACTTTGCAGAGGGACAGTTTCTGACGAACACTGGGATGGGTAGCTGGAGGGGGTCTGGGAGTGGAGGAAGAGGAGGTGGTTGTAGGAGGTGTCACTTTAGGTGTTTTGGGTGCAGGTGCAGGTACTGGAGGCTGTCGTAAGGTGGATGGATGTTGGGTGTGTGGGTGCCCGCGTTTGTGTACTTTGAGAGGGGGCGTCACAGACACACTGGGAGAGGACACAGGGGCGTGTAAATGGGAGTGGGGGTGGTGAGTGCAGGTGAGCGGGGTGTGGTGCTGGGTGTTCTGGTGCGAGTCCTAGTGCCTGTAGATGTAGTGCATGCAGGTGAGAGTGTAGATGACACTGGGAGGGAGGAGGGAGACGATGAGGAGGGGGACACAGTGGAGGCAGTGGATGTTGATGTGTCTGTATGTGGGTGATGCTTGTGTGAGTGCCTGGGGGATGTGTGGTGCCTATGTTTGCCAGAGCCACTTTTGTGTGTTGAGGTGTGTGCATGCTGGTCTGATGGTGTGCTTGGGATGGGCTGGGGTACAGGGGATTGGGTCTGGGTGGAGGAAGTTGGAGGGGGGAGGCTAGACACAGGGACAATGGCTGCCATCAGTGCTGAGGCCAGAGATTGCAGGGTTCGCTGAAGGGCAGCCTGACCAGAATGAATGCCCTCCAGGAATGCATTACCGTGTTGCAACTGCCTTTCTACACCCTGGATGGCATTCACAATGGTAGACTGCCCAACAGTGAGTGACCTGAGGAGGTCAATGGCCTCCTCACTGAGGGCAGCAGGGGTGACTGGGGCAGGGCCTGAGGTGCCTGGGGCGAAGGTGATGCCCACCCTCCTGGGTGAGCGGGCACGGGCGAAGGCTGAGGGGCTGCTGGGAGGGCGGTGCTGGTAGGGGAGGTGGCGGCTGTACCTGTAGAAGTGTGGGGCACAGATGGTGCCGCCACGACAAGGGAGCTCCCATCGGCGGACGAGTCCGTGTCACTTGTTGGTGATCCGGTGGCCGACGTGAAGCTTCCCTCGCCCTCCGTCCCACTGGTGCATTCTGAGTCCGTGGTGTGGCCCTCCATGGCCATGTGGGATGCAGTTCCCTTGTGCTCCGGTGCCACTGTACCTCCGCCTGATGATGCTGATGCACAAAAAGACAGGGAGAGCACAAAAAGGGGGGGGGACGACAGAAGAAAGACAGGTTGAGTGCATGGCAAACCGCTACCGTTGGCGGACAATACAGACACAGCAGCCCCCTGCACTATGCCGTGCTCCTGGCCTCTACAGATGCAATTCCTGGGCTCTGGACTACATGGCTATGGTGGACATCTGCACACATGGATGCCACAGGGGCATCTATACCTGCACTCTACTGCGGTGGGGTGGAGTGCCACATGGCCTGCATTACGGAGGGGCCTAGCCTATGGAAGTCGCCCTGGCCTAGGGAAACCCACAACCCTCCTCCCACACCTAGACCCCTCAACTGCGCGCAAAGTCCCCAGAATGATAGTGTACTCACCCCCTTGTGTCTGCTGTGATGCCTTCAAGCGCCCATCCAACTCTGGGTAGGCCACCGCCAGGATCCGGAAATCAGGGGGGTCATGGTGCGATGGGCACCCCTCCCACGTTGGGAGGCCATCCCCAGCTGAGCCTCCGCCGTCTTCGTGCTACAGCGGCGAATGTCCTCCCATCTTTTCCGGCAGTGGGTGCCCCGTCTCTGGTGGGCCCCCAGGGTCTGGACTTCCTTGGCGATGGCATGCCAAATGTCCTTCTTCTGGTGGGCGCTGACCTACATGACATGCACAAGGGAAGAAGAGAAGTCATTACCAACTGCACCGTCAATGTAAGTGTCCCCCCTCCCTACCCTTGCCATGTGGCACATGCGTTCACATGCATTCATGTTCCCTGAACTCTGCCCTCTTCCCTCTTACAACCAGCCCTCTCCACCCAGGCCTAGCCCATACAAGGTGCTCCCTGTGTACTTAGCTGTTGGTCTGGAGGACCGTAGAGTAGCGTGTACTGGGGGAGGACCCCATCTACTAGTTTCTTCCTGAGCAGTGAAGGCAGGGGCCCTTTCCCCAGACGCAGCAGCCATCGTCGCTTCCAGACCGAGGTCACAGCAGCACTTGCAGTGTAGGTCCTCTCCTGTCGAAGGTCAGGTATTGAGTGATTGAATAGTTAGAAAATGGCGGTGACGTCCGCGGCGGTGACGTCCGCGGCGGTGCGTATCATCAACGCCGGCACACTAGTTCATTGGCTCCTGGGACCCATAGGGTCCAATGTTAACCAATGCTGCATTGAGCCGCGGTCTACCACCGCCTACCGCAACGGTGTGCAACGCCAGCGCAGTTACCTCACAATACCATTGTCCCAGTTTAGAGGTCAGGCAGCCGCCATTTCAGGGGCCCACATGGCTTCATTTACTTCTGCGTCACACATAGCTAGGCCTACACTCAACACACATACAGAAATGGTTTTGTGTTTGGTGTCGTGTTCTGTGTATCTGTGGGTACATACCTGGAAATTTGTTGACTCTGTGGTCGCTGTTGTCCTTCCTAGGCACCGTCAGCTGGGACAATTGAGAAGATGGCGGAATCCTCCGGTGTACCGACCGCTGGTGGACCTGTTGACAATGGAGGAGCGACATTTAATCATCACCTACAGGTTTGACCATGCCACTATCCAGGAACTATGTACCCAGTTGGAGCCTGACCTGATGTCACCAATCCGCCATCCCACTGGTATCCCCCCTGACGTTCAGGTGCTGACAGTGCTCCATTTCCTTGCAAGTGGGTCTTTTCAGACAACAGTGGCCATGGCATCAGGGATGTCCCAGCCTATGTTTTCCAACGTGTTGTCCAGAGTGTTGGCTGCCCTGCTGAAACACGTCAGGAGATACATCATTTTCCCTGAGGTGGAGGATTTGGCTACAGTGAAAGGTGACTTCTATGCCCTTGGACATATCCCCAACATCATAGGTGCCATTGATGGACAGGAACTGGAACCGGAAGAGTTATCATTCGATGAATGTACAGATGGTATGTTTGGCAGACCAGTACATCTCCCAGGTAAATGCTATGTTCCCTGGCTCAGTGCATGACGCCTACATCCTGCGGAATAGCAGCGTCCCTTATATGATGGGTCAACTCCAGAGGCACCGTGTGTGGCTATTAGGGGACTTTGGTTACCCCAACCTGTCCAGGCTACTGACGCCAGTGAGGAATCCCAGGACCAGGGCAGAGGAACGCTACAATGAGGCCCATGGGTGGACTAGGAGGGTGATCTAACGCACCTTTGGCCTCCTGAAGGCCAGGTTCCGGTGCCTCCATATGACAGGTGGTTCCCTATTCTACTCACCGAAGAAGGTGTGCCAGATCATCATCGCCTGCTCGATGCTTCACAATCTTGCTTTGTGACGCCAGATGCCTTTTCTGCAGGAGGTTGGTCCAGATGACGGTGTTGTGGCAGCTGTGGAGCCTGTGGACAGTGATGAGGAGGAAGCTGAGGAAGAATACAACGACAACAGGGAGTCAGTCATACAGCAATATTTCCAGTGACACACAGGTGAGAAAATTTTCATTTTTACCATTACATTCACTGTCACACGTCTTCCTCTATCCTGTGTGTAATTTCATAGCATTATTTGGTAATTGAATTGTACCTTTCCATTACGGTTTCACAGGTATGGTTACCAACGTGTGTTATCTGCTTGCCTCCTTCAAGGACTTGTGATGTGTGACATAGGTATGTTGGCTTTACAACTAGAAACGCATTTTGACACTGTCATTGATAGTACATTTTACCAAATCACAGACTGACTCCAGATGTTTTTGTGGTTCAAGGGTGTTTATTGAAGTGCTCAAAAATGGAGGGGTGTTGTACTATGGAGATGGGGGACGGTGGAGGAATGTCCATGGCAGAGTCCAGTCCATTGGTCACACAGGTGCACTGGCCATATGGGCAAAGGAAGTGGAGCTGGGGCAGTTAAAGTATGGACAGGGTAACAAAGTGGGACAGTGGGAGGACAATCAGGGTGGTCTCATTTCCTGGCGGGGGTCTTGCCATCTTGCTCTGTCCTGTTCCTGTATCTCAGGGACCGCTTGCGTGGTGGTTGTCCGTCTGCAGGGGGTGGGGTGCTGGTGTGGTGGTCCTGTGGCAGGGCGTCCTGTCCACTAGCGCCGGCGGGGGTGGTGGGCAGTTCATCGTCCATGCTAGTGTCAGGGGCCCCTTGGAGTGCCACGGTGTCCCTCAAGGTCTGATGTATGTCCTTCAGCACCCCTACGATGGTGCCCATGGTGGAGCTGATGGTCCTGAGCTCCTCCCTGAACCCCAAATACTGTTTTTCCTGCAGGCGCTGGGTGTCCTGAAACTTGGCCAGGACCGTCGCCATCGTCTCCTGGGAGTGGTGGTATGCTCCCATGATGGAGGAGAGGGCCTCGTGGAGAGTGGGTTCCCTTGGCCTGTCCGCCCCCTGTCGCACAGCAGCCCTCCCAGTTTCCCTGTGTTCCTGTGCCTCCGTCCCCTGGACCGTGTGCCCACTACCACTGCCTCCAGGTCTCTGTTGTTGTTGGGGTGGTGGGTTATCCTGGGTTCCCTGTAGTGGTGGACACACAGCTGATTGACGTGTCCTGGGTAGGGAGGTATGGGCCCGCTGGGTGGGTGCTGTGCTGGTGTTACCAGAGGGTGGAAGGTCAGTGTTGGGCTGTGCCTGTGCAAGGGGAACCGACTGTCCCGAGGCCCACGATGGTCCGGGCTGGTCATCTAGATCCAGTAGGGCAGAGCTGCTATCGTCACTGTGGGCCTCTTCTGTGGGTGGAGTGGAGTTGCCTGGACCCTCCGGTGTGTTGACGGTCCTTCGTGATCCTGCAGGGGCATAAGTGCATGATTATTGCATGTGTGTGTGTCATGGTGTGCAATGGGTGGCTCACCGTGTACACCAGTGCAAGCATTCCTGTGGGGGGGCTTGTGTGATGATTTTGGGGGGGTGTACTAGGTATGTGCAGTGAGCATGCTTTGGTGATGGGTGTCCATGCTTTGTTATATCATGCAGGGCTTGATGTAGGGATGGGTGGTTTGTGTTATTAGTACATTAGTGAGGAGTTGGAGTGATAGGGGAGGGGGTGAGGGTGGGGGTGTGTGATGGCATGCAGGTAGGGTGGGGGATATGATAGTTAAGATTTGACTTACCAGTGTCCATTCCTCCACCGACTCCTCCGAGGCCCTCTGGATGCATGATGGTCAAAACTTGCTCCTCCCATGTTGTTAGTAGTGGGGGAGGAGGTGGGGGTCCGCCGCCTGTCCGCTGAACCGCGATGTTGTGCCTGGAGACCGCTGAACGCACCTTCCCCCGTAGGTCGTTCCACCTCTTCCTGATGTCCTCCTGATTTCTTGGATGCTGTCCCACAGCGTTGACCCTGTCGAAGATTCTGCACCATAGCTCCATCTTCCTGGCTATGGATGTGTGCTGCACCTGTGAGCCAAATAGCTGTGGCTCTACCCGTAGGATTTCCTCCACCATGACCCTGAGCTCCTCCTCGGAAAACCAGCGGTGTCTTTGGCGTGACATGGGGTGGTGTAGGTGATTTGTGGGGTGGTGTATGTGTTGATGAGTGTGGTGATGTGTAGTGGTGTGTGGTGTTTTGTGCGTGGATGTTGTGTGGGTGATGGTGTTGTGTGCCTCTGTGTGGTGGGGTTGTCTATTCTGTGCTCTCTCTCTGGCCTTCGTCTCTATTTTTTGGTCGTAGGTGTTTGTGGGTGATGTAGGTGTGTGTTTTATATTGTGTTGGGTGTGTGGAAGTGGTGTTTGTATGTGTGTCAGGTGTGTGTATTTTGAATTGTCCAATGTGGCGGTGTTTTGGAGATGTATGTGTATTTTGAGCGCGGCGGTGTGTACCGCCAATGGAATACCTCGGCTGAAAGACCGCCGCGTGGATTCGTGGGTCGTAATAGCATGGGCGTGTTTCTGTTGCCGTGGAGGTGGAGGTTTTGTTTTCGCCAGTTTAACACTGACCTTTTTTGTGGCGGACTTGTGTGGGTGTCTGAATTTCGGCGGATTCCGAGATGAGGGTCATAATAGCTGTGGCGGGATTCCACCGTCGCCGCGGTGTGTTGGCGGTCTTCTGCACAGCGGTAAGCACCTTTTACCGCCAATGTTGTAATGACCCCCTTAATGTTAATTGACACTGATATGTTTTAGCGATTCTTGAACCTTGCTTTACACATGACTGTTGCTAAATTTTTTAATATTTTTACATATTGCACAGCATATTAGGGATGCAACACATAAACGAGAGAGTTAACGTTTTTAGATAGAAGATTGGCAAGATGAGCACATATGTCTATTTGTATCTGCTAAATGTAAATTGGGGGCTATGGGGGTCATTACGACCCTGGCGGCCGGTGGTAAGGTGGCGGTAACACCGCAAACAGGCTGGCGGTGTTCCGCCAGCAATTATGACCGTGGCGGAATAGCCACGGCCATACCGCCGGCCCCTCCAATTTACCGCCAGGTTTCCGCCTTGCGGTCATAATCCCCAGGGCAGCGGTGCAAGCACCGCTGCCCTGGGGATTATGAGTCCCCGACCGCCAGCCTGTCCGTGGCGGAAAACACCGCCATGGAAAGGCTGGCGGTAAGGGGACTTGGGGTGCCCCTGGGGGCCCCTGCACTGCCCATGAACTTGGCATGGGCAGTGCAGGGGCCCCCAGGCATAGCCCCGTCGCGCATTTCACTGCCCGAATTTCGGGCAGTGAAATGCGCAACGGGTGCTACTGCACCCGCTGCACATCAGCATTGCCGCCGGCTCTATTACGAGCCGGCAGCAATATTGATGTGACATTTCCGCTGGGCCAGCGGACGGTAACACTGTTAGATGAAAGTCTCTTGCTGCCATATTGCGACCTATGGGTTGGAATAGTGACAGTAAGTTTTACATAAATACATTTGACATATTATGAATAATGATGTCCTTGGTTGCCTACGTGGTATGCCACGGCCTTACACAGCTAGTTATTAATTTGCATGTCCAGTTGCTTATTAAAACTTTACATTGTTTGACAACTGGAATGGATATTTCACTTTGAAATAATCATCCTTCAGGTATTGTTTTCATCATGGCAAATTGTCCGGATGAACTTAGACTGACACATAGGAATAGAAAAGTGGCCCTTTTCTGTATGATACCTAATAAAGTTTGAAAGATTGACGTGGTCCAACAGACCTGTACAGTAAAGTTTATGTCAGAAAATGCATGTATGTGAAATGTCAATGTTGATGAATCAGTACTTACAGGCATTGAGTCTTACCCCATTTCTTGAGCATACGTTTGTAGATTTGTTTGTGGTAATTAAACTGTGATACATTTCCTTCATCACTATGTGACCTAGGTTTGTTCCTAGTGCATGAGTTGTGCATTGGCCTATGTAATCACTGTGTGACAATTACTTTGATTAAGTGGGTTGCAGCAAATGTAGGCAACTTGTGGCATGTATGTAATCTATTACATTGATGAAGAATGTCAATGTGCCTTGTAGGAATGTGTATTATTTGACTTTGAATGTTTTAATGGTGGGTGTATACCTGCCATTTGCTCTTTTAGTATGACTTATGTACCTATAGTTCATATTTGTTGCATTATTTGATCCAAAACGTTCAGTGCATGACAGTCATTGATATTTGATGGTCCTTTCACAATTGTGGTCCTAAGAAATTTAGTAGCCAACATATGTACTGCCATGTGTGAAACAGATACTTTGGACGTGAAGATTTTGCCTACAACATTTTGAAATCAAGAGAATTAACATAGCCATTACACACACACGCACACACATAACACACATTTTTGAGGTTGTTCTTTTAATGTTAGCTTCAAAACAATTGTGGGGCACAAGCTTTGCCATTTGCTATCATTGCAATTACATTACTTGTCACTTTGCCAGCTCATACAGTGTGACAGGTCACAACACCAAGCACTATGATTTTTTCCATCCTTCCATTTCTGAATCTGTGAGGTAATAACAGAATGGGACATCATTAACTACATTTGTGAATGACATGCTACCATTAAGTGCACGATCCAAACACAGAGATGGGTATCTAGTCATTCATTTCAAAATAGGCAAACTATTATTAATTATACTTTCCTTCCCAATGAGTAGGCCATTCCCATCATTGTCATTCTCAAACCGCTCATTAATGAGCCACTGGCAGAATATGTGAGTGTCATGGGCACTTTCAGGGTATTTAGCCAGAATGTTTATGAAAAGTCCCAGATGATCCACTATTGCCTGGACATTTATTGAATAATTAAGTTTCCGGATCCTGTAGAGATGTGCAGTGACTGCAGGGGGCACAAATTGCACATGTGTGCAATCTATGGCACTAAGCACACAGGGGAATCTTGCAATATTGTAGTACCCTTCCTTGGTATCCAATGGCTATTGATTAGCTTTGGAGAAGAGTAGGTACTGTGGGGTCAGTTTTATTATGGCATCCCACATAGATGGAAGAAATGCAGATAATACTCCCTGTGATATACCTGTCAATCTTGCCGCTGTAGTTTGGAATGATCCAGAGGCCAAGATGTGTAGCACAGACATCAATTTGACTTGTGCTGGAATGGTGTGGTCCTTGTAGTTGCTTTCCGGCGACATGGCCCTATATTCTCCAGCAATTTCATAATGGACTCCCTCTTCAACCCGTATAACTGTAAGATCTCTTCCTCCCTCAGATCAATGAGGGATACGTGTTGGCAGAAAACACATTCCGTTCTCCTTCACTGCCTACGTGGTGGTGGTTGTCTCCTAGATACTCCTAGTTGCAGTATGACAACCTCCATGGCGTAGTTGAGCTTGCCAAAATGTTCTGTGATGTTGAGCATTTTGCACTGTAGCCACTGTGTCATTTCTTCCACCTGGTTAGCAGACGTGCAGCGATCCAGCTCATTTCTAGCTATGTGTTGGGCTACTGCACGATGTGTGATGCAGTGCTAAAATCATAAATAATACTACGTTATGGCTGCACTGGATTTTGTGGGGAAATGCTTAAACTGTATATATTAATTCCTACATGACGCAGAGGATTTAGCCCTACGCAAACCTTAAAAAAGTATGTTTTTTTGCAGAAGTGTTGTTTTTTAAATATGACTTCCTGCTTGCACCAGTCTTGCATCACACAACATGACGCAAAATGGGCGCAAGCCCATCGTTAAATATGACCCTCTGTTTCTATTCTTTTGTAAACACAAGGGGGAACATTTATCAAAATGTGATGCAGCGGAGCTCAGCAAGCCACCTTGCTGCTCTGCGCTGTGTGACAGAGAATGGGCAACAATGTGCCATATATTAATATAATATGGCAGATTCCTGCCTTGTTCCAGCGCTGGTGCACAACGTGATTCCTAGCACTGATGCAGGCACTCTTGCACCATGGTGCAAGGGTGCCTGCACTGGTAGCAGGATTATTTTTGTGCAGGAAGGGGCACATGGCTGTACAAAAAATATCCCCTGAGGCATTTCCTCTTTCTATATGTGATGCAGAACTCAGCACACATAGAAAGAAGAAAAACCAAGGAGAAATAAACATATTTCTCCTCGTTATGCCTCAGTTGGAGAGGAGTAGCACTTTTGGTGCATTCCACTTATGGCAAGTCTGGGAATGCGTCAAAATCCATGGGTGTTGCATGGCAACACCCATGCACCACCCATGAATTGGCTCCCTGGGGGCAGAGAAACGCAATGCAGCAATTACTCTGGATTTATCAAGCCACTCAGGGCCATGCAAAGTGGCCTTGCGTGACTTGATAAATCACACTTAAGGGATGCATTGTGCTTGCACCCCGTTGCATAGTGCAAAAGCAACACAACCCTTTGACAAATCAGCCCTTATATACCTACCTTGTGAAATGGTGTGCAGGATAAGAAAGCGTTTTGGGGGATGTGGCTTGACACCAATGAAGTGAGACCAAAGCTTTGGCATTCCCAGCTAGCCGACTCCATCCCGTGACATCCTGCCATGACCCTGAGCCAAGGCAGCTGCTAGTAGGTGCTGAGGGCTTTAGTCCCACCCCTGCCCACTGGAATAACTATTTTGCATCCCTCACTGTTTATAATTGGGACTCTGGCAACCCGGGCCTAGAGAACTGCACAGTTGTGCTCCCAAGATGGCTGCAGCATGAAGGTAAATGAGCCCTGAGTTCAGGGTGTATGGTCCGAGGTGGTTGCCCTCTGTTGAGATCGGCTCTGCAGTGGGGCTGAGGCCCTGGTAGCAGCTAAATTTTGCACTTCAGAGCCCCGCAAAGCCAGTGGTGAATGGTAGCATGGAGAAATGCCATGGAAGCGGCAGCCCTTACCCGGGTTGTTCAGCCTTATGACCCTCTCAGGCACAGAAAGATGAGCCAAGTGGGGCTCTAGACTGGGATTATGGGGCGCCCTGACAGTGGGATATTTGCTGGACTCTGTGCAGGAAGAGGGCCTGGGGGCCCAGGGACATGGCCACAATTTGGTTCAGCTGATAATCGACTGTAGGTGGGGTATCGCCCCCACATCTGAGCTCTGTAGAGGAGGCCTTAGGCTGGAGATGCCTAATTTTACTGCCTTTGCTGGTTCCGGATATGTAGAGAACCAGAGGAGGCTATCGGGAAGATCGCCGGATTACTGTACAACCCCCAGAGGGCTCTGTTTCATGTTCCATGCTGGTGCGGAACTGCCCCCCTTCTGTTGTTTGGGATGTTTGCTGACTTTCTGATTTGACTGTTGAATTGCCCAACTCTGTGTGAGAGCCTGTGGAGGGCCCCCTCGTCCCTTTTGGCAGCAAACTCTATGGGTAAAGCTTCTGAGAAATTTGAGGGGGACGGTATCACACCTGCCCCATCTGAGAGCCAAAAGGGGGCCACATTTAGACGGTATCCTGCAGGGGATCACTGACTCCCAGGAAGCCCTAAAGCTGAAAATTGACACTTTGGTAGTGGATATGGAATTCTTCAAGATGACTGACTTATCTCTGGAAGTAGAGTGATTGCGGGGGTGTCTGGAGTCCAAGGATGGGGAGTTAAAACTCTAGAATACAGGGCTGAGGATGCCGAAAATAGGGACTGGAGAAACAATGTTATGGTGATTGGGCTGCTGAAACGAGGTGAAGGGCACAATATGATGAATTTCTTGGATACATGGTTGAAAGAGGAAGTGGCAGCAAAGGGCCTCTTCCCCATCTTTGCCCTGGAGAGAGAGCACCTTGTTTTGGTGCGGTCCCACCACTTGGTGTGGCCCCGAATCCTGTAGTGGCCAAATTACTTCATTACAAGGACCGTAATCATACTGTGTGCCAGGCCAGAGTGCGAAGGGACCTGATGGTTGATAATTATAGGATCATTTTGGTGTATTCTATTTGGTGCACAATGCTAAATTTAGAGTGACATGGCCGGTGCTCTGTGGTATTGTGCCAGATTCTAGAATGTGTCAGTTTCTGGAGTCCACATATTTGTTTTTAATTTGATTACACCCTCTTGTGGAAGACACCTCTGCCATGCAACATACATTGTGAAGGACACCTATGGTACATTATTTAAAGGTGAGACAGGCTCATCTTGATGCTACTTCATATGCCAGAGTCCTCATCTGGTGTCTTGTATAATATTACAATCATAAAAAAGATGCAGCACTGAAATTCCTGTGCAACTTGAGAATGAGTACACATGAAGAAAATCTTTCTGGTGTGATCATCAGAGTGGCTATCTTTCAAAGCAATAATCTTGAGGTGCTAGGGAAATGAGGGCCAGTGCTAGAGGTGGGGGATGCAGTGTGGTGCCAGGATGGACAATCTTCACATCATTTTATGTTATTCACTTTTTTCATGATGGTATTTTGCCAGTTCTGACCCCCTTGTGATGGATAGATATTTGTAAAACACCTAAATCTGCACATAGAAGGGGTCTGAAAGCCACCAAGACTGCTTGGCCATAAATATGAGAAAAGAAATAGGGTGGAATGCTGGACTACCCTGGTATCAGGCCCCAACCATGGCATCAGCCAGTATTTCGGCTCCCCACAGGGAGGAAGAATGGGATATTTATCCCTTCTTTACTGGCCCATTTGTCAACACTGTGCCCAAAGAAATCAGATTCCCTTGCATTTGCCATGATGAATGAATAAACCATTCAAGTTTTTAATCAGCCGGCAACCAGGCAACCTTACCAACCCTGGGCATTTCTGAAACCTAGAGACCCAGGGGAATTCAAGATGGTGAGGCTTTGTGAAGCCCAGCAGGTTTCCTGACCAAAAAAGCAAACCAAACATCAATGTATTGGTCATAAAGGCTATTTATTCCATATTACTTATGTCACACAAAGCTTGGGTGTTGAGCCAAGGTCATACCACCCTGTATTTTTACACTTCTAATGCCTCCCATGCAGCTGTAGACCTGAAGCACATCAAAGGAAGAAACCAAAACTGTAACCTTGTGAAGACCTCATTGGCACCACATAGACTTCACACAATCAAAGTTTTGATCAGTTCCTGTTGCAGGAACCTCGACCACATACGTGAGATACTGTTTTCGCAAGAAAAGTTTGGGAATTCTCTTTGGTATTCTATGGTTCCCCCTTAGATTCTGAAACTTTCCCTCGTGGAAATGGGAGGGAAATATGTGATTTTAACCAAATATTGAGATTTTCAGGGAATTCTGGGTAACTACCCTGTACCCCGGTGGGTGTCTACTATACAGAAATGCTGGGCTTGGTACATTTATGTGGGTGCCAGCTAAGCACAGGCCCAAATACTGCAGCTATCCAAATCGCAAAAATGAGTCAAATTGCATTCCGAAATGTTGATGTTTCCTTGTTGCGTTTTGGTTTTTTTTTTCTTGCAGAAGTGGGGTATTGTTTATAATGGGAGAAGTATTGGACTTCCTGGTGGTAGCAATCTAGTGGCTCCCACAGATTCCAGGACTTTCCCTCAAAGGAATGTGAGGACAAACTGTGATTTTAGCTAAAGTTTGAATGTTTGCAGGTCATACATGGCAAGAAAATGTAGTGGAATCTACAAAAGCCATACCACCCTGGACAACCTTTGGTGTCTACTTTTCAGAAATGTCTGGCTTTGATAGGTTTTCCTGGGTGCTGCCCAAGCCCGGGCCACAATACACAACTACCCACATCACCAGAATGTGTCAATTTGAAAGCCCAAAACTTGACGCTTTCTTGTATTGTTTGAAAGAAAATAATTTTGTTGGTGATAGGTCCAGCTACAGAACTGGGGTACTGTCTTTATCAGGAGAAGTGTGGGAACACACAAATTACAGAGCTTTCCCTCATAGAAATGAGAGGAAAATGTAATTCTAGCCAACATTTGGCATTTTCAGCGCATTCTGGGTAAGTTAACTGTCACACTACCGTGGGCTCACCCGGGTGTCTAGTTTTCAGAAATGTCTGGGTTTGCTAGATTGCCCTGGGCAGTGGTCGAGCCCCAATGGGTCAAATTGCAAAGTAAAATCTTCCTATTTCCTTGATGTGTTTTAAGGATTCCTCTATCCCGGGTAATATGCCACACAATTTGGAGCACATTTTTAATGGGACAAGTGTCCGAACACAGAATAGAAGAATATTTGTTTTTATCAATTGAATTTATCTCCATTTTGATTTCCAAATGTAAGCCAGAGTGCTAGAAAGAACACCTTTAGTAAAATGCTTCAGAATGACATAATAGTATTTGTAACTCCAAATTCAGTGTTGTAGAAAGAACCACTACTTCATTTTTCATGCATTAGATTTTACGATATGAATTGATGAATAGATGATACCCAATGAATAAACATTATAAGCTGTAGCTTATTAGTTGGTTCTGGGGGTGCACGTGTTTGGGGAACCAAAAAAGCAGAACAAAAGAGTATATCCCTGTCACCAGAAGAATCTGTAAGACTTAATGATATATTTTTGTAAATCAGCACAAAATTCCAGGTGACAATGTTGTTAATAATTTCTATTTTATTCTACTTCTTTCATTAGTTTTAGATTGTAAATGATTAGTGTCTTTAGCAGTGGCGTAACAAAACTTGAGGGGGCCCCCTTGCAAAGTACCTGGTGGGGGGGCCCTTCCACAGGACCCAGACAGGGGCCTGCCGCCCATGCACAGTGTACTGTGCTGAGGGGACCCAGTAGAGTTCAGGGGTCCCGCACCGCAGGGGCTGCAGGGATCTTTGTTACACCACTGGTCTTTAGGAAAACCAGGAATGATCTACACAAATGAACACTTACTGAATTTTGAATTTTGCCTACTTTTCAGAAAGATATAGCTTTCGAGGTTTACCCAGTAGGTAAAAAATAGAAAAAAATAATTATCACTTAAAAACTTACATTTTTTTTCCAACTCTGTATCTCTCTGAAAAGTGGGAAGAGAATGATCTTAGCACAGCAAACCTTTTGTTGATGCCAATCACATTCTTGGATAACACTTTTTTCAAATTTTTCTAAAAAAAAACCTTTTGGTATGTTTTTGCTATTTTCATGGTTCTCTCCAGGGGAATCCATAAACCCTACAGGGCAGATTTATCAAAGGATTGCGTTACCCTTGTGTCATGCAATGTAACGCAAAGGCAACACAATCCTTAAGCCAGATTTACCAAGCCACACAAGGCTACCTTACATGGCCCTGCGTTGCTTGGTAAATCTGGAGTAACAATGCCTTGTATTATTCTATGCTGGGAAGGCTTCAAATGGGTGGAGCATGGGTCAATCAAGGTTTTTGGTGCATTCCCAGATTCACTAAGACTGACAAATCTGGGAATGCATCAACATTGTACAACTTCCAGATAGAGGCACAACGAGGAGAAATATCTTAATTTCCACACCTTATGTCCTCTGTCTAAGTGTGCTGGATTCTGCAGCACACTTAGAAAGAGACAACTGCCTCTACAGATTGGTTTTGTGGAAGAAGGTGTCCCTTCCACACAAAAGCAATCCTGTCTGTGACACAGGCACCCTTGTGCGGGTGCCTGCATTGGCACTGGGCAACACACAGTGCACAAGTGCAAGGAGAGATCAGGAATGCACCATAGCATGATATATGTGGTGCATTCCTGCCATCTCCATTTGATGCAGTGCAGCACGATGTCTTGCTGCTTTGGGCTGCGTCAAATAATGATTAATCTGGACCCCAGTGCCTTTAGAATCACCAACAGCAATTAAGGGGTAAATGAACACATTCCCATGCGAGTACACACAATCACATTGTTTATGCATATAAACATGACGTTTCCACATTGCCTCATTATTCAGTGTACATATTAGTACAGCATCTTTTACTTGCCTTTATATGTAAGCTATCAATTAAAAGAAAAGCCAGCATGACATACAGGAGTGCAGTTAAAAAGAGGATAAATTTATTTTTATAAAAGAGCTGCGAATTGACACAATCTGGAATGCTGTGAAATTGCAGCTGTCAGATAAACAAAGGCCAACCCAAAAGGAAATTACAATAGGATTAGGATCTGCTGAAGCTGGAATGCGCCCTCTGCTCACATCAAAAGCCTGCAGCTATCAGGTCAGGCTCTAAACATAAAGGCAACACTAAAGTAAAAAAAAGTAAAAACAAAAATACCAGTACTGAAGGGGCACCAACTGTGTGACTATGAAAGAGCAAAATGGTGTAACTCAAAGTGAAGCTAAACAGTGGCTGCAGTAGGCTAACCTAGTGTCCATGCTGCATCATGTAGTGGGCATAACCTAAATGTGAACGACAACAACAGACCAACTGATAAAGACAGCTGGCTGAACTCCCATCTAAGTATGTTATAAATATAATTTTAGTAATATAAAAAGGTTTTGGTTAAAGACAGACGTTGTAATATTTGCCACACTCCAGCAATTTTACAAATGTTTTCCAGTAGTTCATCCCAGCCTTGCTTTTATGTTGTTAATCTTGGGGCCCAGATTCTCCTAAACATATTCCGTCTGCTTTTGCACAGGTGCAGAAATAACATTTAGGCAACTCTGGTTGAAGAATTTTTTTTTTATGATTTGTTGTACAATTGGCTACTTTGGCATGATTTGTGATCAAGGAGCTGCATAGGCAGATCTGTATTATATGGAAACTTGAAATCAATACTCTGAATCCCAGTTTCACTCACTGGTCACAATTGCTTGTGCAGGCAAATTAACAGTGTGCTGCAATGTAAAATTATAGGGATATTGATATCAGAAAAATACTACTGTGAGAGGTTATACAATTATATATGGGTATATTGAATTCTGGTTAAGTGATGAATTTTAAAATATCTGTTGGTAAAAGCTTTGTTGGTAGATTGCTTAAACTCTTTTCTGCATTATCCCACTCAGTATTCCTGTCCTACATTTACACATAACATGTTATATTAACAGATGGGAGTTTTATGCCAAACTATTCATTTTGTTCTTCCTTGTAGTTGATCAAAAACGAACAGGCACAAAAGACAGACATTTGCTGAAATTCTGATTCCTTTCAGCGGTTCTAAAGATTTTTATAACGTATCAGTCATTGCAATGTGAGGTCTCTGGTCCCAAGCAGCTGTTTCCTGCATATGGGAAGAAGACAAATTCCTGTTTACGCCACTGCACAAAAATCAAGAGACAAACAAATCTTCGAAACGTGCCTCTGTCAGCAGACAATAATTTCCAACCACCTTTCTCTCACTTCCTAGGAAAGATCCACACGACATTAAGCAGTAAACCATCCACTTATACCCTTAAAAAAAACAGAGAAACCTTCAACCAATGTACTTTACTTGTCCGTTTAGTTTTTGCGGTACATCTCAGTGTAAAATTCTTCCACCATCATTTGCCATCACGAGTGCTATAGGCTTTGCTGATGTTTGTTGCCACTGGCATACAAATGCAAATAAATGCATGCATTGAGCCACATAAGCATGCATGACTGTCAATATTGGAATAGATCTATTACTAAAGGAACATGCAGCGGCCGCCGCAAATCTCAAGGGGAAAGGCGGGGGGAAATCAAAAATATATTTTTTAAAACCTACCTCTTTCCATTGCCTCCGCCACCTGCTGCCTCCATCTTCTTTTTTCTGGTGTCCCAGCATTTACTGGGACATCAGCACAGGCTCCCCAGTAAACCTGGTTCTGCTTTTATGCTAAAGCTAGCATGAAAGCAGAATCAGGAGTGGTGTGAGTGGCTTGGACTGCCGCTCAGGCACTGCCCTGGGGTCTGTGCAGTTTCTCCAGCCTGGTTGTTCAACATAGCTGGGCTGCACAAACCTAAGTGCGCATGTGTGTTTGGCCGGCCTGAGACAGCTGGTCAAACACACATGCGCACTTAGATGCACTTTCTCCTCCTCCCCCTCCCTTCTACCCCTTCCCACTGCCCAGCTGCTGGCTGAACCAGCAGCTGAAAGATGAAACGATAAAGAAATCTTGTTTTATCTTTCAGCTCCTGCCTTAACCAGGGGGGTGATGCTCCTTTGTCGTTGTGAAGGAGCCACCCCTGAAAGGAACCCCACTCCATTATGGACAACATGCGTCATGACACATACCCATGTACCTGTCATGACACATGAGTGAGTCATGACACGCGTACATGCATTATGACACATGTGTATGCATGTGTCATGATGCACGTTGGCCATTTTAATTTACTGTTCTAATATGGTGACAACCATGCAAGAAAGGTAAATTAAAAAGTCAAAATAAAGAACAAGAAAGGGCAAGAAAGGAAGCAGTTGGCCCTGGAGCACTTGGCAGGTATGGGGCTGTTATACAAATACTAATTAGAAAAAAAATGAGAAGCAGGTTGGGGATCTGAATAGGGAGCACGACGCAGAGCGGGAATGAGAGCACGGGCAGGAGGAAGGTCTGAAAACAGAGTGTGGGTGGGAAGGACAAGAGGAAAATTAATAAAAGGGAGAGGGAGACAGGAAACATATGCTATCATATGGAGCTCTTAGATGAAAAGAAACAACTGTCTCCTCGAATATGCAATGGAAGGACACACCTCATCCAATTACAACATCGTGATTACGAAGTGCTCCTTGATGGGATAGCCACAAGAAGAGGAAGGAAAGTCATCAAATCAGGAGCAAGGAAGCAAGATACAAAGTAAAGCCATCTAATCCTGAGCAACAGGCTGATTCAAAGCCTACTCCAAGTCTCTCTAACAATAGGCCTTGCCAACAGACAGCTAACACAGTCTAACATAGCCAAGACCTAAAAAGATAAATACAGAAGCTCAAAGTCTTTTTAGGAGATCTCCACTAGTGGTGCTAATTGCTGGGATTGCCAAGGGGCTAGGTTACCTAGCCTTGATTCCACCTTATGTCTCTTTGTTTCACCATTCAACACTCCCGGTCTCTTTATGTCACTTAAACAGGCTCTTTTTCATCCCTTCATTCTCCTTTGTGTAGAAGGCAAAATCCTTCTTTTTTCCTTCTTTCTGCATTTTCAGACTTTCTGTCCCTCAGGGTCAAGGTCTGGAGAGGAAAATAAGTCTGAGTGCCAAACAAATGAATCCACCAGCCACCAGAACAAATTTAGCACTAGTAAGGGCCTGATTACAAGTTATGCGTAAAATCGCAGAGAATTATTGCATCCATAGAGTAATGATTCCTTGGTGTAAATGTCATTTTATTACCAATAGTTACCATAGCCTGCGATATCAGTATTTACTGTGTGAGTTAATTGCTGCATGTGCCAAATATCACATCACAGGTACAGGTATTTACCTTATTCAATATTTGGCACATGCGCAAAATATCTCATGCCTAAAGTCATGCGAATGTGCAAAATTCCAAGAAGTAGTGACTTAACGAGGCACGGCGCATTAGGACAATTCCTTCTGAGAAATAACAGGCAAAAACAAAAGAAATCGCCCATGAACAGATGTGTACAGCATCTGCAGGCTGCAGAAACATTTCCACCGATTGACGAGACAATAGTGGATGGTGGTGGCAATTTTGTCCAGCATGCATGATGAAACAAGAGGATTTGCAGTCCACATCCATCCTTCCAGATGAGTCATCAGTAGAGCAAAAAGAAGTGCAGTACTTAAGTGAATGGATGGCCACAGCCAATGTAAATATACATTTTAGAACAGGAGGTTGAAGCACTTGCTAATGGTGTAGTGAATCTCCACAATCATTCTTTCAGCACCTGATGCTAAAAACAACTCCCAAATTCCGTACCCTTCTATTGAAAAAAAATCAGGAACAATATAAATCATAGCCTCCTCCTCACTTCTTGAGTTCCGCAAGAAGCTGAACACTTGGCTCCTTGTATAAGCATCTTGGGGACCACAAAACTACACACATGTCCACACACCCGGATACCCTCTTAGGTGATTAGTGCACTATACAAATCAATATAACATAAATGCAGTCTCATCATTTCCACGTGAGGTGAAGGACATAAAGAAACGTCGGGTCCTGAAGAGACAGGTACGTGAAATAGTGTTGCAAAAGAAGAAACATGCCATGATAACTGGTGGGGCACCAACTCAAACCTTGGGAGGAGAGAGTACTGTATACAATGGGGATGTCTTGTCTTGAAGGTATCAGTGGTGGATTAGAGGTTGGAGACATAAAAGAAAATACAGGTATGTGAATGTATCATCTGATAAAAAAATAATGTATGGTTTCAGTAATGTATGAATGTACAAGCCAAACAACAACCATAATGCATCCAAGAGTACCCCCATATTCACTTAGGATACAGTAATCAGTAGGAAGAAGTGTGCATCAGTTCTGAGTTGCATTTACTATTGTAATTGTGTACTCAAGATGTACAATTAATAATTGTTGGATACTTTAGGTACAATTCTGCAGATCATATGGAAGATGTGTATCATGCTTGGACCACAATTTGAATGTGTATGACTTGTACCATGACACAGAACACTGCGTTCACGATGATTCTTTTGCGTTTAAAATATAATTTCATCAGCCACTCGAGTAAAACATTTAAAGAAATGTCATGCATAATGTACATCCAACAAGTGTTTTGTACACATACAGTTCACAAATGGTATCAAGAGTGTTTTAATTATTTACATATGGACCATCACTTCTCAATTCCTCCAGTGCAGTACAGTATTGAAGAACTACACCATGAGCCATGTTGATTGCACTATGCACTTTGCAGATTTGCCCTTACCCGTTTCCATCTACAGTGCAGTGATTATGGGGATGTTGTAAATTCACATAGCACAATATGTATGGTAACAAAGATGTTTCAAGATGATAACATTTTCACTTGCATGTACTTCAAAACATTTAGGGGCATATTGCTAAGCCCCTAGCGCCACCTTGCTCCACATTAGCGTAATTCTTTTGACGCTAATGTGGCCCAATGAGGCCAAAATCCTCGCACCATATTTACAAAGTGGCCCAATGCATGAATTGTGCCACTTTGTAACCCTTTGCGCTACATTATGCCTGCACCAGGCACAATGGATTCAAAGGGGCGTACTTCCGTTGGGGGGGTGGCGAAAAAATGATGCAAGGAAATCTAACAGATTTCCTTGTGTCATTTTTTACTGCAATTTTAATGCCTGTTCAGAGCATGCGTTAAAAAGGGGCTTCCATTATTTTGATTGGGCCCCTATGTACTCTCCAGGAGTAGCGCCATCATTTTGGTGCTACTCCTGCAGAGTACATCAATAGTGTCACATAGAATGATGCTATTGCCCCCTACCCTGCACCATGATGCGCCGTATTTTAAATATGGCGCACACATGGTGGCGGTATGGGGGCGCTAAGGGGCGCAGGGAAAGTGGCGCAGCACTCAGTGCAGCACCACTTTCCTTAAATCTGACCCAAATTCTGTATGCATTGGTGCATTGCTTTATTAATTCACAATCAGTTGTTAGATGTGTAAATGTGGTATGAGAAAAAGGTTATGTTCTTTTACGGAACACTGGTCTTCTTGGGGCGATGATGAAGACGACAATTGTGAGTCGACATCAACAGGTGCATCATCCTCAGTTTCAATTACATCTGGAATGACAAGTAAAATGATTTCACAAAGGAAGGCAACGGTCACTTCAGCCCCCCACTTCCAAAATCACAACAAGTAACAAACCACCCAGCGTAATTGGTAAGAAAACAAAGACAATGCCCCAAAAGATGATGCCATATCAAATATAAATGTGTCATCTGCTGAAAAATTCAAGTCAGTTGACATTAAATACCACACATTTGAACAAAACTACGACTGTACCCACCACCACTGCAACATCAGTGTAGATTGCAGCAGAATGTAGGCTTTTGGGTATGTGTGAGAACACCAACATGTCACAAAAGACAGTTTGCTCCACTACCTACTCAATGAATGTGGCCATATCACCACTAGCAATCACAACAGGAGTGATTCATTGACACTGATCAACAAAAAGAATACGCCACTGACATGCAAAGAAATTATCACAAATTCAGCCCACTAGTATTTGACTATGTGGACATAAAAATGACAGATCAGCAAAAATGAAGATAAAATAAACATAATATTATCAGAAGTTATGCTCAAAGGTTGCTTACAAAAATGGCTTTACATCAACTCTCTAATTGATGATAGTGAAGGTCAATACAAGTTCACTAGCAGCAACTTCCTCCAATGTCCGAGGCTCATGTTGGTGAGTGTAAGATGCTCTTTTGGGACTGAAATATATCTATTATTTTCAATAACCAACCTCCTTTCCCCAAGTATGTGCTATATGTGTTAACTATAAAGTATGTGTGGTGTAAGAGGGGAACCTGATCTGAAGGCACAAATCATGTAGCACAGGATGGAGGATGCTTTCTACCTTTGGAGATTCCCCTGGGGGCTGACCCAAAAATATAGGAGACATCACAGTGGTTCACTCCTGTCTAGATCCTGGGCTGAAATCCACATTCAGCATGACTGATCTACCCTACCACAGACCTACCCTAGCATTGGTTCGAGATAGTCTGGGGGCTAGACCTACAAAACCACAATTTCAGGGTAAATCTAATAAATATTCTACCAAGCAAGCTCCTGAGGGTACTAAGAAACGCTGGAATAAAAAACAGCAACCATCATAAAAAAGAAAGGGGAGATTCTCCGCACGCGGAGACTCCACAGGATAGATATAATCTCAGAAATAGAGATAATATAAAAATGCCTGACAGATATCAATATAGTGATACACGCCAATCGCGTTCCTTTCAGGACTCACCGGAAAAACGCAATGAGAAAGGTGGGCAGTCAGAGAGAAGAACTAAGTACGTGGAACTGAGACAGGAATCACAACGCTCTACAGAAGTTTCTGTTAAAAAAGAAGAGAAACTTCCCCAACAAAAACACTAATTCAAAAAGAAAAAAGGGGCAGCAGTTGCAGTTCGCCATGCCACTCAAGAAGAGGGCTCTATTGGGTCCCGGATTGACTATGGAAATGCGTTGTTCATTGGTTCCCCGAAATATGTAATTCAGAGACTGCAAAGAGTACAAAATGCAGCGGCTCGTCTGTTACTAGACATCCCTAAACATCACGCAATACGACCAGGAATTGTTTCTTTACACTGGCTCCCGGTAGCTGAAAGGATTCAGTTCAAGACCCTGTGCCACATTCACAGATCTATATTTGATAAGGGACCTGAAATGTTGAAAACTCTTTTTCAGGCTTATATTCCAGCAAGATCTCTTAGATCCTCATCAGCTAATCTGGCTAAAGTTCCAACTACGAGGAAAGCCAGATGGGGAGGAAGATCGGTAGCTTACCAAGGTGCTCTACTTTGGAATAATCTTCCTCTCAAGTTGAGAGTTAATTCTCAAGAGTTGTTGTTCAGAAAAGAACTGAAGACCTGGCTATTTAAAACTTAAATCTTTTGAATAATTCTTTGAGCAGTATGTCATCACTATGGCTGTATAAGCGCTACGATGCCGTTGGCAGTTTGGCGCTATATAAATCTCTATAACATAACATAACATAACATAACATATTGAAGAGCAAGAAATGGGCATTAGCGCTATTAGGCAGCACAGCAGAAGTCACAATAATTTGTTGGAATCTTCTAGAGCCTCTAGAGGTGAAAGCAACTCATGATTTCCTACAAGTAGAAACTGTGGAAATTGCGTATTTCCACGCCTGATAGGGTGTACAAAGTAACGTTATAGTTAGAATGAGACATTGAACGCACAATAGACGCAATCATTTGGGACCATGTCGTAAACATATATGATATTCTACTGCCCGAAAGGGATTGGCCACCTGACTTTGTCCGTACTTGCCGATATGAGAAAGATGTTATCAAACCTTCTTTCTCACCTCTTGTTCCCGATGAGCTCACAGAATCCTACGCCATGATTGGACATTGGTGCAGGCACCCGTGTTATATCGCAACCACATAGGGTGGGATAAAGATTCCCCCTATCATGTAATCCCTATTAAAAATCAACCACAACCCCAATATCCAATAAAACATGATGCAAAAGCACCCTTGATGGAAATCCTCACACAACTGGAGTACCAGAGCGTAATCGAACCCTGTGTCTCACCAATGAATAATCCTTTATTCCCAGTAGCTAAACCGGACCATTCGTATAGAATAATCTTAGACTACAGACATTTAAACAGTCATACACATACTTACACTATACAAAACTCACATAGCACAGCACTTATGAACACCATAGTGTACAAAAAATACAAAACAACCCTGGATATTTCCAATGGCTTCTTCTGCCAAAATATTGCACCTCAGAGTAGGGACTTAACAAGTTTCAGCACACTAGGCTCCCAGAAAAATTATTTCATTTACCCCTGGGGTACAAGAACAGTCCAGGACTGTTTGCGGCTCCTGTGACTTCAATATTGCACGCCATTGTTCCTGAAGCATTGTCCTATGTAGATGATATCTATCTCATGGATGATGAATTACTACAACATCTAAGACGGGTAGCCTGCATTGTTGTGGGATTTGCCAAATTCAATAAAAAAAAAAAAAAATAGCCTTCCTTAGTGTCCTGTTTCTGGGATACGAATTGTCAAGTGAAGGAAAGAGCCTAGCACCACAATTCTTGGAAAAATTCACACAGTTACAACCTCCAAATACAATTAAAAAACTCCAATCACTATTTGGTTGCCTACATTTTGACAGAACTTACATTCCTGATTATGCATCAAGCATAAAACCTTTACATGACTTAATACGTCCAGACTTTTCCAGTAAATTATTGACATCTAACACACACGCATTCTCAGAGCTTTGCAAACAGACATGCTTGCAGCACAACACCTACACAGAAGGGACTATAGAAAACATCTGGTCATCTGCTGGTGCCATTGGTTTCACCTATGTAACTTTCAATGAGGGTTACATACAAATCACATTTGTACTCAGCAGCAGAACAACGCTTTGCTCACACTGAGAAAATTCTCACTGCTGTTCAGATGGCTGTCATCAAAGAAGCCCAGGGGAAAAGCATTATTGTCGTATCTCCAATTCCAGCCCTTGAGGCTGTTACTAAAGCCAGCGTTCCAACCGCTAAAGCATTAGATCCACATTGGATTCAACGTGTATTCCAAGCTCTGGTAATGGCACTGGAACACACAGATCCTGCACAGCTAACACTGATCGTCTGTGATTAATATTACTGTGTCCAGTCCTTCAATGAATACCTGCATTACTGGCGCCAGAATGGGTTCAGAGATTCTAAAGGCAACACCATCAAACACAGACTTCTGTGGGGAAAAGGAGCAGATCTGAAGGAAAAGCTGCAAAACGTCCATGTTGTACATACCTTTGGACACCAGCGCGTTGGAATACACGTTGCTGGAAATGCTGGAAAAGTAGCTACGTCTGCTGTTGCTGCAGTAACTCGTTCGGGAACGAAACCGGACTATGACATATGGGCTGCCGTGAAAGCTACGGCTGAAGCACAACCTATCCCAAAGCATTTTCTGCTAAGTATTCCTACCGAATGGGAGGCTTCCTTGATGCGGAAGTAAAAATACCAGTTGTGGGGGTTCGAATAATTCCCAACAAAGACATGAGACCAGAGTTGATTAAAGCAGCACATGAGGGGGTTGCATCTGTCCATGCTGTGGCAGCTACAATATCATTATTGCAAGCACGTTATTGGTGGCCAGGTCTATACAAACAGACCAAGCAGTATGTCCTTTGTTGTGACATCTGCCAACAAATTAAGGGCTCCACTGTCAAACGCCCACCACAGACACCCCTCCTAATTTCCAACAAACCATTACAATGTGTGTACTTGGACAATTGTGGTCCCCTAACACTGGACAGTGCATACAAATACATTTTAGTCACTGTTGCCTCTTGCTCCAGATTTCTATGGGTGTGGCCACAACGCTCGGCTGACGCTCTGACTGTTATTAAAGATTTCCAAGTCTTTATCAACACATATGCAGTTGCCGCTTTCCACTCAGACCAGGGCCCTGCTTTAGCCTCAAGGGCATAAAGGGGCACCATGGCTTCGTTAGGGATTCAACTCCATTACTCGTTTCCATTTCATCCCGAGGGAAATAGTGTCGTGGAGTGATGAAACTGTGATTTAAAGCATTCCTTAACAGCCAGAGTCTTAGGTACGGGTCATAGTTGGCTTAATCACCTGTATACAGTCCAGAGAGCACTTAACAATCTGCTTACAACGTCCCTGGGGGTCATACTTCATACGAGTGCCTGTTTGGAACTCAAATGTGTGTTCCAGATCTTGATGGTCCTGGCGCGGAGGCAGCAGAAACACCTTTTGACATAAATGAACGTGCCACTGTCTTGCAGGAATTACAACAGTTCCGTGATTACAATGCTTCTGCCAGTGCTGCCTGAAGGAATTAAGGATGTACCAATAACATCCACCAGCTGGATTCCAAAAGTTGGGGATCTAGTACGTGAAAAAGTTGCAGTGAAAAAGGAGTTTGGTCCTTCGCCTCGTGCACCGGTCCCAGTGTTGGGTGAACTGTCATTCTACCACCTTTGGCTGGTGCTAAAGAAAATCGCTTTGTATCTATCGACAATGACAAGTTACACCATGTGGCCGATCCTGTACAGCAGACCAAGAGGAGCAGCCAGTAGTTCCTGAACCACTCTCACTATTGGTCAAGATGTCCTTCTACAAGTTTTGAGAAGCAGCGCTCACACCTATCCGAGCTTGGGGAGGGTGGAAAATGATCTTGCATTAGTTCCACTAACATATGTTACAACAAATAACACAGAAATTACTGATCAATTTGACACAACTTCAACACAGACGAATGGCATCATTTACTGTGATCCACTGCGGGAGACCCCTACCAGTTCTCCTCCTACAGATACGGCTCCAGTTTTTGCACAAAACTGGTTTTGGATACTTTGCCAACATCAACAACACTTTCTCGGATTCATTTGCCTCTTCGAACATCTGAGCTGCTAAAAACACGTAAGCTGGTAAACTGGCTTAAAACAAATGATTTTATCTTACATGGAACTATCTGTGGCTTTCCTTGACTGTATTAGCTTTCCTCCTTTGGATTGGCTTTGTCATAAAAAAAATTCTATTAATACATGGTCATTTTCTTCCGGGAAGATCAACAGTTCTACTGGTGTATGAGGTCCTAAAACACCATTTTTCTTCTCACAAGGTCCGCAGAGACTTGTCTTTCATGAACATTTCCGCTATACCAATTCCTGATGGGATTGTTTGGGATAAAGCCACATATGATATATACAGCCCCACAGAGGTCATTCATTCATTCATTACTTTACTTTATTCGGTACAAAAAGACCATAAAAGACATCAAATAAATAAAACATACAAATTTCACAATCATAAAAAATTCCTAAAAAAACATTATTAATACATTTTCCGAATACCATGAGCAGCATATATGAAATTTAACACAGCCTGAATTATGTCCATATTTCCCAGATTATGTAAGTGGGAATAAGCAAGCTGGCTAGTTCTAATACTGTTAGACAGAAATAACGGATGTAAAAAACATTTTCTTGGAACAGCATATAAAGTGCAAAAAAGCATAAAATGTAATATACTCTGAGGTGTCTTTCCATCACAGCGACAAGGAGGGAGGTTCTTGAACCAGGTTCCACATACTGGAAATGCTACCAGGTAGTGTAAGATATTTAGACGTAGCCTCGTGAGTAAAAACCTTTGTCGCTCGTGATTGATAATGGTCAGATACAGCTTTGGTTGAAGTTGTTGTGTCTCATGCCTCATCCATAATCTCATTACACCAGAGGCTGGCTCCATGGCCTGATTTTCCTGCCAGAATATGTCTTTAACCTTCTTAATGTCCTGTCTTGTTAGAGTATCTGGTTTAAGAAAAAATCTCCTAATCCTAATGATAGGAGAGAGAGATAAACATATCTAAGCCAGGGTATATCCAGAAATCGTGACAAGAGGAGACAATCCTGTATCACCTTTCTACATAAAGATGCTTCTGGCTTAGTCCAGACTTTTACCCACAATATTACAGGTTGAAGTTTTATATAGCTAGATATGTATCTCAAACCTACCTCTTTATGACAGAACATTACTGGTGTAGATTGGGGGACTGCTAATAACCTTCTTAAAAATTTATTTTCTATAGTCTGAAGTCCTGTACATTCTGCATGCCCCCAAACCCCGGCTCCAAATGTCGCAATAGAAAGACACTTAGAGGAGAAGACAGTCACCATTTCCTTAACAGGTTTATGTCGGAGTCTTTTCGCGAACCTAAACACTGCTTCAATGGCTTTTTGGAATTGTATTGAACGTATATTAACTAAAAATTTCCAATTAAAATCTACATCAATGGGGACCCCCAGATACGTAAAATGTGGGACCTTAAGTATCTCATGACCATCTAATACAAATTTTTTCATTTTTGCTAATTTGGGTCCGGTCTTCATCACAAATGACTTAGTTCTGTTAATTTTAAGACCGAGGTTCCCCATAAAAGTATTAAAAGCATTTAATAAAATCTGGAGGCCATTTGCTGTCTTTGAAATGAGTACAGCATCGTCCGCATACAAGAGTACAGGGATTGGAGAATTATTGATGACTGGGGAATCCTTCCCTGATTCACAAAGAAATTTCTCTAACCCGTTTATATACAAGAGAAAAAGAAAAGGGGCAAGGACACAACCCTGTCTAACCCCCTTTAGTGAAGGAAATTTCTCTGTCATACATCCCTCCCGGGAATAACGGACCTGTGCCTCTGTGCAGGCATGAAGTTTGCTAAGTAAGATGACTATATCTTTATCCACGCCCATATCCAGCATTACCATCCACAATTTCTCCCTGTTAACTGTATCAAAGGCACAGGACAGATCCATGAATGCTAGATGTATACAGCCCCTTTTGACTTTGGTATATTTCTGGACTATGAGGGTCAAGTTAATGTTCTACTGTGCCCACACCTGGCCGAAAGCCAAATTGTATTTCTGAGAGGGAGTGAGATTCAGTCGCCCATTCTTCTAGCTTATTTAGGATCACTCGACCTAAAATTTTGACTGAACTATCCAATAAGGAAAATGGGCGATAGCACAAGGGATCTGCCCTATCTCCCTTCTTAAAAATCGGGACGATGATCGCCTCTTTCCAAGAATCTACTAAAGGGCCTACCACAGCCGATCTCAGGACATTGGTAAGCAGTGGTCCCCAGAAATCTGGAAGTGCTTTATATAAATCGGCAGGAATTCTGTCTGGGCCAGGGGCTTTCTCAGAGGGGCAATCTTGAATGGCTTGTTTAACATCATCCACACTTATAATATTGCTAAAGGCCAGACTTAGCTGATCATTTCCTGCAAGCTTCAGACAGTTTAACATTTCTGATTGAACATTTGTCTCTGTGGTGAAAGTTATTTTGAAATAATCCACCCAAGTCTTGGCTGGAATGACAGTATCCATGGACGTCTCATGTTTATCATTCAACAATGAAGAGTTAACCACACACCAAAATGCAGTTGTGTCTTTAATTTTACTTGTATCCATCAATTCCTCCCACGCAGATTCACTTAGTTCAACTTTCTTTTTGGCAAGTGCTTCTTCATAATTTTTCCTAGCAATTTTAATTGCTTGTCGAGCTTGGGGAAAAAGCATTGATTGTTTTCTTTAACTTGCTTACATGCGTGGTTAAACCATCTTGAGCCATTGACTTTGTTAGTGCGAGAGGGCTGTAATTTCTCTGCCATATACTTTGTCAAAGAGGAAAATGCACGGACAATTTCATGGGGGGCCCTATCTTCATCCAGGGATGTCATAACATCTGACCAATTATTCAGGAATAGATCTTTAAAAAAGGTATTAATATTTATCTTTCCCCATTTGATTGTGAGTCCTTTTTGGGATGAGAGCTTCATAGCAGGCTGTCGCTTCCCTCTTCTTGAGTCGCTCGTCAGGTCCAAGTTAATCACAATAGATAATGGGTTATGGTCACTAATACAGGTCGGGGTCACCCTGAATTGCCCTGCTATAGAGGATAATTCTCTAGGATAAATAATATAATCTATAGTAGAATGAGTATCCCCCTTACAAATGTTGGTATCCCTCTAATAACTGGTATGGGGAAAAAAAGAGAATTTGCTGTTATTAGAGAGTTAAGAGCATTCCCATATGGGGAGTGTTTAAAATGTTGAATGGGATTATCATTTTCGTCCAAAAGTCCACAGCAATCCAAGAACTCTGGCTCACACAGGTGGGCATTAAAATCACCAGCCCAGATTATTCTTAGGTCCTTTTTGCTAATAGTTGTTACCTTATGTATTAACGTCTCCAAACTACTAACCACACTTATATCAGAATTGTCAAAGGTATTATTATAATAGTTGATCAGTAATTTATCAAATGGCTCTACTAATTTCAAAGATAAAGCCAGAAAAAAGGAGATGTGCCCACAACACGTGCTTTCATCCCTCCGGCCTCTACAGATAGAAAAGTAACCAGGCCGCCCTTAGCTCTACCTGCGGAGGCCTTAGTTGCAGGAACACTATGGGGGTCATTACAACCCTGGCGGACGGTGTTAAAGCGGCGGTAAGACCGCCAACAGTCTGGCGGTCTTTTTTTTAGTATTATGACCATGGCGGTTACCGCCATGGTCATCTGCCGCTTCCCCGTTCCGCCCGCCAGGGCGGAGACGACCGCTGGGCTGGAGTCCTGGGTCTCCAGCCCGGCGGCCGTGACAATACCCCTGCCGGTATTGTGACCCGGCTCACCGCCGTGGATTTCCAACGGTAGGAACTGCCATGAAATCCATGGCGGTAAGCACTATCAGTGCCAGGGAATTCCTTCCCTGGCACTGATAGGGTTCTCCCCCACCCCCCACCCCCACCCGACTCCCTCCCCTACACCCCACACCACCCCTGCCACCCCCCAAAGGTGGCAGGGCCCCCCTCCCCACCAGACCCCGACATTACCTTACACAAACACACCTACACGCATGCAGGCACCACCAACACACATACACGCACACACACCGACATACATGCCAACATGCACACACACACACACACAGTCAGACATGCACACCCACATTCAAACAGACACGCACACATCCATACAGACATACATACAGACAGACATGCACACATTTCCGAAACACGCAACACCCCCGCAAGCATACACGCACTCACACACACCCCCTACATACACAGACGCACACCCCCATGCACCCACACAACACTCCCCCAACCCCCCTCCCCTAACGGACGATCGACTTACCTGTTCCGTCGATCCTCCGGGAGGGGACGGGAGCCATGGGGGCAGCTCCGCCAACACCACACCGCCAACAGAACACCGCCGCGCAGAATCACAGGACGTGATTAGCTCGGGGGTGTTCTATTGGCGTGGCGGTAGAGGTGGAGCAACCTCCACTTCCCCGCCGCCCGCAAGTGTGGCTGTTGGCGGCTCTCCGTCGCTAAAACGACGGAGGGCAGCCAACGGTCATAATACGCCGAGCGGCAAACCGCCACTACTGGCGGTCTTCTGCACGGCGGTCCCTCGGCGGTCTTCTTAAAAGACCGCTGAGGTTGTAATGACCCCCTATATGTGGTATAACCATTAATATGCGGGGATTCTGTGAGCCAGGTCTCCTGGCAGCAGATAAAAAGATTTTCCGTCACTAATTTTATCCAGTCAGGGTTTCCAATTTTTTATTTTAAACCTGCAACATTCCAGGAAATAATCCCTAGGGCTGTCATACCCTGTGTGTCATATATATCGGGAGCTCCCTTGGATTGCGAGAGGGACTGTGGCAGTATATTTGTCTCCAAAGGGCCTTGCAATAAAGGCTCAGTTACTGATGTCAAGCTAACTGCTCTAGTGAGGTCAGAGGCTCATACCTATTAGACAATGTCAAGACAATATCAGGGGAGTTAGAGGGCCCAGGGTTGCTGAAGTTCTGATTCCCTGGACGAGTTGGATCAGGATAGCATGGATTTAATGTTGGGAAAATAAAATTAGTCAAACGTTGTACTCTTACAGGCCCTAAAAAATGGTCTCATAGTCGAAAGATGGTGATACAAAGCATTAACAGTCCAGGGACTCCTAAAGTGTATTATAATACAATCCCCAGGTGATGCATTAGGGGATGAGCCAACCCAAGGGACCCTTCTTACAGTTAAAATGTCCCTATGGAGATCTACCTGCCCTCCCGAATGCTCTCCTACCCAATGAGTCACTTTGTTTAACAGTGACACATGGGACTCGTGGTGTGTATTTTCTAATATAGGGACATTTTCCAGGATTAAAATATAGGGGGCACATGCCAGCGGAATCCTCGGGCAGGCTATTTGAGTGCTTGTAATCTCATGACCCACTAAGCCTTCCCGTTTGGTTGTACCCCAGTGAGACTGTAAGTTTATAGAATCCTGCAATGCCTCTGAATTCAGAGGTTTTTGGGTTGGGTTCTGGGCAGGAGTCAATCTATAGTTTTGGTGCTGGTGAATGGGCGTAGCTGGTAAGCATTCAGGGACGGAATGATTATTCTGAGGTTCTGCCCTCCATGGTATAGGGTTTATGTTTATTCTAAGCTCAACCTTCTGCTCGAGGATAGCTACTCTCTCCAGAACTGATGAACACAGCTTTTATATCTCTAAGTTGATCTTCAATCTGAGAGAAACAAGTTATAATTAGGTCCGGATTTTTACAATCTTTTGGCTGTTTCCCTATAATTTGTTTTTTTAGAGGGTTAGATAGACATTTCCTCTTGTTCTTCTTAGTTTCTGATAGGGGCTTTCCAAAGTCATACCTGTCTGCAGGAGATCCAACTTGATCTATGGGGGTTACTGCAGTATGGGGGGGAATTACTTGCCTTCTTTTTTTTGGGGTGGACTCTCTGGAGTTGTGGGAGAAATTAAATCAATTTCTTTTGTTACACAATAGTTTCCTGTCTTAGTCTTGCTTAGTGAAGATATTACAGGCAAAGTCCTTCCCTCCCCCCCACCCTTTCCTGCTTTCTCAAGAGACGACTCTAAAGTGGCTTCTACTCTCCCTATCTCCGTCTCAATGGTGCCCATTACTGAAGTTAGGTAGCTTGTTATCAGCCTAGGTGGGGGGGCCTCCTGAATGGGATCCCTTTCCCCATTGTCTCCTTTACGTTTTCCCATTAAGGCAGGCTAATCCTTTATCCAAGAAAGAGGCGCAGTATATTTCTTTAATAGGTGTGTTGGTCTCAGTACCCCAGGCTAGGGAGAAGTGAAGCCGAGTTATACTCAGGTCCTATCCTCGGCCACAATCTCCTGCCACACCAAACCCCCTCAAATTGTAACGCAATAGGCCTTGCTGTCGCCTTGCGCGTATTGCGCGTATATAAATCAGCAGGGTACAAAGGACGAACTAAATTAAAAATACATTTTAAATACCTAAGTCACAGATGGCGAAGACTCTGCCTTCCTTAAATCAGCAGCTCTCCATGAAACCAGGGCCTCCAGTAAATAAAGAAAAAATGAAAGGGAGGGGGCCCAGCCCAGTCTCTTCCTGGCGATGACGGGCGAAGGACGGGCCCGCCCTTGGCCCGGGCTTTGCCCGGGCGCCTCCCACGAGGCGGGAGCGCGTCCTTTGATTTAAAGGGCTCCTGCCCTCCTCCTTTGGAGCACCACCAACAACGCGTGCTTCCCGCGAGGCGGGAGCGCGTCCTTTGATTTAAAGGGCTCCTGCCCTCCTCCTTTGGAGCACCACCAACAACGCGCGCTTCCCCATTCATTCAAATGCCATATGTGTTTAAACTTTCAATGAACAATGTAATAATACCCAGAGTTGTTTCTGATGATTAGGATGTGAAAACAGTTGAATCTATGATGAATGAGTTGCAGTATTTCACTGTATTTGAAAGTGAAGATGTTTATCTATCTAAAGAGAATTATGGTGATATGTTTTGCTATAGTTTTTATGGGCACCATTTCATTCACAGAGCAAGTACCCCAAAGACTATTTTTAACTATACACAATGGGAACATTGTCCAACTCCACCACAAGGGAGTTCTAAAACATACTCTAAAAAATGTGCATATTTTTCTGGGCACAATGTTAAAAATGCTGAGTCATATTATTTCAAATTGCCATTGCTGGAAAATCTACACATATTATTGACAGATATGAAATTCATTCATTCGGATTCCTTTGTTTCCCGGTTGGCTATAGAAGGCTATGAATATTGGCTGAAGTCGATTGGCTTAAAAAGTGTGTGGGGAACAAGGAATTGGCAAATAAGGGGGGTAGGAAGCTTTATTCAGAGCATGCCTCGTACCTGTTCAAATGATATTTTTAAATGAAACTGTACAACAAACAAGTTGCTTAGGCTTAGCAAGATTAAGGAATTGAATGTGCCCAGTATTCCTGCCCCTACAAAATTTACAAAAGGCAAAAGTATATGAATGCAACTGAAGATCAGCTCGACGAATGGGTCCAGAATGGCACGTTTAATGCTTCACTGTCGTGTCCTGGCTGGTAGTTATTGTGGCCAATAGATACCAATGGGTGTCACAAACATTTTATAAACTCAACGGGAGTTTTAGAACAAATAGGCAGGACCCTCGCTATGTGTCATCCAAACATGCGCGTTTAGTAACAACATACAGTGTAGGGAAACTATGCCAGCAATGGTTGAAGAGTTCCTCACTAGATGCTGTTAGAGAACACCTCAGTCTCCTGTCTAATAACACTGACTTCCAAGATTTCCTGTTAGGCCCCAGAAAACAACGCAGAAAGCGCTTCTCATATGCAGTCTATAATGACATTTAAAAAGCTTTCTTAACTAGAAGCTGCTGCCTAGTTAAGGCAAGTAGACCAGGAAAACTTGCAGAAGGCATTATCTGTTGTAGATAATGGGAATAATACCCTGCCCAACTGGATATACACCTTAAACAACATTGTTTCTTCTGCAATAGACATAATACAAAATGATAAGTCTTCTTTACACCAGGGACAGAGTCAACTAAGGTCCGTTATGCAGTTCGGTTGGACACTTCAAACATTAAAGGCAGGTCACATTCCCTGGCAACACGTTAGCGCAAGGGATATATTCTCCACATTTAATTTAACACGACAACAACAACTAATGGCTAAGAAAGAAGCTACTTAAGTCATGTTAAATATTGAAAAGTTTGAAAAGTTGCCATTTACTGTGGCCGAAATACCATCTGCTGAGTGGTTAATACACGAGGTCATTAATCTGCCTATTTCAACACTCCAATTCACGTCCTGCTTAAAACACATTCCAGTAGGCAGATATGAATGGCTAAGAGATAGTTACATCCATGAGGTGTGGGAGCTGCCCTTCGCACACAAATGTCTCAGTGGCATGAAAGAGGTATTTCTGAGCAGTAGTGAATGCGAGACTTCTGTCAGCCATTTAATGGTTTGTAAATAGCTGACCTTGCACGGCTCCTTGTAACGCTTCAACAGGTAACTTGGCTTGTTATCTGAAGGGAGTTCCAGTCCCCTTGACCAGACCTGCGTTCCAGGTGCTTTCCAATGGCAGCTATTTGCTCCTCAATAGTGAAAACTGTTGTGGGATGGGAGCTGGAATAGTTTATGTTGTTTCAGTCTCTAAGATTGTTGCATGCTGCGGTACAAAGAGAAGTAGCTGAGATTTGGCCCCATATCGCTACTTCAAATGTGAATTTTGACAAGCTGAGCAGGCTTTATTGTTTCAAAAACATGTGGCGCTCACATCTGCACACGAGATCTATGCACTTCAGGTGGCAAGGTCATCAGCAGAGATACAGTCCCTTTAAAGTACTAACTTTCCGAGACACTTTGGTGAGCTTGTGGGACGAATATTTAAGGTAATGCATCCAGTACTACTGGAATCGCATATTTCTTTAAGGCTGTTGGTTATGGTTTCGTTCATACCTTCTCCTCTATATTCGATTTAGTACCATCAGCCATCCACTCAATATTCTCCAGTATTTTCGGGGGATTTCCAATAACTTTGGCTATGATAGGTGGCATCTTGCTATTGCTACTTTTTCTATGCAATGGCTGTCCCGCCACAACACGGAGGACTGAAAGCGCTCCCACCAGCGCAGCTGTGTCATGAACGCCTGATGCAGTACTTTGAAGCAACACTCCTGGAGCAATTGGAGTTTGACTGGTCCCTGTCATTCCGACCAGTTTTTCACTGTGTGCAGCCCATGTTTCAGTGCCTTTGGTGCTCGTTTGAACATGCACTGAAAGTTTGCCTTTCTACTCAGCACTTGCTTTCATTGGACATTGATCTGTTGATGTTCTTGCTGAGGGCTCATTATCAGACATGCGCGTTGAGGGTGCATTTGCTACAGGAAGCTGCTTATGAGTTGCCCTTCCTGGAGGATGCACCTCTAAACTCATTGTTGGGCACACCACGGAATGCTGCTGCCTTGGCTCGAGCTCAGGCTTTGGAACACAAATGCTCCTTGTTTTTTCTTGGAGATGAACTTCCTACTTTACCACCTGCCGAAGTGGAAGATTTCCTGTCTTCAATTATCCTAGGTTCAATTGGCATCTTTCAAAATGACTTTGACTTTTGAAATTCAACCTTTTTTACGCCACTGTTAACATTTTTAAATTGTCCCTTTACACATGCCCAAGTGTCTTTAACACTTGTCATTATTGACATTCTTATATATATGTCTTAGGTTGAATTTTAGTAGCTTTTATATAATTAGGCTTTGAACCACCTTTGAACCTGCAAGGGGAGGGTGTTGTGTAGCCATTTTGGTTATAGCTCCATACACGTTATTTTTAGCAAAACTAGGCCTGCCGCTGTGCACTTTAACCTAGATATATTTTATTCAGCTTTGTTTATTATTTTAACAATAGCCACATTTGTGATCTTGTTTTATTTTTCTCTATCTAGCTGTTCTTTGCCTAGGCCAGAACTGCGTTCTTAAACAAGACATTTCTTTCACTCTGTGCTTTCTCAAGGCTGCAGTAAGATAGGTTGCCGGTAAACGTGGTAACGCTTTGTCTCTAGTGTTCATAGAAACATACACATTCTTACGTAGGGACATTTTCTGCTTATGTAGACTCCAGGCCTCTTGCTCAGGTATGAGGGATGATGTCTTCCCAGGGGAACCTGAAGGGCAGAAATAGAGCTTAACATGCTGTGCTCTAACATAGCCTAGGAAGGAATTATTTTAACAATTCTAGTGACAATATGATAGCCTTATTTTTATGCTTCACTCTCCTTGTCACAATTTTAATCCTGTCATGCTTTATCGCACTGGTTAATGCAGTACATGCTTTATTATCCAAGATGCAGTTGCTTCATTAAAACTTTATTGAATCATATACTGCCTCTGATTGTCCTTGTATTTGTGAGACTAATGTAAATGAGAGAAACGGTTGCAATCTGAGTGACCATGATTTCCCTGAGGAGTCAATTGTGTCATGTGCTCAGCTGCCCAATCATCCCTGCTCTTGGGTAGAGATAAGGCACTGTTAGTTAGCCGGAGCAAAACCCGTATTAGGCCGACAGGTGTCTCCTGTAGTGGATTCAGACTCAGTCCCCCACAGTGCAAGTGATTCTGACTCCCAAATCCAGTAGTCTGATTATGATAATGAGAGGCTAAGCGATAAAATAGGCCCTGCAAAGGCAGTGTTTCACTATCTGGACATGTAAAACACATTGGTACATGTTATACCTTTAAGAAACACTGCACCCTGCCCATGGGGCTACCTAGGCCCCACCTTAGGGGTGACTTACATGTATAAAAAGTGAAGGTTTGGGCCTGGCAAGTGGGTGGACTTGCAAGGTCGAATTGGCAGTTTAAAACTGCACACACAGACACTGCAGTGGCAGGTCTGAGCCATGTTTACAGGGCTACTCGTGTAGGTGGCACAATCAGTGCTGCAGACCCTCTAGTAGCATTTGATTTACAGGCCCTGGGCACCTCTAGTACACTTTATTAGGGACTTACTAGTAAACCAAATGTGCTAATCATGGGAAAGCCAATCAGTAATACAATTTACACAGAGAGCACTTGCACCTTAGTATTGGTCCGCAATGGTAAAAGTACCCAGATTACCAAAACCAGCAAAAACAAAGTCCAGCACACAGTCAGAAATACAGGGAGCAGAGGCAAAAACCACGGTTGCCAGGTCTAACAGCCACCAGTGTAGAAAATGCTGTTGCTTTCTCTGGTAGAATGTGACAGTGCTTAAGAAGTCTAGCCTGCAATTTTTCAACCCACATCTCAATGACTATCAGTCGTTCTCCCTCCCACTGTGCTCCCTGCTTAAAGGTGGCTCACCATGTGATTTGTGCTTTGATTTCCCCCAGAGCTCACAGTTCTCCTAAAGGACTGCCAAGAGTTGTAGTACCGTGGACAACAAATGTCAGCTCTGCAGCTCCAGTTTAGAGTATGCCGAGCCGGAGGTAAGACATCCCATTGCTGCTTTTCTTGAGACTAGTACTAAGCCTATGATCAGAGAGATTTAATGTATGGTTTCTTTTCTTTTCCCCTGCCTTTCCTTGGTTGGCACCTGCCAAGGGGTAGTTTATGCTGTTCACCCCTGTTTTTCCACCACCCATTCCCCAGCACCCACTCCTAATGCCCGCCTCACCAGCACCCCTCCCAGGACCTACCTAATGGAGGCTGCAGCATGGGCCCGCAGGGGGTGCACTGCCAGCGAGCCTAAGCCATGCCACAGGCAAGCCTGTCTGTGCCTGTCCACGCCAGGACCACGCCCAGTGCCAGGAACCATGCCCCTCCAGACACCCACATGTACTCCACCACAGATCGCCGAGCCACGGACTCCGCAACAACTGCTGCATCACAACTTCTTGCCACACAGCAGTACCTTTCACATGCCACCAGTGTCAATTCACCTGCAACCTCGGACAGCCTGCCCTCACCGAAACCCATGCCACTTCCACCCCGCTGGCCAACGCTACTCTGAAACCACTCCGATGTCCCCTGATTACTGCCAAATAGCTCTGCAAACATGTCGCCGAATACTGGGACACCATCTCCACCCTCGCCCCTGATGTGACCTTCATCTCAGAGACATGCCTCAACCCCTCCTCGGTCCACTGCATCGCCACCGCGATGCCCAATGGCTACAAGATGAAACACCGGGACTGCATGAAAGAAAAATGGAGGAGGCATTGCCATCATCCACAAAGAATTAATCTGGTGTACTACCAACAAAGACAGAACTATGCTTATCATGGAACACCTGAGTTTCCAACTCCACACCAACAACAATACAACCATCAAACGCACCCTTGCATACAGATCCCCATGACCATGAACCAGCCTCTGTGAAAATATCACAGACTTCATCGCCCCACTTGCCATCAAATCCAAACAGTACATCTTCGTCTGGGACCTCAACTTCCACCTGGACAACCCCACAGGCACAAACTCTACCAACCTTTTGGAACAAATGGACAACATCGGCCTTACCCAGTTGGTCACAGATCACATATACAGAGTAGGACACGCACTGGACCCCATCTTGATGTCCAGCAACAAAGTCAAATACAGCCACCTCCACTAAACAAGCCAGTTGGTACACTCTGGAACTCAGCACGGTGAACCGTAGCTGCAAACAACTAGAAAGAAGATGGCGCACCAGCAGAGATAATACAGACCGTGCCACCTTCAAGTCAGCCCTCACCAAATACCACCACCAACTCAAAGAAGCGAAAAAGCACACCACATTACGGTTTGTGCCAACCACACCAAAGAACTCTTCATCATTGTCAGAGAGTTCTTCTGCCCTACAGCCACCAAGAACATGATCACTCCCACACAGGAACTCTGCAGTGCTCTAGCAAATCACTTCCACAGCAAGATATCCACCATCTACAGGAAATTCAGACCTCAACCCGCTGACCTCCTCAGCCTCCCCACCCCTACAGAAGCCTGTCCTGACCAACATCTGACTGAATGGGAACAGCTCACCACACCGGACACCACAGCCATAATGAACTCCATCCGCTCTGGAGCACCCATCGATCAATGCCCCCACCACCTCTTCAACCTAGGAAGCGGCATCAGCCACCAGCTCACCACATCCTCAACATATCCATCACCACAGCCACCTTTCCCGACTCATGGAAACATGCAAAAGTCAGACCTCTCCTCAAACAACCCCAGCAGACCCCAGCGATCTTCAGAACTACTGCTGCATCTCACTGCTCATGTTCCCCACCAAAGTTTTGGAGAAGGCCATGAACCGTAAGCTCACTGAACACCTGGACAGAAACAACCTATTAGACCCCTCCCAATCAGGTATCCAAGCCAACCACAGCACTGAGACCACCTTGATCACTGCCATAGACAATATCTGCACCCTACTCAACAGGAGAATCGTCTGCCCTGATCCTCCCCAATCTCTCTGCAGCATTCAATACCATTTTCCTCAGGACGCTCATTAAGAGACTACATGAGATTGGAATCAGTGAAGTTACACACAGATGGACTGCATCATTCCTCACAGAATGCATGCAGAGAGTCTATCTCCTCCCTTCACCTCGCAACCCAAGATCACCATCTGCAGCATCCCCCAAGGTTCATCCCTCAGCCCCCCCTCAATATCTACATGACGCCTCTAGCCGACATCATCAGAACCCACAATCTTAACATATCCCAAGCCAACAACACCCAGCGTAGTATTCTCTCACTCTCAGTTGACCCCACAACAACAAAGACCAACTTCCACAACTGCATGAAAAACATCGCAGCCAGAATGAAGAACAACTTTCTGAAGCTCAACACAAACAAGACCAATGTGTTGATCTTTGGCAACCATACCTCTCTTTGGAACGACACCTGGTGGCTGCCGAACTCAGATCCACTCGCACACACCAAGAGATCATGCTCGCAATCTCAGCATGATCCTGGACAGCAAACTCACTATGAAGTTACAGATCAACAGAGTCTCCTCTGCCTGCTTCCACACACTTCACATGCTCCGAAGAATCTTCAAATGGCTTCCCACTAGCATCAGAAAAACAGTCACGCAAGCCCTAATCACCAGTCATCTGGGCTACGGCAATGCACTGTATGCAGGAACCACCATCAAACTCAAGAGAAGGCTCCAGACAACACAAAATTCAGCAGCCAGACAGATCCTCAACCTACCCAAATGGATTCACATCACTGTGCACCTGAGGAACCTCCACTGGCTCCCCGTCGAGAAAAGATGCCAATTAAAACTACTGACAAATACCTACAAAGCCCTCCATGACCAAGGACATTACATTAACATTAATACATTAACCACCGCCTGAACTTCCACCAGCGATCCAGTAATCTTTGCTCTGCATTCCTCACCCTGGCATAGACACAGCACAACCCAGCGTAGCCACAGTGGAGGATTCTCCTTCTCCTATCTCGCTGCCAAGTCCTGGAATGCCCTCCACCTCTGAACATCAACCTCACTAGCGAACTTCAGGAAGAAACGCAAGACGTGGCTCTTCCACTAAACCCTAAAGCCCCTGCTTGGAAGGGGAAGAAAGAAGAGTTGGCCTGCCTGAAGAGACTAAAGCTCCAGCAAAACTGGAGACCTAAGAGACTGATCTGATTAACAAAAGTGTAGAGGATGTGCTAGAGACACCAAAGGACTGCTGGACCAACATTGCTCCATCAACTTTCCCCTCTGTTCACCTGCCATATCTTCTGCTAGGCAATGGGTTGACATGTGTTATGCACAGGACGGGTGGCCTTTCACGGTTGCCCTTTTGACTTTGAAGTGTGCCTATATCCGAATCCCTATATCCTTTGCACTAGTGTGAAAATAACACCAGAGTTTTACCCTTTCTACCAGAAACCCTTCTGTGCTTTGCATTGTATAGCTCTGCTTAGAATGTTCACAGATCATTTGAAACCATCCTTCCACAATTTATCATTTGCACCCCACCATTTAACGAAAAAAACACTGTTGATACGCACTTTAAAAAATCTGGCCAAGACCCTTCCCCTACACAATGGCATTTTCTTAAGGACAATATTCTCTGGAATTCATCATTGGAAACTGTAGATACGGGGGATGTGTTTTAAGATCTGGCTTGACATCTCAGCTGTTGGAAAGACCTATTTGTACCAATAATACCATTACTGATAATAAAATGGACTCAAACCCATCACACATTAGATATTACCAATAGGAGCATTAGCTGTGTTTTGGTTTACTCACTAAAATCACATATAGAGTGAAGTTTTTGGGCCTTAATACAAGCAGTTCTGCATTGCAATCTTGGTTCTTCTACTGACAATTAGGCCAGTGGACAGCCCATTAACTCAATCTAGGTAATATACAAGCTCTACAGTAACCTATTGCTGGTTTAGTGGTTTAGGGCAACTCCCTTCCGTGTTTAATGCTCCTTGACTGTCGGTGTTCACATTGTTAATATACAAGTTCTACGATAACCTCCTGCTGTTTTGGGGATACTCCCTTTCTTGCTCAATGCTCCTTCACTGTAGGTGTTCAAGTTGCTCATTATTATGATAAGCATTTCATCAACTCCCCTCTGTGCACCATACAGCATAGATAACCCACTACAAACCACCTTTTAGCTGTCACTCCACACCACATCCCTGGTAAGTAAAATGAACTTAGTAAGAGGCTTTTCTGCACTCCACACCCAATGGACAACCACTGTGGCTTTGTAGGTGTGGTGGGGCAAAGAAACAATGTGCCCAACACTGCAAGAGTATAACTCCTATAGGCTGGAGGGCAAAGTAAGAAGTGTACTGGGACCCCACGTCCACCAGCCTAAGACTGATGGCCCCGGTGGGGGTATGGGAGCAAATCAATGGAGTGCCTACATGCCCTATATGTATGAGGTCTGTTGGGATCTGAACCTAGTAGGCAAAGTCTTTCATCCCTGGCAGTGGTGGAGCAAAGCATTGGCATGCCCATGGTCCCAGTAATTAAAAATCCTACTGTGACACCAAGCACAAAAGGCAAAAACTGTTGGATCTGATGGTGGTGAAGGGAGGAAATCATAGGCATGGCCGGAGCCCAATAAGTGAGAAGCTTACCAGGACCGTACACTGCCTGGCAAAGACGGTCAGCCCTGATAGGAATGGGAGGCCAAAGTACTGGCACATCCCCCAACCTAATATTTGAAAAGTATGCTTGAACCCTACACCTGGCAGGCATGGACTGTCGGCCACAGTAGTGCTAGTGGAGGCGTGAAGATTGCATCTGCATTTCTCACACACCTGTAATGGCCCCAAAATCCAGCAGATAAACAGAATGGGCAAAATGGTTTAGGGGTGGAGATATATAGCATGCCACATCCCTGAAACAACACAATGCCTACTGGAACCTAAAACCCATTAGGGAAAGTGTTTGACAATGTTATAACATCCCCCCTCATTTATCATGTAGTCCTGCTGGACCTCAAACTCAGCAGGTAATGCAGAACATGAGCAGGAGGGGAATATGTCAGCGAATTGAGGCAGTGGTGAGAGCATAAAGCATGAGCAGGGAGTGTGTGTAAGGACTTTGAGGTAACTCACTGAACTGTAGCTATCATTGCATCAACATTTGTGACTCACCAGCCGCCTCCTAACCATTTTTACCAATGCTGGCTACAGTGATAAACAAGACTACAGATAGCATTAGAGGGGTAGGGGAAGTTGGCAGCAATGCATCTATATTTACTTGACCTGTCTGCTGGCTGGCTGCCCAGTCTCTGCTGCCACCTACTGATGTTTCTACGGTGGATTTTTACCTGTAATTACCAAATGAAACTGGAATCTGTTTGTATAGCATAACTATAAACTCTAACTGTACTCCCAGGCTTCATCAACTACCATCAGCCCACAGTGCAAGGCCTCAGTTGGTTCACTCATCTATATCCAACAACCATTACATTATAGGAGCCTAGATGCCATTTTATTCTAGCCTCTTCTTTGACTTGAAAAATGGCCCTGCTCCCCCGTGCCATCCAGCAAACCAACCTTCAGTAATTTTGGATCCAGGGAACAATTAATGGGCAGATTTTTCATGTTTTGAAGAGGGACAACATGTTATTGGCTGAGGCCCTCCAAGTTAACTTCCTTGAAACCTGGTAGAAAACCAGGATACATTAGGATAAATTAGAGACAGGTAACATCCTTTTGAAATGCATGTGGATAATACCTATTTTCCATTGAACACAGCATAGGATCCTTTAGGAAACCAAATGAGATGCAAGCCTTTGTGAGCCTTCCATTAGGCTATAATTGCCCACAGAATTTATTTATAGATTGGTTATAGTGTTTAACTAGGTGAGTACTCGAGTCAGATGTTGTATCTCAAGCTCAGAAGTTACCAGGACCTTCTGAATTTAACACCTCTATATTTGTAAATAAAGACCTAGGACCTTGTTTACAAGGATTAACGCATCACTGCATTGTGGCAGCGATGCGTCAAAAATACTAGCTCTGCGGCAAGACAGGTTATGACACCATGGAGTCACTGTATTTACAATACGAGGCACCATGGCATAAGGTACCAAGGATGTGTCAGAAATTCTGACGCATCTGAGGGAACTCTGCCACAACCCGTCAGTCCTAAAGTGGAGCATTGCTGAAGTTGGCCTCACAACTGACGCAACTTCAGCAATACATCTAAAATCAGCGGGGATGTGTCAGTCACATAAACATTATGCGACAGCTGCGCGTGCTACTTGTAAATAAGCCCCCTACTTTTAAAAACAGATTTAACTTTGACTATGCATTGATTTTTATTCTCTACCTCATACTGCATCTGAGCCCCATACCTAGAGGTTGATCTTGAAGTAAGCCTTTCCTGTGCACCAAATAAACCTTTTGAGAGTCTGTGGTAGTAAAGGAGAGTTTGATTATTGTATCTAGAGTGAACTAGAACTAGAGATAAACAATAAAATATATTGGAGATATCTCTAGTTTCTGCTCCTCATGACGCAAAGAAAAAATTACACATATGTAGTGCATGTGTGTCACACTGATATATTTATGTTGCATGTCATTTACTTATTGAACCGTGTAATTTGTATGTGTCTCAAGTTACCAGGGATTGTCTGTCCTACAAAAACAATTATCATATTCATGCTTCAGGGCTAGGTTTAAGACAGCATCTGTGTTATTCGCCTGTCAATTTCATGGGCATTGCAGAGCAATAGGTCTGGCCTTGGCAAGCTGGTGCAATGGCTGTTTATACATTTTAATTGCAAGCACATGCCACAAAAAACATGCTGATGGTGAAATAAAAATATTTAATAAATAATAACTATTCCATATAATTTTAGTAGAACAGTGAGGGTGCTTCCTAGCAATTAGGAATACTTATGACAGGTATTGAAACCCTTTTTAATTTGAATGCAGCTGCACATGCCTAATGCCTGGTAATTATTGTAATCAGAGAACATCATTTAAACACACAAGAATGACAAGAAAATAACCAAGCATTGACAAAGTCAATTGGTTTTGCTTTTGTGACCAATTGATTTTGTCAAAGGTTTTCAGCCACACACAGCATCATCCTTGATGCTGGGAAGCCAGGCTACAGTAAAACAAAAAACAAAATTAAACGCCTGCCCATGTCATTTTGTAGGTGTGTGCACCATGCATGTAAGCTCCTACAAAATGATACAGCCATTTTATTTTTATTCACTAAAAAAAAAAAAAAAGTGTAAAAGTGCTTTTAAATGTGTATTAAAGCATCTGGGGGAGTGGAAGCAACAGGGTGGAAGCAATGTTGGCAAAGCAACTGGGGGATCAGAAGCAACATGGGAATGGTGGGGCACATGGAAGCATCATGGGGAGTGTGGGGATGCAGAAGCAACATTGGGAGGGAGGTGGGGTACAGAAGCAACACATGGGAGGTCAAGGGAATAGGGAGCGACAAGAGGGAGGGTGGGTGTCAGAAGCCACATGAAGAATCACACAACTGAGTGAAACAGTGAGAGGGAGAAGCACATGGGACAGGCACCAGCACAACAGCACAAAGGAGAAGGCTAAAAAATACATGCACTCTCTGTTAGTGCTTTCACAAAAAGAAAAAAGTTTCTTAACATCGAGCACAGACAACTGGCAAACACACACATGGTAAAGTCAATGCTCCAGGGGAGACATTGACACACGGTCGAGAAGCTGGGACACAAATAAGAAGCAACCACTTTGAGATTGCCCAGAAAAGCCAACCAATGGAGAGCAATGGATGGCCTCCAAGCCCCTCTATGTTCATGGTAAGCCACACTATGCCTTGCAATAGACAGCGCATAGGCTCAACCAAAAAATTGACAAAGTATATATATACATATATATATAGAGAGAGAGGGGGAGAGAGAGAGAGACATAGATTGATAGATATTTAGATAGACATAGGGCTAGAAATATATAGATATATATAATGGAGTGGTGGTAGTGAGTTTGTAGGGTGACCAGAGATAGGGACTTTTCCGATTTTTGTCCCTTTATAACTTTGCAGACCTGCTGCCCCCATTTTATTTTCAGGACAACTGAAAGTTTTACAGTGTTTGGTCAAGGGGGTTCAAAGAAAAAAAGGGGGTTCCAAAATACTCTTCAAATCCAATGCATTTTTCATAGACTTTTCTACTTTGAATAGCACAAAACCGTCAGCTAGAGTTTTATGAAATTTGATAGTATCACATGGAAGGAAGATGGTTCTGGAGGGGCACGGTAAGTACAGGAAGTAAATGTTACGTTATAAGGTTTTTCAGCTTAGTGATATCTTGTAGCATACTATTACTAAAAGTAGCAAGGAAGCCCAGAAAATAAACTAGACTGCATATGTAAAGTTTCACAAGAACAACTAAAAGATCCATTTATGGCCACATGCTAATGGAAACCTATAAACATTTACATAACGAATAGAATATATCTTAATCTACATAATTTTAGTTTGTATGCTCTCTGGCTCACAAAATAAAAATGGCCCAACAAGCCAAACAAAAAACATATTTCTTATGCATCCCTGTGCAACAAAATGAAAAAATGACCTAGCAGTCAGCCACACAAACTACTATTTGTGAGCAAGAAAATTGGTAACAAGGATAAAATAATAACCTCAATTTTTATAACAATAACAATGGGTGCCTTTCATGCACTTTGGCTTTCAGATGTAGCACAATCCTACTAAAAGTAGCAAGGAAGGCCAACAATTAAACTAGACTGCATAAGTAAAGCTTGAGATCCACTACATGAACAAATGAAAGACACACACTAATGGAAACCTTAGAATACAATACCTCTTAATCTACATAAACTTCTTTGCATGCTCTCTGGCTCCCAAAATAAAACTGTGCCCAACAAGCCAAACAAAAACCATCTTCCTTATGTACTTCTGTGAAATAAAATAGAAAAGTGACCTAGTAGTGAGCTACAACAACTACTATTTGGAAGATATGATAAATGGTCATTAGGAAAACAAATAATCTACATTTTTATAACAAAAATGATTGCCTTTCATTCGCTTTGGGCTTCAGATGTAGCACAATCCTGATAAAAGTATAAAAGTAGCAAGGAATCCCATAAAATAAACTACACTGCATATGTAAAGTATCAGAATTACTACACGAACAACTAGAAGACACATTTATAGTCACGTGATAATGTAACTCAATAAACAAATACAGAACAAATATAATAGATAAAAAGAAAAAAATCACATTAAATCTGATTGCCACACTGTAGTTATAGTTATTATTCCCAAAGATAGGAACTCCTCGAATATTACCTCCCTAATAACTCTCCACTAGTTTGACGAATTACCACAAAACTTTCCAGACCTATAGCATTTTCTACATTTTGAGATTATGTAAATTTTTGTGGTGAATCGCTAAGGGGGTACAGAGATAAAAAGGGGTCCCAAAATGCTTTTTTCCACCCATGCATTTTCCATAGTCTATTGTATTTGATGTAGCACGAAAATGGCTAAATGGATTACATGAAATTAGGCAGGATTATACATTATGGTTCAGGAATAATGCTTTTCCAGTACTGCGTTTAAATAGAGTAAGTAGTTTTTTAAAGTTATAAGCCATTTAAACTTAGTGACATCAGTCATTGAGGTACTTTCGCAAAAGTGCACTATATATTGTGCATGGCCATAACCTTATTTGATCATATACATTTTTCCTACCTATTACCACTTGTGGTAACAGGTAGGGACCTACAGCTTACCTATATCCGAGGACCTAACACTGAACACAGCCAAAGTATAGTAAAAACAATATGACTATTTTTTCGTTTTCAAAAAACAGCGCTCACACAATTATATACTGACTTGTCATTGCCATGCACAATGACATACTGCAAAGGTATAATGGTATACCATGGCTCAAAATATAACTAAGGCCTAGCTGTATTATTGGTTGCTGTTCCATGGCATCACTCATGGTGTCACCTGGGCAATGCAATACTTAAGTCTGATTTACAAAGTAACTCAAGGCCACCAGGCGTGAGCCTGCATTGATTGATAAATCTAGAGAAATGCAGGGCAGCACAATTTGCTGTTTTGCTTTATTCTGCACACCATAATCTGCATGTTGCTAAATTTCACATACATCCGTGTGCCACACCACTGCAGTGACTCCACTATAAGCTATTCCACTCTATGCCACTCCACTCTACGTCTCTACATTGTACAAGACTCCACTATATGCTATTCCATTCTATGCCATTCTACTGTATGCCACTCTACTCTATTACACTGCATGCTCCTCCACTCTACAACACTCCACTTTGCCCTACTCCACTTTATGCCAATCCCCTGTACGCTACTCCACTCTACATCACTCTGGTATATGGCACTCCTCTCTATGCCACTTCATTTACCGCTATTCGATTGGACCCCACTCCAATGTATGCACACTCTACCCCATGCCACTGTATACCACTCCAGTCTACACCATCCCATTATAATCCACTCCACTGTACACTTCCCCACTATGCACTATTACACTCTACACCACTCCACTGGGCAACACCGTGCTCTATGCCACTCCACTCTATACTATTACACTTTACTCAAGTCCGCTCTACACCAGTCCACTCTATGCAATTATACTGTAAGCAAATCCACTCTGATTCTTCAGTATCCACCTCTCCACTGAATGCCACTCCACTATGTGATACTCCAGAAAATGCTATTACACTCTACATCATTCCACTGTATGCCACTCCTTTGTTTGCTATTCCACTGTAATCCACTCCACTACTCCACTGTACTCCACGCTATACCACTCCACTGTATGGCACTCCACTGAATGCCACTTCATTTTTTGATAATCAATTGGACCCCACTCCACTGTACGGCACTCCACTGTATATTATGACACTGTACCACATGCCACTCCAGTCTACACCACTCCAATATATGCCTTTCACCGTACACTATTCCACTCTCCACTATTACACTCTATGCCACTCCACTGTACAACACTTAGCTCTATACCACTCAACTTTACGCTATTATGCTGTACAAAACTCCACTCAACACTATGACACTGTATGCAACTCCACTTTAGGCCTTCTCAGTGTACTCCACTTCACTGTATTCTACTCCAATGTACACTGCTGCAGTATATTCTATTCCACTCTATGTCATTCCACTGTACGCCACTCCACTCCATGCTATTCCATTGTATGCCATGCCACTGTATGCCACGCCCCTCTACGCCACTCCCGTGTATGCCACTCCACCCTCTACCCCACTCCATTCTATTCTATTCCATTGGACACCACTCCACTGTATGCTATTACACTCTAACCCATTCCAGTGTATGCCACTCTAGTCTACACTACACACCACTCCACTCTACGGTATTCCACTGTATGTCACTTCACTATGTGCTACTCCATTCTGGGTCCCTCTAGTATACACCACTCCACACCGCTCCATTCTACATTGGCTGCCACTCCACTATATGCGATTTATCTCTACCCCTCTCCACTGTACACTACTCTGGTCTACACCACTCCACTGTATGCCTCTCCACTCTACACTGTTATACTCTATGCTATTTCACTCTATGCTATTGTACTCTACTCCACTCCACTTTGCTCTTTTTCACTGTATGCTATTCACTAAACACAACTTCAATCTTTGCCCCTCTGCTATATGGTATTCCACTGTAACCCACTCCACTATATGCTATTACACTCTACCCCACCCAACAATACAACTCTCCAGTGTAAACCGCTTCACTGTATGCCACTTTACTGTACACCAGTGCTTAATCTGTAAATAAAAACATGCCGGTGCCCAAAGCTTTCCTCCTAAACACGCGGCTGCTGCAATTAAATGTGGAAACAGGGAATAGTGAGGCAGAGTAATGCTGAAGCCATCTCTGGCCTCTTCAATCCATACAAAGCCCCTCCCTGTCCCTTCAGGTCACTCCAGCAGTTTTCTACTTTCTCCCATTGTGACGCTTTTTCATTTTTCTATTCCTCCGTCTTTCCCATATGTGTCTTTTGCTCGCACTAAATGCCTGAGGCAGAAGAATAAACCCCGGCCCGCAAAAATAAGTGATGGTGCTCCGCTCCGGAAACAACAAGCACAAATTAAGCACTGCTGTACACTATTACACTATATTCTATTTCACTTTACACCACTCCACTGCACGCTACTACACTATACACTATTACACTCTACACCACTCCACTGTATGCCACTCCAGTCTAATCTACTCAACTTTATGCTATTCCACTTAATACTACTCCACTCTACACTACTCCACTCTACGGCACTCCGGTATACTCTCCTCTACTCTATATAACTCCGCTTTACAAAACTCTATTAAACTCATGCCACTCTACTAGACTCTACTCCACCCTCTCCTTTTACACTCCACGGTCCAAATTTACACTCACCTCAATGCCCATACACTCTATTGTATAACACTTTACTCCACTCTTTGACAGTTTCCAGCACTGGTCGACACAGAATTCTACTCTACTGTATTTCATGACACTACAATTTATAACAGTTTCCTCTACTCTATAATATAACACTTAAATGTATGCCACCCTACTGTACGCTAATCCACTGTAGCCTACTCCACTCTATGCCACTCCACTGTACACCACCCCACTCTACACTATTCCACGATATACCACTCCACTCTTCTACACTCCACTGTACAGTATTCCACTGTACACCATTCCACTGTAAGCTACTCCACTTTATGGTAATCCATTCTATACTACTACAGTGTATGCCACTCCTACGCTGCTCCATTGTATGACACTCTCTTCCACTCGATATAACTCCACTCTCCAAACATCTACTACACTTCATGGCACTCCATGACATTCTACTCCACTTTATCCCAGTTCACTCCACTGTCCAACTCTAAACTCCACTCAGTGCCAATCCACTCCAAAGTACAACACTCTATTCTACTATACAACACTTTTCTATACGACACAGAAGTCCACTCTACTGTAGATACCCCACTCCAATTTATAACAATTTGCTACTCCATTACACTCCACTCCATGTGACTCTGGTCTACAACATACCAATATGCTCTATTGTACTTTACTCCACTCTATGGTACACCACTCAACTCTACTGTATGGGACTTTACCTCAATCTACACTACTATACAGTAATCTACTCTGAGTCAATATTTCACACACTACTGTATTCTAGGTGACTCCACTACACTGTATGCCACTCTCTGACATTTTACTCCTGTCTATACCCCTTCACTCCACTGTACAATACTCTACTCCACTCTACTATATGATAATCTAGTCCAGTATACAACACTGTACGCAACTGTTTATATGACAATGCGCCCCACTTTACTCCACTCTACTCTGACACAGTACTCCACTCTATTCCACTACTCTACTGTACACCACTCCACTCTTCACCACTCAGTGCCATTATACTCTATAACACTGTGTGCTATTGCCACTGTACCGCACTCTACAACACTGTTCTGTACGCCACTCCACGCTACAAAAATCAACTAGACTTTATGCCGCTATACTCTAGTCTACATCACTATCCAATACTGGACAACACCCCATTACAGTCTACTGTACAACACAGTACTCCCATTTATGACACTTTTCTCAACTCCATGCTACACTACTTCACTCTACTGCACTTTATACCACTATAGTCTACAACACGCCACTCCACTCTATGACACTTTACACCACTCTACACTACCCCCACTCCAGTGTATTCCACTCCAATATACTTCACTCTGCTACACTTCATCCCACTTTACACCACTAACTTACTCTGCTCTACACCGCTCCACTGTCCAACACTCTACTCCACTGTATACACCTCTGCTCTATAACATTGTACTATACTCTATGCCACTTAAGGACACTCTACTGAACTCTATGCCTATCCACTCTACGTCACTGTACTACACTCTATGATACTCAGAAACACACCACTCAACTTCTTTCTACAATACACCACTCCACTATATGACACAACCCCCTACTCTACAACACTTTCCTCCACTTTACTCTATGACACTCCACTTGATGATACTCCATTCTATGACACTCTACTTCACCCTACTCCACTCTAAAACACTCTACTTCACTCTATGACAGTCTACAACACTCTGTTCTACTGTTCGACACACCATTCCACTGTACAACTTGCTGCTCCAGTCTAGGATACTTGTCTCCACTATATGTGGCACCATGCCACTATACTATATAACACTTTACTACACTGTACGATATGCTACTACACTCTACTTCACGTGATTCAAATCTACAATACTCCAGTCTATGACAGAAGACTTCACATCACTCTTCTCCACTTCACTGTATGACACTCCACCTAACAACTTTCCACGTGCAACACTAAACTCTAAGATTTGAAACACATTTTTATTATGAATAAATAAAAAACTCAATGAAAAAAACAGAGGGTAAAGCTTAGTGATAATTAGGAAAACTGATTTTTCCCATACAAACCAAGTTTAACCCACACACACTAGAAACATTCTAATGTTATAGTTATAGAGTTATACAGTGTTGGAAATGGCCCTTTTTGCAGGGTTATCCCCAAACCTTTTGCCTTCTTCCTCCTATTTTTTCTGATTTGTTTTTGCTGGTTTATTGTCTCTGTGCACTTTACCTCCGCTGATCAGTACTAAAGTGCAAGTGCTCCCTGTGTAAATTGTATTGGTGATTGGTTTCTCGATGATTGGCATATTCGATCTACTAATAAGTCCCTAGTAAAGTGCACTATGTGTGCCCAGGGCCTGTCACTCAAATACTATCAGTTGACCTGCAGCACTGATTGTGCCACCCACATAAGTAGCCCTGTAAACATGTTTCAGACCTGCCACTGCATTGTCTGTGTGTGCAGTCTTGCACTGCCAATTTGACCTAGCAAGTGTACCCACTTGCCAGGCCCAAACCTTCCCTTTTACTACATGTAGTGCACCCCTAAGGTAGGTCCTAGGTGGCCCCATGGGCAGGGCGCAGTGTATGTTAAGCATAGGACATGTACTGATGTGGTTTACATGTTCTGACAGTGAAATACTGCCAAATTTGTTTTTCACTGTTACAAGGCCTATCTTTCTCATAGGTCAACATGGGGACTGCCTTTACATTTCTTCTAAGTGCAGTTTCCTATTGGGAGTAGACTGAGATATAGACTTCGGGGTCTCTGAACTCACAATGTAAAAATACACCTTTTTGTAAAGTTATTTTTTAAATTGTCAGTTTGGAAATGCCACTTTAAGAAAGGGGACATGTTCTTGTTTAACCATTCTGTGCTTCTGCCTGCTTGGGTATTCCACGTCTGGGTCAGACTGACAGTTGGGCTGATGTGAATTCCCTCTAGACAGTGACACAAAGGGACCAGGGGGTGTAGCCCCCATATCCTGATGAGTCTCCTGGGCTAGAGTGGGGAGGAAGGAGCTCACACCTACACCTGAAAGGGCTGTGCCTGTCCTCACACAATGTAGTCTCCGACCCCCTGGAGTGTGTCTGGGGCCAGGCCTGGGCAAGGCAGGATCTTGTAAACAGAGAATTTCCTTTGAAGTTTGCCTACTTCAAAGGCAGAAAGGTGTGTAAGTAGTGGACCCAAAACCCCAGACTTTTAGAACACTTCTGGATCAAGAAAAACCTCTGCCAAGGAGAAGAGCTGAAGAGCTGGAAGAGGCGTACTGCCCCTTTGCTGTGGGTGCTTTGCTGAGTTGGCCTGCAGTTGCTGCTCCTGCATTAAAGAGGACAAAGACTGAACTTTGTTGTGTATCCTGCTTGTGAGGTTTCTTCAAGGGCTTTGAGTAGAGCTTGCCTCTTGTTGGAAGTCTCAGGGATATGAAATACTTCAGCTTCATCTACCTACAGCACTGGGAACTGTGTGTTTTGTGCTGCAACTGAAGAAAAAACATTGTGGCGCCGTCAATGATGCCTCTGCCTGCACCGTGACCCGACGACGCCACACTGAGCTATGCCCCAGGTCGCACTGTAACCCTGGTCTCACTGACACCACCACCTGATGCACTGTGGCCTGTGGACACCTCTCATGAGGTACACAAAGCACCGTCCCATCCCTCACCGGAGCCCGGTCCACTGACGCCAGCCCCATTGACTCCAGAGTCGTCAACAGACTCCCCTGTCTGCACCGCGACCTGTGGGCGCCGCACGGAGCCTGCCTCATGCCAGTCTGCAATGCGTGTGACTTCAAGGGCCTGACGACCCCCGCACAGACCTCCAGAACCGACACCTGCGATGCTGCACTCCAGATCTCATCGTGAGGATCACAATGCTCCACATTTCCAATGTACAGTTTGCATGTCTTCCTGACACCCTAGCTGGCCAGCAATGCCGCGGCCAGCCTGAACTGAACTCAACTTCAAGGAACAGTATTTTTAAGTTAATTCTTGCAAAATTCATATCTTTATTACTGTATGTTGGATTTTTCTCTTTATGGTCTTTTTTTTACACAGATAAATATTGGCTATTTTTTTTAAACTGATGTGGTGTCCTTTTATAGAGTTTTCAATGTATTACTGTGTTATGTGCAAATACTTTACATATTGCTTCTGAGATAAGCCTGACTGCTCGTACAAAGCTTCCAAGAGGGTGAGCAGGGGTTATCTGAGCTGGGTATCTCCCTTATCATGACTAGAGTGAGTGTCCCTACTTGGAGAGGGTCAAACCGACTGCCAACTAGAGACCAACTTAAAATACACAGACCATTTCTAACATTCAGTTAAAGTCATTTACAATTTATCTAGCACCTTAAAAATACCATAAGTAACGGACCTTGTTACACACTCTATTTAGCTTACTAAACAGACAACACTAACTATAACTCTACATCCTACCATGCACTGTGTTCTCACAAATAATGACACTCCATTGTATAAAACTACCCTGTAACAGACTTTCCACTTCTCTACAGAACAACACTACACTTGACAACACTGAACTATACAGCACTCTACTCCACTGAACTCCACTCTATGCAACTACACTCTATTACACTCTGCTACACTCTATGTCTCTCTAGGACACTCAATGACGTTCCACTCCACCACACTTCATTTCATGGCACTCCAGTTTACGACACTCCACTGAAGAATACTCAGCTCTACTATTTGACACACCACTAAACTGTACAACATGCTGCTCCACTCTACAATATAACACTGCATGATGCAACACACCACTCCACCATATAACACTTTACTCCACTGTAAGCTACGTGACTCCACTCTACTGGACTCCACCGTATACTACTCTACAATACTCCACTGTACGACATTCTTCTTCACTGTACTGTACTACACTACACTTTATGATACTCCAGTCAAGGACACTCCACACTGTGATTTGAAACACATTTTTATTAAAAAATAAAAAGCATAAACATACAATGATAGAAACAAAGGTTAAAGATAATTTCTAGTTAGAAATACATTATGTATTCCTTCTAAAGAAACCAAACTTAAAATACACAGACATTTAAAATTGTAAAGTTATAATATAACTTCAACTTATTAATTACGCACCACCTTCAAATTACTATGTCGCACACCTTCAAAAACATGATTGTCACCTCACTTGCCACACTACATTAATTATAACTCATCCCTTTTTCATGTACTGGTAATACCCTTGCATGCTACATCACTAATAGCATGTGAAATCATAGTATTCATAACAATGTTATTTGTCATGACACAGTGGTGGTAAGTGGTGAATTATAGATAGTGTTGTCCTGTTAGTGGGCTGAAAACAGTGTGCAACAAGGACCTTACTTATAATAATTTAAAGGTGATCGATAAATTGTAAATGAAACATAACTATAACTTTAGAATTGATGAAAGTGTGTGTAGTTGTTACTTGATTTGAATAGGTCAAATACTAATATATATATATATATATATATGTAGATATATATATATATATATTAGGCTATCAAACCATCTAAAGCTTTTTCTAGGCTAGGCCTAAAAAAAGAAGTACTTTTAAGGTAAGCATAGGTTGGTAGTTTAGCGTGCCGAGTGTTGATGAGCATACAACTCTCTTACTCGGTTGTTTGCATGCACATAATCTGTCTGTTTATAAAAACTGGAGCGTATGTATATTTACGATTCCTAGAACCCAATGCTTGATTTGTAATCATACGAAGACATGATTATACATCACAGTGCCTCATTATTAAGAATTTTGCGCTCTCATTTTATCGGCATTGGTAGAAAGCTGAAATCAGATCATTTGTTTACAGGAGCGGCTTGAAATGTGTGGATATAAATTCTCGGAAAAAAAACAAATTTCTTTCCTGAATATTACCTTAAAGCCGTCTAAAACAGCAGCATGCAACAGCATTAAAAATATAGAGGTTGCTGAAACGTGCGACAAGAATGAGTATTTGTTTTGAATGGAAACATGTATTTTACGTGTGTGTTTGTAAAAATTTATCTCTGTTTAAGGAGTTTCCACTTTCTTATTGCTAGGCGCGGGTCGCTTACATTTTTGGTCCAAGTAAGAATGAGGAACACATTACCAATTGTGACTGGTGTAAAACAAAGCACATGCAATTTCTCCTAAATTCTGAATGGATTAGAAAAAATCTAAATGGGAATCATTAAGTCTAAAATGGTTTATTCATAGGCATGTTCTAGATTACTTAAGTACAGTGGCTTCCGGCAGCTTTAGGAGGGAGGGGGCGGCGGGAAGCGCACACACACACACACACACTCATTCTTTCACACACAGACACGCACAAACATCCATAAACAACACTCATACCATTCAAACATGCACGCACCAAACATTAATTTTAAAACATCACACACACTCATTCTTTCACGCACGCACGCACATTGTCATTTTACAGCTCGGCAAGGTTGACACTGCATCAAACCTATGCTTAAAGACTTTGTTGTATAAATTGTAAAGGACTTTGGGGGTCATTACGACCCTGGCGGTCATGGACCGCCAGGGCCGGGGACCGCGGATGCACCGCCAACAGGCTGGCGGTGCATCCAGGCCTATTCTGACCGCGGCGGTAAAGCCGCGGTCAGAAAAGGGAAACCGGCGGTTTCCCGCCGGTTTCCCGCCGGTTTTCCCCTGGCCTGAGGAATCCTCCATGGCGGCGCTGCAGGCAGCGCCGCCATGGGGATTCTGACCCCCTTACCGCCAGCCTGGTTCTGGCGGTTTTGACCGCCAGAACCTGGTTGGCAGTAACGGGTGTCGTGGGGCCCCTGGGGGCCCCTGCAGTGCCCATGCCATGGCATGGGCACTGCAGGGGCCCCCTAACAGGGCCCCACCAATCACGACGGGTGCAACTGCACCCGTCGCACCCTTTCCACTCTGCCGGCTCCATTCGGAGCCGGCATCCTCGTGGAAGGGGGTTTCCCGCTGGGCTGGCGGCGGCCTTCTGGCGGTCGCCCGCCAGCCCAGCGGGAAACTCAGAATTACCGCGGCGGTCTTTTGACCGCGCAGCGGTATTCTGACGGCGGTACTTTGGCGGGCGGCCTCCGCCGCCCGCCAAAGTCAGAATGAGGCCCTTTGTCACTATCTAGCGCGGCTGTTCTGATCCAATGCTTAAAAACTTTGCTAGATAAACAGACATTTGAGGTGAGCAAATCTATAGTGTCACTGGTGTTGCAGAGTGCTTGTGCCTGGACAAGGCTAAACCTCTCTGATGAGAGCAAAGCAGTGTCAGGAGTTGCTTTTACTCATTCCAGGTTGGCTTGGATGGTATTTTAACAGTCCAAAGCTGTAATACTGTGCCTGGAGTGGTAAATGTCTTTTGTAATTTTACATCTCGGCAAGGTTGACACTGTATCAAACCTATGCTGAAAGACTGTCACTATCTAGGTCGGAGTGGATAACACTGTGCTGATCCAATGCTTAAAAACTTTGCTTGATAAACAGACATTTGAGGGGAGCAAATCTATAGTGTCGCTGGTGTTGCAGAGTGCTCCTTACTAGAGCTGCTCTCCACCTAAACTTGGGAACTACCCAGAGTTTTCTATTCTTTTTGCATAATTTATGTGTCACTCTAACCCTGAAAGGGATTTGTTTTGAGATATATATATATATATATATATATATATATATATATATATATATATATATAAAGGGTCACTCTCCTCACTTTTTTAAAAATATTTGCCACAGTGATGGGGTCAATGGAGTCTTAAGAGGCTCGGGGGGCACACATTCTCTTCACATTTTTTTAAATATTGACCTCAGGGTATGTGGTACCGGGGGCTTCACTGAGGGGTGCCCTGGGGCCTTAAGAGGTGCGGGGAGAGGGGCTGAACAACCTCCCTCCTCTTTCTTACAAAAATTGGCCCTGAGGATGGGGTCCCTTGAGCCTCATTGAGGCTCGGGAGGTGGTCATTCACCATGCATATATATATCTTGAGATCACACAGAGTAACACCCCTTTCTCTTTTGATTTGTGGGTGGCATCTCAGGATTATGAGGGTTGTAGGATCAGTTGTGGGATACAGGCAACCTTAAATTGCTTGTATTTTATAATTTCCTTATTATTACCCCTTCTTATGATATTTTTGGGTGGTTCCTAGTAATATGTGCTTACTTGGGCTGGATATCAAACTGTGGGACTTACCGTTATGAACATACACTTGTGAGATTACACAGAATAAACTCTTTTTATGTGTCCTTATCCTAGAATTATGCATAAAATAATACTGTTTTTCTTCATTGGCCTGATGAGGGTGACACTCTGTAATCATTTGTATTTGTGTCAAGAAAGACAATGGAATCATGGGTGATGTACTTTTGTTTCATTCCAATATTCTCAGAGAGCACCAATAGTTATCAAATTTGTAAACAATGTTGTTTATTTTATCCCTCCATTGAATGCATTAATTTACAATAGAGTGAAATATAGACTGGGACAAACCCAACACATGCAATGATGCCAGCAAGGCAAATTTGCAGATGTGTAAAAAAAAATGATAGTAATAAAAAACATATATATATACATATATATATACTGGAAGATGCAGGATCACAAGAAAACAACAGCCAGCCAGGGCAAAAATCTGGATCCCAAAGGATACAATGAGTCACAAGAAAATGTAATATCCAAGAAAGAAGTGACTCAAACAGATGATCTCACTAAAGAACAAAAATATATTTCTACTACAACGTTTCAGCTTCCGCCTTCCTCAGGTAGTACAAGATGGTTTGCTCAGTGGCTGCACAGCTGACACTGGTGGATTTTCAAAAAGCATCATGAGTGAAGATTCCCATGGAATGTGGAATCAATGCAGTCCTGAGAACTCTTCAGATATGCAGAAATCAAGTGGTGTTGTCAGTGATGTTCAGTCCATCTGGATGCAGTGATTTTAAACGGTACATCCAGAAACTTTCTCTGATGTCCAGTAGTTCTTCCTTCAAAACATGTTCCACAGGGAAAATCTTCAAATCAGATAGTAAATGGTCCACAAGGTTGAAATGATTTGCTTCAGGCTGGTCAAGTTTCTTGTTAATTCTGCTGATTTGTGGTTCCTGAATCATGTACGGAGGTCATTCACAGTTTGACCTACATATTGTTTTTTACAGCTTTGACGTTGGCACTGAATCACATAAATAATGCATGTTGAGTGACATGTAAGATGCTGTCTTATTCCATAGGTCCTTTTTTGTAACAGAGCTAGTTACTGATGATGCTTGTATAAGGTATTCACATGTGATGCACCTTTTGGAATCACAGCAATGAACTCCTGCATTTGTTACAGCTTGCTCAAGTTCAGCTCTCACAATAAGTGATCGTAAATTGGGAGCTATGTGGTAAGCAATGACTGGAGGTTTTTGGAAAAAGCTTTTGCAATTTTTCACAAGTAGATAGTAAGGGAAAAGTTGTTAGTATTATATTTCTGTAGTTGGGAGCTGATGGATGATAGTCAACCACAAATGGGATTCTGTCACTTTTGTTTCTTCTGTTGTTATTCCAAATAAGTGCTTCCCTGGGTAACTGCAAAGACTTGTAAATTTGTTGCAGAATGATATGCAGAGGATAGCCTCGCTTTTTAAATAATCTAACAAGCTCCTGTAGATGGCCTTTACAAGTGTCTTCATTGCTGCAGATGCGTCTTATTCTGAGTGCTTGGTTGTAGATGATGCTGAGTTTAGTGTGGCGTGGGTGACATGAAGTCCAGTTTAGATACAAATGAGCATCTGTAGGCTTGTGGTACAGATCAGTTATAATTTTGTGTTCATGAATGGTGAGTAACACATCCAGAAAAGGGAGATGACTCTTCTGTTTAGTATTGCTGCCAGTGAATTTGATGGTAGGATGGATACTGTTGATAAAAGCTGTAAATTGCTCAAGTGTTCTGCTTCCTGCATTCCATATTATAAATATGTCATCAATGTATCGTAGCCATACCAGTGGTTTGATGTTAGAACTCGCAACTATATAGTCCTCCAGTTTTCCCATGAAGATATTTGGAAGGAGCCATCCGAGTGCCCATTGATGTCCCTTGTATCTGCAAATAGTGTTTACCATTGAAGGTAAAATTGTTGGATTTAAGGATAACTCTTGCAAAGTTGGTAAGCACATTTGTTGATGGTTTTTTCACAGTTCTTTTATTAAGAGCTTCAGATAATGCCATAAGCCCATCATCATGTGGTATATAGGTGTATAATGATGTAACATCAAATGTAGCCAGAAGAGTGTCATCATCAAATGTGTAGGTTTGGTTTAATTTTTCAATAATCTGAAGAAAATGGCTGGTGTCCTTAACAAATGATGGAAGTTGTTGGACAATGGGCTGGAGGTGCAGGTCAACAAATAAAGATAGTCTCTCAGTGGCCGTATCATTGCCAGAGATGATGGGGGGGCCAGGATTGTTCATTTTGTGAATTTTGGGAAGCAGATAAAATCTCCCAGGTCTTGGTTTGGGGTGGACAAGTATATCTGCTGTTTCATCAATGAGGTTTAAGCTCCTGTACTTTGCAACCATGTTCTTGATTTCTTTGTTCAAGTCTTTTGTGGGATCAGTTTCTAAAGGTTTGTAAGTGTTGGTATCCATCAGTTGTCTCATTCCCTCCTCAATATAATCACATACTTTCATGGCAACCACTGCACCACCTTTGTCTGCCGGTTTTATAATTACATCTGTTATCTGTTGAAGGTGGTAGAGGGCTTGTCTTTCCTCTCTGGTAATGTTATCAAAAATCTTTTTAGGTGTTGATTCTTTGATGAGTTTGTTAATGGATAAAATGTATGTATCAAGAACGGGATTTCTACCACATTGAGGGGTCCATGACTTGGGATGGCGGAACTTCTTAAATGGATCTGGAAGGTAGCTTGGCAGATCAACATTAGAATTATTGTTAAAGTATTCTGCAAGTCTGCATCTTCTCTTGAAGGATTTTAGGTCTCTCTTCGTGTTGGCTGTATTATGGTCCTTAGGTACAGGACAGAAATAGAGGCCTTTGCTCAAGAGGTTTAATTCGCCTGGTGATAGCAGCCCTCCAGTTAAGTCAACAACTAATCAAAGGTTACAGGGACGATATTGTTAGGCTCTGAATTTATTCACACAAACCTTAGAAAGTCAGCAGTTATAGTTAAAGCTATTTCAAGTAACTATAACTCACACCCCCACCATGCAGTTTTTACTTTAATATTTTGACTTCTAATGTTTCATTGAATGTTTTATTGAAGTTATAAAAGTTGTCATGAGTGCTGCAATATCTGGGGTAATTAACAGTGTATGGTGAGTTCGCAAGTTATAGTTCCATTAGGCCATGAGTTATAGTTACTTGAAATAACTCTAAATCTAACTTCTAAATTGCTATGGTTTTATGTGGCCAATTCCCTGTAACCACTCTGAGAGTTTTTCTAGACTTTAGTGAATAATATACTTAGAATGATATATTTTAGGACAAATTGGAAAGAAAAATGTATTTGTCAAGTAAAAAGAGTGCAATTACATTTCAGTATACATCTTAATATTTCCATTTGAAAAGTAATTAAAACAAGAATGTGACTGCTGACACACCGAGACTGGAACCCTCATCCTTCATGGGGAGAGCCTGAGACCTTAACCTCCAGGTAAACAATAAGATGTTGCTACTTGGATGGCAAAAAGGCAAATGTTTAGTCACTGGTAATGTTTAACAGTCAAAACACTGGTAAATAAACAGACACACTGCATGTGATACCAGGACTTCAACGTTCAACCTACTGAGTGACAGTCTAAAAGTCTTACCAGTAGACCACAAGAAACATTTGAACCAAACATCTTGTGTGCCGCTTTGAAGTCATTCTGTGGAGAGACTATTGTTATTTCAATGGCATCTCCATGGAATAACTTCAAAGTGGAATACAAGCAAGATGCTTGCTGCAAAATGAGGACCACAGGGGCAGCATGAAGGCCTGCAGTCCTAGCTGGCTCCCCGCATGAGCAAGCATTGCTCAAACAAGCTGTACGCTGTTTGAAATAGCAGCTCCCTGTTTGCAGAAGCAATGTTTTCATCTCTTTCACTGCATGCATATTTGCATGCAGGGAAACAGGTGAAAACTCAACTTTCTGCAAGCAGGAGCTGTTTCACAGCTTCCGCTTGCAGAAAGCGGAGTTATGTTTGCTTTTGGTTGGTTTTGCTTGGTTGGAGCTGTCAGCTCCCCCCAAGCTAAAGCAAACAGCTAGGTCCCGGGGGTGGGCACCCCGGAAGATAGCAGAAGCCGGCAGTGGGATGTGACAGTCACCAGGGCCATGTCTGGCTCCACAAGGGGGGTCGCACGGACCCCCTACAATGTTGTATTTGCCCCAGGGAGACGGTGGTTCCCAAGGCCATTCATTCTTTTTTTCAGCCTCAGGGATGTGGCGGTCGCTGGGCCTGCGGGGGGGCCTGCACAGACCCCCTTAATTTACAAGATAAGCCCCAGGGTGTTGGTGGTCCCCAAGGCCAGGGATCAGCAACGGACCCCCTTCATTATGTCAATTTTGTCCCAGGTGATGGTCCCCAGGGCCGCAGGGGAGGACTGTGCGGCCCTTGCATGCAGACTACATTTAATCCCAGGGAGGTGGAGGTCCCCAGGACCACCATATCAAAATATTGTTTTGCCCCAGAGAAGCAGTGGTTCCCGGGTCACTGGGGGGTGAACAGCCCCCCTGTATATTTCTAAGTGATTGCTCGGAGAGGTGGCGATCACTGGGGCTAATGGAAGCTCCAGGAAGGGGCCCAATGCGCACCCCTCCTTTTTAAAGCCCCCAGTGCTCCCGGGACAGGGCCCACCCAGGGGCAAAATAAAAAAAGACCACAATTTTTTTTTAAATGTCTGGAAAATCTGCAGATTTGGAATTATGGTTTTTCCTGATGATTTTGTTTAACAAAATGCTTTTTAGCCTTGGTGGGGTCGATGAGGGACCCCTAGACCAAGGCTAAGGGTGACCCTACCCAGGCCCCTTTTTTTAGCCTTTTTGTGGAATGCGGCTGAAGCTAAACATGCAGCTCCCTGTGTGCAAGAGCGTTCTTTTAGTCTATTTTCCGGCCCACATGTCTGTGGGCAGAGAAAGAGATGAAACCTCTGCTTCCAGGATGTGGGAGCACTTTGACAGCTCCCGCCGGCTGGAACTGGAGTGTTTGGTTTTGCTTGGTGGGAGCTGTCAAAGCTCTCACCAAGCAATGGCAAACAGCCATGTCCCAGAGGTGGGCACCAAGGGACATAGCAGGAGCTGGCCCTGGGGGGTGGTGGTCCCTAGGGCAATTATTGGTTCCATGAGGGGGGCTGCTTGCCCCCTCCTTGATTTTTCAGGGCTGGCCTCAGGGAAGTGGTGGTCCCCATGTCCATATGTCCATATGTGTCCCTGGGGGAGCTGCGTGACCCCTATCCCATTCTTTTAAAAGTATTTGGCCGCAGGGAGGCGGTGGTCTCCAGGGCCCAGGGGGGTCCACAGGTCCCTCCCATTATCTGTTATTTAGCCCCAGGGAGGTGGTGGTCCCCGGGGCTCGGTGGGGTCAGGGCGGCCCCACCGTTCCTGTTCCATTAGTCCCGGGGATGTGGTGGCTCCCGGGGCTTCTAGAGCCTCAGGAGGCAGGCCCTGTGTGCCCTCCTCCTTTTTTCATAAATAAAGCCTCGGGGAGGTGGTGGTCCCCAGGGCTCCAAAAGCCTCAAGAGGGGATCTCTATGCCCCCTTCCTTTTTTTTAACAATAGCCCCAGGACCTGGCTCACCTGGGGCTTTATTCAAAACAAGTGCGGGAGCCTGTGCTTTTTTTAGTTTCTCATTTTCACCAGAGTTGCGAATCTGCTGCGATTTTCAGTGAAAATGAAAAAAAAATGCTTTTCTGCCCTCTGGGACCCTAGCACCAAAGCCAAATGGTCAGTGTATTTCTACCCTGCCCCCTTTTCTTTTTTTTAAATGTTTTCTAAGGGACTCGCTGAAGATGAGTCCAAAGATGGCTGCCAACACTTCCTAGTAAAAGTATTGACAGCCAATCAGATTGCAGCAGGAGGACTGTCGGATCCTCAGAGGATCCGCGGCCCTAGATATACAAATTTTGTTTTTCTTTTAATATTTCAAAAACTACTGAACAGATTTACACCAAAAAACAAAAAGGGCCCTTTCTGGCCCAAGAGCTACCTTTCTGCCAAATTTGGTGTAATTCCGTCCAGCGTTTCGGCTGTAGTAGAGTTAAAAAACTCTATGGGAATTAACATGGGAAAAACATGCTTTGAGACTTCACCTTTTAATCGATCCCCGCTAAACGGCTCATCCCCAAACTTTGCAGGCAGAAGTTAAAGTAAGCATCTAATTTTTGGGGAACATTTCATGAAGATTCATCAACTGACGGCAAAGATATAGGCAACTCCAAAAATGTTTTTTCTATAGAAACCAGCTCCTAACTATAACTACGTCCTGGCAACTGCCACTAGGTTATACTTACACACACACACACATATAGGGAGAGCGAGACAAATATATATACATATAATTAAAAATATATTTAAAATTATTAATTCAAATAAATACATTTAAAGAATGAACTGCTTTAAATACACTAATTTAAGCTCAATATTTCTAAAAAGAAATCAATATTTTAACTCGTGTTTGGTTGACATTGTTATAAACAATATTTATGATCACAATATTTTGTCAGTAATCCCTACATATATATAGACTTTGATAGGTATGATACCACCTAATTGAAAGAAGTTATGTCCACATTGTTATGCAGGCTAGCAGGGAGTATTTCTATAAAGATGCAAAATGGAATGGAGATGAGGAGGCATTCCTGCTGGGTACCTCGTTTTATGTCAAATTGGTTACCTAATAATAATTTATGGTGATTTTGGTCTTTAAGTGATACAAAATCCCTGCATAGTTTTGAATAATTTTACCGGGAAAATAGCAGAATAATTCTCTGTCAATAGTCCCAATTTACCACAACATATACTGTGACCAAAAATGCCATGAGTGGGAGTGAAAGGGTGATTTGTGTAATGGCCAGTGCTTCTGACTTTGGATTTGGGGAACCAGGTTCGAGTCTCTGGCACAGTTCAACATGCTGTAATTCTAAGCAAACCATTTAATATCCCTGTGCATTAAAAAATGAGTGTGTCATTTTGTAATATAAGTGGTGCTCATGCAGAGTGCCCCAATACCTATGGTTGAGTTTGTGCTAAATAAAAACTGCACACAATCACCTTCTCTCATACATGACTTTTAATATCTAACACACTATCAAAAGGAGCCAACTGAGGTCACTGTTAAGGATAGATACCTATACACCACTCAAAGATTCTCCTGATGTTAACAGATTCTAATTAAAACAGGAGTACATATGTTAGATGGCCTTTAGATCGTTAGCTTCTGTTTGTCCCTTGCTTTGTCTTATTCCTCTCATCACAGATGACAGAATTTATCAATTATAATGTTCATTTTTCCCATTCTTTTGTTATATGGGACACCGACAAGGCTCTAATATGGGAGCAATAACAATGTATACAATATTTCAATTTTCAAAGGAAACAGAAAAAAAAACATTTTAAAGTAATCAATAATGTGAAAACTGATCTGTTGTATGTTGCTGGAAGGGCAATACAAAAGGACTAACCTCCATTTTCCAATCACCAAAAAATATTTTCTTGTGGTAAAGTCACTAAGGAGCTTGTGACACAACTTCAATAACTAAGAATTCAGTGTGAGATGTAGCAAAGCACTAGCCAAGCAAATGAGAGGCATGGAAAACAGAAATGACATCATACTGATAGGATCCAGTGCAACAGGTGTGAAAGAAGATGTCCTTGTAGGACTTGAATTTGTTAAACGTTTCTCAGCATTATATTCCGGTCCTGGAAAACAAGACAAGAGCTTGTGGAATGAATTTGGATCAAATCTAAAATTGCTCTCAATTTCAGTGGCTGAAGGAGAAATGTTATAGGATAATGCCACCACAGAAAATTTTAGTAAACTTAACAAATGAAAACCCATGATCACCTCCCATCTGGTTTTTGGAAGGAAGTTGACTCATTTATAGACCCACTCGCCACTATATCAAGACATTTTGGTTCATCATAGACGCCAGTGGCAATGCAGGAAGCAAATATTACCATGTTTTACAAGCCATCAAAAGATCCATAACTCTGCTATTAATCTATTCATAGAGACCAATCTCACTATTGAATGTTGGTAGTAAACTCGTATCCATATTAATAGGGAGTCGTCTGAGGAGGATACTGTACAATTTGACCCATTTTGACCACCAAGGTTTCTTAGTCAACCTTAAATTAGGCCAATGTATCACAGCTTGTTAAAGTGCCTTGGCAAATCATATGGCATATCCTCCTCAACAAAAAGGTTACAGTTCAATAAGTCGAGTAGAATAACTAAGAATGAGAAAAGCTATCTGCCACTATATTATTAATAGATGGCATTAAATTGCATGTTGAGAAAGAAATAGGGTCAATACACCTGACAAATATTACAGCTCTGACACTGATGTAGCACTTACAATGCAGAGTATTGTGATCCCAATGGGAAATAGGTATCATTAAAAATGTCTCTTTTCTAAGGCATCTTAGAAAGAAATGGTTACTCAAAAACTGAACAATTCTAATCACAATCAGACAGAGTGGGGAAAAAAAGTACCCTCATTACTGACATCAACCTCCACTTGTAACAAGACAGCACCAATAACTATGACCTTGATTACAAGTTGTGGGTAAACAGGATAGGTTTTTACCACACATGCCAAAAACTATTATCCTGGGGTGAGGTATTAATCACAGGAAGTAAAGTACCTTCTATTCTGAGTTTTCAATTTGCGATTGAGGCATAACATGGAGAATCAATATTTAGCAGACTGAACTATGCATGTTATATAGTTTCTCCTGTCCTTTTTCCCTAATAAGTTTGGCAGGTATGACCTCCCATAATCTATCACAGGAAATTTTTGAAAGTGTGATACCTATCACACAATTTGTAATTTAAATCCCTGTGCAAATTCCTGCTTAGGGATTGGAATTTAGCCCTGAATTTGTATTCAGGTCATAAGGCTATAACGCATTATTAGTCTTAATAACACATTTCTTAGTAGGATCGCCATGAAAAACAACTAATGCAGAAACCAAGTCCTGAAATACTGAAAGGTCTTTGTTTTCAAGAAATTCCAAAATGCCTTCATGAAGATTTTGGGGCAGATGTACCTCGGTTCTGGTTTGCAATTATGAAGTACCAAATTTTTGTGATTTGCTGTTTGGTAATTGCAAACACCCATGTGCGAAAGTGTGCTTTACACTTTTTGTGATTCCCAGTATGTTCCAAATAAACCTATCTAATTAATATTAATGAGGTAGGTCTTGCTTTGCAAAAATCACAGGGATAGTGGCCTTCTAGGGTCAGCAGACCACCATGTCTCTGATTGCTTTTAAATAAAGTGGGACCACTGCTTTCCCTTACAAAATATTTTTACAACCATCACCAAAGGTGAAGGGGTCCCTTGGGGACCCTTCCCATTTGCAAAAGCGTTACCATCAACTTGAAGTTACAATTACATGTGTTTGCACTGGTGCATGGGAATTATGCACTAACATTTGCACTGAAGACTACTGCATAATGATGAACTTACGACTAACTGGTGCACATGTGACCTGACAGTGACTGATCAGTGCAAACATTTCTGTTTTTGCACTATTATTCCGGGGGACAAGTACTACCTTAGGGAACAACCATAATCCTTATTAGAGTAAACCATGTAAGTCACTGATTAAAGCTGAGCTCACCCCCCCTGGTAGCTATGGAAATGTGTAAAGTATTTATGCAGTACTGAAACATTAATAAAGTAATAATGCAAAACAATACAAATCCCAAAATGAATTAAGAAAATAGAGTACAATTTAATAAACATAGTGACACCAAAATGTGAAAAATCCAATAGGGGAAACTGGAGAAAAGTTTTTTTTAAATTGTTTACGTTGAATTAGTGACAAGAAGTGCAAAGTACCAATGATAGTCAATGATGGTGGTAGCCTTGGACCTAGGCGCAATGGAGTGTGGGTCAGATTTGCCAATGAGGGACGTCCTGGTAGATTTTACCTTCTGACTTTACTCCTTTAAGTCCCACTCCATCACATTAGCACACTTCTAGAACTGATAACAGGAGATGCACTTAGAGATTCACAGGGGGGCAGGTAGATCCCAGACCATGTCCACTAGTACTGATCAATTGGGGAGTTAAAGGAAAGAAAGGCCTCTTGATGCTTATTGGATTGCTGTAGCTTGAACAGAAGGTCAGTCTTATGAAACTTGGAGTCCACTTCCTTGTCCTGGGGACAATGAGAGCACGTCCAGTCCTTTAGGGCACTGCACAGGTCTCAGACAGCAGATTCAGTCCTCCTCTGACCTTCCACAGGCCCGATGGTTCTGAAGTTGGTGCCTGGAGATGCCACATTTATGCCTGGCATGAGCTAGTGGGTGGGAATGACCGATGGGGATGCCCTAATAAATAGGGTGAAGGTTCTGCAGGCTAATCCTCCCCACTTTGGTTTTCTTCAAGATGACCAAAGTCTTTGGCTACACTAAACTTGGACTCTGAGAGGTAGTGTGTGGGGGAGTGTACTATGATAATCCTAGTGTCCTCCCACATCTTACACTAAAATCCTTTTTAGACATCCCAGTAAACTCAGAGACAGAAGTCTGGTAGGACAAAGCTGAGCTTTCAGCAGCCAGTGTATACATATATTGTTTTGGCATTCCCCCCCCCCCTTTTTAAAGTTAGTTATGGATATGCTTGCAAGAAGCAACCCCCTCATTACCAGTTACAAGTAGTAAAGTTTTCTTCTGTCTACATCCAAAAAGTTAAACCATGACAGTGATGTTTTGCTTAGTACACAGCGCCCTGACGTTGCTAGCACTGCTGTTGAGATTGTGCTTCATGCGGAGAGTTAATAAAGAATGTACTTGAAATCTATATGGAAATATTTCATTTATACCGGTTACTGTGACTTCCCTCTAATCATACAGAAGCTTGAAATCAGAGTTAGTAAAGCCTAATTTTTTGTGCAAACTGCGACACATCTGAGATATAGTTTAGTCTTCAAATATTCTTATGACATTAACAAGTGTGCATACAATAGTTTAACCTCCAGTTCCAACAGACGAATGTGCTTAACAACTCTAAAACAGAAGCTGTTATCTTTATTTTACAAATTTTGCCCAATGCCCCTTTTTTGCTCGAGCTTGCCGTTCAGAGAAAAAGGATCATAGAAAATGCTTTCTTTTTTGCAAGAAAGCTAAGGATTAACAACAATGTATGTTCATTAGATTCCACAACAGCATTACTCATTTTGCATCATGTGTTTCACACAGATTCACACAAGTACCTTGGTTGTATGATTTTTCAAAGTGAGGTATTGTGTTTATTTTCTTGGTGAGACACGTTCATGAACTCCATCTCAGAATCAAAGCTTGCAAGTCCGCCTATTGCCATTAAATGTACTTCCTACCAGGATGTAACTTTGTGTTAGACACATAAAGGCTGGCCTCTGATTCTGAGAAAATGTAGATAGTTGGCTTGAACAACCCATCTACTTACCATTTCTCTCACCACTTCTGCACACACCAGATCCTGAGAACTTGATTTTGTCAGCCATAGCAGGGATTTTAGGCAGTTGTAGTTAACTGTGGTCAACCTTTAACAACATTATTAATTGTTGGATTTACAGGTTTGTAGCTGAGGGGGTCATTACATATTCCTTATAAGTTAAATATCTTCAGGGAATCAGTTCAATATGGACAATACATGAACTCACATTGCTCTGCTCTTTAAAAACCTATTACATGTAGGTATATGTTAATTTTTTGCAGGAATGCATGTATCAAGTGGTGCTCTGAGCCCTTCGGACATTTTCGCCTTGTAATAATTTATGAGTGCAATCTATGCCAGACCAAAGATGCACAGTTTTGTAGATGTTACTAGCAGCATTTGTTTCAGCCAGCTGGCTATCCCATCTCTTTTTGTGTCCCTTCAAGAGGCTGTTTATTACTGTGAAGGCCACTGAGTATGAACACATGAGATAACATGTCATGTGAGATAACACATTAAGGGCCAGATGTACGAAAGTCAGCTTTTGCGACTCGCAAAGTGCTTTTTTTAGTGACTCGCAAAACCTGATGTACAACTGTGTCTTAGACACTGTTTGCGATGTGCAAATGGGTCACAAGGGACCTGCCTCAATAATACTCATGAGGCAGGTTGCAATTTGTGTCCCATTTAGGAATGGCCAGCACTCACAGGGATGGTGGCCTGCTGGGGTCAGCAGACCCCCATGTCTGTGACTACCTTTTAAATAAAGCAGGTTTTTCAAAAGAGCAGCCTGTTTTCCTTAAAGGAAAACAGGATGCTTTACAAAATAAAAAAAAAAGTTTTTTTGGCACCACTGCCTGCTTTGAAAAAATGTTGGCGCCCCCATTCACAAAGAGAAAGGGGTCCAATTTGAAATTGGGTGTAACTGCAATTCTTTTGCGACCCCATATCCGGTTGCAAAATATTCATACATCCCCCTGCGACTCGCTATTAGGAAGGGACGCCCTTGGTACGCCCCTTCCTAATAGCGAGTCGCAAACCTTATTTTGCGGGTTGGTAATAGGTTACCGACTCACAACATAGGTCGGTACATGGTACAATGCTATTTAACGCTTTGGGCAGCTGGCCCTAACTGACATGTTGAATAGCTGGCCTGAAAATGTTTGATCAGCACGCCCCAGAACGTGACAACAAGAAACATGACTAGTAGTCTATGGATTTATGTGCCTCAGACAGAAGGATGGCTTGCTTTTCAGTGAAAGCAGTAATCAGAGTAGTCTAATAATGTTTGTAGGCATTGGCGGCAGTGACAATGGTTGGCAAGCACTGGCAAAGTATGAATGATAATGGAAATTATGATGATTACAAAGTTTGACCACCAAGAGTTTGTGTTTTGTCTGAAGCTTCCCTATTTAATCAGAACATATAATCTATGTTTTAGCGTCTCACCCTCAAGGAAGAGCCATTTGTGCAATTTTCAAAAGCTTTATCTCTAAGTTGTCATGAATCTCCAAAGACCAAAGACTCCACTCCAGAAGAGAGCCATACATAAAGATTTTCACCACTCGCCCTTTGGAAAGAACTCATCATGGGAGTCAGTGAAGTGGCACTTCTATATGTATTCTTCGCTTTCTCCAGTAGAGGAGAGCTATAGACACAAGGACTTATGACTCTCACTCATCCATACCTTTATTTTGTCTCTCAAAAGTCATTTAAACAATGGTGTGCCCGCTTTGAATGCATGCGCTGAGCAGGTGCTAACAGTGCCGAAAGGATGATGTAAGGCAATCTGTTAGAATTTCTTGCGCAATTTTTTTGACCTCCCTAACGGGGGAATGCCCCCTTTGCATGCATTATGCCTGTCACAGTTATAATGTAGCGCAAAGCGTTTCAAAGTGGCACAATGCATGCATTGCGCTACTTTGTAAATATGGTGCAGGGAGTTTGGCCATCTAACAAAACATTAGCGTTAAAAAACGTATGCCAATGTGTTGGTAGGTGGCGTGGGGGCTCCTAAATATGCCCCCAAATTTCACAAAAGGATAAATCTGAAATATAAGATTCTTTATATCATACACTTAGAAATTAGACAATTTTGCGTAGCTGAACCAGGCTTAGAGCTGAAAATAACAAACATTTGCTAGAGGAACTCCCCATAGTTTGGTGGGGGAGGGCAAGCGGTAGTGCTACGGACTGGGTTAATGGTTCCTAGGGTATAGGGACAGGCAACTAAAAACTGAGAAACACTAAGGCCCATATTTATACTTTTTGACGCTAAACTGCGCTAACGCAGTTTAGCGTCAAAAAATTGTACGCCGTCTAACGCCATTCTGAAGCGCCATGCGGGCGCCGTATTTATGGAATGGCGTTAGCCGGCGCTAGCAGACCGGCGCTGCCTGGAGTGCGTGGAAAAAAACCACGTAGACCAGGCAGCGCCGGCGTAGGGGGAAAATGGCGTTAGGGCGTCTTAAAATGGGGCAAGTCAGGTTGAGGCAAAAAAATCGCCTCAACCCGATTTGCGCCATTATTTTCGACGCCCAGACGCCATTTAAATGACTCCTGTCTTAGTAAAGACAGGAGTCATGCCCCCTTGCCCAATGGCCATGCCCAGGGGACTTCTGTCCCCTGGGCATGGTCATTGGGCATAGTGGCATGTAGGGGGGCACAAATAAGGCCCCCCTATGCCACCCAATGTTTTTTTTTAAAAATAAAAAATTATACTTACCTGAACTTACCTGAATGTCCCTTGGGTGGGTCCCTCCATCCTTGGGTGTCCTCCTGGGGTGGGCAGGGATGGCAGGGGGGGTCCCTGGGGGCAAGGGAGGGCACCTGTGGGCTCATTTTGAGCCCACAGGCCCCTTAACGCCTACCCTGACCCAGGCGTTAAATAGTGGCGCAAATGCGGGGTTTTTTGACCCGCCACCTCCCGGGCGTGATTTTTGCCCGGGAGTATAAATACGACGCATTTGCGTCGCCGTCATTTTTTTAGACGGGAACGCCTTCCTTGCATCTCATTAACGCAAGGAAGGCGTTCACGCAAAAAAATGACGCTATTTGCCCATACTTTGGCGCTAGACGCGTCTAACGCCAAAGTATAAATATGGCGTTCGTTTTGCGCCGAATTTGCGTCGAAAAAAACGACGCTAATTCGGCGCAAACGGAGTATAAATACGGGCCTAAATGATTTTCCTAACCAAGCCTGTCACTGCTACAACAGTACTGCACTATTCCTACATGTCAATATGGCTACCATACATTTAATGTTAAATTACCCCAAAATATCGAAGGATAGGTATATTTGTAATGTGAAAAGTCTACAGTTCTGTTCCTTCTACCATAATTACAATGGGCAGAGGCAGCAAAATGTTTACTGGAATAACACCAGAACTTCCCAAAAAATGGTTGTGGTTTTATTGTGACAGAACCAGTAGCGTACCATACTAAATACTCCCATTATCAACATTTCTTCCACAGTTAATATTCTAGTTATGGCCCGCATATTGCACGTTTATTCGTAGTGCTAGTTCTTTTCATCAGGACCACTATGCTATAACTGGGACAGCAACAGTACATCTCCACAGGACTACAATGCTAATAATGGACTGTACTGTACGGTCTCAGCAGAGCTGACACAACAGTAATAGACAGGACAAGTATTTCTCAGCAGTGAAGCTGTATTAGTAATGTGCTCAGCAACACTTCTCATTATGGTGAACAGACGAGTAATGGGCTGTATAAGCATTTCTCAGTAGGGTCACAGAACGTATATCAGCCAGTACAGGAACTTATCAGCATGACTTCTATCTTTCAGAGAGTCAGTATCACTAGTTTTTAACCGAGCCATTGCACTTGTCAATGAGAAAGGACCAACAGTTCTATGCAGGACCTTTAGTGGGCCTCACATGAAACAGCCACTCTAGAGTATTTCTCGCCCATCTCAAAATATTTTGTAACTAACTAATATAAGAAAACTTCAGGATTCCGAGCTAATCCATGCCCTATAAACATTCAACAGTTCTTCCCTCGGTTTTAGAATCATGCCTAATGAACTTAAATGTTCATTCATTAAGCTATTTCTAATGAAACCAGGTCTGAATTTTACCAACTCTCTAAATTAATAATCAATATCAAATGACTGGCTCATGACCAAATGTAGAGATAAAGTGACCTATGCACAGATATTGGTATTTATTGAAAACATGACACCCTTTCTGATGTGCAAGCTGGCTTCTCCCCCTGAAAATGGACTGACTGTGGATGAGCTCTCAACCAAGACTGATTACAAAGGGACAACTGCATTTATTTTGTTAGAACTCTCTGCTGCATTTGACATAGACTGTCACCCAACGCTACAGAATGGACTCCGATATGATAATTTAATTGCAAAGCTTTTGATTTACTGGCGTCCTTCTTGGTAAACTGTCAATACTTCATCTGCCTATTACTGCACATTTCCATGTCATACCACCTAACATTGGTGTTCTAAAGTGCTCAACTATGTCCCTTCTAATGAGCACCATCTTCCGTAAAACTTTACCCATAGTGACACAATCCTTCACTTGTACTTGTTTTAAATCTGCTGATGTCACAGATAGTCTTAAAATTCCAGATCTTCAATGACAGCAAAACCACAGTACTGACAACTTGCTCAAAAGCTGTCTAGGCAAAACAGACATTCTGAGATGTGGAAAGTGGCCACCGTTCACAATATTCTAATTATCTCATTCTTAAAAATGGAACTGTCACTGGAACCCCAATAGAATATGTAGTGAAATATTATTTGAGAATACTAAAATGGATTTGGCTACATCTAGGTTTCACCACAGAGTTTAAACTATAGCCACATTTATAGGATCTGCAATATACTATTGAAACGTGCTTTACCCTGGAGCAACATAATTTCTACTACACTAGTATGGAATGGGCCCACAACTTAGACTTATCCTGCTTCTTGAGCCTTGGGATCACATTACTTTAGCCTTTAAATTTCGCATTGACCTCCAGCTTCACAAGGGATCGCTTTCAAAATGGACCAAAGTTGCTCCAGTAAAACTAAACACTCACCCAGCTCATCACAACCTCTGATCCAAAACGTCACCACAACTTGAAGTGTGATGCATCCACAAATCACTTCTTGGAAATAGTACCCTTTCAGTTCAAGCTAGCAAAATTTGGAGGGCTATACTGCTCCCCTTAAGGAAAATGCAAAACTACCTTGCCTTCCATTGAGCCATAAAATATTGGATCTTCAAGCTCTAGTTCCCTGCATGATCATGCCTCTCTACACAACAATAGCAGCCGATCCATGAAAAAAGCCATTAACAACCCATATCATCACAGCCTGACCTGATGCTCCACACTAAGACCACTGACTGAAACAACTAGGACAACAACTCCATGAAATTATTAGTCAATTAGGCATGTAGAATAAATGCTGAAAATCATGCTCTATTTCATACCAATATTTCTGTAACATTGGCAAGCATACCAGCAGTAACAAATTAATGCAACATGACCAGACCACATGTCATAGTTTCAAGCATCATAGCCTACTCGTTCCATGACGCTAGTAGGGCATATTAAGATCGCAATGTTCCAATCAAATATATATGTTTGGGTGGATTTGTCTATAGACATTTGAGTGCTGGGATGCAGTTGCAAAAAGTGCACATGCTAGACAACAAAACATAAAATGACATAACGTGATATAGCATTCCTTCTCTCCTGGAAACAAATCGTTTTGCTTTGAAAATTGCTCAAAATGTTCTGTGCAACACTGCTGTATAGTCAGTCAGTCAGTCAAATAACTTTATTCGGCAATTGCCATAAAAGTACAAACCAAGACACATTTACCGATCTATAAATAGTAAAAAATAAAACTTAAAACCATGGCTGAAAACACCACATGAGCATCCATTCTGAAACCCCTTGACATACATAGATAAATATACAAGACATGATTAAAAATCACAAAGTCAGAAAAGTACAAGTATTAGCTTTAAAATGATATACTATACGTACATAAAATTTTAAAAAGGAGTAGGCCTTTTCCTAATACTTAAAGAAGCTGTGACGAAGTCTAATACATGATGACAAATTTGAATATCAGGCAATCTCTGAAGATATAGTAGGGCTTCCTTAAAATGAATGGGCCTAAGAAGGCGTAACGTGGGTAAAATAAAGGCCCCTCTAGGAGCAGCGTATAAAGGGCAAAAAAGAAAAAAGTGCAAAGTGCTCTGGGTTGATTTGGAGTCACAGGGACAAAGTGGTAAGTCCTTTTTCCAGAAACATGGTTCGGGGAAAGCTACCTTAAAATGAATTAGATTAAGTCTAAAAAGTGTTAAAAAGGAAATTGTTCTAAAACTTGAAAACCAAGTCAAATAGGGTTCAAGGCATGGAACAGTCACAATCCGAGAGTAGGAATCAAAAGATTTCAATTTCAGGGAACTATAAAATCTCTGCTCTGATATGTGCTTGGAGTAAGTAGACTTCAAGACAGACCTAGAGTTTGTGGTTAACAAATGAGGATCATCAAACATGTATCTAAGCCCTCGGTTCTCAAAAGAGTTTTGCAGAAACATAAGCCAGGGAATCCTATTTGAATTTTCTAATTGTAGCCAATCAGAGATACAGTCTTGGACCAAACTTGCAGTAGGGTTTGACCAACATCTGATCCAGAGCAGTAAGGGGGCCATAAAGACCCTGTCCTCCAAAAAGCACTGACCAAGTTCTTCATGGCAGATTATATTTGCGGTGCATTTTGGAACCAACAATAATCTGCGCAGGAATTTATTTTCAACACTCTGAAGAGACAGTATTTTATTATAGCCCCAGACGCCTGCCCCATAAAGGACTGATGCAGTGCATTTGGAATTGTAAAGAGTTTTCAACTGTGCAGGGGGTCTGTGACCTAATTTATTTGAAAAGCGAAAAATTGCTTTGTTGTTCCTTATAAACTGTTGGAGCTTAAAATTAATGTGTGTCTTCCAGGACAAGGAAGAACTCATGTACATGCCTAGGTAACAAAATTCTTTGACCTTAATAAGGGTGTGCCCTCCCATAGTAAATTGTTTAGACTTTGTATTGCGTGGGCCACAAGTCATAACGAAAGTCTTGGGGTAATTTACTTTCAGATCAAGGTTCAACATAAAATCATAAAATACATCCAGTAGTCCCTGTAAACCGTTTGCAGTACGAGCAACTAAAACTGCATCATCAGCATATAATAAAACTGGAAGTTGTCTCTGGCCCATCTTCGGTATATCCTTTGCATGTTTTAACAGTGAATCATAGAGCCCATTAATGTAAATCAGAAAAAGAAAAGGGGCTAAGATACACCCCTAGTTGACGGGATGGGGGAGGTTCTCTGCCCATGTGAGCCGGCCTGAACAGAAATCGTTAGGTCTGAGTGTAGTCGTTTAATAAGCTCCAATAGAGGCGGATCGCAGCCTAAGGCTTCCAAAATTTGCCATAACTTTGACCTATTAACCATATCGAAGGCACTGGTTAGATCAATGAAAGCCATGTGAATCGACTCTTTTTTGACTGTCACGTATTTGCTGAGTATCAGCTGCAAGTTTAAGACTTGCTCAACTGTACCTACACCAGGTCTGAAACCAAATTGAATAGGAGATAAAATCTGGGCCTCGGACTCCCAATCTTCTAAACGGGACAGGATCACGCTACCTAAAATCTTTGCCGTCGAATCGATAAGAGAAATTGGTCTGTAACAAGAAGGATCTTGTCTATTTCCTTTTTTGAAGATAGGAACAATAATAGCCGATTTCCATGAGAGGGGCACGTTACTATTTACCACACTATTCAACACATTGGTAACTAACGGACCCCAAAGATCAATTTCTGATTTAAAAAGATCAGCGGGAACCCCATCGGGGCCAGGAGCTTTTCCCTGCCTTGATCTGTCAATGGCATTTTTGACCTCATAGAGGTCAAAAATAATGTTTGGGGCCTTAGTTTTGGAGTCTAAAATAAAAGGAGCAGAAGGATTTACATGCAAATTCTCATAAGTTTCGGAACAGAAAACTTTCCTAAAATGAGTTAACCAGACGTCCTCAGCAATAAGACATTCATTGGCCAAAGAGTGGTTACCAGAAAAGTAAGAGTGATTTATCACTTTCCAGAATTTAGAAGTATCCTTCTGCTCAGATGCAGCCAAAAGATCGCCCCTGGCCCTAGACCTAATTTCTGATTTCCGTTTGTCGATGGCAGCCTTATAATCGGCTCTTGCTATTTTAACTAGTTTACGGGAGAGAGGAACTGCTTTAAGTGCATCTTTGAGTTTTTTATGGGCGGATGAGCACGCAGAATCGAACCATCTGTGGGCCACCGGCCCCTTCGCGGGCCTGTCCGCAGCCAGGGCGCGTGAGATGTCAATGCTTAAAGATTCAAATTCACGCACTATGCGGTCAGAATCTAACTGCTGGGACAGACACATATAAATCGAGTCAGACCTACTTCTTACAATTTCCTGGTTAAAAATGTTTGGATCTATTATGTCCCATTTTAGACGTATGCCACAATTTGGATTATAAACAGTAGCAGCGGTCAAGCTTTTATTCTTGGGTGCCTGGAAATTTTTTAGGTCCGATATAATGCTAAGGGGGTTATGATCGCTCGCACAATGAGGCGTAATCTTAAATTCTTGAATTACATAAAAATCAGAGGAGCTGATAAGTATGAAGTCGATAGTGCTCCCCCTCAAATTCCCTGTAAAGGTTGGTGTATTACAGGCGTCGGGGGCCAATTTCTCGGTGACATGAACCAGATCAAATTTAGAAGTAAAAAGGTTTAAGGCATCTCCTTCAGATGTATGGTTAAAATGAATTACTGACTCTCTGCCCTCGGCAGGAAAGGCACACAGGTCCATGTGTTCTTTGCTGCACAGAGGAGTATTGAAATCGCCCACCCAGATGATAATTAGATCACTATTCTGCAAAACATATGAAGAATCTATGAGGTCCGATACCTCTTCCAGATGACCCATAAAGAGTCCCGAGGGATGTTATTATAAAATTTTAAATTAGGATATCCTTTAGGCCACTAATAGAGACCAAGACAACCATAAAATAAAGAGAAGACCAGATTAAAGACACATTTAAAAGCGGAAGATGTACGGAGACAAGAACTAAAAGGCCGCCACTAGCTCTCCCCATTTGAGAGGTTAGTGCTGGCTGACACAGAGAAGTGAAACCGTTCAGAAGGAACGTATCTTTGGACCAGGTCTCCTGTAGACAAATTATATCGTAGGAGGAAATAAAGCTCTTCCAGTCCGAATTGTCAGATTTGGATCGCAGCCCTGCTATGTTCCAGCTAAGCAGAGTTAATGGTCTAGACACAGGACATGACATTAGAACTTTAGTATTTATAGGAACTTTCAGATCCAATTCAGGCTTTCCTGTGTCCCAGGAACATTCCACGTCGACGTTCCCAGCCTTCGGTCTCTCCCTGTTAGAAGAACAGGGGTGGATCACCGATAGTCAATCGTTCTCGTCAAGGCGACTAAGAGTCGAGAACCGGTTGCTAGAGGGTACAGTAACCTGTAATTGGAGCCTTTCTGGGTCTGGTCTATAAATACTTGAATTGGTGACAGTGCGGTTTGGTAGGAGCACAGGGTTGTAAAAATGACACAGGGGATGTATTTGAATCCTGTTAGTTGACATATTACAGTGGCCCAAATTGGTCAAAAAAAGGTCTACTGAACGAGGATTAGCAAAATTTAAAACGACATAGTCTCCCTCCTCCAATACCTTGGAATATCCTACCCTCCTCACTCTTCGGGCCATGAGAATCTTATCATTATAAAAGCAATTAGGTTTGAAATTGGAGTTCAACCAGTGACCAGCTTTTCTAATTAGGGAGTGGGTAACTTCTTGTTTGGAGCACTCCAGGGGAGGAACATTTGAGAGAACCAGAACGTACGGATTGCAGGCAGGTGGTAAATGTAAAAAATCTGCATGGTTAGTAAGTTTATTTGGACCTTTGTCGTGTGTCCTAGAGGAAAAAACTTCCCTTGTCGGCCCTAATACAGGGTTGTCAACATGAGTTTCTTGACCAGAGACGGCTTGTGGATCAAGCGAAGAATTACTTACACCTTGGGGTACCAAAGTAGAGGGAGGAGTGGATTGGTGGGCTGGTTCAGGGCTATGATGTATTCCCGTACATAAAGGACCTGGTTTTAAAAAACTAGATAAAAACCTGGTCATGTAATTACAAAAGCAATCAAGCTTCCTAGTGATCAGAGTGGTAATTTTTGCCTCTAGAGTTGCGCAAAAGGATTTGAGTGTCTGGTCAATAAAATTAGAACAATCTTCAGAAGCATCCTTACTCAGAGGGCATTCGGGGAAGGAGACCAGGGAAATTGGGGGTTGGTCACTATGGGCCGGTAAGGTAGGTAGTTTCTTTTTGGAGCCCAGGGCCTTTTTTGTGTTTTGGGGCTTTTTCCCGGCTCTCCTCTTCTTCAAAGGAGGAGAATCGGCCTGTGAGCAAGAGCTTTCGAGAGGAGGAGTAGCTAAAAGGGGAGAAGAATTGATTCGGTCGGTAGTGGGGAGTATATCGACGCCCAACTGACTGGAATTCAGAGGCGAAATCAGTGATAAAGGACCAGTTCTTGGAAAGGTGGAAATGTGAACGATAGGTTCCAAGGGGGGGTGTTGAACAGTACTTTGAACAGCCCCAATCCTTTCTTCTACATGTTCAAGTTCAGATTCAATGGCCCCCATCACAGAAGATAAATAACTAGTAATGGAGGACTGAAGGGAGCTGGACCCGACTTCCCCCTTCTGAACATTAGTCTTTCTTTTCCCCATATTTAATAACAAACTCACGCAGTATCTGACACAGCTCCCAGGGGGGCCCAGCCCGGCCTCTTCCGGTTGATGACGGGCGAAGGACGTGCCCGCCCTTGGCCCGGGCTTTGCCCGGGCGCCGCCCGCGCGCGTCCCGCGCAGCAGGAGCGCGAAAGTAATTTAAAGGGCTCCTGCCCTTCAATCAAAGGTCCCCGGCAGCAGCGCGCTTCCCGCGACGGCGGGAGCGCGAAAGTAATTTAAAGGGCTCCTGCCCTTCAATCAAAGGTCCCCGGCAGCAGTGCTGTATATTAAATCGAACATAACCAGCACTTACCTGGACAAAGCAAATATATTTAGTGCTAAAATAAATTGTTCCCCATTTTTAGTATTTGGAAAGATCAAGAATACAAAATGTGCAAATATTCAGATGTTACATAGGAAAGTTTAAAGAATAAAAGAAGAAGCGTGCATTGTAGACTGCACGTTTTACACTCTTGGTATTCTTGTCGCTAAACTTTAGAATAGAGAAACGGAGAGCAATCCTTTGTTTTAAATTCGTATTTCAAGGAAATCAGTGTAAACAAATAAGGAATGATCCCATTGGAAGCATGCAATCATTTCTCTTTCCTGTTGGTGCAGCGGAGATTCGATGTCACCTTTGATGTCACAACGTTAATCTATATCTGACCATAATAAAAATATAATGTGTGAGTTAATGATAAACTAATGTGAAGTGGTACTCTCAGTCAATAAAGAAGTGTGCTCACTATAGTGTTAGGAGAAAATGTACCGGGTGGTATAACCATATTAATTCACATGTAATCATAGAATTCGGTTTTATAACCTTCCTCGTGTTATTGGAGAATGTTTAACCTTAAAACGATAATGATTTTTACAACATGTGTGTACTAATGCTTCTGGTTAATGTTGAGAAATGTAGTTCTCCATCATATTCACTTGCTCACATGTGCTAACAGTTCTATTTCATTTTATATTAACTGTAACATGAAGCTTAAATGAGAATGTAATTAACATTATATAATGCAAAGGTCGACATGCAAAGAGCAATATGCATTAAATGTGCAATTCTAATTCTGTGTTAACTTGACTGTAGTAGTCCTGAATTTTCATAATGTGAGAAACTGTTTTCCATTTCTGCTAACGTGTCATTTCCTTGCAGGTGTTAACACATAAAGGGCCTCATTCTGACCTTGGCAGGCGGCGGGGGCCGCCCGCCAAAGTACCGCCGTCAGAATACCGCTGCGCGGTCAAAAGACCGCCGCGGTAATTCTGAGTTTCCCGCTGGGCTGGCGGGCGACCGCCAGAAGGCCGCCCGCCAGTCCAGCGGGAAACCCCCTTCCACGAGGATGTTGGCTCCGAATGGAGCCGGCGGAGTGGAAAGGGTGCGGCGGGTGCAGTTGCACCCGTCGCAATTTTCAGTGTCTGCTATGCAGACACTGAAAATCTTGGTGGGGCCCTGTTAGGGGGCCCCACGACACCCGTTACCGCCAACCAGGTTCTGGCGGTCAAAGCTGCCAGAACCAGGCTGGCGGTAAGGGGGTCGGAATCCCCATGGCGGCGCTGCCTGCAGCGCCGCCATGGAGGATTCCTCAGGCCAGGGGAAAACCGGCGGGAAACCGCCGGTTTCCCTTTTCTGACCGCGGCTTTACCGCCGCAGTCAGAATTGGCCTGGATGCACCGCCAACCTGTTGGCGGTGCATCCGCGGTCACCGGCGCTGGCGGTCCATGACCGCCAGGGTCGTAATGACCCCCAAAATGTTAGATAGGGAATAGATGTGCTATTGTTTTACTCATAGAGAGTCTGAGAAAACAACCTTGGAGAAGGTACATTAAAAGACCGAGAATGTGAAGACTGCCACCAGTCATACATATTGCAACAGATGTACAGGAGACAAAGGACGGCCAACTTCCCAGTATGGTCTTTGGAACATACAGCAATGTTACAAGTTTGTTGTGCAATGTGAGGAGACTGAACCACGTCGTGGTCTGATTTTTGGGTGTCACCAAATGGACTAATCACAGTATTAACTAGGACTTTCACTGATCAATTTCAGCAGAAGTAGGAGAGATTCCCTTGGACTTTGAGAGGTACAGACCGCTTTTCTCTTAGTCCACATTTTCCCAATGCTTGCCAAGAGCGACTTAGCCTTACACTTGACCCTTCTGAGAAGACTCTTCATGGGGCTTCTGAAATGCTGACACCTTCCCTTTTTAAGTTGAGCCTACATGTGTGCACTTGTGTGCTGTTCTTGCAAAATCTTTTGTGATGAAAAAAAACTTAAAAGGTTCTTAAAACCTGCCCCTTACTTAGCTGAACTTACTATTCATTTATTCCAAGTTGGACCTCATTTACTTGCTTCTTATTGGCCAGCATGTCTTCTCACATCGTCTGATTTCAGTTCCTGCTCTGCTTTTGCTGTTGATGCTGTCGAGTGGAGTCTGGACCAGGTACAGCTTCCGGTCACTCACTATCAGCCGATGGCCAGTGTCCTTCCACAAGAGTAGTTACCGTTCTTGAGCAACGGATGATGCACTAAAGTGCCCACAGACCTGCTTCATCACTTTGCAGTCTAATTGTTGTTACTAACTCTCCTGATGCCAAACACTCCTCCTCTTACGGCCAATAGAGAGTGACTGCGCCTGCCCTTGCTCATGCCCACCTGCTCACAGAACTACAGCACAGCAGCCAAAGGACACTACAGGACACAGAATGCTGCAAATTACTGTTTCTTCATCTTACACCATTGTCGTGCTACCGCTTCATCGCCTCAATACTTCATCACTTTGAAGTTGTGAAAACAGGTTTCTTGTGTTGCTGAAGTAACTCACAATAAAACACAATATAAATGAGTGATCCCTAGTCTTTAGCCTGCCTGATCTGCTTTGTGCTTGATTTTACTTTTGCTCTCCCCTTCTACCATGTCTTTCTCTAAAGATATAGATAAAAATCTGCTGACGTCCGTCGTGGATTTCTTCTCTAATCACTATAATCAGAGAGAACAAGCATTGGCAAAGCCCAAAGGTTTCACCTCTACAAAATCTATTGGTTTAGTCAATGTTTTTTGACATGTCACAGCAGCACTAGTGGCTGTGCAGCATCATAGTTTAAACCAAAAAAAATGCTATAACGTGGCCACCATTGACTGTTTAAAGTTTAGTAGTGACAGCATCATAGTGTTTTTTAAAAACCTGAAGACATGCAGCGCAGCAGCTAGAACTGCCGCGTGACATATCTAAAAATAATTGACAAATCCAATAGATTTTGTAGAGGTGAAACCTATTGAATTTGTCAATGCTTGGTACTTACTTTTTGCCTTCTTTAGTTAGCTTCTTTTTGCCCCAGACCTCCTTTTTCCTGGTTCTTTTTGTCCTGTATTTGCTTTTTAACTTTTGACCCCAGGTTCTGTAATTAGATTTAATTTGACCTTTTTCTAAAGTATTCAGGGAGAAGTTCCATACACCCCTAGCTAATTTAGTTAGATGATTTAACTTGCACTAACGTGTAAGAGAACTGACCAGCGATTGTTTTCAGAGCATCAGATTCTTCTGTTGATATTCTGCATTGCAATTACTGAATGCTTGGTATGTCTTATGTTGATCAGATTACAGTTGAGTCACCATTTTGGATATCCAATAGTAATATTGTAGCTTTACAGCGCTTCCTTAAGGTTTGTCTCAAACCTGAGGGTAAACTTGTAGTAAAAAACCCTTTAACTTTATTTCTGATTTGGGTTTTCATTGTGTAGCCAAATTGGTTACACTGTAAAATAATTCTTAATTGGCGCTTTGGTTAACTGACTATTAACCCCTGCTGAGAGCATATAGAAAACGCTCCCTCAACGCGCTGTGACTTGCGGATTGTCAGTACACAACTTCATTGTGTCACATGCAGCTCAACCATCCCCGCTCTGGCCTTCATCCCCGACTATAAATCCTCCTTCCCAAAGACATCCCATTACTCCCCACATTTGGCAAGCAAAAATGACACACAGTTTTTTGAGTTAGGAGTCGTAAACCCCCGGACAGATTTTTATTAAAACATAGAAACATTTTTGCAGTAAAGAGCACATATCATCTTGAATATTTATGTGCAGTACCCCTTAGTATTTACGGCTTTATTTACATACGTTGATCACTATCCTTAAGAGAGACACTAATACCTTTGATTTCCTAGCACTTTCTAAACATATTTCTGCGTATCACAATTTATGCCCACAAGTGAGATCATGACAGGACCCAATGGTGTCTTCTGGTCCAGCACCAGCCTTTCCCGTCTTTTAGACCTGTGGTGGGTCGCTCCTAAAGAGAGGACTCCACCCACCCGAGTCCCCTACCGGGGCACACTTGTGTAGAGGGCCCATCTGCCCTCCAGGATACTTACCGTGGCCCCCCTACACCCATAATTACCACCCTCCAGGGCCAGTGCTAGCTTCACACCAAGTGTGCATGCACAAGTGATTGGCCAGAAGGACCAGATGCCAGAGAACGTCGCAACCCCGCACCACTGAATCCTCCATTCAACTCCTTTGCAGCACCCCTATAAGGCCCGTCACATTTATGTCATGCGTATGTAAGGAAAGGTTGTCTGAATTGTCCTATCAATCATTACCTCACCCACAATGGCTACATATCATTAAAATACGACATGGCAAATACAGCTAGAAGGAAAATGGGTTAGCAAGACCATTAACAAGGACAAAGAAAATCACCCCATGCAACATGGAAATCCTGTAGGAGGAAAATTGGTTAGCAAGACACTCATGAACAACCAAACAATCACCCCTAAAAACATCAACAGCATAGATCTCTTTTGCTATGGGGATAGTGGACGGGACAAAGAAAATCCTTTGTGATCCTGTGAAAGGGAACGGCGGCCTCCTTCGTGAGCAAAGCAAAGAGCAGGAGTGAAAGACCCACTCACCGACTCGCTGTCCCTTTTATGGATCGGGCCAGTACACGCATGAAGACCACCTAATCCAGAAACAGTCCAAGTGCTTCTGGGTTAGTGACTGTGATGTTTTCCAATTGCCTAACACTTTATTGAGGTGAAGCGGTGCATTACGCCACCGTCCACGGAGGTCTGGCCCGGCGAAAACTGTCATGCCCTCCCGACCAAAAAACAACCTTCTCCAACCCATCCCATTACTCCTCACAGTTGGCAAGCAAACATTAAACACAATTTTTTAGTTTAGAGGTTGTAAACACCCGGACGTATTATTATTAGGACATACAAACAATTTTGACAGTAAAGATCACACGTCATCTTGAATATTTATACGCAGTAACACTTAATAGTTACAGCTTTATTTACCTAAGTTGATGACTAGCCTTAACAGAGACGCTAATACATCTGATTTCCTAACACTTTCTAAACATGTTCCTGCCTATCACAATTTATGTCCACGAGTGCCTCCACGCTTTTGACCTAAGCACTCACCTTTTCAAAAGGGTGCCAGGATCTCCCTTTTTTTGTTCAGCAGGAGGTTCACAATTTAAGAGAGGCTCCGGAATATAGTTTAGTTTAGCTGGAGATGGAAAGGTCGTCTAAACGTCGTAAAAGGTCGGTTAAACCTCCCATGAGTAATAATAAGCAAGGGCCAATGAGGGCTGAACCACTTTTGGTTGAAGACGTTCTCTTCAATTCATCAGATATATGGAACTATAAAATCACATCTAAGTGAACTCTTGGACATTAAATTGTACCCTTTTTTTTGGGCGCAGTGCAGATTTGGATAATAACATAGCTAATTTAATTAAAGTGAGCAAAATGGACAGGAAAATTCTAGACAGGGAACAGCATGTGATACCAGTATATTCAGTTGCCCAAATTACACCTCAGCCTTCAGCATCTGCAGAAGTTATGGTGCTGAATTATTCAGCAGGTATGTTTTCTGAAACTTCCCAGGTTTCTTTTCAGAAGCAAGAGTCATGCATAACTATGACGGGATTGGGCCACTAGTTAAAAACTCTCTTAGTGATACAGTAATTGTAAATTTTCGGATGCCTGAGACGGCCAGGGTTATTTTGATCCAAGCACAGAATGGCAGGGTGAAATCCAGCTCGCTGATGATCATGCCTCTTGGTTATTTTTATAAGCATTTATGCCCATCAGTGGCTTTAAATCCTGTTGTACAAGTGTAACTCTATCTACAACCGGCAGAGGCAAGGATGGCCTAGCAGTCTTTGTTTCAAATTATGTAACAGATATGAAAATGAAGATATTATTTGCAAGGCCCTATTATCAGATTTTAAGTCTTTTTCTGTCTGGGTGGCTTAAAATCATTGTAATACATTTTTATTTTCTCAGCTCATCCGACTTGCATTATTGAAGAGATGGGAGAACTCATTATGTAGTATGCTGACAAAGATGACAACTAGAGTATAATAATTTGGTCGGGGTTTCAATATTTCAAATGCTCCTATGATGGTGACCACAACTGTGGTTTTACTGATTTCCATGATCAAGAGCTAGGTCACTTTTCACATTCCCTCTATGGGGAAGCTTTAAATCAACTAATTTATCTTGTGATCTACTTTGTTCCAGATGTTCGGGGGAAGAGTGCCATCAAACAGGATCTATCTACTTTTCTTGGTGGAGGCAAGGGCTCTACAATTGATTTTGTTTTGATGTTAAGAGGTTTAACCCTGTATGCCCCAGATTATGAGGTTTTGGTGTTGCATTTTAGTGCTCATAACCCTATCACAGTGGAATTAAAAGGGAGTGTCCAGCAACAAGAGAAATGCCGTCAGTTACCTTTTCATTGAATTAGGGAGTACGTCTCCATTGTGATTCTTTAGATCAGGGAACATTCTTTGGGAACCTGATTATTAACAGCACCAATGTGATTATGGGCTGTGTATCTGATTTAGATGAACCATCAACTATTTTGGGTCATTTTAAGAGCCTCTGTAGGGTGATACCATGTAGTCTAACTTCAAATAAATCCTAGAGTGAGAGAGAGAGAGAGAGAGAGAGGGAGAGAGAGAAGAGATCGTACTGGCCATTGTTGGTTCTCTAGGGAATGTACAATAGCTCTGAAAGAACTGAACTTAGCTACAAATAGTGTCCCACGTATTGGTGAGCACATTAGGGCCCATATTTATACTTTTTTAGCACCACATTTGCATCATTTTTTTACGCAAAAGCGGCTCAAACTTGCATAATACAATTGTATTTTGTAAGTTTGCACCATTTTTGCGTCAAAAAGTGGTGCACTAAAAAAGGATAAATATGGGCCTAGGTGTGCAAGGCACAAATATAAAAAAGCCCTAAACCTGAGAAGAATTAAGGATAGGTTAAAGACATGGGACAATCTGTATCAAGCTGCAGGATTAAAAGATTGCAGATTATTCTGGAGTGTTGTAAATCATCCTCTATTTGCAGAGAGTCTATCAAGTGTGATCCCATGCCATATCACAGAAGAGGAGTGGCTTGGTCACTATTCAGTGGTTTTCAAACCAGAGGATAAAGAGGAAAGTGGGACCTTGATAATGGGTATTGCCCAAATAGAGAATGGGTAACTAATTTTGTAGATTTGGCCTCAACAACAAGGGCTATTATATATGCTACACATGGCAAGGCCCCTGGGCCAAATTGGGTCCCAGCTGATTTGTATGAACGTAATCTAGAGTTCTGGGCCCCCTTAGTCACAAAGGTAAGCGGGGGGGTGGATACCGACCACAAAATGCATGGAAGTCATCATATACATGGAGTGGCATGGGTAAAGGGGTATGGCATGGGGGCATGGCCTGCACAGAGAGAAGCTGGGGCACACCATTACACTACACCAACAACAGTCCCATGGGGGAATGCTGCCATGCCAACAATGGACCAAAGGTAAAGGCACGCCAGGAGGGAAGGGCACAACGTCAAACTGACATCCTGGCACACATCAGCCACTATACCCTCTACATTAACTAGGGCCCAATTAACAACCTCTAGCCATACCGACATCTGGAATGTAACAGTGACAACAGTTGCCACTATCACCTCTGCTCTGTGTGCAGCTCAAGTTGCCAATGTCAGTAACGTCTCCATGGATCATACACACCTAAATTAGTGGGTTGAGGATGACTACTTTAACAATCCCCTGAAACAAGACAAAGGCTCCAGTCCTGTCAAATGTGAATGCCCATAGTTACCATAAACATCAGCCAATGTCATCAACAGTAGGAGCTACACAGCACTAAGGACACACCCATGGTGCATATGCCGGGGTCCATCCTGTGCCTGGTGTCATACTGCTCAGACAACAGCATTGAGGGGGAGGACACATGTAACTGGTCACTGACATACACCTGCACAGTCAGAGGAGGAAATAGGACACTGCTACAACTATCACGGCAATCCAATGTACCACACATTCCCCAACATCAGCTGTACACATTACCAATGCTAACATCCATAACATGCCATAACAATGCTATGCATAGAATACGCTACATGTCAACTACATATAAGTGGATGTGAAAGATCAGAGATTGGGGCAGGTCCAGATTGTTAAGTGTGCTGCTAGTGCCATCAGAGCACCTACAGCCAGTGAAAGGCCTCACCATTAGAATGGATGTAGACGGAGGCTTGAGTAGGACAAGAAGGTGGCAATTCACTATTTGGCCTAAAACAACACTAGAGGAGATGATGCCGACAAGTCTAATTACTTAATACAATACATGAGACATGCAGGTGGGCCATAGGCCTGGGAGAATGCCCATCTGAAAGACTGGAACAATGAACAGGGAACAAGATCACAATGTAAAATCATCATACGGCAGGCATGTCACATCAACAATGCCACAACACAGACACACTAATTGTACCCTATTTCATTGCAGAGGATGATGGATCTCCTGCGGATATACCTGTCCAGGACTACCCTAATGACATGGATGACGAGCTGACAAACATCAGCCACCAGACCCTCCAAGATGTCCTTGGAACCCTCCAGACCCCACCTTCTGTCACAAGGAGGAGCTCAGAACAAGCAGCCATCACAGAGGACCCACCCACAACATCAATTGTAAGACCTGCCAGCTCCAATACAGCTGAGGACTCAGACGACACAGGCACCAGCTTTGAGAGAACTGTAGTCGGAGTACAGCGGGAGCTGGCCAAGGAGGTGCGGGTGGGGATGCAAACTATGGCAGCCAGCCTAGAGGGGGTGCGTTCGTGCATGATGTCATCTGCAGATCAGGCACCAGCCATGCAAGCCCTAACATCCATCCTGCAAGCACTACAACAAACTGTCAAGGAATTCACCACTGCAGTAAGGGAATTGCCACAACACCTCGCACCCCAAACCTTCCACTGTATGCACAAATGCAATCATGACCCCCTCAGGGGCGACCTGGCTGCCTACCATTGTGATGTGGCAGCTATTCTTAAGAATCAGTAGATCCTCCTTGCAGCAGTACTGCCCTTAAGACCTTCACAGGTAGCAGCGACCGGGATGTCTGACTCCACATCTTCTAACACTGAGGTGTGTGTTGCCCCTTCACAACCACCACCACCAAGGACAGAGGAGGCAACACACACATCAGAAGAAGAAGACATGGAACAGATCACCTTCACACGGAAAAGTACCCGGAAGCACTAATCCCTGCCACATGGCAAACTATTACCAAGGTTCAGCGCTTTGTAACATGCCAGTCTTACAACAACTGTACTGAATGACTGTTCTGCAAACCACTGTTTATCTTGTCATCCTGCCCATTGATTGTCTCTTACGTACTCATTGACAAATCCTGTCCCTCTGCACTGTCTGACACATCACCCCAGCATGTCAAATGCATTTTTCTTTACCACTTGTGTAGGATCACAATGGAAGATGTCACTATAATGGACTCACAATCATGGACAATGTACATATACCACTACAGCACTTTTGAATAAATAGCACTTACACAACCACTTTGTCTCTGTGTAGTGTGACACATCAACTGTGCAGTAGAAATGTGCCTCCAGTCAAATTACGTAGCTTGTCAATACAGCTGTCCTGAAATTATGTAGTCTGATAACTTTGCACAGTGGCCTGGATTGCATTATACTCTGCCCTTCCTGAGGGTAATATCTGATGAAAGGAGAAAACATACACCATCATGCTGTGTTGGACAGAATAATGCTTCCTCAAGGGATATCTAAGCCATCAAATAGTGTCAGCAAAATGTTGTCACCATGCAATACTAACACATATAACAGAGCCCACAAATCTAAGCAAACACTAAAAAAACTGCATGAATTAGGGTGTCTGAGTTTACATCCAAGTAAGTAATCATGCTGAACAGTGTCACAAATGATGTCTGTGAGTCATGAAGACGATGCTACAAGAGTGCTTACGACCACTCACCTTATAAGGGTTTCCTTGAACATCACACTGCAGTCAGACATAAAACAGTTCCTCCAATACCAAATCTGGAAGCACTGTTTGTGAATTTGAAAACATACTTATTGAAAAAAACACATTGGGATCCATAGTAACTGTGATTGGTGGCTGCAATGAATGGTGGAATCTTTGCAAGGTAGCTCTGGGCTAGCTGCCAATCTTACAGCTCAGTTGGGATTTGTTCGTAGAATAGGACACAAATGTAATAGAACAAAATTCATGTACACTTATGCCAAGGCCCTGATCAACAAGCATTAAACACATACTGTAAAGGGTTCACTATATATTTATGAAACGGTAATAACAGAAGAGGAAACTCGGGGAAAAGTCTTACCTACCCAAATCTACCCTAACTACTCATTACCCACAACTGTCCCTAACTAACCTAAGCTAAACTTACTTATCACATGTAATGAAACGTTCTAAACATCAACCCCCCACCTCCCTTATGAGATGGGACACATGGAGGACAACAGATGCTAACCTAAACACATACTATCCTATATTAAACAAATATATATATTTTTTTCTAACCACACAAGACACCCAACATAACCCCCCACCCACTCACACACTCAAAAAGAAAAAATAGAAATATTCAGGACCCCCCACCCACTAAAACTAACTAAACTAACAGCCTATACTAACCTAACACTAAGCCCCCTAAGCCCACTAAGTATAAGATCAAGGAAATAGGAGGGAGGGGAGGGAATCATGTCCATTTACAAAGTCTAGAGGTTGGCCCTCCGGAGGGTCTGCTTTATGGACCACACACGCCTGTTCATATGGTGAACATCCCGGCTCAGGTGACTAATTTTACAGATGACACGGTCCATTTTGCGCTGCATGTCCTGAAAAGCTGCACGGTTAACTGTAGCAGCTGGGGCGGTCTGCGTACCAGCTGAGGACGTGTGTGGGCGTGTATTGTCAATGCCTGTGGGCTGCCCTGAAGGTGGTCCACTGGTAGGGCCTGGAGCACTTGCAGACGTTGTTGGGACAACAGTCACAACTGTGGGTGGTGCCACCTGGGTGGAAGTGGTGGTCGTGCTGGTGGTGGCTGTGGTGGGCAAAGCAGGGCCACCCTGTGGGAAAGCCCTCCATGCTCCGGAGGCCCGTTCGTTCCTGTATCTTCGGGCCATCCTTCTGAACCCCGACTCTACCAGCAGGATATGCTGGTAACATTGCCTGCCTCCGGAACTGACGGGCCTGGATGGGTGTCATGTTAGCAGCTGTGAAGACAAAGGCAAAAAATTACATTAGGAACTGCATTGTGTGAAATGGCACAAGAAGTAAATCAGACAGTACATCTACTGTACTTGTAACAGCTCCTATCATCATACAGATCATTGAATGTCCCTGAGGAAGTACATGGCAGGCCAGCCTACAAAGGTTGTTTCACACATAGCACATCCAAACCCTACAAGATGGGTAACAACTGGCATTAATTTGGCCTCAGAGTTCTGACAGTTGTCAGCTAACAATCATGCAGCACATCCTGCGCCAATGCCAGGGCTACAAATGTTAGTGTACGGGATGGAAATCTAGGGCCACATGTAAATGGACTTGCTAGTATAGTACTCATGTGCGATACCTGAGTGTGTAGACTAGGTTCCGACCAAACATTCACTGATTTACATGTCTGTGTAACATACTTGTATCATCAGTCCTAGGTACACTATTCACAAACCCTTGCCTATGTTTGAGGGTGGGGGGTGGAGAAACAACTAACAATTTCAAACAACATGGACACCCAGGAAGCTTAGCAAAGCTGGACATCTGTTTGGCTCTACACACACACCAAAGGTAAGGTGTATCTACAAATAGGAGACAGCAAACCCTTGACCAATCTCAGCGCCACACATGTCTGGAAATGCAGACCTTTGTCCACATCATATACTTCCAGTAAGGCATGACTTACAACAGACACAGAGTTGCAAGAACAACCCTGGCCATGATTTGCATGCACACCTAGGCCATTGCACTCAAGTGCCACATACTTGTAGCACTACATGTGGAGCTGCATGTGGATAGGGAAGCAGAAGTCTGTGGGTAAGCATTTTGCAGCCCCATTCTGGGAGAATGTGGGTCTGACAGGAAGACTAAATCTGAGATTAGGTCCAGTGCGACTCTTGTTGATACAAGTGTTATCCACATGACTCACCCCAGTTCACATTGCGGGGCCTACAGGAATGACCTAGAATCCCTAGATAAGACAATAGGATAAGCATTGGCAAACTCCAAAATGCTTAGAAAATGAAATCCCACTCATGGAACAAGACAAATGATGGGCCAGCGCATCATACCTTGCTATGTGTTCAAACACAGGACTCCATCACACATCACCAGCAAACACAACACATAACAGACATATCAACACTTACTGGAGTTATCGGGGTCCTCAAATGAAGCCACCTCGCCCACAGTGTAGGGCGCGGGTCCACATGTAAGGCATGGAAGCAAGAAATGTGCTCAAAATCTGTGCACTGACCAACAATTCCAAAGACAAAAACTATGTGTAAGATGACATAAGTAAGTAAAGCCACTCAGACATGATGATACTGCATCCGATATAGCACGGCTAACATGTACATAGCATGGGTCTCCTGTGACAATTACGCACATATCTGCATACATGCAGTGGCCCTAACTATCATGTGGTGGAAAACATGCTCGTTCATTAGTGAGCAGACATAATAATGGGGTGTATTCGTCTCATCATGTCCATCCAAGAGAGACATCCAAATCCTGGTTACTTGAGGAGTGCGTTACCAGTCAAACAGCCATTGTGGCCATGACACATTTATGACACATAGGTACAATGTACAGAGGGGCAGGGACATTTGTAAGCCCTCATGTTGTTACAGTTTCTTCATTTGATGTGGCCCAGCTATGGTGATTTGAACCACCCATAGAGATATGAACCCATGTGCATACCTTTGGCCTGCCATCCCTAAACAAAAGGTGGAACACCAAACACCAAATACCAGTGTAAGATGTTAGCTGAGGGCACCTTACACTTTTTCCCTATGTTTCCAAATCCAGATCTGACATGTATCCAAAAAGATGAAGGACCACAATAATCCCTAACATTCATAGAACTTCCGTGAACGCTTTCCTTACACACTCACCAGACACTCAGGAGACAAATGTCTGGGCCACATTGCTATCATCAATTGACGTGAAGCCAGCACTCAATTTCTGCATCAGGTAGTGTTTCGAAAGTCAGTCTATCTGTTGCATCAACAAAGGTTGCCAATATTTTGGAAAATCTATACTTCACTGGCAAATGTGACCTATATAGACATGATTGGCTCCTAATTTGTGTTGCTGTCTGACACAAAGGCGTCACCAAATTACATTAAGCAAAAGTATTCAGTAAGTTTGCAGAGCACTTGCTTCCTGACAGCTAGCAATTATGGTCCTTCACATAGTCCATCAATGACCCTGTATGTTTCCGAAGCATTCCACACACTCAGCAACTTAGCCAGCAGATATTGTACAAATCATCTGATGTCAATACAGAACTTTTAATTGTGCACATTAACATGATTTGTACTCACCAACAGGGCCATTAATCACTATTCCCAGGTGGTCCAGCAGATCTTGCTCCCTGGTGATGAGGTCAGCCCAGCGGTGCTTCAGCTGGTGGTCATTCCTCTGGCTTCGATGCACGTGCTGCAAGTGATGCAGGACCTTTCCCCACCGAATTTGTCGTGCCTCGGTGTGATACCCCTGTATCACCCTGCCCCCTGCCTCAATCATCAGTGGGAGGAAATGGCACACCAGCCATATAAACCCACCAAGCTCCTCCTCACCCATCTTGCCAAGACGTGGCCTACCCAACATCTTAGCACTGAAAAGGGGAACAGGGGATAAAGAAGAACAAAGGAGAAAAGGGGGAAAATAGAAGCACAAAAAAGTAAACTTAACAACTAAAAGAGCCCAACTATCCCCAAACTAGCACTACCCACAACAGACTCCCACAAACAACAAAGACAATACAATACTGGACAATAGTACACAAAACACACTCAGACAGTATACAACAACAATATTTATTTCACAAACTAACAAGTAATGGAGCACACAGGAGACAAAAGGACAATTTCACTGGACAAAACTCAGAACACAGCCACACGGTCTAGAAGAATCACAGACTGCAAAGTGAAAGTGAAAGTACCACCACTGTACATAATCTGTAAACAGGATATCCTATTACATCACTTCCTGCATAAAATGGCAGCCGTTTTTATCATTATGGGTCATATTTTTTCACGCATACAGTATGTGCATAATTTTTTTCGACTCACGGGAGTAAAAATTAGGTGGCATCCATATATTTGGAAATAGCCTTAACACTTTACCAATTTTCAGGGCATTATGTGTTGTTTTTCGGGCATAAGCGTCATTTTTTTACGCTTGTGTGTCATTTTTTGACGCGTATGCGTCAAAATTTCAGGGCATGAACTGGTTTGGGGTATTTTTTCCATTTTAATGTAATGTTACAATTGTGACACAACTGAGATAGGCTAATTTCACCCACTTTGGTGTTGATGGTGTATGTTCACATGTGAGACATCATACTGCTGCGGACCATGACCCACTACTTCCTTGACAGGATTCTCACGCTTGGCTGACGCACTAGATGGCCATATGTGTGGCCTACATATATGTATTGCACAATTTGGGCATGTTTGGCATCAGGAGAGGATAGCAAGGTGACGTACATAAGTACAATACCTCAATGCCTATGGCTCAATGTGTGTGTATTGGCTACTAATGTAGTTGTCGACCCAGTGTGTGTGCATCACAAGATGCATTATTGCAAATATGCTTGTATGAATGTGAAGTCAATGTGTCCAAAGCTTCGATGCAAGTCATTGTGGAAATGAGAGAGGACATGTGCTAGTCATACATGTAGCAACATCTGTTGTGTGCACTTCCAAGATTTTGGGTAACGTAGACACCACAAATGACAAAGCATGCACCGGATAGATGGCAGACGCTTGTTCATGTCAATGGTCCATAAGTTGGCCATCCCATGTCCTAGAAATTTGGTAACTGCTTCCTAGGCACTTGTTGGTGAACCCACAGTGAGTCAGGCACATGCATAGACTAAGTGGGTACCATGTTATTGACACAGACAGCCAAAGGTGAACCACAAATGTAATATGACGCCACAGTTGTGGTCATATGACTGAGCCACAACTCTCCAGTGTCAGTGGTGGACCAGCAGACGAGGCAGCACGTGGCCACATATTTCCAGTGATCAATTGCACAGAGGTGTCTTGTTCATGTGTGTGGTCCAATGTTGATCCTGTATATTTTTAGGGGTGTATGTTGTCACAGTTACTTCCAGGTCTCATCATGAGTCAGTGGCAGCTATTCCTGTATCTACTGAGTAACCTTTGGAGATCAATGTGAGTAAAGTCGATGAGGACATGAGAACCTACATGGGGATGGTCCCACCCTGTCACTGAAGGTGTGTTATGAGACTGTCAACAGGGCAACCTTGGTGTGCTGAGTGAGATAATGTCTCAGGTGTCATGTTCCGGCAGGTGTCATTTCAACATTTGTACACAGATTGGCCTGTGAAGTTCCCACTGCATCTGGGAACATCATAGCCTCTGTGTCAATAATGTAGCAGCTATTCAGCATGCACAGCCCATCAATATGTTGTGAGCAATGTGATTCAGCGTGTGAACTGTCAGGGTCCTAATATGTGTGGACTTTTCATGCACATTATCAGAGGTAGCTGGTTCTGCTGGAGGCACCATACCCAGTCCCTGCATACGGCCCTGCTACACTGTCACACTTTGTCATTCATGCATACATGAGACCCAGACAAGGGATGGGCCATGATTTTGGTATTCAAAGACAATTTTACTAACATGGTACAATTAAAAAGCAGATGATGCTATACAATGTATTTGGGTATGCATTGAGGAAGCACATGACAAAATACCCTCTGAGGAATGAGAGGTTTGGTAACGCAAGTGTGGTACATATGTAGCCACAAGGAACCTTTAGGGTAAGGCACAGACAGGTGCCAGTCAGGCTAACAGGATGCAGGGTCAATCTGGATCCAGCATTTTCACAAGGTACATAGTCGGTAGTCTGACTAAGACGGGTCGGAGGAAGAACAAGACAGTTGACATGGAAAACTGTGTATGTCCTGTGTTTTTGAAGGTGACACATAAACCCAAGGGCTGTGTTACACGGCTTAATTACTAGCAATACATAACGGTGTATTTGACAAAATGGAAACTTCTATGCTGTTCCAGGCATCAGCAGGGACAGTGCATGTTCAAATGGGTGGTGTGCATGGAGGTGATAACAGGTGTGTGCTCCATCAGTTTCTCACAAGTCCTGTGTGTGAGATTCAAATTCAAATGGCCAACAGTACCTTTCACACAGGAAGCAATCTACAGGTGATAACAGGGCTTAGAAACTACAAGCCAGTGTATTAATTGACCTGACGTCCATGCAGTCAGATGTACTATGAAAATGGCAGAACATAGGAAAGGGTGTAGCACACAGGATTAGTATTGTTAGTCCGTGTGTGTAGAGGAGGGAATATCGGGGTACATATATTACCATTCTAGGGACCTCTTCAGACAGGTGGGTTTTGACCAGGAGCATGGGTGTGTCAGGAGTTAGGAAATGACCTGACATGTACATGGAATGTCATGTGCGCAATGCTGGTCATAGGTGTGGCACTTGTGCTGTCTATGTTCTGCTTATATGGAACTCTAGTCACAGATAGTCCTTGCAAAGATCGGTGCAGTTGGACTTACTGCTGTCAAGGGTCTGGTCATACATTCCTGTTACCAATGCAATAGCACATCTACTGCCTCGTGTATGAGGCTTGTTTTCCCCTTATTGAGTGATGGTGTCTTAGTTGTGTGTCATATGCTGTGATGAAACATGTTGCCAACATGTATGTGTGAAATAGGTGTGGTCCTCTGCTATTGCCCTTCAAAGGAGAAATGTACAGGATATATGTCATTTACAGAGTGTGTGTATGTGGCTGTTATATGATATGCATCACAATTGCTCAGAAAATTTCTGTGTCCTGATCGGTATATCAGCAATGCTCCATGAGGCTACACTCTTATTCTGATAGTTAGAGATAAAGGTGAGCAAAAATGATCAGCCAGACCATGATATGGTGATTATTACATTAGTTAATACAGTGGTGATGGTGATTAGTTTTAAAAGAAATGGTTCACAATACGTTGGCGCCTACGCAATCCAGCAGCCGTGTTTTGTTGTTCCCCCTCATGTTGCAGGCCAGCATCCTCCTCTTCCTCCTCTTCAGGCATTTGTGGCTCTGGTTCTAAGAGGGGAATGTTCCTTTGTATGCAAATGTTGTGCAGGAAGGCACATGTTAGAATGATCTTACAGACCATTTCTGGTGAATATAGGAGGCTGCCACCAGTGATGTCGAGGCACCTGAATCTCAACTTGAGGATGTCGAAGGTCCTCTCAACTATGGTGCGTGTCCTCCTATGTGCGTCATTGTAGGCACGCTCTGCTGCAGTGTTTGGGTTGCCAAATGGTATCATTATCCATGGCTGGATCCCATACCCCTGATCAGCTGAAAAAGAAAATGAATGGGATCATGTTGATGTAGCTTGCCCCATTGAAATCACCTTGCATGGCAGTAGTTGTCTTGTGTTGTCTGTGACTCTTTTGTATTATTGTGTTCCTTCCTAGGCTTGCAGGATGTACCATCTGCATTGGGTTGTTTCCTTGGCTGAACGAGTGCTTGGCTGCTGACCGGTTGTCAGCAGTATGTTTTGGGATTTGCAGTACAGTGTGCACTCCCTAGCATTGTGACTTGTGATGCAGGTGTCCCTGTGTCTTCACTGGGGGTGAGATGATATTTCCATACACAGATTCATTTTGACAGTGTTGTTAACACGTTAGCATCAATGTACCCTGGACATCCCAATCCTTTAGACTTATGCAATGTATTAATTTAAACATCAGTGAGACGCTTACATTTTGCAAGGTGACAAATAGGCAAACCTCTCCAAACGTTGTGATCATTGACGTCTTTACATTAGACTGCACACTAATTTCAGATGTGTGACAGGTTCAATGCTGACCTATGAAACATGGCTAGCGATGTCACGACCTCAGTGTGCTCCCGTCCACATGTTGCTGTTGTGGTATATGTGTTGTGTGTCCTAGAGGGTTGCTGTGCAGTGTGTATATAAGTAGGTTTTTGTACTTAACAACAAGTAGTCCATTGCCATACCATCCATCCTGGAAGTGCTGATTGATGGTAGAGTGACGGAAGATGAATGAGTCATGGACACTCCCAGGATATTTTGCCACGATATTGGTGATCAATCCTTGGTGATCGGTAATGGCCTCAGGTGGCACAAGGCATACATGTGTGCAGTCGATGCACCAAGGACGTATGGGAAGCCACTAATGAGGTAAAACCCCTGTTTTGTCTCCTGCTGCTTCTGCAGTGTGTTTGGGAAGCAGATGTGGCAGGGTGTGAGTCCGATGATGGCATGCAGTACTTTGGGCAAGAAGGCAGAGAATGATGGTTGTGATACTCCAGCAACCAGGGCACCAGTTGTTTGAAAAGAGCCACTTGCCAACATGTGAAGTACAGCTAGCAGCTTGGTTTCTGTTGGGATGGTGCGGGTGTCAGCAAGGTGGGTGCCAACTGTGGCTCTATGGTTCGCAGCAGCTGCTGAATGGCCTGCCAGCTCAACCTGTACCTCTGGATGATGTCATGTTCCCTGAGGCCATGAAGGGTTGTTCTGGTGCGGAATATCCTCTCCTGCCTTCTGCGCTGCATTTGGGGTCCCTGCTGGTGTTGTGGTAGCTGCTGTTTTTGTTGCTGGGCTCTGCGTCTGCGTGCACGCTGGATGAGAAGCACCTCCATGTCTCCCTTTTGCTGCTCTGCTGTGGCTTCTGTGTGTTCTGATTAAAAACAGGTGTGTTTGCCCCCATTTTAACACTTGCCCTGACCCAGGCGTTAATTTTTTACGCAAATCAGGCTGTGCGTCATTTTCTGGCTCCGGCTCCCGGCCGTGTGTCATTTTTGCCTGGAAGCATAAATACGACGCATGGCTGTTTAAGTCATTTTTTGGACGGGAATGCCTACCTTGCATATGATTAACGCAAGGCGGTTTCCCGCATCCAACAAATGACGCACACGGTGGGATTTTGATGTCCGCGTGGTCGGGCGTTAAAGTTTAAACATGGGGCAAGGTTTGCTCTGAATGTGCATCAAATTTTTTGACGCCCATTCGGCGCAGACAGAGTATAAATATGCACCTAAGTATCTTAATTAGTGTATTTGTTCGATCTATAATTGTTTATGTATTTTTATATACTTATTTTGAGGTTCAAATCGTAGAAATTGCTTAGTGTGAAGGTCCCCAATGTTCAGTATGTGGATACACGCAGTATGTACTGAGTGTGCCACTGGGACATGAGTAAATTGAGTGGTTTTATTGCAGATACAACATTAACTGATACAGAAAAATAACCTAATTTACACATACAAAATTAAAGTGTCTGAGGATACTGATTTCATCTGGTCTAATTTACACATACAAAATTAAAGTGTCTGAGGATACTGATTTCATCCGGTATTGTGCAATACTAGAAAGCAAACCCTATAAAGATGTTTGGTTGTTCCTTAAACAAAATGTTTTGATCATGTGTAGTCTACTCAACATTTCTGACAGGTATTTCTCAGAGATAAATGTGTTAAAAACCTATTTTGATTTTCTAATGGTATAGTTTTGTGTAGAGAACCCCTCTCACCACTGTTCTTCTGCATTTTACCATAAAGCCAGCATATTACAATTTTCTATCTAGATTAGTGTGAGAAATGGGGTCTCTGGTTGGCAGTGAGTTTGCACTCTGTCCAAGCAGGGTTCCTCGCTTTAGTCAGTGTATAGGAGAAACACACCTGGTTAACCCCTGCTTACCCCCTTGGTACCTTGACACGAGCAGAAAGGCTTAACCCCAGAAGCAATGTCTGCCCTAATCCTCCTCGACCTCTCAGCTGCATTCAACACTGTTTCCCACCACATCCTCATCAACAGACTTCACTACATGAGAATACAAGAGAGGGCCCTGAAATGTATGCCTCCTTCCTGACTGGACCTACTGAGAACATCAGACTAGCCCCCTTCATCTCCAAACACAAGAACATCATAAGAGGCATACCCCAAGAATCATCCCTCAGCCCCATTCTGTTTAACACCTATGTGACTCTGCTCCCAAACAACATCAGATCCTATGGTCTCAACATCATATCCTACACAGGCGATACACAGCTCTTCCTCTCACTCACCGAAGACCCCTCCACCATCGGAACAAACGTCTCTAAAACCATGACTAGCGTAGCCAACTGGATGAGAGCGAACTGTCTCAAACTTAACTCCAACAAAACAGAATTACTGATCCATCCATATGGAACCACAGCTGGTGGCTGGCAGATCTCGGACCCACTCCCACGCCAACAGACTATGCGCGCAACCTCTGCATCATCCTCATCAGTGAACTGAGCATGAGGCAACAAATCAACATAGTTGCCTCCTCATGCTCCCACACCCTCCGCAGAATTTTCAGATGGATCCCAGTCAACACCAGGAAATCCGTTACCCAGGCCATTGTCACCAGCCACTTGGACTACAGCAACACACTCTACACTGGCATAACCACCCAAATCCTCAAAATGCTCCATACCATACAGAACACAATACACAGACCCACCCTGGATATCTCCAAACTGGCCCACATAACCCCCCCCCATTTAGATCCCTCAACTGGCTCCCCATCTGGAAGAGATGCCAGTTTAAGGTCATCACACACACCTACAAAACCTTGCACAATCAAGGACCAGTCTACATCAACCACCTACTGAACTTTCACAAACCCTCCAGACACCTATGATCTTCTGCGTCACACGCACATCCTGAATCCATCATAGCCACAGCAGTGGCCGCTCCTTCTCCTACATCGTCACTAAGACCTGAAACATCCTGCCCCTCCAGCTCCGAACAGCACCCTCCCTTGCAGACTTTGTAAAGAAATTCAAGACCTAGATATTCGATGGAGCTCTCGCATCCCAGCACCCAGATACCCACAAGGGTGACAGTGCTATGCTGTACAAATACTGATTGATTGATTAATTGATTGATCTGAAGGTAAAATGTATCAGCCGCAAAATGAAGCCTTTCAATATATGGCAAACTTTGTCTGGGAAACTGTACCAAAGTCCAGCAGAGATTCACCAGACAGACACACTCATTTTCCAACAACTTTTCGTGTACTGTCCATCAGGTGTAACCTAAACAGCTCTCCACTGAATCTGCTCAATGTGAGTGTAATCAAAAGCCCACTCACTATCTTCCAGTAGTTAATTTCTGGTGGGTATTTGGCAAAGTGGCTTTTCCCATATTGGTGTCTATATTCCCCCAGCCATAGCAGAACCCCAGAATGTATGGACAGCTGTCCACGGACCTCTGATAAATATTGTGGTGTGCAACTAAGCACATCCTTTCACTCTCTGCTGAATCCCCATATCCACCCGGTAGCAGATTTTCTAAAAACATTTTAAATGTATTTATTGCATTTTAAAAGAAATCACAGGACACATGTATGCGACCATATCATATTGTACATAGCAATAATCAGTGAGGGAACATGTGATGCAGCATAGGATAGACTGCACAACCGGGAACACCTATAGCAAGAATTAACAAACCAGGTGACAGAGCCATCTCTGGCATCAGTTTCTAGAGTTAGATGGTAGTCTCAGACAGATTGCCAGATATCTTTGGGCATGGAAAATGGGGACTTAAGAGAAGCACACAGCTAGCTGGTTGTATCACAGAACACCAAAGGGCAGATTTATGCGAAGTGCCACTGCACCGAGTGCAGCGCCACTTTCCTAGCGCCTCTTAGCACCCCCCTACAGCCACCATGTGTGCTCCATATTTCAAATACAGCGCACCATGGCACAGGGTAGGGGGCAATAGCATAATTTTTCTTGACGCTATTGATGTAGTCTGTAAGAGTAGTTCCAAAATGTTGGCGCTACTCCTGCAGAGTACATAGGGGCCCATTCTTAAGAGTGGAAGCCCCCTTTTAACACCTGCTCTTGAGCAGGCATTAAAAGTGCTGTAAAAAATGGCGTCAGGAAATCTCATAGATTTCCTGATGCCATTTTTCCAGCTCCTATAACGGGGGAACGCCCCCTTTGCATACATTATGCCTGCCGCAGGCATAATGTAGCGTAAAGGGTTACATAGTGGTGCAAATATGACACGGGGATTTCGGCCTCGTTGGGCCACATCAACATCAAAAATAATGACTGTAATGTGGCGCAAGGTGGCTCAAGGGTATTATAAATATGCCTCCATGTCTTTAAGTCAGGTGGGGGCTCATTTGGTCAGCAATAGAGCAATAGCTGCAAAGCACCTGAGTCCAAGTGGGAAAGGTTTAACATATCCCGGAAGGGCCATCATGGGGTAAGGATCAATTGTGTGTTCAAGCATGGTCAAGATTAAGATGAACACTGCCTCCCGATAGTTGCATATTGTTAGACAGTTCCAAGTTAAATGTGCAAAATCAGCATAATCAGTAGCGCATTTGGGTCACTGATGTCACCTAGTGTGGTCAAGATGAGCTTGGGCGTGGTGTAGTCACGGTGTAGATACATATAGTGGAGCAATTTGTGTCTGTGGTTCAAGACACCAGTTTAGTCTGCATGCCGCAATATTGCCAATATAGATAAGCCTGAGTAGTGCACCTATGCCCACATAGTTTTCCCTTGGCCCACATGTTTCTGAGTGGGGCTAATATGGCATAGGCGGGGGATTAGCTGGGCATTGTCAGCAGCGGTAATAACATGTCTGGGTGAGTCAGCGGGTTCCTCTGGGTAAGTAGGTATAATTTGACCTCTGCCATTTGTGAAGTGATCCCCAGTCGTGCGTAAGTGGTGAATTTCTAACATCCTCTGCACTGGGCAGCCCTGGGTTATGAGGAGCTAGGGATTGTTCAGAAGGGGTTTGTTAGGAGAGTAAAGGGGCCCATCCCCTTAGTATCATCTGAGTCACAAGCACACCTAGCAAGTCATAGCAAGGGTTTGTATATCTATGGGGTCCCACTGGAGGCCCCTTGGGGGAAGAGAAGCTACAGGAGTGTTTTGTGCGTAATGTTGTTCAAGTTTAAGATATGGAAGCCTGGCGTGTGGGTTACACCAGCAGTAAGCAAAGTGGCTTTGTGCCAACAAATTATAGAGGTGAAAATCTGGTACTCCGAATATGCCATGTTCATATGGAAGAGTGAGTGCCTTCCATTGGATTCTGGGCCACCTACCCACCCAAACCAGCCTCAGTAGGAGGCTAGGTAGTGTAGCAAAACTGTTTTTAGTCAATGCAATGGGATTATTGATGAAAAGATATAAAAAGTGCAGGAGGACCACCATCTTAATTATGTTTATCTGTCCCACCATGGATATTGCAGCTTAATCCAGGTCTCCACGTGTGTAGTGGGTTTATCAATGGTGGGGCCATAATATTGATGGATTACTTCAACCATCTGTCCATGCATTATGACTAAAGTTACCTGTTTTCCATTTTTACTGATTTTTACAGATAACTACAAACAGAAAAACATTTATATTCCTGTCTGTATTTACTTTTAAAGGTGGATAAAAACAGAAATTGTGATCTTTTCTGAGCAATTTTGAATGCTGTAGGTCATGACTGTCAGGCCAGTAGCTGTGCGGATTGACAGGTTAGTAGGTTAAAAAATAAAGACATTTTAATAATGAAGGCTAAAAAGCAGTATATATGCATAAGATTGATCCTAAAAGATTAATATTTTCTTAAAAGTCCATTGATTTATCATCTACAGACCTTATTAAAACTGAAAATTGGCAGACATTCAAATAAGAATGCACATTTTTCAGTTGAATAAAGATGGAAATGTAAAAGTTTCAGCTTCATTTTTTTCACAAAACTTAAAACTAATACGGATAAATACAGATAAAATGATCAAAAACTAAATATGGATGAATACAGATGGAAATGTCAAAAAATTAAATATCATAAATCCTGGAGCTCTAATTATGATTCCTAAGTATTGGTTCAAGTCTGGGCACCAGCGTAAGGAATAGGCTAGGCTTGCAGGAGGTGGTGGCATCCTTCAGAGGGAATTGTTCAGATTTAGCCTAATTGATGAAGAGACCAGACAGTAGCCCATATTGTATGGTTTTATTAATAATAGGTGGAAGATGTGTAGATGGATCTCTAACGAACAATAGTATATCATTGGTATCCAGAGATGCCAGGAGTTGGCTGTGTTGAAAGCTGAAGCCCCCATGCCGATGTCGTTCCTCCAAGTGATGGTTCAGCAGGTCCAGTGTGATGACGAATAGAAGAAGGGGGGACATCCCTGTCTCGTACCCCTAGATATTGGAAAAGCCTCCGTGATGGTACCATTTTTTTCTCAAGCGGGCAAGGGGATGTGTGTTTAGAAGCATGATGAGATCTCAAAAGCCCAGAGGCCCACCAAACTTAACTAGGGTCGCCTGCAAGAAGTGCCACTCCAGCAAGTCAGATGCCTTCTCGGTGTCTAAAAGGACAACAGCAGCAGGGAGGGTCAGTTAAAGTTGATTCTGCACTGAAAATAAGGTGCGTAGGTTGAGGGCCGTGGTGTAGTGTGGGACAAAACCAGTTTGCATTGGGGAGATTATCTGTTCCATTAGGAGGCCAAGACGCATAGTGATAACCTTTGCTTATATTCTATTGTCATAGTTCAGTAGGGAAAAGGGTCAGTACAATGTATAGAGGTTAGCGGGCTTACGGAGGAGTGCAATGATAACCTCGTATAGGTCAGGGGTAGAACTCCCTCCTGTAGTGCCTGCACATGAACCTCCAGCAGCTGAGGGCCAAAATATATTTGCAAGCTTTCTAGAAGTGACAATTGAGGCCATCCATCCTTGGGACCTTAGAGCCACTCATCCCGTCAATCGCCTTGGATATTTCATCATATGTGATAGGGGCAGATAAATGTTGCTGGTGATGCCTAGTAAGGCACACCATGGCCACCTCCACCAAATAGTTGGCAGTGATCTCCGAGGCACAGGCAGAATGCAAGGAATATAACTCTTGATATTAGGTGAGGACAGTGCATGTGATGCTGGCATTATGACGGACAGAGGCACCTTCTTCAGTGAAGAGATCCATCACATAGATGGATTGATAGTTATGGCGCAGAAATTGGGCCAGATTGTGGCCCCGCCGCTCACCCTCTCCATATTGATACTTACTCAGGAAGACAATTTCACGGTTGGCAAGTTTGCAGGACTCCAGCAACAGAACAGAGCAGCTACGAAGGTGTGTGTTTTGTGGGTCAGCACTTGCGTTGAAGTTAATAGTTCTCAGCTTCCCTCCTATCCTTGACAGCTCAGGATGAATGTTATGCAGAAGCCCTGCAGGTTTGGAAATGCAAATATTGTGAATATAGACCTCAAAGGCCTCCCATAGTGTGGCATGATGATCCACAGACCCAGTGTTAATTGTGAAATATTTGGAGTTCAGACTTAAATGCGGCATCCAGCAGGGTGATCTCAGGGAAACACCATCGCCGGGCCGTGTAGCTAAGAAATGGAATACACAATGCTATTTTAACTGGAGCATGATTGGAGCGAGTGCAGGGCAGGTGTGTGAGATCAGTCATCCAGAGTAGGGAGCCACTGGACACAAACAAATCATCTGTGTGCGTCCAGACATTGTGTAGACCTAAATAAAAAGTGTAGCCCCGATCTAGGGTGTGATGGGCTCACCAAGAATCGGACAGTTGATAAGGTTCAAGCAGGTTGTGTAAGGCATGTGTGAAAGTGGCTTGGGGACCAAAGGGATGCCAGTGGAATCCATCAGTGGGTTACATGTCATGTTTAACTTGCCCCATAAGAGTATAAAGTCGACCTGTGTGTGACCCAATAACCTGGATACATCCTGGTAGAATTCAGGGATGACATGTTGGGTGCATAGATATAAGCTAAAAGGGCTAACTTTGCATCAAGCATGCCGGAGACAATAGTATATCAAATTTCTGCATCAGTGAGCTGTTTGTGGGCGAAAAAGATATAAAAGCATAGAAGCATAGGGGCATTTGTCTTGGGGGAGAGATGAGTCTCCGGGCGAAAGGCAACCTTGATACAGTTTCTATTCAAATAGGAGAGGACTTGTTTCCTTTTCCTGGGGTTGTTCAACCCGCAGATGTTCCACATAATACCAGATATATTGATGCTAACTTTGTACATCGGTTGGGTAAGCATATGTGTAAATGGGATATACAAATGTGTGAGATATGGCGTAACAAGGGACTAATGGTGATTAGTAATAGTGCAGCAAACAAAAAACACTAACAGATCAAAATAAACCCCACTCACCACCCACTCCAGTGCTACTGGCTTCCGACAAATCCCCTTAGAATAAACACAAAACTGAAACATGAATAATACGGTTTAAACCTCGGGTGTGGCAACGTCACAGGGGTCAGTGCCCAATATGATCGCAGGGTATGGTGTCATGGGGTTGTGAGTCAGCAGACCATACTGTCTGAGGAGAGGAGTAAGAATACTGTGAATAGTAGTGATCCTGAGTCTGGGCAAAGATCAATATAGCCACCAGGTGTGAGCTCAAGCACAGTCGCATTGGGTCTATCAAGGTGGTTGGCTGGACTGAGGAGGAGAAGCCGCTGGAGCAGGCGAGTGGTTTAGCGAAGCCTGGGGCGGTATACTATGTCCATTCCCATGCTGCTTGCAAAATTGGACTACGTCAGCAGGTGTGTTGAAAATTAAGTGTTTGCCATTCACCTCCCCTCGAAGACGTACTGAGTAGAGCATATTGTATTTGAGGCCTAGCTTCTTCAGGGTGTTCTTGACATCCGCATATTTGCCACAGCTCTCCACGGTAAAATCCAGAAACAGTGATATTGCCGAACCCTGGTACTGCAAGGGAACACATTCACAGGCCAGGCGCAGTGCCGTATACCCGTCCCTGAAGTTTAAAAGTCATGTAATGATGGGGCATAACAGTGCACCGCAGGGGGCATGGTCCAGGTGATCTATGTACTTGTTCAGCCACAAATGTAGAGGTGATGTTGTGGCTACTGAAAAGGTCAGTGAGAAATTTCTCCACAAATGCATCCTAACTGCCAATGTTCGTGGTTTCAGCCATCCCTAGGATCCGTATATTGTTGCAGCATGACCACACTTTGAAATCTACATTTGTGTAAATGGTGGGTTTAAGCATGTGCTCTGCCTTGTCAAGGTGTTTCCTGAGATCCACAGTGTCATCCTCAATACCAGAAAACTCTGCACTCCTTCCCATCAATCTGAGCACCAGGGGAGTCACGGCACTCATTCATGCACGTAAGGCAACTGTCGAGAGCATCCAAGCAGGCATCTATGGATTTAAAGCCTGCAAGTAGTTCTGCAACAGTTGCAGAGGCCCCATCTAGGGACGTATCTGCAGAACCTGTGAATGGAAAATCTGGATCAAGAATCGTTTTCAAGGATTTTTTACTGTAGAACCAACAGAAGATCCTAACAAACGTGCCAAGTCAATCGGATGAAGGTTCTTTGGCAATTCAGGTTGCTCCTGCTCTGACCTTTTCAAGTGGCAGTATATTGGTTTCAGGGAGGGGTTGCGGAGAAAAGACTCAGTCTGGTGGACCCTGTCTGACTACAGCGTGTATTCTTCCCCCTTTGGAGGAATCTCTGTGCTAAAAAAGTAACTAAGTTTGAAGGTAAAAATCTTCACTAGACGAAGGCGCCAAAAGTATCTGGCCAGCGAGAGACCTTCCTTCAACGTGAATTTTGGATTTCCCTTGCTTGAGTATTTCCAGCCAAAAAACAACATCTTCACCAGGACTTCATATAATGGCTATCTGACCTTGTGGAACATATCTCAGCCACAGCCTGCAATGTGCCCCACAGAGGATGTTTGACTTCCATTTCAGAGGCTAGGTCAGAAGGTAAAACTTTCCAGAGCCTGAACCTGGTTTCTGTATCTGACACGACCTCCATTGCAGCCAGCTTTAACCCTCACCCTTGTCCCAGTCTAGTGCAACCACATGCCCACAGTTGCCGCTTTGCTTTTTTGGCACCATTTTTATCTAAAATTTAAAAAATTCATAACTCTGGTCCCCCTTATAGGATTTTTGTTGTTCTGGTGTCATTTTATTTATTAAAATAATGTCTATTTCCATAAATTGGATTGTAATATTTTAGTGTTGTGTTTTCGACTTTTTAACTGTTTCAGTACTTGTATGCTTTAAACATTTTCTGAAGGTATGCCTACCTGTTGTGGGCCACAGCTACCAGCAGTTGAGCTTAGTTTTAAATTGCTGAAATCTTTAAATGACCTAGTAAGAATAGTGACATTTTTACTTGTGGTGGACTACCACCTACTCCAACTAATAATCCACGTTATCACAACTATCAATCCCACAATACAGAGAGAATGGGGGAAAGAGTGCTGTATGCGTGTCTGGACAGTGTGGTTCTCTTGTGTAAGTCTTCTGAGTGCTGTCTTGACACCATCTGGGCCAAGCGGGCTGTGTCAGGCTGCTGTAATGCGTACTTCTATAAATTGGGGCAGGTCATCTCTCCATTCATTTGCAAAAACATATTCTCAAATTGCAAAATACTTTTCAATGTGTGACCAGGTTGTAAAACTTTCCAAAGGGTTGTACTGCTGCAAAACCCAGAGGTCATATCAGCACCACAATTGTGCTAAGGAGACGTTGTGCAAATGACACTCTTTTCTGTTTCTTTACAGAACAGAAGGGAGCAGGAGGAGGAACTAACTAAAGGGCAGGAGAGGTGTGGGGGTCAGAGGAGTAAGAGATGAACAGAGTTGTGGGATAAAAATTAACAAAAAAGCAATGGAATAGCTGAGCAACACAGAGAGGAGGGGGCTTTTGTAAGGAGAAGCAGCACACAAAGGAGAGAGCAAAATACTCCCATGAAGTGCAACAGGAAAACAAAGTTAGTTCCCTAAGAGCAAGCAGTGGAAGAACATATGACATAGTAAGGAAGAAGTTTTCTACAGATGGGACAGACAAAGAATGGGGTGGGAAATAATTAAATAAGAAGCAGGGAAATGATATGGACAAGAAAATCATCCATTCAAGATCAAAGGGCTGATTCAAAGCCCACTATGTGTACATATTTGAATGTATCAGAGACAATAAGTCTTCAGCATCAAAAAGCTAAAGTTGTCAGTAAGCAAGGCCTAAAAATGGATTAAGAGGTAAATCTTGTTTGTGTCCTCTCTTCCTTGCTACTGTAAGGGACAATGGAAGACTCTCATGAGTGGTCGTACCTGACTGCATGAGTTAGTCTTCAGACAACTATCCCAGTTAGAGAATCATTTAACAGGTGTGCTATGCAGAAGTTGTTGCAGAATATGAGTAAATGTGACATATTTTTAGCAAATGCTGAACCACTTTTTCACAGCTGAATATTCAATATCTACTGAGACCAGTTCAAACAATGATTTCGTCAAGTGTTGTTTTCTCAGCAGGGTTCCACTTTTCTGAAGAAAATCATTTACTTTGATTGTGAATAAATTAAATGCAGAGATATCATTGTATTTTAAAATTCATGCTACAATATTTAGGTTTGCGCAAGTAGGGTTGTTACAGAGGACCATGAAATGTAAAAAAAGAGTTTGTTTTAATACAATGTACATACATTGTCTGTTTTTAAACAGTACTTCCCGATGCTGTGATATGCATCCTGAATATCGAACTCAAAATATCATTGAAACAGAATATATATAGGGCAAAATATGAAAAAAATCAACGGGTAGGAATGTCTATATTTTCAATATCCAACTTGACATATATTTCTGTTTATGGTACACATATCTTCAAGGTACATAAATGTGGGGATAGGAATAAGAAAATGTATACTTCACTATGCACACTAACCTTTCTATATTTTGTCCCTCAATATTCTCACACCAGGATATTGTTGATGTCGATATTCAGTAGTACAAACACTGACCTAGACCCACTACAAATACAGTGTGACACAGACAATGCATATCCGTCAAAATAGAGGTACACCTTTTATGTAACAGCCAATCTAAGCCATTCTTGTGCATTCTTTGGCTAGCTGTATGCAGTTCTTCTTTTACTCATCACTGTACAATCAAGGACATCTACCCTTTGCATGGAAATGGAAATTTCAATACAACCATGCCCCAATGTTCTTCTGGCTCAAATGTCACCTATCCCACTATATTTTATTAATTCTGAATACTGGATACCCTTTTACCCTTAGTAAGAGGCTGTCTTTGTGAGATTCACCAAAGATCACACAACTATAAGCAGTGTATACTGTATATTGCTTTATGGTGTGATGTCTCTTTTCTCACTTGGGGATCACTTTTTCCAACTATCATTCCTTGTTTATTTTCCTAAAGTATGATTATAAAAATGATTCACCATTATATGCTAATGCAGCATCCAAAACATAACATACACATTTTTCACATATGTGTTGGTACTGGATTCAGTGGAGCTTTTTTCAAAGATTCTAAATAGAGGATTTTTGTCTTCATTTAAAAAAAATATATATGAGTTAACCAGCAGCAATATTTTTCTGTTATAATATTTAAATTGATTGAAAATGAGTTTCACAGGATTATGTGTTCTGGGTAAAGAAGGACCGCACTGAAATAAAGCCAAAACAATTGTCAGCGACATGTTGGGAGGTGGGAGGAACGGAATGCTGCAATAAAATGCAGGCATCTACTAGCCTAAAGCACGCACAGTGAAAGGGGACCACCAAAGAAATGTAAAAAATTAGTCCATTACAGCAGCAGATAAAGAAGCCAAAGTGGAACAATACAGTAGTTGGTCACTTTTCTGAAACAGAAAAAGGAGGGAGAAAAAGGCAGAACTGACCACTAGTGAGCAAGAATTTTTAAAGGACACTGCAACCAACAAATTAAATTGCTTTAACCCAAAGTATAAGTATACTTCAGTATACACCCGGTCGAACGATTATGCTCGACCTAAAAATACAGGCAAGAAATAAATGATTTACATTTTTAGTTAGCATTTGCCACTACAGGTTTTCTGTTTCATGGTGTTGTAAAAAAAAAAAAAGGCCTTCCCATTATCCAAAATAATAGTATTAAAAATATGTATTGGATTTATGTTTAGCAACTTCCATGCAGCCAGAGAGTGATGTTTTGTAGATGGCTTTTTTTTTAAACCATTTTATTGATTTCAACACATCACCTCACTTGTAACCCCCTCCCTAGTACACAAGACCATCCCTAGTAAACTCATGTCAGGACACTTCTCTAAGGTCACCTCTTCCTTTATTTCATCCTGAACCATATCTGATATCTTAAGGATGCTTTTCTTCATAGCAAAGCTGCCTATGTGATGTGGGAACAGTAGCATCCCCCCTAGGGTAAACTTTTCAAACACTCACCCCCAGTCACAGATCTGGGTTTAATCCATCGTTATTTTGCTTGCCACGTCACCCCAGTTCAGACCCAGCTATATGCAAATTAGTCTTGACCTTGCTCCCTTTGGGCTGGACTATTCCCATGAGGAACAGGGTCAAGACTGATTTGCATATTGCTGGGTCTAAACTGGGGTGGCAAGGTGAGCAAAAGAACAATGGATTAAACCCAGATCTGTGACTGGGGGTGAGTGTTTACATTGTTCAGCACTCCGTCCATCATCCTTTTGTGTTGCTAAAGTTGCCCTAAGTGGGAAGGGTATGCCCAGATGTTGGTCCCTTACTCACTGTGCCACTGGATTCAAGCTAGCCTGGCTGATATCCTGAAACTGTTCCCATGATGCTTGTTTCTGGTCCAGGGAGGACCTGGCCAGGCAGGTTGAGCTGGAGTGTTCTCATGAAGAGCAGAGTCAAGACTGATTTGTATAAGGCTGGGTCCAAACTGGGGTAGCATGGTGGACAAAAGAACAATGGATTGAACCCAGATCTGTGACTGGGGGTGAGTGTTTGCATTGTTCAACACTCTGTCCATTATCTTTTTGTGTTGCTAAAGTTGCCCTAAGAGGGAAAGGTATGCCCAGAAGTTGGTCCCTTGCTCACTGTGCCACTGGATTCAAGCTAACCTGGCTGATGAATGGAGATACTCTGAAACCAGTCCCAGGATGCTTGTTTCCAGCCCAGGGAGGACCTGGCCAGGCAGTTTGGGCTGGACTGTTTTCATGAGGAGCAGGGTCAAGACTGATTTGTATATGGCTGGGTCCAAACTGGGATGGCATGGTGAGCAAAAGAACGATAGATTAAACCCAGATCTGTGACTGGGGGTGAGTGTTTGCATTGTTCAGCACTATGTCCATAATCCTTCTGTGTTGCTAAAGTTGCCCTAAGAGGGAAGGGTATGCCCAGACGTGGGTCCCTTGCTCACTGTGCCACTGGATTCAAGCTAGCCTGGCTGATGAAGGGTGATACCTTGAAACAGGTCCCAGGATGCTTGTTTCCGGTTCAGGGAGGACCTGGCCAGGCAGTTTGGGCTGGACCGTTCCCATGAGGAACAGGGTCAAGACTGATTTGCATATGGCTGTGTCCAAACTGGGATGGCATGGTGAGCAAAAGAACGATGGATTAAACCCAGATCTGTGACTGGGGGTGAGTGTTTGCATTGCTCAGCACTCTGTCCATCACCATTTTGTGTTGCTAAAATCACTCCCTGAGTGCCATGCCCACAAACCAATGCCAGTGGCACAGTTAAGTCACTCCTCTAGCATGCTTAACAGCCCTAAGGCAGGGTACACTATGTCACAGGTGAGAGCATAACTACATGAGCAATATGTCCCTAGAGTGTCTAAGTCTATTCTTAGACATTGTAAGTGCAGTGTGGCCATATTGAGTACGTGGGCTGGGAGTTTGTCATTACGAACTCCACAGCTCCAAGATGGCTTCATTGAAGGCTGGGAAGTTTGGTATTAAACTTCTCAGCTCAATAAACCCATACTGATGCCAGTGCTGGATTTATGGAAAAATGAACAGAGAAGGCATCTCAGAGATGCCCCCTGCATTTCACCCAATCCTCTAGTGTAGGGCTGACCGGTCTGTGCCAGCCTGCCACTAATAAACAAGTTTATGACACCATGGGGTGAGATCCTTTGTGCTCTCTGGGGTCGGAAACAAAGTTTCTTCTGGGTGGAGGTGCTTCACACCTCCCATCAACGGGAAATGCACCACTTGGTGGTGAGCCTCAAAGGCTCCTGCCTCCTGTTACACTGCCACAGGGCACTCCAGCTAGTGGAGATGTCCGCCCCTCAGACCAGGCCCCACTTTTGGCGGTAGGTCTGGCGGGAAAATTAGTAAACACCAGGAGGAGTGTCCATCCCAGCTGGGACCCCACCTAGGCCCATATTTATACTTTTTTAGCGCTGCATGTGCGTCCCTTTTTGATGCAAAAACGGCACAAACTTACAAAATACAAGTGTATTTTGCAAGTTTGCGCAGCTTTTGCCTAAAAAAAAGTACACAAATGTGGCATTAAAAAAGTATAAATATGGGCCCTAGTGTGCCCAGAGCTGAGGTAAACGCCTCCTTGCAGAATCCTCTATCTTGCTTTGAAGGTTGTTAGCCAATACGGTTAGGAATGTTCTCCCCTCTCCAAAGGGAGTGGGCACAGGAAGGGTAGAGCCACCTTTAGGGACAATAACCATTGGCTACTCCCCACTGATGCCCGTAACGCCCCTAAATCTAGTATTTAGGGGCAAACTGGAACCTTGCTCTTCCGATTCCTGGTGACCTAAAAAGAAGAAGGCCTGAAGAGCTCACCAGCGAAGAAGAACTGACTTGGCCCCAGCCCTACCGGCCTGTCTGTAGTTTCAAGACTCCTGCTACAAGAAGACGACTTATCCTGCGGGGCCAGCTCCTCTACAAACCCCCAGAGGACTGCTTACCTACCCAAGGCCCAGCTCTCATGAGGACAGCGGTCCTGTCCACACAGAAACATCCAAGGAGGACTCCAGAACCACCCCGGATCTGCGAGTCCTGCCCACTCTGCACCGAAGTCTATGGCCCATATCCAGGTGGCCCACTGGGTCCAGAAAAGGTCTCCAGGTGATTCTGAGCTCATGTCCACCCTGGGTTGACCCCTCCTGACCAACACAATGACACCCTGCAGCCTAAATCCAGAGGATCCCTCTAATGGCAATCGGATCTGGTGAAGATTTCCTAATGTCTATATGTGCCCACAGCCCCCTGGCCTTGGGGAACTCAACCGACGGTCCAGCAACATCCAGTGGGTTTTCTACGTACCTGTCCAGCAGTTGGTTTTCTTCAGTTGACTCCCTGGACTAAACCTGCAGCATGTTTGTGACCCCCGGAGTTCCCCCATTGGAAAGCATTGGACACCCGATGCTGTGATTCCACCTGGCACCCAGCCGCCCCTGTGCCGCTGAGGGTGAGTGTGTTTGGTGCTGACTCGTGTCATCCCCCTGGTGTTGATCTAAAACACCAGGTCTGTGCCCTGAAGTCGTGGGTTCTTACCTGCAAGCTGTTTCTAAGTGCCCCTTGTCTCCATAGGATTCTATTGGGTGCCCAACACCCACTTTGACCTCTGCACCCAGCCGGAGCCGTGTTGGTGTTGGTACACCCTTGGGGCCATATTTATACTTTTCGACGCACAACTGCGCCAACGCAGTTGTGCGTCAAAAAATCTAACGCCGGCTAACGCCATTCTGAAGCGCCATGCGGGCGCCGTATTTATTCAATGACGTTAGCCGGCGTTAGCCGGCGTTAGCCGGCGGAGCTGCCTGGTGTGCGTCAAAAAAAATGACGTACACCAGGCAGCGCCGGCGTTGGGGAATATGGAGCTTGGGCGCCAAAAAATGGGGCAAGTCAGGCTGAGGCAAAATTTTCGCCTCAACCCGATTAGCGCCATTTTTTTTTACTCCCAACCCCCATTAAAATGACTCCTGTCTTAGCAAAGACAGGAGTCATGCCCCCTTGCCCAATGGCCATGCCCAGGGGACTTCTGTCCCCTGGGCATGGTCATTGGGCATAGTGGCATGTAGGGGGGCACAAATCAGGCCCCCCCTATGCCACGAAAAAAATAAAATAAATTACTTACCTGAACTTACCTTATGTTCCTCCCTCCATCCTTAGGCGTCCTCCTGGGGTGGGCAAGGGTGACAGGGGGGGTCCCTGGGGGCATGGGAGGGTACCTCTGGGCTCCTTCCGAGCTCACAGGTCCCTTAACACCTGCCCTGACCAGGCGCTAAAAAACGATGCAAAAGCGGCTGGACGTCATTTTTTTTGACCCGCCCACTCCCGGGCGTCATTTTTGCCCGGGAGTGTAAATACGGCGCACATGCCTCGGAGTCACTTTTTTAGACGGGAACGCCAACCTTGCATATCATTAACGCTAAAAAGTGACACAAACTCCATGGACTTTGGCGCTAGACGCATCTAACGCCAGAGTATAAATATGGAGTTAGTTTTGCGTCGAATTTGCGTTAAAAAAAACGACGCAAATCCGGCACAAACGGAGTATAAATATGGCCCTTGGTGTCTTCCTAAACTTTGCCTTGTGGACACCTTAACCCCTGAAGACTGGGATCGTAAGTCAAGTACTTATCAGAAAATTGTATTGTTACTTTTCCTTCCCTAGGACTGCATCCCTTTCTATGAGAAATTGCACTGTATACTTTTGAAATTAAAAGGTATTACCAGAAAACTGTTTTACCTGTAAATTGTAAACAAAGTGCATTTGATACTTGAAAGTGATACATTCTTGAAACAGTACTTACCTGCAACAAAGATCATTTTGGTTCTAGAAATAAAGCAACAAAGTATATTTTTGGTACATAAAATATTGGCCTGGAGTTGTCATTGAGAGTGTGCCTCATTTATTGACTGTGTACAACAAATGCTTAGCACTACCCTCTCTCTGCCCAGCCTAGGTGCTCCACAACACTACCACAAAAGAGAGCATTAGTATTATCTACTTTATCCACTGTAAAGCCTCTGGGGGTTCACTGCACCCTGTGCAAAATATAACTTACTTTGGTATAGTATATATAGAGCCAGCTTCTTATAGTCATCATTTACCTTGAGGTGTAGGTGTCAGATAGGGAGATAGTTGAACTTCCTATTTGGAGCATCTCCTGGATCCCCACATAACGAGTTGGTGAGGGGCTCACTGCACCATACTTCTTCTCTTTTTTTCACCACATATTAGGAACAAATCATCTCCAGCTGTGGTATTACTTCAGTTTGATCTACTCCATTTGTCTGCTAGCGTCCTGAAACATACAGACTTCAATGTTTTGACCCCTTGCCCTTTCTTGTTCAACTCAGTGCTGCTTTCCGGTGGTGCCATTCTTTCAGCAGCTCTAGGCTTACCAGAAGTTTATTTTTGCTTTGTGTATCAGTTTTGCCATCTTGCACCTAAGGCCAAGTCATAACCTATCCAGTCAATTGTTGCAGATTTTAGTGTTACTTTCCCACCCTTCCTTTATGAAATGTAGTGGGTCATGCACAAATTACCTGTGGAAATTTGCAGATTGGCTAAAGCCCAAGTCCTAATGAGACACCTTCACATAAATTAAAAGTAAGTATGGCAGTAGTTAACCCACTTTCTACTCAATAGTTGCTCCAGAGTAATCATTCTGCTTTTGTACAGTCTAGAAAAACGTGAGCCACATGACCTACATGTAACACTACATGTGGTTTGTTCTGCATTCGGAAATCAATTCTCTGTAGACTCTACCTTATAATAGTATAAACAAAAGATGGCTGGAGTTGTGCTCTGCAACTAAAACTCTTCTAGATTACTTGTCACGCGGTCAGAGACCAACCCGGACCGGGACTAAATATACCATCCTTACTAATTATTTGGCAAGTAGGATGGGTGGGGAGGGCAAAATATCTCAATTCCTACAGCCATTTCAGGCCAGCAGAAATGAGTAAAAAGCCTTTCACTAGTCTTTTTAGCAGTGAACTGTCCAATCAAAGGAACCTCAATTTCAAACTGCAAAATAAAGTTGGGGTCCATCTGGGAGACTACCAGCCTTCTTCTGGTTCATGACTCTAGATCCAAACCATGAAGTGAGAAATCACCTGTCCTTGAACTTGTGTCCGGACATTGTAGTGCAACCTTACCTGAGTAGAACACTTTAAATGAGCTTTGCAAGCTCAGCATCCCATGACCTTTGAACTCAAACACCTCTGACAGGACACCCATCTCTGGTATCTAATCTCATTCTGGCAGCTCTGACTCCTAATCTAAAAAAGTAAGCAATAAGACACTAGTGCATCTAACATTTCCTAGACCTGTTCTGGACATTTCTATGGCTCTATGCAGGAGCATCTTATGAGGGATCTTCTTTCCCAAGAAGGTGTCTGTAGCGGTAGCCTGTGCTATTGTGATCACATTGTCACAAGGTCCCTTACCTGGAAATCCTGCTTCAACTGCAGCACGGACAGAGTCCATCTTGGCTGTACAGTGTCACCATTCTATACTCTGCTGGCTAAAAGAGATGTGCAATGATGGCTTCCCAAAGGGAAATGAGAGGGAGGAACATAGAGTGTAGTCACTGCCTATATCATATGAGTCAGGAGGATAGTCTCTCTATGCTCCTAGAATGTGTCATACCCTGCAGTGACCTTTGATAAGAAGTAACAATTAAAACCTAACTGAACTTTGTACTAAGCACAAACAAAGTAACATAACTTTTATGTGAGCTACCAACTACTTCAAGTACCTCATGTACCTTTCACAAGACATTGACTATTTCCAATACTGATTTTAATCTACTAATCGACTCCAGTTAATTAATTACAATGGACTTTGCTTTTCAAAGGCAATCCAAAATATCCTGCCATTTCAGTTGTTACATCATAACATTACATATGGCTCACTTGATGATTCCTAGTTCTAAAATCCCTTGTTCTTCCTAATGTTCGTTCACAACATTCAACATTATTAGCTTGAAAGTGTCCTTTTACATTGGTAAGCAGTGGGTTAGTCGAAGGTCTCTAAATATGGGCCTGATTTAGATTTCGGAGGACGGGTTGCTCTTTCACAAAAGTGACAGATATCCTGTCTGCCAAATTATAAATCTCATAATTTCCTATAGGAGTTATATTTTGTCGGATGGGATATCTGTCACCGTTGTGATAGAGTAACCCATCAGCCGAAATCAAGCTCAGGTCCTATATCTGAAAATCTATATATGCTGACTTGATTATTATTCTGCATTCAGTACTGCTTTCTACTTGTATGTTGTAGGCATTTGTTTTCCAGTTTGAACAGACCTCCTAATTGTTTCCTTTGTATTTCCACAGGGTCCAGGGAACATTGTGCACTGGAGGGTGAATCTGGATCAATGTCTGAATTTGAAGTTATGCTTGAAATTTCTTGGAGTCCTGAGTAGTAAACACAATGATTCTCCATCAGGGCACTCTGAAAGTCAATCAGCGGGTCAGTCCTGGGTATAGTTTTTGTAACACCTAAAATGGCTGTGATACTCAAATTCTCATAAAAGATTTGGTAAGTAAACCTGACTCTTTCTAAATGTATGGACAACGTATGGACAGTAAGAAAAACAGGTCCTACTCTCACTTTATGACAATCTGGGTGCAGGGAATAGAAGACGCCTCAAAACATATTGCTCAGGAAGGTCTTTGCACTTAAGGCACTTTTTTGTGCGCAGGCCTTTATTCACACTCAAAATGTGCCCATCTTTGTGGGCTTACTACAGAAGATTATTGAAAACTACCTTTCATGTGTTGTGAAAGTCACAACACAAAGTACACATTAGACATCGTCATTTGAGGTCTCTCTGACTACCTGTAGCTCTGCATTGGGCACCAGATTCCTAAAAAAAATTATCACTGCAGTGGCAATATGACAATGAACTCCAGGAATTACAAGGACATAGCTTTACTGCACAAATGTCAACCATAGCTTAACAAGCACTACTGACCTAACAGGCACTGTTGACCCGCATGCCAGTTAACTTGGTGGCATCCACCAAGACAGCTTCCCGTTGCTCCTATTGTACTAAGAGATCTGAGATTCAATGCCTCTCTTGCCCTTCTGAGGGGTACTGGTCAACCTTCATCACACTCAAAATTATGTTAGACACCCAAAGTAATTTTGGTCATTTGGTGTTGGCTACACTTAATGTGGCCTTGTACCCCATAATTGTAATACCCATGCCTACGATTGGTCTTTGGTGGTTCTTAGTTACCACTACCATTTCTAGTTTTGTGACTCTTCGAAAAGAATCTATTCAAATTAGAATTCCCCCGTTGTGGAGTCACAAAGGAACCAATGTGGTTACCTTTAGAAGTTTGAATATGTTGCAAGGTAATATTGTCACCCTGGTCTTTTGCCATCTGAATACTCTGAAACTTCTGACTTACACTATTTTTCTATGTATGTATGTATATGTATGTATAGTGTATTAATAAAGCGTATTCCAGCCTGAGGGCATCGAAGCGCTAACTGGAGTGAATCTGTGCCGGCACAGGGAGAGACTAAGGGTTAAGGCTTATCGCGGGAAGAGGCAGGTCTTAACCCGTTTACTGAAAGGAAGGTAATTATGTTCTCTCCTCAGTTCCAACGGGAGTGAATTCCAAACCTTAGCAGCTGCGATAGTAAATGCTTTGTCACCCCACTTCACCTTTTTGGTGCGGGGGACTTGAATTTGATAAGTGCTGGCAGAACGCAGCAGCCTTTTAGGTCTGTACCGCTGTAGTTTAGCTGTCAAAAACGTAGGACCAATCCCATGTGCGGGTTTGTGGGTGATATAGAGGGCTTTAAAAGAAATCTGTTGGACTACCGGAAGCCAGTGCAAGCTTTCAAGGCTCTTCTTAGCCGAGGCAGACCGTGGCAGGTTCAGTAATAATCTAGCAGCAGTGTTCTGCATCAGTTGCAGTTTATTTAGTGATCCTTTATCCAGATTGAGCAAAAGCGCATTCCCATAGTCCAATCTGGAAATGACCAAGGCCAGAGTAGCAGTAGTTCTCCATAGTTTTGGGATATAGGGAAATATTTTCTTCAGTTTCTTCAGAATCCACATACAAGTTTTAATAATCTGATTAACCTGGGGTTTAAAGGATAGACGGTCGTCAAACAGTAGTCCTAAGTTCCTAGAGGTGGACCCTGGCACAGGAAGGGTGCCACACTCTTTGGGCCACCAATTGGAGGACCACTGTTCCCTATTGATCCCAAAGCAAAGGATCTCCGTTTTTTCACAGTTCAGTTTTAGCCAGTTAGCCTACATCCAACTATTCACCGCTAGCATACAAGCGTTAAAACGGGCTGCCATTTCCTCCATGTCTTTGTTAATCAGAATGATAAGCTGGGTGTCATCTGCATATGAAGTCGGGATGAAGCCAAATGAGCGTATTAATTCTGCCAGCGGGCCACATAAACATTAAATAGCGTAGGGCTAAGCGAAGGGCCTTGAGGGACCCCACATGGCAGAAGATAGGCAGGGGATCTGAAGTCTCCGCTACTTACTGTAGCCCACACATTGGATAGAAAAGATTCAATGAGCTTAAGGGCTTGATCTCTGATGCCTATCTGATGTAAACGTTCTAGCAGGATATGTGGAGCAATGGTGTCAAATGCTGCAGACAAGTCCAACAGAACCAGAAAGACCCCCTGACCCTCATCTACCAGTCTACGTATAGTATCTGATGAAGAGATGAGAGCTGATTCAGTACTGTGGGATTTCCGGAATCCATGTTGAGAGATGTCTAAGCCCCCTGACTCTAGCAGAAAGTTAACCAATTCTTTATTAATATGTTTTTCCAAACTTTTGGCCAGGCAAGGAAGCAAAGCTATTGGGCGTAGATTAGTTAAATCATCAGGCTTATCAGTTTCCTTCTTTTTTTAAGGGGATTATGATGGTTTCTTTCCATGCCGTTGGATATATGCTGGTCGTGAGAACCTCCTGAGAAATAGGGACCAGCATAGATGCCACCAACTCCGGGACCAGTTAAAAAATGGCAGGGGGACAGGGGTCTAATGGGGAGCCTGATTTGCATTCGAGGAGCAGCTTACAAATAACATCTTGAGATGGAATTTTGAACTTAGAAAGTAGACAGGGATTTTCGGGAGCACCAGTGGGTACAGTAGAAGGGAGCATCGGCATAGCTGCCATGGGAGAAAAGTTCCCCTGGGCCTTGTCCGGAGTAAAGCTAGAGTAGATGTTTCTCCACCTTGGGCGCGCCTAGGGGAGTGGTAAGAACATTAATAACTCTAAATAACTCTCTGGAGGAATTGGCTGCCTCTCTAATTCTAAGTGTGAAATAATCAGATTTAGCCACAAATCAGGCCTCTTTGTAAATATTTAAGGCTGATTTTAAATTGGCTTTCTCACTGGCACTAGGATTCAGTCTCCAGCGGTGCTCCTGCTGTCGGTATTTCCTCTGTAGTATTTTGAGCTCCCGAGAGAACCATGGTTGGCTGGGTTTTTTCCCAATGCGTGGTGCATACGCTCTCAGATGCGCTAATGAATCAATTACCAAAGTAATTCCCTGATTAAAACTGGCAAGCGGCGGTAAAACAGACACCTTGGGATCTTTCCAACTATGTTTTAATGCCGTTTCCAGGGATTCGGCCTTGATACTTTTCCATTGTCTTAACAATTTGTTCGGGGGTATGGGTGTCAGAAAAGGCTGTCTTTCAGTGAATTTAAAAGTCAGGAGCGAGTGGTCAGTCCAATCTAACGGGCTAGTTATGAGCTTTAGTTCCTCCTCAGGATGGGTAAAAATCCCATCGAGGATATGGCCTCTATATGAGTGGCCGGCCACTCCTTTAAAACCCAGTCCAAAGCAGCCATAAGGTTGAGAAATTCAGTGACCAACAGATTGCTCGTATCATCAAAATGAATATTGAAGTCTCCTAATATAATGGCTTTAGGGGCCATGATAAGGGGTTCCAACAGGAAAGTCCATTTTGAAAGGAACTTAGGGAGGGGACCAGGGGGGCGGTAGATTAACAAACCTTCTGAGACTACGGAGTTACCATAAAAAAGTTTAAAGGCCATAGTTTTGCATGCCTCTGAAGTGCAACTCGTGCCGCTCCAGATACAGGTGAGGTCTGACCTACAGATAATAGCCAAACCTCCTCCTCTGCCCGTAGTCCTGTCTAACCTATAAAAGAAGAAGCCTGCAGGGGAGGCCTCAATAAAATCTCGATCCAAGTCAAGCCTCGCCCAGTTTTCTGTAACAAAAAGACAGTCTATATTAAAGGTGGAAATGAGTTCACTAATTTCAAATGTGTGCTTGGGGAGAGATCTAGCATTAATGAGGGCAAAGGATCCCATAACTCTGAAATCCCTTGTGCCTCCCCGCAGAACATTCTCTGACTTGTTCCCTCCTTCTCCCCGGACTCTCTGCTCTTCCACCGTGAGTGGCATAGGTGCAGTCCAATTACACTGCACACATTTCCAAGGGGCGGAATTGCCAGGAGTTAGTGTGTGAGTGCACAGAGTGCCAGCCAAACTCCTGAAGTCTGAAGAGGCATACCTATTATTTCTAGAGAAAGATGTAAGATCCCTGGCCCTCTGGCCCGTTCTGGCGCGGACGGGCGCAGACGGGCTTGCCTTAGGCACGCCTTCAGCACGCCAGCGGCACGGCCGCGTTGCTGCCTTCATTTATCCCCCCTTGAACCACTAGACCTAGATCAGCTAGAACGCTAACCGCTGGTCCCTGCCGGAAAACCGGAAGTGGGCTCTGACAGGCCCAAACTTCCTGAAAGGTCTGTAAACTCAGAGGACCCCTGGCTAAAAGAAAAGCGATCCCCAACAGCCCCCAGAAGAAGCGTCCACACAGGTAATGGTGCCTGTTAAAATCGTTAGTAAATATGTGAAGTGCACGTTATGATCGTTTTCCTAATTATGTCCAAAAGACTAAAAGTCTATAAAAGAGGAACAGTGCCCACAACACTCTAAAAGAAAATAAACTCACAGAAACACAGATTCAAGTTTAAAAAAAATAAGTTAAAAGTACAAATGCTGCATAGTGCGATGAAACACGGACACACGCTCTCACCTTCTAAAATAAACAAAAAGTGATGGATGTAATACTAGACTTAATCTCAGCCAATGGTAATGACTCAGATCCGCGTTCTAATCCAACATTATTTTGCACACCATATCACCTCAATTTGGACTGAGCTATATGGAAATCCGGCTTGACCCTGCTCCAATAGGAACAGTCCAGACCAAACTGCCAACCCAGGTCCTCTCCAAACAGAAATACAAGCAACCTAAGACCACGTTTGCCCTGAAAGGGGCCCTTCAGTTGGGAGTAGCTTGGTTCCAGTGGCACAGTGAGCAAGGGATCCACATCTGGGCATACCTTTGGCCACTTAAGGTGATACATGAAACACACAAAAGGTAAGGAGAGAATAACTGCAATAAGTCTAAATACTGCAAATCACTTGAGGTATAATTCCAACCCATTGTTCTTTTGCCCATCATGCCACTTCAGATTAGACCCAGCCAATTGCAAATCAGTCTTGACTGTGCTCCAATGGGAACAGTCCAGTCCGAACTTCCAAGCAAAGTCCTGTCCAAGCTGGAACACAAGTAACCCAAGGCCAGTTTTGCCCTGATTAGGGCACCAAGGAGAAATGTCAGGGACCATGGCTGACGAGTAGGCAAATAGCTGGGACCTTGCAAGAAAGAGGTGATTAAGATTAGGGTGTGTCCAGGACCATGGCAGACAAATCAGTGCATAGCTAGGACCTTGAAAGAAAGATGTAATTGACATTAGGGCCTCAAACTCCATGGATTCCCAAGGGGCCCTTTTCCCTCGAGGATTCATGTCAGACATGGCACCAATATTAGTTTCCTGAATAAAGGTGGAAACTAAAAGACATCTTACAAAATGTGTGAGCATAGTAGATACCTGGATATGGTTAATAGGAGCTTGCTTTTTCAAATACTGACTAAGGAATTCAATCTACTTTGCAATAATATTGGGTCGGACAAATCTGGCTGATCGGCTACTTGGAAAAAGAACTCTGGCAAAGAGGCCCCTCACTGGGCCCGCCAGGCATTGCAGCACCAGCACGAGGAGGAGAGCAGCCTGATGATGAAACATGACACCGTTTAGTGGGTGAGGGCTTGTGCTCTGCAACTAAGTTGCCTCTGATGACCATGACTAGAAACCTGAGGTTATTAGAGGCTATGCAAATACAATCATATTAGGTAGTAGTAACATGCAAGCATCTGGTGAAAGTATCAGGAGGTTACACCAAGGCAGGGGTGGCTCCTCCGCAATGGCGGAGGAACGTTCCCCCCTCCCCCTCACCCCGGCTAAGAGCCATCAGCTTTAAAATAAAACAATATTGTTCAGCATTTTATTATTTTATTTTACAGCTGCTGGCTCAGCCAGCTGCGTGTGCAGGGAGTGGCAGCTCTGGGCCACAAGAGGGGGAGGGAAGAGGGGGGTGGAGTCTATGCAATATGTGCGCATGTGTGTTTGGCCGGCCATCTCAGTCAGGCCAAACTCACATGCACACTTAGGTTTCTCCAACCCAGCTGTGTTACACAGCCGGGTTGGAGAAACTGAACTGGTTCCAGTGCACTGTCTTAGCGGCAGACCAAGCCGCTGAGACCAGTCCTGGCACTGCTCTCATGCTAGGTTTAGCATGAGAACAGTGCCAGGATTGCTGGGGAGCCTGTGCTGGTGTCCCAGGAAATACTAAGACACCAGAAGAGACCACGACGCAGCGGCATCTGGAACTTTATGTTTTTTTCATTATTATTTCCCCTGCACCCCCCCCCCTCTTAACATTTGTGGTGGCTGCTGGTGCACCAAGAACTGATCAGAGAAACTGCTCTTTTACTCAATCCACAGCATTACAGATGTTTTTCTGAATTTAATATAATGTTGCAGCCATCAAGAAACGCATTGCATTGGCCCTCCGTAAGGGGAACCCTCTTCAACCGGCCCCACCCCTGCATATAATAGATTGTGGTAAATCCTTTATCTCCCTGCATCATTTTTAAAAAAAATCGGATTGTAACTCTTCATAAAGTATAAGTTAGTGTGTGCATGTTTATGCTTTGGACTCTCTATTTTCTCTGCTGAAATATTAGGCGCAGAAAAACACTATAACCACTTCAAAGACATTGATTTTTTTGCTAAAAGTACACACCACGCCCAAAGGCGGTTTTAATCGATTTATTTAACCATGCAAAGTAACCCAAAGTAAACATTAAGTATGTTGATTTTCGACATAAATGAGTTATGCACATAATTATGACCTATTTCACTCTATAGAAGCGTCTTTCGCCTGCGGGATATTTTCATCAATAACCTGCAGTACATGTATTGTAGCATATTATCTGCTATCGAGATTTTGAATAGTTTAAGTGCTTATTTGAAAAATCCTTTCAGAGTATAAATTAAAAAGTTTACTTTTCTTTTTCTGTAAAGGATCCAACTTGTCTAGTGGAACCCGCGTTTTTAACTGTACCCTCAGTTTAGAATATCTTTTTTTGTCCTTCTGTGCATTGGACCGCACCTTTATTACACTTGTAGCCATGCTTGTAAAATGAATGTAGCCTTGCACAGATTAGATCTATTAATGTGTAGATAATACTTTTATTAAATGTGCAATCCTACAAGGACTTCCTTTACATTTGGGTGAATGCCCCTATCAATGTGCGGTTATAAAACTAGACCATGTCAAAACGTGAAGCACAATGGGAAAAGGGACTAAGGCCACCCTCATCTAAAAGATTAAGAAAAAGTTCGAGCAAAATACTATCTGGAATTACCTGACAAGAAAGGAATGTACCAATAAAGTTTAAATAGCGAGATCGACAAACACGAGAAATACTGTCTTGGTGCATAGCCTTTTCCTTACCTTGGAGCCATCATACAATTTAAAGAAAGTGAGGAAGCTTTCCTTTTAAAAAGGTGAGAACACCTCACAAGAGCACTAATAGGAGAACAATACAGGACACACAGCATGCCAGACTCACCCCACATGGGTCACAAGGAAAGTAAGCAAAGATGGAGTCACTTACTACCGCAGCCCGTTCTGTCCCAAAACATGTCCTAGGTCTCTTCCCTACCTCAAAAGTGAGCAATAATCTACAATGCTCTTTCCAGCACTTAGGCCCTGATCACGAGTGCCTCGTTAAATTCCGACACCACTGTTTGCATGGGTGACGGAGTAATATGTTTGTCAGATTTTATCGTTCTTGTTAATTATTACTATGTATAAACAATTCCGACAGCTAGATTTTTAAACTGCAGTAGGACAAACCTGACGAAATCTAAAGGGGGAAAAGCGAGGTAAATGGCAGCACATGCAGGTTTTGGTGTGAAAGACGCGAAATTGGCAAGGTACCCCACATTATGAAGAGCCTAACTCCTCATACGTGCTACTCATCATACTAAATGAAATAAGCCAATTATAAACATTAACAATAAGAAATTCCGGTGCTCATTTAATATACCTAACAGTGGGGTAAACGAAAACAAGCATGCAGGATAAGTGACATCCTTGCGGCTTGTAATCTGTCTGTGGCTTTTTAACCACGCCCACCTCATGCCCATCACATTCACTTGTTCGTGTGCTTGCCTTTCAAAAATCCCTTGATGCTATTGGTAAATGCTTTACGTTTGTCCCACCGTGGGGTGTTTTTGTTATCGCCTTGCAGACTAACCCTGATACATGGATTATCGCACGATTGCCCATATGCTTTATGTGTGCGAACTACTTTTTCCTTTGGTTTCTCTCCTTTGCGCCCATGCTCATGGCAACCATGCTCATGGCAACCATGGCTCTTTGAATCGTATCGCACTGCGTCACCTAGCCCTTTCCGCCCCTAAGTTTCCTGTTTGTGTCGGCCGTCCCCACCACCTTTCCCACTTCGTTGCTTGTTTTATCTTCATTGCTAAAGTCCCTGTGGTAGTGAGCAAAAATATCCAGCTAAAGGGGCCGCCAAGCTCTTGAAATGAGAGATTTATTAGTCACACCAAAGCTGTTAGACGTAGACTAAACATGGGTGCTTAGTTTTCAATAAGCAACTTGTTTTGTTGCCTGTGAAAAGTAAAGTACAATTCATTTTAGAATGACAGGCTTCATTACACAAAACATGAAGCATTATCCTCTGTGCTTTGCACACATCTCCTATCCACAGTCCATTCTCTGTGTTTACAGAGAAGGTGGTGGAATTCGCAGCAGCATTCCTTAGTGATTTACAGAAAACTCCTGGGGTTTGAGACCAAACACCGGCAGGGCCAAGACTTGCAGTTCCAGGTCGAGCCTGCCCTGCCTTACTTTCCCAGCTACAAGTAAGCGCCAAGTCAGACAGCGGGGTGTGTGAGGGGGCTGTCCTTGTTATTGTTAATGCGGATGGAAACACCCCCTTGTGAGCATGCAGCAGCATTAAATGAAATCAGTGCTCAGCAACACAATACTGCTTAAGATCTCCCATGCCTCCAGTGGAAATTCCCTGGAAATTGGACTTTTCCCACTTTGAGTTTGCTCTTTTCTTCTAACAGTGAAATAATATCAGACACAGGTTGGAATGGGCACTCTTAATTAGTTTAAAACGTAATCATTTCTTCTAATGCAAAAATGGATTATGAGTTTGGTGATTTATTTGGATTTCATCCTTTTTAAGGTTTCATGAAATTGTATGTGTTTTATTAATCTCTCTTTATTGCAATTATGACCAGAATTCAGGACAACTTGGCATCCTTATTACACTATAACGGTTTCAAGACTCTTCATATATTTGGGTGACCCTTCTAGTTTACTCCTCCGTGGCTGTCTTGTGTCTTTTTGGGGGAATTGTGTTAGCCACCCAGCAACTCTGATGGTGGGGTGATAAAAGTGGTATTCTATTGGAATTAGCATGACCGATTTAAATTAGGAGGCTAAATGGCAATATTTTCATTTTTGGCTGCAAATAAAGGAACAAGGTAGTGCCTTAGTTATATGCAGGGCCATTGAAATTATGTGGCAGGAAAATAGCAAATTATGAGGCAGGGGTGACCAATTTACGTGGCAAGAAAAGTCCAGTTATGAATTTACACAACACCAATAGCTCTAACTCAAGCAAATGCGGGACCCATAGCATTGCAAATGATTGTTTAATCAAGCATCTGAAAAGTCAATAGGTCTGGTTTGGATAACAACCTTTTAGCTTCATAAATGTTTGTGTTACTTTTTCATGGTTGTAAAGCTTTATTATTATGAGAGCTTTAGGACAGCTCACAGCATTCTTAACAAAAAATGCACAAAAGTGAAATTTATATTTTGGTCTCAAAAAACAAACAGTACCATACCACTCCCTGGTGCTGAAAGAAACATCTCTATGTGCAGATGTACTACTTGTGAATGAGCAGAGTGCTTTCACTGACAGTGAAGTTACTCAGTGACTGAAGTGGGCTGACCGATTGCCCAATTCAGTGTGCAGTACTGGGCAGAAGGAAAATGTGAATGACATAACAGATCAGTAGATGAAGAGCACTGTCAAATAGCCCCAGTAAGTATGTGTGTAGTTATAGTTAGGATCACATTTCTATAGGAACATTTTTATTTGGTTTGCTAACAACTTTGACGCAGTTTGACGAATCTTCACCAAACTTTCCAAAACAGTCTCATTCACCTCAGTTCCTTCTTGGAATGTTTTGGGGTGATACGCCATGAGGAGGTCAAGAAAAAGGGTAGGTGTCCAAAAACATATTATCCCCATGCAGTTCCCAATAGTAAAAGTGAAAAATGGTTGAACGGAATTGCAGCAAATTTGGTAGAAAACCACCTTTTCCGTTCTGTTCAGTATTTTTTGAGAAATTCATGTTCAAAATGCATGTATATTTAGACCGTTGAGGTTTCATAGGCCTAACAGATATAAAGATCAGATCTGACTAGCACACATGACATCAACAAATATGTTGCAACAGCCATTTTAGAACTTGGGGATTTAGTCCGGATGCCCAAAAAGAAAAAAAAAAACCATTTTGTCAATCAATCAATCAATCATAGCATTTGTAAAGTGCACTACTCACCCATGAGGGTCTCAAAGTGCTGGGGGGGGTGCTGCTACTGCTCGAACAGCCAGGTCTTGAGGTGTCTCCTGAAGGTTAGCAGGTCCTGTGTCTGTCGCAGGTGGATCCACGTCTTGGTGGCGAGGTGGGAGAATGATCTGCCACCGGCGGTCATTCTATGGATGCGTGGAATGGTGGCGGGAGCAAGGTCAGCGGAGCGAAGCTGGCGGGTCGGGGTGTATTCTGGTCTGGCATTGTGCAGTGCTTTGTGAGGGTGGGTGAGGAGCTTGAACCTTATTCTCTTGTTGACGGGGATCCAGTGCAGGTCTCTCAGGTGGGCTGTGATGTGGCTGTGGCGGGGGATGTCCAGGATGCTGATGCGTTCTGTATGCGTTGCAGTCTTTTCTGGAGCTTGGCCGTGGTTCCTATGTAGAGGGCATTGCCGTAGTCCAGTCTGCTGCTTACGAGGGCTTGGGTGACCGACCGTCCTTCTGGTTCCAGTGGGGATCCATCTGTGGATCTTCCGAAGCATGCGGAGGGTGTTGAAGCGATAGGAAGAGATGAGGTTGACTTACTGGGTCATTGATAGCAATGAGTTCAGGATGAATCCCAGGTTGCGTGCATGGTCGGTGGGTGTCAGTGCTGTTCCCAGTGTGGCAGGCCACCAGGAGTCATCCCAGGTGAAGGGGGTGGAGCCGAGGATGAGGACCTCAGTCTTGTCAGAGTTCAGTTTCAGGCAGCCGTTCTTCATCCATTCGGTGATGATCTTCATTCCTTCGTGGAGGTTGGTTTTGGCGGTCGCGTGGTCCTTGGTGAGGAAGAGGATCAGCTGAGTGTCGTCGACATATGAGACGATGTTGAGGTCATGTGATCGGACGATGTTTGCGAGCAGTGTCATGTAAACGTTAAAAAGGGTCGGGCTGAGGGATGACCCTTGGGATACTCCACAGATGATCTTGGTGGCTTCAGAGCAGAATGGTGGGATGCGGACTCTCTTGGTTCTGCCAGTGAGGAAGGAGGTGATCCAGTCCAGGGCTCTGTCGTGGATCCCTGCATCGTTGAGGCGTGTGCACAGGGTGTGGTGGCAGATGGTGCTGAAGGCGGCCGAGAGGTCCAGGAGGATGAGGGCTGTGGTTTCTCCGTTGTCAAGTAGGGTCCTGATGTCATCGGTGGAGGTGATGAGGGACGTTTCGGTGCTGTGGTTGCTGCAGAATCCGGATTGGAACAAGTCCAGAGTGTTATTCTCCTCGAGGAAGGGGTCAGTTGTCTGTTGACAATCTTCTCGATTACTTTTGTCAGGAAGGTGAGCAGGTATATGGAACAGATGTTTTTGAGATCCTTTGGGTCCGCCTTGGGTTTCTTGAGGAGGGCGTTGATCTTGGCATGTTTCCAGATCTCTGGGAAGGTGGCGGTCTCGAGGGAGCTGTTGATAATCTTCCGGCGTTGGGGTGCGATGACGGCACTTGCTTTGTTGAAGATGTGGTGAGGGCAGGGGTCGGATGTTGAGCCGGAGTGGATGGTGTTCATGATTCTGATGGTGTCGTCGTCGTTGACGTGGGTCCAGGAGAGCAGGAGGTTGGTGTGGCTAAGGGGCGGTGAGTCTGTGATGTCAGTGGTTGACGGGGGGTCTGGGTATTGAAGCTGTCATGGATGTCTGTGATCTTGTGGTAGAAGAAGGTGGCTAGGGAGTCGCAGTGGTCTTGTGATGGTGGGATGTTATTGGCGTTGGAATCGGGGTAGGAGAGTTCCTTCACAATGTTGAAGAGCTCCTTATAGCTGTGTGCATTGTTGTTGATGCGTTCTTTGAAGGAGGTTCTTTTGGCGGTTAGGATGAGTTGGTGGTGTCTGCGGATGGCGTTCTTGAGGGATGTGTGGTTGTCCGTTGTCTGTTCTTGTTGCCACTTCTTCTCGAGTCTTCGGCATTTTTGCTTGGATTTTTGGAGGTCGGCAGTGAACCAGATTGCCTTTCTGTCAGTGTGTCTGTTTGAAGGTTTTTTGATCGGGGCAAGAGTGTTGGCACAGTCGTCGATCCATTGCCTGAGGTCGCGGGCGGCTGTGTCGGTGGTGTCGATTGGTGGGTTCCGGGAGAGGGTGCTGATCAGCTGGCCTTTGGTGACCTTGTTCCAGCTGCAGCGGGGAACCCGCTGTGGGTGGTGGTGCATTGTGGGTTTCTCAAAGGTGAAGTGGATGCAGCAGTGGTTGGTCCAGTGGAGTTCGGAGGTGTGGCTGAAGGAGACGTGTTTGCTGTCGAAGAAGATGGGGTTGAGCGTGTGTCCTGCGGAGTATGTGGGTGTCGTGATGAGCTGCTTGAGTCCAAGGTTGGGAGGGTTGTCAAGCAGGCTGGTGGAGTTGTTGTCGTTGGTGTTCTCGAGGTGGAAGTTCAGGACCCCAAAGATATTTAGTCTGTGGATGCGAGGGCGTGCATGCTGATGACGTCGGTGATGGAGTCACTGAACCTGTCCGGGTTCGGGGGATCTGTAGACGAGGGTCCCTCTGAGGGTGGTGTTTGGATCGTTGTGGGTGTGGAAGCATAGGTGTTCAATGGCGCTGAGGGTGTCTTCGGTGCTGGTCGTGATTCTGAGGGTATTCCTGTGGACAATGGTGATGCCTCCTCCTGATCTGGTGTTGCAGTCCCTACGGGTGATCTTGTAGCCAACCGGGATGGCTATGGCGATCTCGGGTACTAAGGATGGATTCATCCAGGTCTCGGTCAGGAAGGCGATGTCCGAGGAGGCTGAGTCGAGTTCCAGAGTTCGATGGCGTGTTTGTGGACAGAGTAGGATGTATCTGAGATGGTTGCGTCCTGCCCTGGTGGGAAGGTCGCTGGCATGGTGGCTAGTGAAAGTGCAGCTCCGGCAGGAGAAGGGTCCACAGGTGAGCCTCGGGGTGGCCTGGTGGCAGGTGGATGAGTGGCTGGCGTTAGGTGTGTGGAGGGTGATGGCGTTGTAGCGGTACCATGCGCCGTGGCGGTGTGGGGAGCGAGAACCAGGGGTTCCGACGCTGGGTGGGGTCCATGTGCAGACAGCGCAGACGGGCCTGCCTTAGGCATGCCTTTGGCACACCAGTGGCGCGGCCGCACAGCGGGCGCCATTAAGTGGTAGGGGAGGAGAGGACAGCTGGCAGGCGGGAATGGGGGTGTTTAAAAAAGGGGGCGGGACTGCGGGGGCAGCAGCGTCGGGGATACAGTGCAAGAGAGAGGGAGTGGGTGTGGCCGCAAGGCAGCAGCGGCGGGGTAGAGAAAGAGGGGGGAGAGAGAGAGTGAGAGAGAGAGCAAGAGTGAGAGGAGAAAGAAACAGGGAGGAGAGAGTGAAACGCAGAAAGCGAAAGATAAAACAAACACAAAAGGGACAGAACAAGGAAGGAAAAGCACACAAAGAGTGAAACAGAGGCAAAAGAAGAAAAACGGAGAAGAGAGGCAGAGGGCAGCCTAGCAGAAGAGCAGAGCTCTCCCACTTGACACCAGGAATGAGGTGCAGTCAGAAACCTGCGGGTGGAGGAGGGCCTCGAACTCCTGACAGAGGTCAGAGTTCAGAGAAATTAAGGGCTCTACTTGCCAGTGGAGCTACGAGAAGCAGAGCAGTTCACTGACTAGGTCAGTGATGTTGCAGTGTTGATTTTGTGGGTGCATGGTAGGGATACCCTGACCCCTATGCGATGCAAGAATGGTCCCAGAGGGACCACACTCAGGCCCCAAACTGTATTTTTAAAAACGGTACTGCAGAATTGTGGTAGTACAACAGATCTGCTTTATTATTAAAATAAAATAAGAAAGGCAGGCTCCTCTTTCTCATATTTGAGCCTCACGGAGTGGGCCAGGGCTCATGGGGTCAGCTCATTGAAAAACAAGGAGATACGGTCTGCACCCCCCCTGAGCTATTTAAACCCCCCGGGGACTCCATCCCCTGGTGCCTAAATCTTTTTATCATTTCTTTAAAGGGCATGGGGGCATGTGACCCCCCTTCCCAAGCCATTGAATGGCTCCGGAGACCCCATCTGCCGGGGCCCACCACATATATTTTGGAGGGGAGGTGTGATGTCTCCCCCCCCCTCCACAAGCCATCTAAAGGCCCTGAGCCCCCAAGGACCTGATCCACCCTTACCCACAGCACAAGAATGTCCTGGGGTTCCATCCCCCAGGACACTACTGTTTCCTGCTTGCAAGAGTGCTGGCAGGAAGCACTTCAACTCCCTGCCCAAGTTCTCGTAGGTTGCAAAAACAGGGTTGCTACTGCCCAGAGGAGCAGAAACAAAGGTGGAAGCAATCTACCAGAGCCGGCTCTGGCTGCACCCTGGATGGGTGCTGGCAAGAGAACCAATGAAGCCTTGAAGGTCAAGCCCTCCCCCACACCTCCAATTCCCAATAGAAGAAAATGCTGTGGTGCCTCATGTGGAACAAGGATACTCGTCATGCAAAACCTCTCCATGTGGCCCTAATACAAAAACAAGCTGTTGGTGTCCCCAAATGGACAAGCACACCCACAAACAAAATAGAAAAATAAAAACAAAATAAATGGAAAAGTATAATAAATGAGTGGCCAAAGCCACTCATTTACTATTCACTGTTCCCGGCAAGGAGTTCCCCATAATGCACCTCCTAGGCTAATTAAATATATTGTGGTTGATTGTAGTGCCCCAATTTGGGCAAGGGATCCATCAGCATCTTATTTAAGTATTGTGTGGGGCTGCAGGGAGTACAGCAGACCACAGGTAATAATTTTCAAAAATGAACCCTCTGTTTCCTGTTGTCTATATAACATGACCCCAGGAAAGGTTGCTGATATTTGTAGGCATTCCCAGTGTTGGAGCTTTTACTTTTCTTTTTTTTTTCTTTTTTTTTAGCTCAGGCAGGCAGGGATTTTTTCTGGTTGGTGAGTGGCTGCATTATGTGACTTGGGAAGAACAAACAAAATATTCTAACATGTTTAATGTGTTTTTGGCTACAAATGCTTTATTTAAATGATGTCCTGAGTTTTTGACAAAACCCATACTTTCATTCTGTATATGGATGTACTAATCCCATAGCCAATAAGTCTATCTTTTATAGATTGGGGTAACTTTTCATTAAAAAATACCTTGTAAATTCACTGAACAAAAGGGTTAAAGTAACAGTTATAGCTAGTTGTAGTAAAAAGAAAGCTCTTTAGCAATTCACTGAAAAAGCAAATAGTAAAGTGATGTTATAATTAGAAGAAAATGTCACTTACAACGAAACATTTTAAACAAAAAAAAACAGTGAAATTACCCAGTAAGAGTTAACTGCAGTAACTATGACTCAAGCTATGAAGTAACTATAAGTTACACCCACTCCATGCACTGCTTAGAACCTCATATATTACATCACTCATGGCATGTTCAATGACGACATTGATAATATCACTGATGATATCTGAAATAACAATTTATGATAGCACTGTACATGGTGAGGGGTGCAAGTTGTAGTGTTGTAGTTACTTCATGTTGAATTTCACTGTTTTTTAGGTTAAAATGTTATGTTGTAAGAGACATTTTCACATTTTCACCTTACTAAATCATCACATTACCTTTGTTTAATTAAGTGAATTTATATATATATCCCTATACATTGACAGAAGATGTAAAGTTTTGCGGCGTTGGCGAAGGTGATGCAAAGGAAAAAGGGGGGTCCCAAAACAGATTTAGATCACAATGCATTTTACATAGACTTTGTGTATTGCATGTACCAGTATTGCATACATCAGTCAGATATCAATGAAATTTCACATGAATGTACAGTCTACTATGTAGATGATCCTTTTTCACATGGTACCTAAATTGGTTTAGTGGCAAAAAAAATTGTAATATCGGTTGTCGTGCTTACTACCCTCCTGTGCCCCAAGGCAACCGGAGCAGTTACAGCCTCCAATAAACTACGCAGAGTTCCGCCCTCACCCCACTAGACTCATAAATTCCTACCAGTATCATAATTTTTAAGCTTTGCAAGCAATATTCAACGCATTAGGCCACCATTCTCCAATATTCTCGTCCTGCCCCTGCTTTACTCGTCCTCAACACTCAGGCCGGACTGGTGAGACGCCTGTCTCGTCCGCACACATTGCTTTGTGTTTACTTGTCGCGTTAACGCCCACGCAGTCCTGTGCTTGCCAAATGGTTAAACCAAAGACTTCACGAGCACCTCCGGGCAAAATGGATCACGTCACCCCACCCTCCTCAGAGGCCCACGCTACCAAGCAAGTGGCTTTGCAGAAGCTGGAACTTACCTTACAATCACATACGTCACAATTTGAAAAGATACTGCAAGCCATCCTAGACACTAAGACCACCCTAGAAGCTAAAATAGACTTGGTAACAGAAAATCTCAACTTACTTCGTACTGATCAACACGCATTGGCCGACAGGGTGTCCGAACTTGAAAAAGATACTGCAATCCTTCCTCGCTCTGTGAAAGATCTCCAATCGCAACTAACTCATCTATCAGTAGAGGTGGACTCCTTAAAACGCAGATCTGAGGACGCAGAGGGTAGGTCCCGCCGCAACAACATTCGTATGGTGGGGTTCCCTGAACGTACCGAGGGCCCCAGCGCTGAATTATTCATAGAACAATGGCTCACAGACACAATTCTTAAGGATAATATCCCGGAGTTCTTTTCCGTTGAGAGGGCCCACAGGATCCCCGGCAGGCCCCCTCCACCTGGCTCACAACCACGCCCGCTTATAGTAAGACTCCTTAACTATCGAGATAGAGACCTTATCCTACAGCTATTCCGCAAGTCTGGTCCGGTATGCTTCGAAAACACTGTGATTACAGCTTATCCAGACTTTACAGCAGAAGTACAGAAGAAGCGGAACTCTTTCTATCGTGTTAAGGCATGCCTCCGCAAACATAGCATCAAGTATGCGTTGATGTTTCCAGCCAGACTCCGGGTGCAGGTTGATACTCGTACCCTTTTCTTCACCACTCCAGAAGATGTCTGGACCTGGCTGCATGCCAAGGGTCTAGCCAACCCGTTAGACACAAGTACCCTAGGTGATAATAGGTCTTCCTCCACGCCGGGTCGCAGACAACGCAAAAAACAAGGCGCTAAACCCTCACCTGAACAGGTACAAACCGAACGCTCCCTGCTCCTGCGGGCCACATCTAGATTTTTTAACACGTCGCCAACTGCCTTATCCACACAAACGGACGTGGATCTGGAACAGGACGCAAACTCCGATTCAGCGGAATCCACGCGGGGTCCTTTCCTCACACCGCACGCAGCGGACAACATCTGCTAGGCAGTTAAGTTTCACCTACTCCCGCTCTCCGGATGCGGCGACATGACTCCCCCCTTTTTGGCGGCTAAGTGACGACCGGACGTCACTATTGTTTCCTTACTACGGCTCACGGCTTGTGGCCCCGGGCGGCGCACTCTGCACCATGAGTAATCCGGGCAGGGTAAATCCATGACTCTGCACCAATGCCCTTCAGCACCCCCCTGCTCCATATGGACCATTCTTTCAAGCCGGCAACTGCTGGAATTGTTTTCTATTTCTTAGTAATTCAATTGATATTATATTTCGTTTTAAAGTGCACCCTTTTATTTGATTGTTGGTTTTGTTACATGTTAGTTAATCGCAGATGCAGCAGCAAACGCACCTGTCATATCTATTATAGTAATAGGATTACAGCTCATAACATCGTAGACATCGACTGGCTAGTCTTAGCGGGTAAGCGTTACAACATTTTCATAATGGGGACAGAGGACACCTACTCCTCCTACACGAAAGTTACAAAAGCATCATGGCCACCCAAACTCATCAAAGTATCTTGAAATAGAAGATACTCACATGGAATATTAGAGGCATGGCAACTCCACGTAAACTGCAAAGGGTTTATGCCTTTCTCAAGAGGCATCAGGTACACATAGCTCTTCTACAAGAGACACATCTCTCTAAATCCACGTTGGAAAACACACGCTCAAAATGGAAAGGTCAATTGCATGGCACCACTTCCTCGTCCTTTGCTCGCGGAGTAGCAATTTGGATTGCTCCTGGGGTCCCATTTATCTTATCTCACACACAATGCGACCCAAACGGTAGACATGTGACACTCGAAGGCACCCTTGACGGGTCCCCATTAGCCCTGGTTGCACTGTACTCCCCAAATGCAAATCAACGCGATTTCTTATCCACGCTCTCCACCGGTAATCTCAGCGACCCCACACTAGAGTGCATATGGGGGGGAGACTTCAACAGCGTCCTAGACACTCAAATAGACCACTCGTTCTCCCCACTCACCATGGCCCCCTCCAATCGCGCCTCGCAAGTACTAGCAAGCTGGGCCTTAAACAATGGCCTGAGGGATGCATGGAGGATAGGCCACCCCACCCACCGCGAATATTCTTACTACTCCCCTGTACACAAGCTACATACCAGAATAGATATGATTTTTGTATCTGCAGCTGTAATTCAGAAAGTGTGCATGTCTGAATACCTAGCGCGCACCATATCAGACCACAACCCTTTATGCGTAACAATGGCCTGGGACCACATTCACACTCGTATACCAACATGGCGATTGCAGCCAGAAGCGCTTTTGGACCCCCCCTTTCAAGCAGATATGTCCAAGAGACTAGCTGATTACTTCCTGCTGAATAAAAACACAACTTCATCCCACGCTACAGAATGGGATGCCCATGAAGCGGTGATATGCGGACATTGCCTTGCTGCCACGGTGGGGGTAAGAAAAGCACTCACCAAAGAATTACAAGATCTGGAGGTAAAACTCCGCAGAGCAGAGAATGTGGTCGCCAGAGACGAGTCCACACTAACAACACTGAACTCGCTTAGGGCTGCCCACAATGAAGTAGACACCAGATTAGGCAAGCACGACTACAGACATTACATGACAAGACAACACGGTGAGGGAGACAGGTCCGGCAGGCTACTAGCTTGGCTGACCCGCCAGCCTTCGCAGCCTACACCCATCGGTGCGATACGTCTAAACCCCGGCGTCATTGTCAACACTCAGGCAGGCATTAACGAAGCCTTTTCTACATACTATCGCACCCTTTACACGTCTCCCCCCCCTCCCTCGGAGCAGCACCTAACTGACATACTACAACTTGTCTCCCAAAACCAACTTATCCTCGATAACACCGCTACTTTGGATGGCCCTATTACTATTGAAGAGCTGCGCTCCGCTCTGGCACAAATGGCGCGCAGCAAAACCCCCGGCTCGGATGGTCTACCGGTAGAATATTTTAATTCCCATGCTATCCATCTCCTACACCCACTCATAGAGGTATTTAACGAAGCACACCATCATTTACAATTGCCAGACTCTATGCGCAAAGCTTTAATAGTTGTCCTTCCAAAAGCGGGCCGCGACCCTCTCGATGTTAAATCATACAGACCGCTCTCTCTACTCAATACAGATTGCAAACTATTAGGGAAAGTATTAGCAACCAGGCTCCTCCCCTACCTATCAAGCTTGATACACCACGATCACCCCGGCTTTATCCCTGGTAGAAGCACCTTCTTAAATATCAGGAGGCTGCTCCACATAATGCACAGCAATACAGACACTGAAGCGGTGGCCCTCTCCCTAGATATTGAAAAAGCGTTTGATACGTTAAGCTGGAATTATCTCCTTTGCACACTCAAAGCGTTCGGTTTTGGTTCTGGCTTTATTAGCTGGATCAAAACGCTCTACTCCATGCTTATAGCCCGAGTCAAAAATGGTCGCACTATCTCAGAAGCATTTGCTATAGGCAGAGGCACCAGACAAGGCTGTCCATTGTCTCCTTTGTTATTTGCCATTGCCATGGAACCATTAGCAATTAAACTACGCAGCTATGCACATATATGGAGCATCCCGGAATCTAACACTCATCATATTATATCTTTATACGCAGACGATGCCCTGATATACCTGTGCAATCACTCTGCCTCTATGGTAGAGGTGTTGCAGTTGCTGGACTCCTTTGCCCTCGCCTCTGGTCTGCATGTCAATTGGTCTAAGTCAAGTAACTTCCCCCTTACCTCCACCCCGATTGACCTCCACATGGCACTACCGCAATATAAATTACCGTGGTCACATGCCACCTTTAAATATCTCGGGGTGCAGATTTATCATTCTATTATAGATCTAAAAGAGGGCAACATTGACAGGGCACTTAGCTCCACCCGCAGCTCAATACCATTCTGGAGCTCACTCCCCCTATCCCCTATGGGTCGGGTAGCAATAGCCAAAATGCTTATCCTTCCAAGGTTTTTATATTTTTTTACTGCCCTCCCGCTGTGCCTGCCACGCTCGTTCTTTAGCAAACTGCATTCAATATTAACTGACTTGCTCTGGGGCAAAGATAGACGTAGAGTAGCGTTGACTATAACACAACATCCGCAGGAGGCGGGTGGGCTGTACATGCCTAACTTAGAAAGATACTATGCAGCTGCTCAACTGTCGTGGCTATCCACATGGCTTCAAGACACTCCTCCCACCGAAGGCATAATGTTGCAGACATATATAGGCCCGCAAAAGTTACTGTCTACATTGTTCTCTAGCCCTCACCCCCTATCCCCAAAAGTCATACTGTTGGAAGCAGCTCGCTTCTGTTGGCGTAGATATGTCCAAAGTAAGTCCCCCTCTCCCCCTCACTCACCTTTGCTACCGCTGTTTCAATTGTTGGGCACCAAAATCCTTTCAACACATCATGACACGCGGGACATAAACACACTGAAGGTTGGCGATTTATACTCCAACTCCGCGTTGTACACCTTTGCGGAACTGGTGTCTGCCGGAGTTGTGCACAACGGTGCCTTCCTGACATACAGCGCCATCAAGCGGCTACTTAACAACCTCTGGGGTGCTGGCAACGCCGAGCCTCCTGAGTCCTCATTACTTACTACCATCCTTACCATAGGTAGCACAAAAGGCATTATAACTAAATTATATAAAGCATTACTAGCAGCAGTTTGTACTACCCTGCCGCATGCTAAGGCACGCTGGGACTCTGTCCTCCCCTCACCACTACCACAAAAAACCTGGATTGCAGCCCTCGCAATGATCAAATCAATATCCCGCAACCCTCGCCTGCGTTATACCCAATTCAATTACATTCACCACTCATATTTATCCCCAGCTCGCATCCAAAGAATATACCCGAGCACAACCCCGGCATGTCCAAGATGTGCCACTCCGGCAGCCGACTTTTATCATATGGTCTGGAGCTGCCACTCAATAAACTCGGCCTGGCACCGTGTTACGGACGTCACAGCAGACATTTCGTCCCACACCTTATTGCCCACACCAGATTCCTGTTTACTTGGCATACGTCACCGTACTAGAGCGGATAAACAGTTACACAGATTTATAGATCTAGCATTTGTTGTTTTCAAACGTCTAATAGCAACACATTGGAAAGCCCCACACGTCCCATCTCACTCGTCTTGGCTCCGTGACTTACATAGCCGTTCGCAAGCTGAAGCCCAGACACTTCACTTATTGCAACACAAAGGTCTTATTCAGGAGGGCCCCGAAGTTTTGGACACTTTTGTGGTGGCAATAGAAGCAAGGGATGACACGTACCCCCCGTGAGTGGGGCACCATGTATAGCCATTACAGTCCTGGTTGACATCGTCAGCACGCTACTCTGAGCTGCCCCAATTTCATTCATTTTCATTATTAATATCCTCATCCCTCCCCTTAATGCAACAACGTAACACATCAGGCTGCTTTTCCTGCGGTTAAGCCCTTATGTAATCCATACCCAGCTCGCTCGATATCAATCTTGTTCTGTACCCCCTCACACCCCGCACAGCATAAACCACACCCGAATCATGACCTCCGTTTTATTCATACACATTAGCTGTACTCCTTCCTCTCCCTTCCCCCACCCTCCGTCGGGGATAGCCAATACTAGCATTGACACCAGTAGCATTTAGCTGCATCTTTATTTAGCAATTAGTTATTGCACAGTTTAAGTTGAATGTTTCTTTTCTCTTCCCTCCATTTCGCTTTATGCTTGCTTTGCTTGTTTCTCTTTCCCCTTCCTTTTTTTTTTTTGACAACTCATTGTGTAATAATGCTGTGCAAGTTTATATCTGGAAGCAAACAGATTGCAAATTATTAACAGCCAATGTACTGTAGTGTGAATGTTATGATCAATAAACAGATTAAAAAAAAAAAAAAAAAGGAATTCCCAATGCTGGCCTATGAGAGGATTAGACCTCACCGTAGTCAACATGACTTTGGGAGCTTTTCACTACCAGGACATGTAAAACTTAAAAGTATATGGCCTGCTTTTAATTACACAGCACCCTGGCCTATGAGCTACCTAGGATCTACCTTAGGGGTGATTCTTCTGTAATAAAAGGGAAGTTAAAGGCTTGGCAAGAGGTTTTAAATGCCAAGTACACGTGGTAAAGAAACTGCACACACGGGCTCTGCAAAGGAAGGCCTGAAAGAGAGTTGAAAGGCTACTTGTGTGGGTGGCACAGTCAGTACTGCAGGCCCACTAGTACTATTTAAATTACAGGCCCTGGGTATATGGTATACCACTACACAAGGGACTAACTAGTTAATTAAATTGGTCAATTGTAGATATACCATGTTTAGGGGAGATGCAGATGCACTTTAGCAGTATAAAGCAGTGGTAAAGTGCTCAGAGTCCCAAGGCCAATGAAAAGATACAGCAAAAACAGGAGCTAAACGGCAAAAAGTCTGAGAGACCACCCTAAGGCTGTCAGGTCTAACAGGTATATTTTGCCTAGGGCTACTAAGATAGCCCAAACACTACTAAAAATCACAGTCAATGAGAAATAAAATAACTACATGCCTACATTTTGTTACACTGCAGTTACACCAGTCACACACATTGAAGGTCATGTGACAATGCAAGCCAATACAAAATGGTATTGGAAGGGAAATACAGCATTAACATGTTATGTAGTTGGTACTTTGATACAAGTACATCACAAACACAGGCTAATTACGTTCACATGTCAGTAAACAATATAGGAAGCTACATAACTAATATGTTGAATAAGTAACACTCAATGTAATTGGATCAAAACCGTAGCTGGGCTACAGAAGAGAGCCCAATGCTACTAAATGTATTGTACCAGCATAGGTACTTTGGTGACTGTTGTAATACAACAGAAGATGATGTACATACCTACATATTACAATACATTTAACAAATTGAATTTCTGGTGTGCAACATTTTATAAATATTACAGGTAAATTCAACTATACACTGCTTTTAGGAAATCACATTACTATTTACTCTTCTATTACATTCTTGTGGACTTATATAGCGCATGGCTATCTGAGGCCTCCCACCGCTGCCATATGCGCTATGGGTGGTCAGAAAAGTGCTGAAAGGGAGAATAAAACTCCATAAAGCCAGACATTCAAGGCCTTGCAGAAGGGAAGCTCACGCTCCAGAAGACACCGTTCCAGAGATAGAGTGTTCCAGAGTCTGGGGGTCAGAAAGGACATGGAGCAGGCCCCACAGCAGGATCTGTGAATCCTGTGAACCTGCAGCAGGTGGGCTGACAAAGATCAGAGAGCTCTACCAGGGAGAAATGGGGAGGCTAGAGATCTTAACAAAGAAGGATCCTTATAATAAATTGCCCTATTCATAATGCAGAGGGATTTACACTGCACATGGCATTCCACAGGTAGCCAGTGTAGGTCCCTCAAAACCTTGGTAGCCGAATGATGTTTAGGAATGTTCATCAGGAGACTTGCAGCAGCATTCTGCACAATCTGCAGTCTCCTGACAACATAACAGGGTGAGCCTTAGAACAGGGCACTCCCATAATCAAGACAGGATAGCACGAGAGCCTGAATGATCACTCTTCTGGCGGTACAAGAAAGGAGGTAAAAAAAACCTTCTGCAGCAATCTCAGGATATAGTAGCAGCTGGCAGCGAGTTTTTTAGCTTGAAGATCCATAGTAAGTCCAGAATCAAGCCAGATTCCAAGACTCTTTCCTGAATTTTTGGGAGTGGGTAATGTGCTCACACAATCTGGGAGAAGACTTAGAACAGCGTTGCGGAGTGTGTTGCCCAACAGCATGACTTCTGTTTTGTCTTTGAGTTTTAATTTATTTGCAATCAGCCATTCATCTGGCTACTTCCTGAAGACAAGGAGTCAGAGAGAGATGGCCAAAGCCTGAATACGGGGAAATTGACAAGACCAGCTGGGTGTTGTCGGCATAAGTAGCCAACAATAACCCATGCGATTGAACTATATCAGCAAAGGGACGTAGATGAAGATTAAACAAAGTAGGGTTCAGAGAGATGAGCCCTCGGGCACTCCACAGCAAGATGGAAGGCTGGCTGAAAGGCAGGACTGATCCTTGACCTGAAAGGAGCGATTCTGCAAGAAGGAGGAAAGTTAATCCAGTGCTCTGCCCACGATTCTGACTTTGGAAATTCTCTGCAAGAAAGTGAGATGGTCCACGGTATTGAAAGCTGCACTGAGATCTAACAGGATAATGGGTGCAGATCCACCTTGATCCAGGAGGCACCCAAGTTCCTCAACCAGTGCCAACAGCTCTGTTTAAGTGCTATGTAGTGGGCAGAGGCCCATCTGAGTTGGGTGAAGAAGTTCCTTCAATTCAAGAAGAGATTTTTACTAACATGTAGAAGAAGTAGTAGTAATAGAATTTCTCGATTGTTCATATTTTCATTCAGAATCGTGTTTTCTTATGGTTCCATTTTACAGACAGATTTCTGGACATTTTACCGTATGCCTACCAAATATTATAGGGAAAAAACATAATGAAATTGTAGTCCAGAGTGATGAGAGAAACGCGAAATATACCAAGAAAAGGACAAAGTGGACCAAAGAAACAAAATACTGGTAAGCTTATTACCAAACGTCTGCATGTTCATGATCACCTTTCTGCTGAAAAGAAGCATATAAGTGGCAAAAGGGTCTCAAAGATAACTAATATTTCTGCTGAACAGGCGTCCAAACACAAAAAGGGCCCTTTAATTACATGGTACACTAGTACTAGAAGGGAGTCCATTAGAAATATTATATCAGAACAATTCAAAACTCGAGTACTTGCTAATTTAGTTCAAAAACTTGCTGGTCGAAGGAAGAAGACAGACTCACACAGAAACAATTTGTTCATGATATTGTTAAGAATGCTTTCACAGTCAAAAGACAATTGTTTATTTTAATAATAAATCGGATGAAAAGCCTGACGTTTAATTGGAAAATATAAAAATACATAAACTACACAGCAAAGATTTTACAAGATTAAACTTTTGCAATATTTTTGGAGGAACTTGGAGGCATACATCGAGCACGGAACCAAACTCATCAAGAGACAGCCATCCCTACACTAATTGGATCCTATCTGTGACAGATGAAGGGCGTTTTTATGAGGTGTTACTTGGTACTGTGGCAGGATGAGAAAAAAATAATACCACATCTGTCTGAGGGAGATTTTCCGAACTGAAGGACATAAAAACCTGTGTACGAATGGAATTGTGTTTTTATGTGTAATATTCAAAATAAATCCATTCAGAAATTGAGGATGTTTCTGACAAATTAAAAAAAAAATCACACCTCCAAGATTTTTTTTTAAATATTTCAACATTTGGACACTTGCCCATTTAGAAATGTTACTAAGCCACAATGGAATTCTTTAGCCTGCCTTGAAAAGGAACTGTGAAAGACGTGCAATTCTAAATTCCAAGACATTAAGGGGCATATTTATACTCTGTTTGCGCCGAATGTGTGTCAAAAAATTTGACGCACAATCGGCGCAAACCCTGCCCCATATTTATACTTTGACGCCCGACCCCACGGGTGTCAAAATTCCACCATGTGCGTCATTTTTTGGAAGGGGGAACCAGCCTTGCGTTAATTATATGCAAGGTAGGCGTTCCCGTCCAAAAAATGACCTTAAGGCCTGTGCCCCTTATTTATACTCTGGCATCATTTTGACGCACAGGAGGGGGTGGGCCTTAAAAAACGGCGCACAGCCTGGTGTGCGCTGTTTTTTAACGCCTGGGTCAGGGCAGGCGTTAAGGGACCTGTGGGCTCAGAAGGAGCCCAGAGGTGCCCTCACCTGCCCCCAGGGACACCCCCTGCCACCCTTGCCCACCCCAGGAGGACACCCAAGGATGGAGGGACCCATCCCAGGGAAGTAAAGGTAAGTTCAGGTAAGTATTTTTTTCCGATTTTTTTTTGTGGCATAGGGGGGCCTGATTTGGGCCCCCCTACATGCCACTATGCCCGATGACCATGCCCAGGGGACATAAGTCCCCTGGGCATGGCCATTGGGCAAGGGGGTATGACTCCTGTCTTTGCTAAGACAGGAGTCATGTCATTGGAGGTTGGGCGTCAAAAGAAATGGCACAAATCCGGTTTGAGGCCTGAATTTTGCCTCAGACCTGACTTGTACCATTTTTTTACGCACAACCCCCATTTTCCCATACGCCGGCGCTGCCTGGTGTGAGTCATTTTTTTGACGCACACCAGTCCGCAGCGCCGGCTAACGTCATTCCATTAATAAGGCGCCCGCATGGTGCATTGGAATGGCGTTAGCCGGCGGTAAAAGTTTTGACGCACAACTGCGTTGGCGCAGTTGTGCGTCAAAAAGTATAAATATGGGCCTAAGTTGTCTTCCACCCATTACGTAGCTATAACAAAACGTGTATGGACATTATACTTTGTTGTAGGCGCAGCAATACATTTGAAACAACTTAATAATGCTGTACTTCACTTAAATCCAACAGACGTAAGCTCTATTACACACTACATACAATCCAAATATTTTGATGGTGATTCGGAAAATTCTGCCCGTCAAGATGCTGTTTGCAGCCACAATCCATTTGGGAACACATATCCTGCAATTTCAAGAAACAATTTCTGAAATGCAAAATAAAATATGCATTTTCTGCAGAAGAACTTGTTATGCTAAACAAATAAAAATTACCGATCTGCTTGAAAAAACTGTAAATAAAACAGTGTAGCTTGGACAAAACTAGCTATTTACCTAATTCTGGAAAACAGATATCATGTTTCTGATTATCAAATAATACGTAGTCACTGCCTTGCAAAGATGGACCATAACTTTATGCCTTTGCATGCAATTGATAATAATGTGGAACTTTATTCTATACCCCTGGAATTGAGGAATCTAAATTTGCATGAAAGTATATGAATTCAAGCTGTACATCCTTTTCAAACCATTATTAGGATGCAACCAACATCTGGAAAGTTTCAACTTCAGGAATTAGTTTGTGCACTAAAAGGAAAAGTTGCTTTACGTCCATTAAATTTTCAGAGAAACTTACCAAACTCTTGGAGTACAGGGCAAATTTGAACAACCTTTAGTTGCATTTGTGAATGGAGTCCCAAATAAAAGAGAACACAATTTGGCAAGAATTAATCAGTATTGAAAAATACAAGAAGCTGTTTCTCACCTTCAAAAAACAACATACACTATACAAATGGAACTTGAAGACTTCATCGGTTTTATTCAACTGTTTATTGAACTTTTTTATTCAATTGTTTTAATCAACTGTGTAGGTACACATGAAAAAGTCATTAGTCAGTTTGAAAAGATTAATAAGGAACACGCTGAGAAAATCTTTGAACATTACAGTATAATCCCCAAAACAGACATTTCAGGTGATTAGATTCAGAGTGTCACTGCAGTCATTGAATAATCTGAATAGGAGCTGCTCTGCACCTAAACTTGGCAACTATCCAGAGTACCCTGATTGTTTTTTATATATATAGATATCACGTAAGGGCTCCTTCTTGCCGGTGGTGCTTCTGCATCACAGGGACGATGGGGACAGTAATGCTTGGGATTACTATAGTACCCAGGGGTGACAAGAACCCTCTATTTCATTGCTGTGGATTGCCACCCATTTGCATTATATGCTTCTCTGTTGGATGCGCAGAATGCAAGCTTGGCTTGGTTCTAGACATGACCTGGATAGAGCTCATCCAACCAGTGATCATCAGCCAAAGAGAGGCATTGCTAATGGTAGACTGGGCGCCACAAATACAGCAACATAATGGCAGCAGATTATCACTCTTAGAATTAGAACTCACCCCATCTTTCCATGCTAAGTCATACAACTAAACACCTGGGCCCAGATTTATCAAATGCAGGGTAACGCAAAGGCAACACAATCATTAAGTCAGAATTACCAAGACCAGCAAGGACACCTTGCATGGTCCTGTATGGCTTGGTAAATCTGAAGTAGCGTATGTCACTGCCTTGTGTTACTCTGCCCTGGGAAGACGTTACATGGGTGGAGAGTGGAGCACAATTAGAAACAGTAAAAAGCCTCTAAGTTTTTTTTTTTTGTGTTATGTGGACAAGGTGTCCCTTCCCACACAAAAACAACCCTAGGTGTAATGCAGGCACCCTTGCCTGCGATGGCTCTTGGCAGCCACAAGTACGCTAGCACAGAGAGAGCAGAGTTGCGCCATAATTTAGTAAAACGTCCTGCCCTCTCCATGTGATGAAGCGCAGCAAGCTGTCTTGCTGTGTTGCACTACATCAAATCTTGATAAATGTGGGTCCAGTCATGATAGTGATCAGAGGCCAAATTTATCAAGGTTTCACAGAAAGCAATGCAGCAATACAACTTGCTGCGCTGCGTGAAAGGGAGAGGGCAGAAATGCACTATATTTACAAATACATGGCACATTTCTGCTCTTTGCCTGCTCTGGTGCATAATCTGCTGCCTAGTACCAAGGCAGGCACCCTTGTGGCAGGCATGGTGCAAGGGTGGCTGTGTTACAGGTAGGATTGTTTTGTGCAGGAAGGCCCAAAAACAGTCCTCTGAGGCTTTTTCTTCTTTCTAAGTGTGCTGCATCCTGCAGCACACAGAAAGAGGAAACGACAGGGAAATATAAATATATTTCTCCTTGTAGCACCTCCCCTGGTGTGAGAAATTTGATTTCTGGTTGGAAGGGTGAAAGCGCCAACGGACCCGTTCACGGTTAAGAAGAGCCCAAAAACTTTAGCTCCGTCTCTCTGAGGCCACACTAAGGACCTGATTACAACTTTGGAGGAGGTGTTAATCAGTCCCAAAAGTGACAGTAAAGTGACGGATATACCACCAGCCGTATTACGAGTCTATTATATCCTATGGAACTCGTAATACGGCTGGTGGTATATCCGTCACATTTGGGACGGATTAACACCTCCTCCAAAGTTGTAATCAGGTCCTAAGTGTCCAGCACCTGAGGGTCACCACTTAGTGGCAGGGACATGCTCCAGGTGGATCTTGGTGTTGATGCAAGTGGTTGGGATCCTGTTACTCTGGCTCTGAACAAGAGGACAACACACTAGCCATTGGATTCATTATGGGAGTCCTATGTTAAGGTGCAGGTCCAGTCCCCCAGTCTCAGGCAGGAGGGCAGAAGGGCAGCAGAGCAGCAATCCAAGAAGGCACCATTCCAGCAAAGCAGTAGTCCAGCAGGGCAGCAGTCCAGCAGAGAGGCAGTCCTTTCTACAGCACAGCAGTCCTTCTTCCTTGCAGGATTTACACTGTTCCACATATGTACGGAAGGGTTGGTGTCTGAGGTCCATATTTATATTTTGTGTCTCCTTTGAAGGAGGACTAGAAGTTTCCCTTTGAAATGTATATGCTTCCTGTCTCCCATGCTCTGGCCAAAGACTAACTACTGGGGGGTATGCAGCCCTTTTTGTGGATGCAGGACACAGCCTATTCAAGTGTAAGTAGGGCCTGTGTAGCTTTACCCTGCCATCCTGCCTGTGGTGGCCCAACCAGATATACCAAGCCCTCTATTTTGTGTGGTTGTCTAGGAGCAAATGTCAGCTACACCCAGTGACAGGCAGCAGGCACTTAATGAATAAGTCAGAAAAATGTCAGCTTTCTAAAAGTGGCATTTTCAAAATTGTTATTTAAAAAGCTAACTTCCCCGTTAGAGGGGTTTTTCATTACAATTCCAAAGACACCAAACTTGAACTGATTGCCTGTTCCCATTTGGAAATTATGAAATTATCACTTATTAAATGTAATAAGGTGACTCCAGTGTTATACTATGGGAGAGGCAGGCCTTGCAGTAGTGAAAACAGATCTAGCTGTTTTTCACTACCATGACATGTAAAACTTAAATGTACATGTCCAGGATTTTAAATACACTGCACCCTGCCCTCTGGCTATTCAAGGCCTAACCTAGGAAGGTTTGGGCCTGGTAAAAGGTTTCTCTTGCAAGGCCGAAATAGCAGTCTAAAACTGAACACACAGGCTACGATGGCAGACCTGAGACATGTTTAAAGGGCCACTTATGTGGGTGGCACAATCAATGCTGCGTGCCCCCTATTAGCAGTTAATTTTCAGGTGCTAGGCACACGCAGTGCAACTTTACCAGGGACCTACAAGTAAATGAAATATGCCAATTTGGTATAAGCCAATTTTACAATGTATGAGGGCACAAGCACAAGCAGTATAGCACTGCTCAGCAGAGGTAAAGTGTGCAGGGTCCTAAGGCCAACAAAAAGGAATTCATCAAAGATAGGAGGAGTGAAGGCAAAATGTTTGGGGATGACCCTGCAGAGAGGGCCAAATCCAACACCTGGGAAGACGTAGCATTTAAATGCATTCTCAGGCGTACCAGTGTTGGTAAATCGGGAATGTGTCAAATTCCATTTGTGGATGTGTGGTAATACCCAAGCTCCACCCATAGAATGCCTTCCAACGGCAGAGTAATGCAAGGCAATCACTTGCGCTCTTTTGAATTAGTCCACATTTATCAAGCAACAAAGGGCCATGAAAGATAGCCGTGTGTTGCTCAGTAAATCCGACTTAGGAACTGTGTTGCCCATGTGACACCCTGGGTGACGCAAGGGCAATGCAATCCCTTTATAACTCTTGCCCCAAGTAACTAATGTGCTGATTTACCAAGGTTTCACACAATGCAATGCAGCAAGAAACCTTGCTGTGCTGGGATGTGTGTGAGGGTGGGAATGTGCCATATTTACCATTATATGGCACATTCCTGTCCTCTCCTTGCACCAGGGCAGGAACCCTTGCACTGCGGTGCAAGGATGCCTGGATTGTAGGTAAGATTGTTTTTGTATCAGGCAGGAAAGGACACCTTCCTGCACATAACCAATCCTCAGAGGCATTTCACTCATTCTAAGTGTGGTGCAGAATGCAGCACTCTTAGAAAGAGGAAACAAGAAGGAGAATTGTGGTAAGGCATATAATTTTAACGCATTCTCAGGTCTACTAGGGTTGGTAAATCTATAAATGTGTCAGGATATAGGTGTGGATGTGTGGGAGCACCCACACTCCACCCAAGTAGTACCCCCACAACACAGTGTAACATATAACAGCGACTTGCGCTACCTTGTGTTCACTTTTTATAGAGTAAAGGTAACACAAGACCTTGATACATTTTTACGCTATAAAACCCAAACCCATTCTTTGTCAGTGCGTGGCGTATGATTCATAACAGTGCTGTGCTTCTGTTTTCTTAGGTCAGTGACTTCTCTTCTGCCCAGGGAATATTCAAAATAACGTCTTGGCTTTCTCACACATTGAAATGAAATCACAGTATGCTCTCTCTCCCTGCTAAGCTTCACTGTTGTAAAAAAAAAAAACAGGCCAGTGTTTTCCACATATTGAAAATAATTCTTTGTATCTAGTGTCTGCTGGGTGCTAATTTGACGTGGCAGCGAGATGAAAGAGGGACTCGCGCTATGTTCAACATCACAGGATTGGAATGCAGACTACTTAGCATAGGAGTCAAACAATTCGGTGGCAATAGATTGCTTTCCACTTCTAGATCTGCTAAACAAATAGAAAACTAATTAACAGTGTGGTTCGGCAGATGTAGCAGGTTAGAATTTCATTAGAGCAGCAGCTACGAAGTGAGAGTTTCGAGATTTTTTTCCCATCTTACCCGCCTTTGAAAATATCTTTCAGACTACTCTTCACCTCGGCGCAGACAGGCTGCTCTAAACCAGTCGCTCTTCATAGCACTTTGTTTTATTCCTTTTTCTTTTATTCTCCACTTATCATTTAAAAAGAAACCGCAAGCCCTTGAATATGCTCTTAAAAAAAAGAAATTGCATTCCTGCCATTTTTGAACTTTGTGTGTTTATTCTGAATATGGCCTTGCTTGTTTTCTTGAGTATTTTTTCCATCTAAACTGTTAAACACTTTTTTAAATATCTGTAGGTGCCACTGAATTTTATAATTTTTGAACGCCTGATTTCGTTCTATTCCTGGATGCTAATGGAGAGACTCTAGAAGGTGATGGCTTACTTTTGCAGCGAACAGCAGACTTACACCTTGTTGATAAATTGAATGAAAAGGGATTGAAATACTGAGGGGACCTGGCATGTGAGTTGCTCCTCTTTCATTCTGTAAATCCCACCAAACAGTACAATAAGGTTTCAAATGTTCACTGGCAACGAGGAAAGATACAGAACATTTCCCCCATGTGCCCTTCATCGCCACAGGCCTTGCTGCTGATTGCTGCGGGTCCTACCACTGAGACAGGAGTCCCATTGAACAGATGTTTATGGTTAGGCTTGCCCACTCCCCTAGAAGGCATAAGGTAGGTGAACTACCCAGATACCTACTGTGGCTTTCTGCCTGGACTCCTGTGGGCCTGCGCAGCCAAATGCAGTATGTCCTTTCCCGTGCAGGAGGGGAGTAATGACCTAGTGGCTGTTTGAACCTTAAAAATGGCTCCCTGGGACCCTAAGTGATGATGGCTCCAGGCTGAGCATAAATGAGTGGCCCTGGGCCGTACATTATTTAGTTATGTATTTCTTTATTTCTTTATTTAAAGAGTTGTATATAGTGCTGGCAAGATCCAAGGCTATCAGAGCACTTTACAGCAATGTCAAAGGCAGTATCAGTCAACACTGATTGCAATGTAAAATCTTGCTGTAAGTCAAACCATAGCATTTCCTTGAGAGAAGCAAACATACATATACAACTCAGGGAAGAGATTCCAGGTGTGCATTAGGCAGTAAAACCTGTAAGGGTTAAGGTACCGATAGAGGAGAAGATCTTTTCATTGTCTTTTGAAGCTCATAAAGGAGTGTTTAATCCTGATATATAATGGGAGAGAGTTCAAGGTGTTAGGGGCATTGCCCGAGAAAGGGCATGTTAGGGATTTTTTTATATGTTTTTAGGGATGGGGAATGAGAAGCAGTGTTGATGCTTCTCAGATGTACAATCTGGCCTGCCTTTGTGAGTTTGGACTTGAGGTATGCTGGTTACCCTGTGTGAAGGACTTTGTGAGTGAGACATGCAGTTTTGAAGCAGCAACGAGCTCCGAGAAGTGTGTGGAGCTTGACGATTGGTTTGTCAGGGGCAGAGAATTTTTCTGGATGCCTTCTATCCTGTGGTGCATATATGGTTCAATGATGCTAGTAAGCAGGTTACATTGATCCCAGCTTGTGTCGTTTGATAGGTCAAGGGTTTCCATTAGATTGACTCCTGCCTCGTTCAGCAGTTTGAGGAACTTGTGGCACCTATCGTGTTTCACGGTGGCCTAATGTGTTTTACACCTGGCATCAAGTTTCATCCGTCCCCTCTTACATAAGTTGATCTATTTTGTCTGCATATTGAATGGGCAGAGTGTTATGGTAAATATCAACCTAGGTCAAAACATAGTGCATTGGTGATAACCTTAGGGCCATATTTATACTTTTCGACGCACAACTGCGCCAACGCAGTTGTGCGTCAAAAAATCTAACGCCGGCTAACGCCATTCTGAAGCGCCATGCGGGTGCTGTATTTATTCAATGACGTTAGCCGGCGTTAGCCGGCGGAGCTGCCTGGTGTGCGTAAAAAAAAATGACCTACACCAGGCAGCGCCGGCGTAGGGGAATATGGAGCTTGGGCGCCAAAAAATGGGGCAAGTCAGGGTGAGGCAAAATTTTCACCTCAACCCGATTTGCGCCATTTTTTTTGACTCCCAACCCCCATTGAAATGACTCCTGTCTTAGCAAAGACAGGAGTCATGCCCCCTTGCCCAATGGCCATGCGCAGGGGACTTCTGTCCCCTGGGCATGGTCATTGGGCATAGTGGCATGTAGGGGGGCACAAATCAGGCCCCCCTATGCCACAAAAAAAAAAAAAAATTACTTACCTTAAGTTCCCTGGGCTGGGTCCCTCCATCCTTAGGCGTCCTCCTGGGGTGGGCAAGGGTGACAGGGGGGGTCCCTGGGGGCATGGGAGGGCACCTCTGGGCTCCTTCCGAGCCCACAGGTCTCTTAACGCCTGCCCTGACCAGGCGCTAAAAAACAACGCAAAAGCGGCTGGATGTCATTTTTTTTGACCCGCCCACACCCGGGAGTGTAAATACGGCGCACATGCCTTGGAGTCAATTTTTTAGACGGGAAGCCTACCTTGCATATCATTAACGCAAAGTAGGTGTCCACTCTAAAAAATGACGCAAACTCCATGGACCTTGGCGCTAGACGCGCCTAACGCCAGAGTATAAATATGGAGTTCGTTTTGCGTCGAATTTGCGTTAAAAAAAACAACGCAAATCCGGCTCAAACGGAGTATATATATGGCCCTTAGTCTCCTTATCAGAAACCCTTATTTCATTTCATTTGGCTGTCTGGGATTTACTTCAAAGGCCTGACAGCACTTTTTGAGAAGGAGGAATGCTGGACATTGTGGTCAGCTGGACATTGGTTGATAGGTGCTCGCCAATGTTAACACACCTAGTAGCAGCTGAAGAGACGATTTCCGTTCGGAATAAGTGGGTATCTGCTCCCTACTCTATACAAAAGTCCATAATCATAGTCCATTTCAATTATAGGCAATGCACACAAATACTTTATCGATTTCACATAGAAAGTCCTTGTCATCACATAATTGCTTATACCTACAGCCAACACATTTTGTTCCTATGAAGAACTTTCTCAGAACTACAATCAAAATATCCATACAAAATGTAATTAAAAATATAATCTAAAAACAATCTCACATATTTACATTACACTAATTACAGTCTTCATAAATTATTCTTATACAAATAAATCCATTGCCTGTGAACTGAAACGCATGGACAAATCCCTTGGATAACAGGCCACAAACTGTAGCGCATCCTTAGCCCCTCATTCAAATCCAAATACAATCACTTACTTTCCTAAAAAGTAAAGTAGGCTTGTTTGCTGGACTCTTAATTCACCTGTCGTGATCAAAGAACATCAGAAAGGCATGTTCACCCATTTGATCAGAGTGAACTCTCTCTTGTCATGAAGCTCTAAACTCATGGTTCTCTACTCCTTTAAACTGATCAAATGGTACCACACAGTGCTTGACAAAACTCTCAAGTCAATAAATAATTTAAAAAATAAGGATAAAGTCACGGTTACATATTCCTATTACTAGTTACTCATAGTCCTGCTATTCCTCATGAAAGTCCTTATATTCCCGTTACACACCTCTACACACCTACTTAGAAGTTCGGTGGCTTTGATTCAGTGACTGTCCCTTGTAGGATAGAAAGATCTCCAATGCACCTAGGCCCAGATTTACAAAAACTATTCATCAGGTTTGCGTCACCTTTTTAATGCAAACCCCCCTGAAAGTGTAGTGTTGGGATTTTTAATCCAACACGAATTGTGATTTGCGTTGGATTGTAACTAGGGCTCACAATTTTAAGGTATTTATTTTTTCAACATTTATATCTTCATCCATATTTATTTTTTGGCAAGTTGTTGGTATTTATCCACATTTATTGAAGGTTTTGTGGATGAATGAAATCAGTAATTGTGTATATTCTACAGTTATTTAAACAAAAAATGTGCATTTATGCCTTAATTGTAAGGTGTTACCACATTGAACAGGCAAATAGATAAAAAAAATGTCCATCCACATGAAATTATTAGCATAATAGCACAAGCATATGTTGAGATATACAGTTGTTTAAGCAAATCTCATCCTGTTTTTTTAACTCCCAATGCTCATCTTTTGACCTGGAATTCGTGAATGACAACATAGACAGTCACTTAAGGAAGCACAAGTTTATGTATTTTTCTGATTTTAAAAATAAATTCTGCCACGAAAGATTGTTTTCTTTTGTATTCATCTGTGAAAATCAGTGAAAACGGAAAACTAGGATCCTCAATTGTAACCCAAAGTATGGCAAATTTGTGCTGCCTTGTGCTACTTTGTGCCAAAGTGGCATACCATGAGTGATGCATGGGTGTTCCCATGAATCCACCCATAGGTGTTAATACAAATCCCTATCTACAAAGCATTGAAGACAAGGTTTTGCACCAAAATCCTACACGTTCTTGAGTTAGGCGTGACAGCGAATTTGTTTCATTTTTCTTGTTTTTTCTCTCTTAGGATATGTGCTGCATTTTACTGCACACATGCAAAATGGGACACTTACTTATACAAAAACTATGTTAACTGCAATGCAGACACCCTTGCACTGTGGTGCGGTGGTGTCTGCATTGGAACATTGCAGCCAAAAGTGTGCTAGTGCAGGGAGAGACAGGAACACTGCCACATCTTAGTAGAGATGGTGCTGTTTTGCTCTTTCCCGTTCACACAGCGCAGAGCAGCAACTTTACTTGCTGCCCTGTTTGGCATGACTTTTTAGCAAATCTGGGCCCTACTGACCTGCACCAATGTGACTTTTGCGTAGCTGCCAATTTCTCCTGCCTAATTTTCATTCATTTGTGAAACTACACCAGATTATAATATTTTCACAGCACTTTAGAACATTTTAATTACCTCTATTATGGCATATCTTTCAGACAAGTCCTTTTTTTCCACGAAAAGAGTATTAAAACTCCCCTAGGTCCATGCATATTTCTTCTGCATCCATCTTACGGCAAAGACCTACAAGTAAGTGAAAGTTACCTCACTTCTGCTGCAATAGTTGGTAGTTGATGTAGAGGCCCGCATGAACAGGAGCCTTCACCCACCTTACTCTTGGGGAAATATAGAGGGCCCATAGAGAAATCAGTGTTCTGAAAGTGTTAGGAAAAATATGACAAGAAGACTCCAGAGGTTTCCCACACTAACCTAGGATATAAGAGATGAGTGTATTTAACCACATATGAAAGAAGGAGCTGTGCCCTGATAGTAGCTGTTACCTTCATCAGAGATCTGTGAAGAAAAATGTGTTTCACACAATTGAGGCTCGGGACCTCACTATGACATGTCCTGTAATCACGATTTCGCCAGTAATGGAGCGTTGCCTGCCAGCTCAGGACCAAGAGATCAAGGGTCACTCTGCAGATCTGCAATGCTGCACGTAAAAACTATACCTGATGAAAAGTACTAGGCGAAATTGACTTACCAGAGGAAATAGGAGCACAATTTTCAACTCCCCCAGTAATTCCTCTTTTACTATGGGACCCAATATGGTGCCACTTGCAATTTATGTCTTCTTTGATCCCCAGTTTAACAATGCCTTCCGTATCGGTAATTCCAAGGATCGGGGTTAACAGGGACTTTATAAAGAGGCTTCTGGTTGGGCAAAACAACCAGTACAATTTATAAACCTAAACAGGTTATATTCCTTCTGGAATAGGAAGAAATAATGGTCAGACAAAAAATGCAGCTTCAAACAATCAGCATGTGTTTGCCCTTGATGCTGCATGGGTGCCCCACCCTAGACAGAGCACTCCCTTTCCATGCACATAGTGTGCACACAAGTTGGATCGCATTGATAGGATGAAGACCACTCCCCAAGGAATGGGTGGAGGAAATGTTGGTGCAGCTGAGCTGTAACCGAGGGGCAAAGTATGCAGGGCAAGATTAGAAATGCGTATTGAAGAGATGAGAAGTGCAAAGTTTAAGACTCGGCCCAAGGTTGTGGATGTATTAGTATTCTAGGTCTCTGAAAAACAGCCTAATCCAGGGACTTCTTTGCAGTGGAAATGTAATGGAAAACGTGTCTTTTTGTGCATTACAGTCTGTGTAGTATGGTACCACAATATCACAACCCAAATGTCAGAAGTATTGTGTCCTAAATATCATTACAAAATTAACTCCCCATGACAGTTGGTGATAGAACATCTACACCAACTTAGATGATATCTTTGTAAACAGCATTTAGGACACAATATTTCTGTCAGATGGTATAGTTGTAAAGATATTCTATCATACAACCTTGTGTGCTGAGTGGATCCACAGTCCCGTGGGGAATCCTAGTAGGCCACCGAATATGCAGTGTTTCACTAGCCTTTGGAGGTCAGGGAGGCTCTAGTGATAATGGCAGGTGGGCGGGTATGTGGGAAACCAGAGTGAGCACGCAAAACTTGGCCTTCTTCTCCCAACAGTAGCTGTTGCGTGTACCCAGGAGTTACTGTCATAGAGCAGCAGCTCTGCTGTCATCCTCTCTGACCGGTGGAAAGGAACAAACTGAGAGAGAAATACTTTAGCCTGTATGATTTAGAAAGATTTGGCCCCAACAGTTACTGGAAGATATTCAGGTAATCCCAAAGTGTATTTTATTTTACAAAAATGCACCAAACCTCCAACTTGGGCCCTTCCTATCCTTCTTTGTCATGTCATGGATGATCTCAAGGAGACCACCTAACACAATATGCTAATACAGGACAGAGATCTAATCTTCTTTTTCTGAATATCACTCAAATATGTACTAGAGCTCACTCTCTTCAATACCATGGATGGACGCCAGACTCCTCATAGCCCTCTGAAGTACTGGGAATCCCAGAGCTCAAGTGTTCGATGTAAGGTAGCAGCCCCCGCCATAATACCAAGGTATAAAATATCGAACAGGTAAGTGCAAAAGCAAAGATGGAGGTAATGATTTACTCTTCTTAACTCCACAACTATGTATCAAAAAATCCCCATCCCATGAAGGCATACATACTTGCAACATCCATTTACTCTATACAATCACCAACCTGTCCACCCAGTGCACCCCCACCCAGCCTCTTCTGTTATGCTCCCCAGACACCTCCCCCACCTCCCAGCACTCTTCTCACAAGGAACATACATACTTTTTATCTGCATAGCTTTATAAAATGTAGCAGCATCACCTAGTCTGTAGGGCGATATATGAGGAGATGTAGCCAGAGACAAATAGGGAAGGACTGCTGCTCTTGGGTGAAAGACTGGAGATGACACAAGGAAATTATCAGTCAACAAAGGGTGGGAGCAGCTATGCACTACAAGGCAGTGTGCATTTGAAGAAGAAGGTTAGGGAGTGGAATACCCTGGGGAAGGGGAAGGTTTGGAATATCACCATCACCCAGTCAGTATTGCTTCTCTCTTTCTCTCCCTCGGCTTTCATTTCAAAAAAAGTTCCCGAGCTGGCAACTGAAACGAAGTTACTAAGGCACCCGCTGCCTGTAAGGCGTAGAACTCCAGGTCATATCAGGCTTAATGGCCTGGCCCAGGTTGCTCAGTTTATTTTTACATTCTAGCGCTAAAAAATACTTCATGTATCATAGAAAGCACCTGAATGAATACTCATAATTATGACCTAGCAAGCTGACTTACCTATTTGGTATGCTTTGGTTGGTACTGGAAACCATAAACAAGTCTAGTGGGGTTTGCAAGTGCCAGGAAAAGAAAGAAGGGAGGGCCTGATTTTCATATGCTCTTTGTAGGTACCCTACCATTTGCAAAATCACAGGGTTCGCAACTGCAAAATGCTTTTTACAATGTACAAAAGCACTTGTATGAGTCGGAAATGGCTTTCTGACTCAGAAAACATTTTTCAAATGAGCACTTATCCCTTTATTGGGCATGCAATTTTGTGTACTTTTCAGGCCTCCATCCTTACATTCATAGCCAATCACAGAGAGTAACAAACTAGACCGGCTAATTACCATCTACTAGTCAGATCGATTTGCATCCCCCTGCCAATAGACAATTTGTGATGCAACAGAATAGCACAGAAGTCGTATCGTGAATTGCACAGCATTCAAATTGAACATTCTCGTTGAGAGTGGATGTTCATTGAAAACGCATAGCACAGCCTTCCGCTACCTTGCGTGTGGTAGGCATTACGTGGCATTACGTGGGTGGAGCATGGACATTGCCATGCATCACCTAAGTATTTTGATGCAAACCCATATTTACAAAGACTTGTAAACATGGGTTTGCGGCAAAATGATGCGCCTATCCAACGCTGGCATAACATATCTATATTTCTCCTTGTTTTCTCCTATTTGCGTGTGCTGCAGTCTTCCATAACTTAGGAGTGTTGTGCAAACAAAATACCAATACAAGGAATGTTTGAATATTGCGGTTCATAAAATTCTTCATGAAGCAACAATTCAGAGCAGGAAGTGCAACAATACAGTGTTTGCAGTGCAACAATACAGTGCAGGCAGCCCTTATTTGGACTGGTGGGTCGTGATCACACCTTCATTATAGGGCTTCTTACTCGAGACAAACATATACAATCCTAGGCTCACTCCTTGTGGGACAGCCTGATTAACACGTGTGTGGAAGGCAGCTGTTGTGTCAAACTAAGGTGGCCGACCAGGGACACACGGTCTTTATCCCGCAGGAACATCTGAGGCCAGAATACTTTAAAGGGCATTAGACAAGAGCACTTAAATTAAACTCAAACTGCAGAACATGCAGCTGCTTCGAGGCCATAATCCGTCTCATAGTTATGGTGCCATTCCATGAGCCATGAAAACAAAGTATTGCGTGTCGCCAGGGCTCCTCCGTGGAATTATAGCCTTGTAATATGCAGCTGCTTGTCTATTTTTCTTTCAGTGCAGCAGACCATTGGCACCAGACAGATCAAGAGTCGCAGCGTTGGCACTAATAGTATGTTGTGCCTTTGTAAGAAGTCTGTAAATTCCGACCTGTGTGTGCCACTCAATTCAAGCCTAAATTGTTTTACATCATTTATAGGTGTGATAGTGGCAACATTCTGTGTGTGGCGTGCGGTGGCGTAGCAAGGGCGTCCAGGGCACCAGTGCAAACAGGAAAAAGTGCCACCTGATTGTTAGCTGGGTGGTAAAATATAGCAATAATCATAGTTCAGTGGACCCCTGTGCCACTGCATCCGCGGCACACACACTGGCTACGCCCTTGGTGGCATAGGCTGCCCTGCTCTATGATAGATAATAGGGGTACCTCAAAGGTGTGTCACATGTTTTTAACAAGAGTTGGTGTACATATTTGAGGTGAGGATAGTTGTGAAAGTGGGTCCCATTTGTTCGAAGGGGATTAGTTCCTTCCTCTCTGTATGCAAAAGCCTTGGGAGTCGGGATGGACCCAGGGGAAAGTATCAGAACAGATGCGCCACCCAATAACGCAGCTCATACGACTCGACCGTTACATCCAGTAGAAAGGGTGTATCTCAGTTTTTTATTTCATGGCTGTATAAAATGGAAGAATTGTTTGGCTCCATCAGAGATTGAGATCACGGAAGCCATGCACATCCATCATGACGCGGGGAGGCCTGGAACAAGCCTTAACAGTACAGTGAGCCTACAGCACTTCTCTGCATCCTGCAGGGCAGGCTGTGTCAGTGTCCCAGCAGCCGTTCTTTCACATAACGCAAACCCTCCCCTCCCCCAGAGGAAGGGGAGTAGCGACAGTGGGAGGCAGGGATGGCAAAGGAAGAGGGAAAAGAAAAAGAGGTTCTAAAAAGTAGACCAAAATACCAGAGAAAGTGTAGACAAGACATACCACCAAAAGTGGATGGTCCAGCAAGGGGGTTCTGCAAGAGGTGAATAAGGACTTGGGCAGCCACAAAGTGGAACTGGAGTGAGGTGCCAGAGAGAAGAGGAAAGGAAAAGATGGAGAGAAGCTCTATTATATGCTAGAGAGTGCCGCAAAAGAAGAATAAAAGCAGAGTAGGGAGCAAGGGTGAAATAAAAGTGAGAGATCAAAAAGTCACACCATGAGTAGGGATTGTTAGTGTTTTCAGAGAAGGAAGCAAGGAGGCTTCAGATGAGATCTACTTGTTGGAGAGGGAGGAAGTGATGGCCGGGGTGTCACCCACACAGCACAAAGTGGCAGGAGAGTGATAGAGGGTACCATTGGTAAACGACAAAGAAAAGACAGAGATGACAAGAGTACCTTCCCCTAAATGGAAGGAGACTGGCAGAGGGCACCATATAATTTCTCAGAAGATAGGTAAACTAGAACTGGGGAACTACTTTCCTGGAGACTGTCATGAGCATTGACTTTTGTGCCAAGGGCTACGAGAGACAGCCCAGGGTATTCCCAAGAGTGGTCTGTGTGTGCTCTGATGCTAATGTTTGGGGATAGGGTCTAAAGAAAGAGCATCTGACAGATCACTGGAAGAGCCGATTGATGAAAGAGCGGAGCTGTATGGAACAATGTGCAAAAGAGGGACAGACAGTTATGTCTGGGGCACATATAACTCTCCGCTTGACATCTTAGTAAACAAAATGATGGAGTGTGTCCATGCTATTACTCAAGCTAAAAAATGGGTCTCTCATGCAAGCAGAATTGGAGAGTAAATAGGTTGTCAGTAAAGGAAACAGTTACCCCCGAGAGAAGGAAAGAAAAGTGATGCAACATGATAGTGTAATGCCTGACACTAGCAGACAGGAAAGGGACTTTGCCCTATGACACAAAAGGGTACGGTGAGGGAGAATCAGGAGAATAAATGAAGTTCGGAAAGGAGTCGAAACTGATGATGGAAGAGAGAACGCAAACACCAGGGGTGTAGCAGAGTAGAAGCCAGTAGGTTGAAATACCATAAGACACCCAGGACAAATCCTTGGGGGTTGCTTTACTAACCTTTCACGCAACACAAGGCAGCAAGGCAATTTGCTTAGCTGCGTTGCTTGAAAGGCAGAGAGCAGAAATGTGCTACATCTACTAAGATATGGCACACCTCTGCTCCCTCCTAGCGCCGGTGCACTGTGTGCTGCCTAGCACCAAGACAGGCCCCCTTGCACCATGGTGCAAAGGTGCCTGATTTAAGGGTAGGATTGTTTTTGTACATAAGGGGATACCTTACTCCACAAAAACAATCCTTAGTGGCAGATCCCTCTTTCTATGTGTGCTGCAGAATACAGCAGACATAGAAAGAAGTAACAAGAAAAAATTAAGATAGTTCTCCTCCATCAGCCTCTGCTAGGCACACCATATTGACACAATGCCAAGTTTACTCCCTTCAGTACATCTTGGCTTGCATCAAAATCCAGGGGTGGATGCATGCTAATGTCCGTGCTCCACCCATGGAATGCGTCACTGATGCAAAGTAACACAAGGCAGCGCTATTCACTTCTTTATGTTATGTTTTTTCACTAAGCCACACAAAGCCACGCAAATCTGGCTTTCCATGGCTTAGTAAATCCAGAAATACATTTTGAATCAAGATGCATTAAAAAAGTGATGCAACCCTGACACAAAATGTTAGTAAATGTGGGCCTTGGGGTAGAGGGGAAGTTGAAATGAAGGAATCGGGTATTAACATTCATTGAGCATAGCTGCAGGTGCAGAGGCATAGGAGATGCTAGACGATCAGGAATCTGGAGGACTAAACATCAACGCAGTCCGCAAAGCCATTACAGAAGCAGCAGCGAGCAGGCAGCAAGAGAGCAGAAAAAAGCGATGGACAGTAGTGAGAAAGGAATAGAGAAATAAAGGCCTGAAATTAAATAATACTGCAGACTCCCAAACAAGGGCATAATGAAGCCATCAAAAGTAGATTTAATGGTGTGCCCTAAAGAGAAACTTTGGTATGGCAATACATGGGGTTGTATTCAAGATTAATCATATGGAAGAGAGGTGCAAAAAGAGGTTAAAAAAGAGCAGAGGAGCTGTTCCGCAGGTCCTGCCTCCCCATGAAAATAGAAACATACATATCATCATTCATAAAATATGCCAGTGTATACTGCAAAAACATCTCCGGCAGAAGGATGGCATAATTCAAATACATAGACTTTTGCAGCCCGCTGTATAGGCTCCTGGTGTGAGTAGCTGCACATGGGCTTCCACTGAAATGGATCAATCTCATAATACTGGCTGGATCTGGCATCTTACCTAGCCAGTTAGCTTCCAGACAATTTCTGCCCCCTTAATTCAGTGTGTACCGGGCAATGAGGTGGCTGAATTATGTAGAGTCCCTTGGTCCAGTACAACTCTCTGCTGAACAATAAAGACACATGTATTTGCTAGTTTTCCAAATTCAGGCGCTTGAAGTGAGAGAGGTGTCACACCCCTCTCCAGTGCTGCAGTATTTTTAAAGAGGAATTCATTGAGATAGGAGTGGGTAGCGAGGAGGTAAAGTGTGTCTGTGTGTAAAGAGGGCACAAGGGGCCAGATGTAGCAAAATTTGAATATGCGACTCTCAAATTTGCGAGTCTGAGCGACTCGCAATTTGAGAGTCGCAAACCCGGATGCTGGATGGTGTCCCTGACACCATCTGCGAATCGGAAGGGGGTCGCAAAGACCCACCTCATTAATATTAATAAGGTGGGTCGCAATTTGCGACCCCCTTCCGATTCGCAGCACTCACAGGGATGGTGGCCTGCTGGAGACAGCAGATCACCATGTCTGTGACTGCTTTTTAATAAAGCATTTTATTTTTTTTTGTATTGCAGTCCGTTTTCCTTAAAGGAAAACGAGTTGCAACACAAATGAAAAAATGAAACGTTTGTGTTTCATTTTTTCAGAGCAGGTGGTGGTCCATAGGACCACTGCCTGCTCTGAAAAAAAAAATTCAGGGCCATTCACAAAGGGGAAGGGGTCCCATGGTGACCCCTTCCCTTCTGCAAATGGGTTAGCACCCATTTGAAATGGGTGCTAACTGCGAATTGCTTTGCGACCGCGAAGCAATTCTACATCGCGATGCGAATCGTAAATAGGAAGGGGAACACCCCTTCCTATTTGCGAGTCGCATTCCCATTTTGCGAGTCGGTAACCAGGTTACCGACACGCAAAAGTGGAATGAGCATCGCGATGTGCTTTTTGCATGGCGCAAACAGCGAATTTAGCTGTTTGCGCCTTGTAAAAAGCATCGTACATCTGGACCAAGATCTGTTTGAGTAGAACTGATGGACAATTGGCCGGTGCACTGCCTGAAACAGGATGATTTCAGGTGGGTTCAAAGAGGAATTTGAGACCCAAGGTAGCAAAAGAGCTTTAGGAACACTAGATGGCTGGTACATTTCAGCATGACTTGACACATGACTTGCTGATATCACCAGTGGTTGCAAACCCAAGGAAGACAAATTGGAAATTTTGACCTGTATATCACTTGTAGTGACATGAAGGCCAGTTAATAAATGACAATTGATCAAGCAGATTGATTAGGGGCATACTCTGGCGTGGGAAATGCTATTGAACTAGTCAAAGAGTCATAGTGCAAAATGCAGCATAAATCTACACACAAGCTTTTGCCCACGCATTTGTACAATTTTAATTTGCTGGGTTTTCCTTTCAAAGATCAGTTTTTAATGAGAAGAGTGATGCACCTGGGGTGTGCGTTCGCTTATGTGGTATTCAAAACATTCAACTTGTCCTTCAAGTGAACACTGAAAGGAGGTACAGAATCACAGCAGGAGATGCAATACCTTCATGGTTTCTTGCTTCTAGGAAGCCTAGTTAAGAGAGGGGAGTGTACCACATTGGTGCAGTAGGTTGAAAACCTGGGAAAGGAGTCTGCCGCAGACACCAGAGAAGATTGAAGGACCAACTTAGATGTTGATATTAACAAAAGTAAAAGTGGTTTAGATAACCATGTGTTGGAAATGGTCCTTTCTGCAGGTTCACCCCCAAACGTTTTGCCTTTTCCGTCCACTTTCTTTGTTGAATTTGTTTTGTTGGCCTTAAGAGTCTAACCAATTTACGAATGCCGACCAGTGCTAAAGTGCAGGTGCACTGTCCCTAAAACGTGGTTTGATTTGATATATACCTAACTGACATATTTAGTTTACTCATAAGTCCCTAGTAAAGTGCACTACATGTGCCTAGGGACTGTAAATTAAATACTAGTGGGACTGCAGCACTGATTGTGCCACCCACTCAAGTAGCCCTTAAACATGTCTCAGGCCTGACATTGCAAAGCCTGTATGGGCAGTTACACTGTCATATTGACTTGGCATTTAAAACCTCTTGCCAAGCTTTAAACTCCCCTTTTATTATATAAAAATCACCCCCACGTTAGGCCCTGGGTAGCCCATAGGGGAGGGTGGTATGTAATTGAAAGGCAGGACATATACTTGTAAGTTTTATATGTCCCGGTAGTGAAAAACTCTCAAATTCGGTTTATGCTATTGTGAGGCCTACCCCTCCCATAGGATAACTTTGGGGATTCCGTATTACATTTAATACACTGTGATTCCTGATTGGGAAGGAGTAGACCTTTTATGTTTAGTACCTATGGAATTGTATTAATAAACCCTATTTAATGATAAACTTTGATTTACTGCTACAATTTTGAAAATGTTACTTTTAGAAAGTTGGCATTCACCTGCTCTTACCCTGTGTGCCTGCAGCCTGTTTCCAAATCACCTCTGGGGTGGGTGAAAGCTAGACTTTGTGCATTCCCTCCAGACAGCCACACACAGAGGGAGCTTAGGTATGATTCAGGGGCCATCAATATCCTGATGGATCATACTGAACAGAATGGGTGGTAGGAGCTGACACACCTGAATAGGCAGTATCCTGCTTCAACACAAAGGGCTGCATAATCCCCTGTAGCGAGTCTGGAACAGGAGTAGGAAGAAAGGACCTCTGTGCAATTCAAAGACCCTTCTTTGATATCACCTTCACTTCAAAGGCACAACTGCGTAACTGGGCATAAGTACTAAACCTCTGACCCTACCAAATCAGTACACTGCTGGCCATGTGAAGAACTCTGCCAGGAAGAAGGGCATCCGGACTGCCGCTCTGGGCAGAGAAGATCAATGCATTGCCCCCTGCAGTGCAGATTAACCCAGTGCATCATTCAGAACCGCTGCACTCGGAACCAGCACTTCCCTCAACAGAACCAACACCTCTCCGCTGTTGTGTGGTGAAATCCGACGCAACACCTCCACTGCATGGAGATCATCAATGCATCTCGTGCTGTGACAAGGACTAAGGTACTTTTTCTCAGGAGGCTCTGTGTGGGTCCTGTAGCCAGCCTGCGCTCCATCGCGGGTGGCCTGAACTTGATTGTCTCCCAGTCCAGCACAACCAGATACCGCAATAGGTGCTCATTGCTTCTAAACACAATTTTCGGTTATTCTTTAATCATTAATATCTCCTCTTTTACTTATTGTATTTTTGACGTTTTGGTCTTGTTTTATTTATAAAATAACAATCTATTTTTCTAACGTGGTGTGGAGTTTTTTTGTGATGTTTTCACTGTGTTACTATATGAATTGTTGCACAATTACTTTACACATTGTCTGTTAAGCCACACGTCTCTGTGCTAAGCTACCAGAGGGTGAACACAGGCTAGTTTATGGTGTGTATCTGACTTACTCTAACTAGGATTACAGTTCCTGATAGGGTGCATACCTCTACCAACCAGAAATCCAACTTCTAACATGACCATGGAACCCTGATTGTCACTGGATAAAGTGGAAGCTTTGAAGAAAGTGGCACAGAAAGTTAGGTGAAATGGCAGGTGGGCTGAAGAAAATTCAACAGGTACTGAGCCATCTTAATTATGTGAGCAGGGCTTTTGCAGACTAGTGGCAATAGTAATGGTGGAGCAATAAAAACCTATCAGAGGGTCATGGTGGCAAGGAGGATCCGATGAACCTGTAAGTGTGGAAGGCTTTTCAGGACAGCGACAACAGGGTATCTATGAGGCTATTGAGACAAGTGCGGCTGTTGAAAATCAATATATGTTCAGTTCAGATAGGTAGGTATGGCATCTAGGGGGAGCAATGCTGATCCACAAAGGGATGGCCAAAATGTCCTATAGTTTTTCCCAATGGCTCTGGAAGTGTGTTCATAGGTAAGAATTGGGCAGACCAGTGTGACACTGGTTTTTATCAACAAATAAGCGGAAATAAGGTCACTCAGTACTGAGGTTACTTTGAATATTGATGTTTTAATATAAAAAAAAAAAAACATGGACACAATTTCCTAACGTTTGCACGGGTGCCCACAAGGCACACTTTTGCACTGAGCCTGTGGGCCTTTTTAATGGTAAATAAATTGACACAATGTTTTGTGTCACTTTGAGCCAAGCAAGCACCTGCAAAAAAGGTTTGTAAATAGCCCCCCACTAATTATGTCACATCAAATTCCAGACAAGGGGAACTCAATAGTTTAAGACTGAACTCATTCTCAGTGGTCAATGTTCCATGGGTTTGCTCAGGAGCTAGAAGAATAGGATACCATGGTTTCAATAAACATCTGGGGAGTAAGAGAATGAAGGTACTACAACTGATTGTAGGCTTCATAGCATATGTACAGGGATTTGTGTGGGTGGTTATCAGAGGTCTGTGTAATAAGGTAGGAAATACCAAAACTGTTCTAAAAACAAGAAGGCCAGAATATATAATGTGCATGAAAGTTTAGGCTAAGCACAGAGAATGATATGTGGGCCAGAGACAAAAATGCCATAGGCACAACTGTATTGTGCACTGTGTGAATATTAAGCCTACCTCATTGTTTCAGAAGGATGGTAATCCTGTGTTGGACAGTAATTGAAAACATATATAATTGTGGGGATGGAAGTCTCTTCACAAGGAATGGGATTTATTGAGGGTGCAGAAAGAAAACCTCTTGGATTGGTTTCTCTGGGCGGTGCTAAAACTGCATATCTAGGACCATGAAAACATATGAAAGTAGCCAGCAAAAGTTTTATGAAACCCATCTCTCATTGTATATCAGATTACTAATTGCGAATTTCAGGCCACACTCTGGATTTTAGCTCTCTTGTGGAAACCACATGTGAGCCCCACGTCAGTAAGCACCAGCTCCCCCCTATAGAATGATTCTCCTCTCAATATACTGTTGGAAATGTGGTTTCTGGTTGGCTAGGGTATGCACCCAAGCTAGGCAGAAACCACCACTCTGATCAAAGCGAGTCCATTACATACTAAAGATAATCTGTGCTCACCCTCTTGCAGCATGGCACAGAACAGTCAGGCTTATCCCCAGAAGCAATGTGTAAAGCGTTTGCGCAACACACTCACACCATTCGCCACAATAAATACACAACAAAAGATACTCCATACAGGGTTATATATAAAAATACGTCTCTATTTTGTATACAACACAACATGAATTATATACATGTGGGTGTTAGATATGACTCATAAATGATTTGTTCATTTTGTATGAAGAATAATCACTTTGTACAATAGGTGTAACTGCCATATAAAGTCATTACTCAGCTCGTACTCATTAGCAAGGCATACAATTGCCCTATGTCAGTAAAAATGACTTTGCAGAATATTGTGCATCATACATAAATACAGAAGTAGTTCCCCTTATATTGGGCCCTGTAAGGTAATAATGACAACCCTCACAATATCACTAACCACTTGGGGTGTCGAATGCAGCGCAACATGAATGATATCATCAGGCAAAGTACATCAAAAGGAGTTAGAATACATAAATTACCACAGATAATCATAAGGCGCCGGAACACCTGTGCTCCTATTAGGTGAATTATGGTAGGTTTGTGCAAGCCATTCAGAAAGGAAGGAATTCCAAATCTCAAAAAGCCAGACACAGGTGGTCTGAAAACCTAATATGTGCTATACAGCACGGAGGCAACCCCTCGCCTTCCTTGGGCGGTTGCTAAGCTAATCCATTATCCCAGTCTGAAAGGCCCCAGGGCCGGGCACAAGGTAAGGTGAGGAGGTGGAGGGGCACACCCACCCTAGCTATGATGGCTGGGAGGTCCGTACTGCAGAGGGAGAGGGAGATTGCCCTTGGTCCCCATGTAATGGGTTGAAGGAGAGGCAGCAGTCAGTGACCATGTAGTGCAGCTACAGTGTCACCACCTTGGACACAGCTATACTCGGTTTGGTCCTGCTCCCTGGGGATGAGGCAGTGCTGATGCTGTCGGTGCACCTGATATGGGTCTCGCTGACGGCAGCACACCTGGCCCAAGTGTACTGTTAGGAAGCAGCAAAATGTATAGGACGTAGGAGGACGGCTGTGCATCTTGTCGGGGATGCTCCACTCACACAGAGGGCAGAGAAATTAGGTGGCAAAGAAGGAGCACTCCAGCACAGCTCCTACCGCAGCCCACACTACCAGCGGATAAGGCACTCTCTTCACACTGGGGGTGACAAGAAGAACTCTCCTGGGCTGATTTGTAGTAAAAGGAGAAATGAAAAGTAAAGTGCGCACCATGCGCTAGTTATGGGGAGCATGTGGGGCACAAATGAAGATAGCAGACAGTAGGCCAGCACATAGGGCAGCTCGCACCATGGCGGTTCCTCCTGGTGACACACCAATCCTCTGACAATGTACCCTTTGTGGGAACAGCATCAGGGAGCAGCAGGCAGCAAGGTAATATGCAGAAAAGCAGTCCAGTTGAGTCCTTTAAGCAGCACAGTAATCAGGCAGCAGGCCAACAAACAGGAAAGCAGTCCAGAATAGTCTTTCTAACAGAGGTTCAGTCCCAGTTCCAAAAGTGCTCTTTAAATCAAGGAGTGAGAGCCCCTCTACTTACACTCCAGGTGCCCAGCTTCTAGAAGGTAGGAGAAGGTCCCAGTCAGCTCTGACAAGTTCCAAGAATTTCCCTTCTCCTTTACTCTGGCTCCAGATACTAGTAGAGTGTAAAGAATCCTTTTGTGTGAGGGCAGGACACAGCCAATTCAAGTGTCAAGTGTGCACACACTCTGCCTCTCCTAGCCCAGGAAGACCATCAATAAGTTGATGAATGCAGATGTAACCCTGTCACACCTAACCCTCCCTGATGGATGGGTGTCTGGAGAATATGCACAAAGTGGAGCTGTCACTCTGCTAAAGATGTGGATTTGAGTCAGGCAACAAAGCACTATTATTATAAGCACAGAGAAATGCCCACTTTCTAAAAGTGCCCTTTCTAAAATAGTGATGTCAAATCCAACTACCCAATTAAGCAGGATTTCTCACTACCATTCCAAACATACCAAATATGCCCACACTACTCCTCGCAGATTAGAAATTAACACTTAGACATATACAAAGGAATTCCCAATGCAAACCTATGAGAGGAGAAGCACTCACAGCAGGTGAAAAACGAAATAGGCTGTTTGTCATTACTATGGCATACATAAAAATATGTGTCCTACCTTTTACATACACAGTGCCCTGCCCATAGGGCTATCTAGGGCCTACCTTAGGAGTGACGTAGGTATAGTAAAAAGGGAGTTTCTGCCTTGGTAAGTAGATTGACTTGGCAAGTCAGTGTTGCAGTAAACTGCACACGCAGGCACTGCGGTGGCAGGCCTGTGACAAGTTTGAAACGCTACTTATGTGGGTGGTGCAATCTGCGCTGCGGGTCCTATTAGTAATATTGAATTTACAGGTACAGGCCCTAGGTATATGGTATATCACTTTACAAGGGACTTACAGGTAAATGAGATAAGCCAAACAGGTGTAAGTCAATTATACCAAGTTTTAGGGGAGAGGGCACATGCACTTTAGCACTGTTTAGCCGTGGTAAAGTGTCCAGAGTTCTAAAGCCAACAAAAAGAGTGTCAGAAAAATAGGAGGAGAATGGTAAAATGTTTGAGGATAACCCTGCAGAAAAGGCCATCTCCAAAATATGCCCTGTTCATTCACAGATGGCAGCCTCCACCTTATTGGTACAAGCCCCCAGATCCTTCAGTGGATGGCCTTTTGCCCATATGAATTTCAGAGCCTCTTACTCTGTAAATTTCAAATCCATACTCAGTTCATGAAGTCTTCCACCTTTAGAGCCAATTTTTTTTTTAAAGCCATGCAGTGCAACACAGCAACACAACATGCTGCCATGCACTGCATGACAGGGAGAGAGTATAAATGAGCCACATCTAATAAGATATGACACATTCCTGCTCTCACCCTGCGCTGTAACACAGAGTGCTGCCTAGTGCCAACACAGCACCCCTTGCTCAGTGGTCCAAAGGTGTTGCAGGCAGGATTGTTTTTCTGTGGGAGGGGACACTTTCCTGCACTGAAACAATCCTCAGAGGCATTTTTCTCTTTGCAAGAGGAACTAAGGAGGAAAAATAAATATATTTCTCCTCATTACACCTCTGTTGGGAAGGCGCGCTGACGTCATTTCATTGAATGTGAAAGTGATCTGAGCCAATCGGCTCATTTCACTTTCACTGCTTTGGTGCTCATGAGGCTATCCCTTGTGGATCCCTTGTTACATTATGTGATGTTCACTTTAAATGCATCTAGTTTACTTATGTACCTGTTGCATGGTAGAATTATTTAAAAGGGTGCTAGATCTAGAATTGTGAGGAGTAGTTGCCTTGCCAGAGCTGCAGACAGATACTGTGCTGTCTTCAATAAATCTTCTTCAAATTCATCCTGTCTCCTGCATATAACTTTAATACTGATGACGAGGAAAAAAAATAAGGACATACCAAAGATACCAACTAGCACTGGAGTGGTATCGTTTTTGCTTTATCTTTGGTCATTTGTAATTGGTTGATTTTATTATTTAACAGAGGAACTTTGAACTCTATGGCCTGCTGTCTGAAGAAGGATTTGTAGCAGAATCCACGTGGGATATTTATTGACAAGATTTTAAGCAAGGTATGAACTTCAATTTTATGCATGCTTCTATTCAAAGATCTCACATTTAACAGCACTGTTCTCGCTCCGCTGAGCAAGGACTTCACAGGCCGTAACATCAGTTCGCGTACTGGTGTGTGGAGTGAGGACCTCATGCGCCTTCTTTGTTGTTGCGCAAGGACTTCACAGCCGGTGTCCGTACGCATGCTGGTTTGTGAAGCAAGGATCTTCTGCCCGTCCTGTTATTTCCAGTGCAAGGTTTAAAAGTCTGCAATGTTGACCGTGATGAGAAGGACATCGGCTCCTTGGAAATGTGGTGGTGACATTGCCACGCATGCATACACCATCTTTAATTGGATGCTTTTCCTTGAAATTATTTGGACACCGATGTGCACGGCTTTGTTTACATTAATGCACTTGGCTGTGACTTGAGTGCTTCTTTTTGGGCAATATATTAACACAGATGCGCACGGCCATGCCTCAGTATGCTGTTAATGTATGCCGACACACACACAGCAGTGTGTGGCATCGCTACAGAGTGCATCAGAATTTATCGTCATTGGATTAACACGCCGATGTGCACGGCTGTGCATATTTGACTGAAGGCAACCTTTGTTATTTTTTATAAATAGATTATTGCTTTTCTAGTGTATTACCCTGGGAATATATTTCTGTGCAAACTATCTTTTTTTTCTACCCAGAACTACTTATTATTTGCAAGTTTTTGCTATTGTACATGGTTTGGGGTGCATATAGTTGCCTTTCATACACAACCAATGCAGTTTGATCGTCCAGCTAAATTTTTGAACTCTAAGGGTGTTTCCGTCTATTCCTTGGGCTCGTTGGAAAGATGAATTTTCAACATACTTGAAAGTTATTGATGGGGAGAGGATGGGAGCAGAGAGAAAAAAATAACATTACTGCATTGTTTAGGTTCAGAAGGGAAAATTACTTTTAGAAGTTTACCACAAGTTACTCCTCATGAAGGACATGGAGATCACAATGTGTTTGAGGAGGCCTAATTGCAGATGAAATATAAATTCAAACCCACATCTAGTATCATGTTGAACTTTTTTAAATTCTATACAAGAGCTAAATGTGTGGGAGAGTCTATTGGTGAGTTTCTACTGCTCTCAGAGCACTCTCCCTTTACTGTAAGTTCGGTAACATCAATGACTAAGTGATTAGGGATCAGGTAATCGTAAACCTTAGAAACAAACAAATACAAGAGCAGTTGTCAGTGATGGGGGACCCAAAGCTGCAAGATGCTATAGTTACTACGAAAGCTTTTTAAACAATCTGAAAAATAGATGAAATCCGTACAAGATGGTGGTTAAAAAAGTGGAGGTGTGTTTATAATGATGGGGTGAATCACAGAAATGTACATGTGGCAAGACAATTTGATAAGAATGTAACATGTTATATGTGCAGGAGTTACACTCATCTAGCATCGTCATCTCAGTGCCCTGCCGTGGAAAAAGAGTTCAACATATGTGGACAAGTAGAACATCTTGCATGTGTGTGAAAAGATGATAAGAAAATAACTACTTATCCATCCAAAAGTAAGGGTGCACATGGTAAGGAAGTATCTTGTGTGAAGTGTGTGTGAAAAAGATGGTGAAAAAGAAAAGGGAAAAGTGCTACTTGAGGACACTTGTGAAGAGCATCAAGTAGTAGAGGAAGTAAAAAATCCCTCTAAATGCAACTTTTTTACACAAAAGAAGGAGCCAGATCTTGTGGCAGATTCAGTATTTTAAGTAGAAGTTTGATGATGTGATAACTTTTGAGGACCTGAGGGAGAGAGATACTGTTGTCGCGTAGGCTCTCATTATCCTAATGAGACTACTGGATTTTTGGGCAGCAAGATCGTTCACAGTGTGGGGGACTAAGTCTAATCCACGGCGAAGGACCCTTGTCACCCCAAATCCGGGTTGAGCTCCGGCTAACTAGCAGTGTCTCATCTCTCCCAAAGGGAAGAGACAATTGGGCAGCCGAGCACACAGATCCCAACCAGTTCTCTCATACACAGTGTGGTCTCATATATAAATGACAAAGGCAGTTTGAGTTTTAAAGATTGGTTTAATAAAACAACTGCATTTTAGATAACAAGGCGTGAGCCGCAATAACCAGAACCATACAACACAGTAGGATTGAAATAGTAACGAGGAGAGTGAAACATAAGAATAACGCTATCATAGTGCAACTAGATTACGTTCATTCTTCTAAGTTCTATTTCGAGCACAGCATGTTAAGCTCTAAGCCTGCCTTTCAGGTTCCACCGGGAGGACATCGACCCTCATACCTGAGCAAAGGCCTGTGATCGGGATCAGCATCTGCAACAGGGCAGTCTGCGTCCAGTTGTGGGTTCCTGGTCGGAACCTCCCTCTTACGTGTACCAGGACTAGGAAGTGTTTTTATAACTAACACGCCGATGTTCTAAGAAACGTCCCTACGTAAGAATGTGTACTTTCTCCGAACCCTAAAGACTAAACTTCTACCACGTCTATCGTCAATGTACCAGACTGTATCCTTGACTGAAGCACAGAGCGAGCAAGAATGTATTGTTTGAGAACTTCAGTGCTGAGGTAAGCTGAACAGTGTGATAGAAGAAAATAAAACAAGACTGTGAAACTGGTCATTGTAAAATAACAGTGCAAGGCTAAATAAAATGCATCTAGGGCAGAGTGCACAGAGGCCTAATACTTTAAGCAAACGCGCAGAAAGCTACATTAAAAATGGCTACACTACACCCTCCCCTTGTTGGTAGAAAGTGGTTCAAGCCAAAGCTAAAAACTGGGGGGTGTTGCTGTGAGAGACAGACGTCTAGTGCATGTTCAAAAGAGCACCAACGGCACCGAAACACGGGCTGCATACAATCCAAAATCGGTCTGAATGACAGAGACCAGTCACACCCCAAATGTTCCAGGAGTGTTGCTCCAAAGTGCTGCATCATGCATTCACGACACAGCTGCGCTGATGGGAGCGCCCACATTCGTCCTTGTTGCGGCGGGACAGCCATTGCGGAAAAACAACAGCAACAGCAAAATGCCGGCTAATAAAGCCAAAGTTATCGGAAATCCCCCAAAAATGCTTCCGAAAATTGAATGAATAGCCGAAGGTGTTAAACCAAATATGAAAGAGAAGGTGTGAACGAAACCAACATCAACGGCTTTGAAAAAATGTGCTAATCCAGCCGTGCTGGACGCATTAAATATACGTCCCACGAGTTCACCAAAGTGGCTCGGAAAGTTTGTATTCAACATGGACTGTATTTCTGATGATGACCTTGCCACCTGACGTGCGTAGGTCTCGCGTGCAGATGTAAGGGCCACATGCTTTTGAAACAATAAAGCCTTCAGTCTACTTAACTTGTCGAAATTCACCTTGGAAGTAGCAATGTGAGACCATATATCCGCTACCTCCCTTAATTTAGTGGGGGGAAACAACACATTCCCGCAGCAAGTAACGACCTTGGTGACCGAAACAACGTAAACTATTTCGGCCCGCATGCCACAACAGTCTTCACTATTGAGGAGGAAGTAGCTACCATTTGAAAGTACCTGGAACGTGTGTTTAATCAAGGGGACTAGAACTCCCTTCAGATAGCAAGCCAAATTCGCAACCAAGGCATTACATGCCCCATGCAAGGACAGCTGCTTACAAATCATCGAATGGCTGACTGAAGTCTCACATTCACTGCCGCTAAGAAAGACCTCTTTCATGCCATTGAGGCATTTGTACAAGAAGGGAAGCTCCCACACCACATGGATGTAACTATCTCCTAGCTTTTCATATCTGCCTACCGGAACATGTTTCAAACAAGAAGTGAATTGTAATGTAGAAATAGGCAGATTAATAACCCCGTGTATCAACCACTCTGCTGAGGGAATCTCGGCCACGGTAAATGGCAATCTTTCTAATTTTTCAATGTTAAGCATGACATAAGTCGCTTCCTTCTTAGCCATTAGTTGTTGTTGCCGCGTTAAATTAAAGGAAAAAAATATCTCCCTGGCACTGATGTGCTGCCATGGAACGCGACCCGCCTTCAATGTCTGGAGTGTCCAACCCAACTGCATAATGGACCGGGTCTGACTTTGTCCATGATATAAAGAAGACATATCAGATCGTATAATGTATATAGCAGAAGAAACAATGTTGTTAATCGTATATAGTCGGTCGGACAAGGTGTGAATTCCATTATCCACTACAGCCAATGCCTTTTTCAAATTTTCCTGATCTATCTGCCTTAACCGGGCTGCAGCCTCCTGCTGGGAAACTTTCCATATTTCATTGTACACTTCGTACAAGAAACGCTTCCTAAGTGGTGTCTTCGGGCCTGACAAAAAATCTTGCAAGTCAGTGTTATTAGACAGGAGAGTGAGATGTGTCTTAACTGCATCTAGTGAGGACGATTTTAACCATTGTTGGCACAATTTTCCCACACTATATGTAGTAATAATTTCAGCATGTTCTGGTGATTTATAGCGAGGGTCTGCCCGACTCATCCTGAAACCCCCTGAGGAGGTGACAAAACGTTGATGACATCCATTGGTGTCTATAGGCCACAATAACCACTCGCCCGGATGTGTCAATGAAGTGTTAAATGTACCATTCTGGACCCAGTCTGTAAGCTCACTAAAAGTGGCATTTATGTATTTCTGCCAGTTATTAATCTTTGTAGGGACAGGTATACTAGGCATGTCCAATTCTCTAATCAGCTAGTCTGTTGTACTGTTTCATTTAAAAAAATCATTTGGACGGGAATGAGACATGCTCTAAACAATTTTCTCTACCCTTTGTCTGCCAATGTTTTGTTCCCCAAACACTTTTCAAATCAACATTATTTGACCAGTATTCATAACCTTCAATCGATAGTCGGGAAACAAAGGAATCTGAGTGTATCAATTTCGTATTAGTCAACAACATTTGCTTATCTTTAGACGGAGTTAACTTAAAATAATATGAGTTAGCATTCATTTGATGATGCCCAGAAAAATAAGTAAATTTGTCAGAATAAGTTTTGGAACTCCCTTGCGGGGGAGTTGGGCAATGCTCCCATTGCGTATAGTCAAATATAGTTTTTGGACTACTTGCTTTTTTGTATAAAATCGTTCCCATAATAATGATAGCAAAACATGTCACCATAATTGTCTTTAAAATGGTAAACATCCTCATTTTCATAGACAGTATAATATTGTAATTCAGTCATCATGGAATCAACTGTCTTCACATCCCAATCATCAGATACAATGCCTGGTATTACGATATCATTCATAGATAACTTTAGGACATACGGTATTTGGATTATGTCAGTGGGACGGTATATATCAAACATTACTTTATCCCATGCAATCCCATCCGGAATTGGCACTGCAGAAATGTTCACAAAGGACAAGTCTCTTCGAACCTTATGTGATGAAAAATGTGGCTTCAACACCTCCTCCACCTGTTCAACCGCTGATCTCTCAGGAAGAAAATGACCATGTATCAACAGAAAAAAGATAATGACAAACCCTATCCAGAGGAAAAATGCTGACATAGTCAATAAGAGCCACAGATAGTTCCAAGGAAAAACAAAATATGTATCTTTAAGCCAACACATCAGCTTACGTGGACCTCGGTCAGTAGTTGAAGAGGTAAACGAGTCCGATAGACCATCGTTGTTGTTGGCAAAGTACCCAGAGGCAGTTCGTGCAAAAGGTGTCGCCGTATTCAATGGAGGAGTTGGTGTTTCTCGCGGTGGTACACTGTAGATAGCACCATCCACAACGTCAGTAGTCATAGTGACTCGATCAAATGTTTCTAAGTTATTTGTTGTCAGTGGAACTAAAGCGAGATCATCATCCACCTCCCCAAGCTCGGAGAGGCAACAGTGTTAGTATAGATAACTTGAAGCGGAACACCTTCCCCAGTAGTGAGAGGGATTCGGGAACTACTGGACGTTCCTCTTGGTCTGCTGTGCAGAATCGGCCACATGTTGTAACTTGACATTGTCAATTGAAACAAAGCGATTTTCTTTGGCCCCTGGCAACGGTGGTAAAATAACAGTTCTCTTTCCGTGTATCCCCAACACAGGGACTGGTGCTCGATAAGAAGGGCCAAATTCTTTTTTCACGCACAAGATCCCCAACTCTGGGAATCCAACCAGTAGGTATTACTGGCACATCCTTAATTCCTGTGGAGGCAGCACTTTTAGAAGAGTTATCTTCATGGAACTGTTGTAATTCCTGCAAAACAGTGACACGATCATTTATGTTAAAAGGCGTTTCCGCTGCCTCCACACCAGGACCATCAAGATCCGGAACAAACATTCGTGTTCCGAACAGGCACTCATATGAAGTACGACCCCCCAGGGACCTTAGAGGCACATTATTTAGTGCTGTCTGAACTCCATACAGGTGGGTTAGCCAACTACAATCCGTACCTACGACTCTGGCTGTTAAGGATTGCTTTAGATCGTGGTTTAATCACTCCATGACAGAATTTCCCTCGGGATGAAATGGAGACGAGAACTGGAGCTGGACCCCCAACGAAGCCATGGTGTCCCTGAATTCCCTTGAGGCAAAAGCAGGGCCCTGGTCCGAATGGAATGCCGCAACTGCATATGTACCGACAAAGACACGCAAATCTTTAATAACAGTTTGAGCATCAGCCGAGCGCTGTGGCCACACCCACACAAATCTGGAGCAAGAATCAACAGCAACTAGTATTTATTTGTATGCACTATCCGGTGTGAGTGGACCGCAATGATCCAAGTACACACATTGTAATGGTCTGTTGGATATTAAGAGGGGTGCCTGCGGTGGACGCTTAGCTGTTGAAACTTTAATTTGTTGACAGATGTCACAACAAAGGACATACTGCTTAGTCTCTTTATAGAGACCAGGCCACCAGTAACGGGCCTGTAATAGCGAAATTGTGGCGGCCACGCCAGCATGTGCAGATGCCACTCCCTCATGCGCTGCATTTATCAATTGTGGTCTTACGACTTTATTGGGGATCTCGCGTATGCCTACACTAGGTATTTTAACCTCAGCGTTGAGCATACTTCCCATGAAGTATTGATATTTATTAGGAAATCCTTTAGGATAGGGCGTGCCATCAACCGTAGCTTTTATGGCAGCCCGAATCTCTGTGTCTGGTTTGGAACTCGAACGAGTCACTGTGGCCACAGTGGCAACTGCCACTGCCGACTTCGCGGCTTCATCAGCCAAAGTATTCCCAGCAATGTGTATTCCAACGCGCTGGTGTCCAAGAGTATGTACAATATGGACTTTGGGTAGCGTCTCCTTCAGGTCTGCTACCTTCCCCCACAACAGTCTGTGTTTTATGGTGTTACCTTTTGAATCTCTGAACCCATTCAAGCGCCAGTAATGTAGGTATTCATTAAAAGACTGGACACAATAATACGAATCACAAACAATCAGTGTGAACTGTGTCAGATCTGTATCTTCTAATGCCATCAATAGAGCTTTCAGCTCAGCCAATTGTTCCGTACAATCCCCTAAGGTCTGTGTATAAGTATGTTGGGGGCAGAACTTTTCCCCCTCCATATGGCCACTCACTACTGCACATGCAGCAGAATATTGGTGTTTTGTCCCCACCGCCGGTTGCGCAGAGCCATCGGTGTACATGATTACTTGATATTGATCAATAGGCAATGTGTCAGCGGGAACTGGATATTCAACTTCATATTGCAGAAATTCCTGAGTTTGTAACTTTGGGTCAAAAATGTAATCTACATCAGTAGCTGTTAAAGACGTAGCCTATTGTATCCATCGCGGGTGTAGTGCTTTTGCGTTAGGAACGCTTGCTTTTGTAACAGGCTCCAGTGCCGGAATAGGGGAAACGACTATAATGCGTTTACCCTGGGCAAGAGGTCGTTCCTTAATAACAGCCATCTGTACAGCAGTGAGAATTTTCTCTGTTGGTGCAAAGCGTTGTTCAGCAGCCAAATACAAGTGAGACTTGTATCCAATCGGGACTGTCTCACCTTCATTAAATGTGACATACGTAAACCCAATGGCCCCAGCTATCACCCTGATGACCAAATGCGTCTTATTGTCCCGTGTATGTAAATGTTTTGCTGCTAGTAGATCTGCTTGTAACTCCCGAAGAGTATGTGTATGTTCAATTGTCCAGAATTTGCTTGAAAAATCAGGACGGATTAATTTGTATAAAGGTTTTATGCGTGTAGCATAATCAGGAATGTATGTTCTGCCAAAATTTAGAAAGCCCAACAATGATTGGAGTTTCTTAAGCGTATTAGGTGGTTGCAATTGTGCACACTTTTCTAAAAATTGTGGTGAAAGGCTCTTACCTTCATTCGACAGCTCATATCCCAGGAATATGACGCTGAGGAAGGCAATTTTAGATTTTTTGAAGTTAAATTTGTAGCCAATTTTGGCAAACCCTACAACAATGCGGGCTACCCGTCTTGAATGTTGTAGTAACTCGTCATCCGTGAGATATATATCATCTACACATGACAAAGCTTCAGGGTACAACTCGTGTAAAATTGCAGTCACACAAGCCGCAAACAGTCCCGGGCAATTCTTATACCTCTGAGGCAAACGACAGAATTTTTTCTGGGAGCCTAACGCGCTAAAGCTTGTCAAATACCTGCTTTCGGGTGCTATATTCTGACAGAAGAAACCATTCGAGATGTCTAAAGTCGTTTTATATTTTTCCCGCTCAATTTTGTTCATCAGTGCGGCGCTATGTGAATTTTGTATAGCATATGTACGTGTATGTCCGTTCAAATGTCTGTAGTCTAAGACTATTCTATATGAATGGTCCGGTTTAGCTACAGGAAATAAGGGATTATTCATCGGTGAGACACAGGGTTCAATTACCCCCTGGTATTCCAGTTGTGTAAGTATTTCCCTCACCAGTGCCCTTGCTTCATGTTTTATTGGATACTGCGGTTGTGGCTGAGGTTCACCTTTCATCGGAATTACATGATATGGGGAATCCCTATCCCACCCTACGTGATTTCTATATAAGGCAGGTGCTTGTGCTAGAGCCCATTTGATGCAATATGACTCCGCGAGTTCCCCTGGAACAAGTGGTGAGAACGAAGGTTTAATAACCTCCCCCCCAACTGGGCAGGTGCGAACAAAGTCAGGCGGACAATCCTGTTCAGCCAGCAAAATGTCATATATCTTGACTACACAATGCCAAAAGATTGCGTTTACAGTGAGTTCAATGTCTCCTTCCAATTGTAAAGTCACTGTATACACCCTATCGGGTTCAGAGACACGCATATCTGCTGTTTCAACTTGTATGAAGTCATCAGTTGCTTTCACCTCCAGATGCTCTAGAAGATTCCGGCCAACTATTGTGACCTCTGCCGCGCTGTCTAGCAGTGCTAGTGCCCATGTCTTTTTCTTCAAGAGAACTCTCTTCCTGTGTGGCATGTCTAACTGAGACTGCCGCCACCTTTTTCTTTTTAAACTGTTGTTTTTGTTGTATCGGTTTCTCTTCCTCTTGACAGAAACCTCCGAAGAGTGTTGTGATTCCTGTCTTGGTTTCACGTACTCTGTTCTCCACTCTGACCGCCCACCTCTCTCATTTCTCTTTTCTGATGAGTCCTGAAAGGAACGAGATTGGCGTGTATCAGTGTATTGATATCTATCAGGCGTCTTCAAATTATCCCTATTTCTGCGATTATACCTATTCTGCGGGGTCTCCGTACACGGAGATTCTCCCCTTTCTTTTTTAGGTGTCTGTTGTTTTTTCTCCCAGCGCTTCTTATTACCCTCAGGTTGATGTTTAGCATTGTCTTTACTAATTTTTCCTTGAAACTGGGGTTTTTGCGGTCTAGCCCCTAGGCTATCTCGACCGATACTGGAATATGTTTCCGCTAATATTTTAGTCAGTTTCCGCTCCTGATCTAGTTGTGGGACGTCACGAAGACGCATACGGACCGCAAGTGCAACTGCCTCCCCTTTAAGATTACTTAGTATTATTGAAGAAACCGTAGCAAAGTTGCCCATCAGTTGCATTCCTAAATCTAAGGCTGGGGCAGCCCCGTATTCATCCTGGATCTGTTTAAGCACTTCCGGTAGGTTGGCCAAGGTCGGTGTACCGTGTGCCGTTGTATAGAGCGCGGCAAACACCGTGCCCCATGTATTACAATGTTCCACTGTGGGAACCATGCCAAATGGTAAACACATAGTTAATATTCTATGTTTGTCCTGAGGTCATGTATGGGGAAATGCCCCCTCCAGCGTATTAATTTTCTGTGCCAGCCAAAATGGAGTCTCCTCCCGTTTTGCTGGAACTTTACCCATGATAGAGTGTACAGTCACCGGGTTTATACCTGGTGTTACTGCGTGTGGTTGTGCTGGAGCAGCACGCGCTGGGTTTGTATTTAGTGTCTGCATCACAAATTGTACTAAGCGTCTATATGTAGCCGTTAAGTCTGTATATAAACAATGAACTTCAGCCACCGGCATATTTGCAACCGCAGGATGTGGTGTATATGTGGCCAATAAAGGCCAGGTCGGACCATCATTACTCGGTGGACCTAACCTTACTGGCAATATTGTATGGGGTAGGGGGCCATCAAGCCAATTATTATGTTCTTGATAAGATAGAGTTATCTCTAGGTATGCGTATGCCGTGTACTGGCCAGGCGCATTCGCAACGTATATGTGTGAAATGTATTTGTATTCCCATCAACTGTTGGAAATGTGACCCAGGAGTAGAAAAGTCCTGTTCTATAGGCTGCATGGGCGGCCACCACAAACGTGACTGGACCACTCTGGATCGTAAGACCATGTGCAAGCAAATGTGCTGTGAGCGGCTGTCTCATATTAAGAGCTATTTGTATTACCTGGGGATTCGCCATTTAGAAAAACAGCGATGGTTCAGAGAAGGCACACCAAAACGGGGTCTTTCCTTTTAAGGTTCAAGCTTGAACAACCATTCGCTATATTTAGGGTTACCTATATCGCGGTGGTGGAAGTCCTCAGTGCCACGGACGTCTCCGTTAAAGGAACTGAGGGATCATTATCATATATGAGACCGAGAGAGACTGGTAGACCCAAAAATTAGAGCCAGACCAATCGTTGGCGGCGCCATGTCGCGTAGGCTCTCATTATCCTAATGAGTCTACTGGATTTTTGGGCGGCAAGATCGTTCACAGTGTGGGGGACTAAGTCTAACCCACGGCGAAGGACCCTTGTCACCCCAAATCCGGGTTGAGCTCCGGCTAACTAGCAGTGCCTCATCTCTCCCAAAGGGAAGAGACAATTGGGCAGCCGAGCGCATGACATCTTAGTGCTTCCCAGGGAAGTCGTGGTCACTCAGATCCCAACCAGTTCTCTCATACACAGTGTGGTCTCATTTATAAATGACAAAGGCAGTTTGAGTTTTAAAGATTGGTTTAATAAAACAACTGCATTTTAGATAACAAGGCGTGAGCCGCAATAACCAGAACCGTACAACACAGTAGGATTGAAATAGTAACGAGGAGAGTGAAACATAAGAATAACGCTATCATAGTGCAACTAGATTACGTTCTCTCTTCTAAGTTCTATTTCGAGCACAGCATGTTAAGCTCTAAGCCTGCCTTTCAGGTTCCCCCGGGAGGACATCGACCCTCATACCTGAGCAAAGGCCTGTGATCGGGATCAGCATCTGCAACAGGGCAGTCAGCGTCTAGTTGTGGGTTCCTGGTCGGAATCTCCCTCTTACGTGTACCAGGACTAGGAAGTGTTTTTAGAACTAACACGCCGATGTTCTAAAAAATGTCCCTACGTAAGAATGTGTGCTTTCTACGAACCCTAAAGACTAAGGGGGTCATTCCGACCCTGGCGGCAGGTGGTATGTTGCCGGTAACACCGCCAACAGGCTGGCTGTGTTCCGCCAGCAATTCTGACAGTGGCGGAAAAGCCACGGTCAGACCGCTGGCCCCTCCACTTTCCCGCCAGGCTTCCGCCTGGCTGGCATAATCCCCAGGGCAGCGGTGCAAGCACCGCTGCCCTGGGGATTATGAGTCCCCGACCGCCAGCCTGTCCGTGGCGGTAAACACCGCCATTGAAAGGCTGGCGGTAAGGTGACTGGGGGTGCCCCTGGGGGCCCCTGCACTGCCCATGCACTTGGCATGGGCAGTGCAGGGGCCCCCAGGCATAGCCCCATCGCGCATTTCACTGCCCGAATTTCGGGCAGTGAAATGCGCGACGGGTGCTACTGCACCCGCTGCACATCAACATTGCCGCCGGCTCTATTACGAGCTGGCTGCAATGTTGATGTGCCATTTCCACTGGGCCAGCGGAAATGTCGGAATAGGGAGGCATGAATACCGCCGGCAATGGCGGTATTCTGTCTCCCCCGGCCTCGGCGGTCTGAAGAAAAGACCGCCGAGGTCGGAATGACCACCTAAATTTCTACCACGTCTATCGGCAATGTACCAGACTGTATCCTTGACTGAAGCACAGAGCGAGCAAGAATGTATTGTTTGAGAACTTCAGTGCTGAAGTAAGCTAAACAGTGTGATAGAAGAAAATAAAACAAGACCGTGAAACTGGTTATTGTAAAATGCAAGGCTAAATAAAATGCATCTAGGGCAGAGTGCACAGAGGCCTAATACTTTAAGCAAACGCGCAGAAAGCTACATTAAAAATGGCTACACTACACTGTAGCTCAGATTTGTGACCAATCTACCATTGATATGACTGGCACAACCAGTTAAACAGAAGCTGAGAGGGGTGCCCATTAATGTGAGAGATGAACTTAAAAAATTTCTTAAAGAATTGAGGAAGTAGATTCTTCAGAGTGGGTATTGCACATAGTTTTAGCTATGAAAGCTGACAAGGGATTGAGAGTGTGTATAGACCTTTGAGCGCTCAGTGCCAATATAGTGAGTGATTATCATTCACTACTGAATATTAATGAAGTTATAAAAATGTTGAATGATGCAAGAGTAATTTCCACCCACGATTTAAGATTGGCATATCATCAAATTGAATTGACTGAAGAGTCAAAGTGTAACTGTGTAACTGTATTCATTACACCTTAAGGATTATTTCAATTCAAGAACATGCGGTTTGGCCTTGAGTCAGAGGCATCCGTGTTCCAAAGAGCAATTTTCCAAATTTTCTAAGACATGGGCAGTTTTGTCAAGTGCTTTCAAAATTATATTTGTATTTTCTCTAAATATGTAGAGGGACAATTTGAAAACTTAAAGAAAGTGTGTAAAGTGTTAAAAAAACATGAATTGACTCTGAAGGAAAGCAATTGCAAAATGTTTCGTAATCCTGTAGAATATTTAGGACACACATTGTTGGAGGAAGGCTTGGTACTAAAGTAATCTTTAGTGGATGCTATAGGCAAATCACCTGCACTGGAAACAGAGACAAATTGCTTTCTTTTGCAGGACTTTAGCAAATTCATTAGGAATTTTGCAACTAAGCTGGAAACACAACGAGAGTTGACTAGAAAGAATGTAGAATTTGTATGTTCAGAGAAACAACAACAGGCTTTTGATAATAAAGTCAGAAATTGCTGGGGCACCAATGTTGAAACCATTTTGTGTGGACAGGGAATTAACCATAACGGTAGGTGAGAGCTTATTGGATGGGAAGTGTGTTGTCACAAAAATGCAATTAGGAAGAATGGAATCTGACATTTGCTTCACATACTTTTAACAACACTGAGAAAAGGTATGCTGGCATAGAAAAAAGAGCTTCTAGCATGTGTGTGGGTTGTGGATCCCGTTTTACCTCGAGAACAGATCACAAACCACTGGTATGAATTTTATCACCTGGCGGAAGGTGCAATGCCACTACACGCATTGTTAGATTGATGCTGGTGCTCCAAGAGTATAACATGAAAGTGGAATATGTGCCCGAAAGAAACAATGTTACAGCAGACTGTTTATCCAGACTGCCATGTGCAGAGGAAAAGGAAAATGTTCAGATTACTGATGCTGAAATGATGGATAGCATTACTGACATTGTGTGAGGAAAGTTTGGAAATCTGAGTGAAGAAATGTGGAAGAATGGTATGGACTAGGACACCTTTCTAGGAGAAGTGATAGAGTGTGTGAGGAAAGGGTGGCCTGACAGGAAATAGATTTCAGGTGAGTTGTTTCCTTATTGGAAGAGCGCAGGAGATTTAGAGATAGAGGGTGACATGTTGTTTAAGTAAGGGAAGTTTATACCCCCTGTAATTTTGTGGAATCATATTTTGTCAGTAGCTCATGATGGGCATCTGGGAATGTCTTCCATGAAAAGATTGGTAAGTACGATCTTTTGGTGGCCAGGTATTGTTAGAGTGGTGGACAGAGTGGTATGACAGCGTGAGGTATGCACCAACAGTGAAAAGATGCTAAGAGAGAAACTATGGTCTCACTGCATTACACCACAAACCATTGCTAAAGTTAGTCTTTTTAAATTGCTGAAGGGAAGGAACCATGTGTCCACGTTGTGCCCATGGTGGTTAAAAAAGATGCAGACAGACAAAGATGAAACTGAATGTGGAAGTGAAGTAGCTTTGAGGATAAAAAGAAAATAGTAAAAGACCAAGGGGCATACTTACACTTTTTGATGCAAAATTGCACTAACGCAGTTTTGCATCAAAAAGTTTAGCACCGGCTTGCGCCATTCCTGAGTGCCAGTCGGGCACCAAATTTATGGAATGGTACAATCTGGTGCAAAGGTGGGTTAGCGTAAAAAAAATGATGTTAGCCGGGTGGGGTGGCGGTATGGGAGAAAGGGATTTTGCACCAAAAAATGACATTAAGCTGGTTAGAGGCAAAAAGAATGCCTCTAACCAGCCTAGCATAACTGTCTGACGCAAAACCATCCTTACCACATGATTCTTGTCTTAGAAAAGACAGGAGTCATGCCCACCACCACAATGGCCAGCTCAGGGGACCAGTGTCCCCTGCATGGCCATTGCACCCTGTGCAATACAGGGGGGGCCGAGTTGGGCTCCTGATGGCACTGTAATTTTTTTAAAAAAAGAATACTTACCTCTACTTACCTGGGATGGGGTCCCCCATCCTCCGGTGCCCCTCTGGTGTGGGTGGGGATGTTCCTGGGGCTTGAAGAGGGCACCCGGGGACCCATTCCCATGGTGTTTAACCATGGAAATGGGTCCACAGGTCCCCCAATGCCTGGTCATTTTAGCACGGGGAGATGAATATGGGGCTATGGGGTTAACACCATTTTTTAGATGGGAACACCTACCTTGCATGTCATTGATGCAAGGTAGGTTCACGCATCTAAAAAATGGTGCAAACTCCACAATTCTAACAATAAACATGCCTAACGTCAAAATATAAATATGGAGTTAGTTTTGCACCAAATTTGCATAAAACAATGATGCAAATTCAGTGCAAATGGAGTGTAAATAGGCCCCCAAGTCTGCTTCTGATGTCAAATGGAGAGTCAGAATGCCCACAAAATTGAAGTAGGAGATTCAGTCAGTATTCGCAAACCTGGAGTGGTGAGCAAGAGTGATTTCAAGTTTGGTAAGGCCATGAAGATAGTCAAAGACAAAAGGAATAGTGTAGTCACTCAAGATGGAAAAGTATGGAATGCCAGGAGAGTGGCAAAATGTAAACCAGACAACAAAGATTTGAACCTTCCTGGTTCTTGTAGAAGAGATCAGGATGACATTGTGGCTTTTGGGGTTAAACAAACGTTTGGTGACATGAGGATTCCAAAAGAATATGCTGATAATGTGTAATTATGTGGTTTCCTGTTGTCACTTTGGGGGTCATTCCAACCCTGGCGGTCGGTGATAAAGCGGCGGCCAACCCGCCAACAGGCAGGCGGTAAAAAAAAATGAATTCTGACCCTGGCGGGAACCGCCACCACAGACCGCCACTTTAACACTCCGACCGCCACGGCGGGACAAACAAACAGCGCGGCGGTCACCGCCAACAGGCAGGCGGGAGACAACGTACCGCCCACCCTATCACAACTCACCAATCCGCCACCTTTTCCGGGTGGGAGCACCGCCGATAAAAACACGGCGGAAACAGACTACGAACGGGAAAACGCTCACCTCTATACACTCCACGAGGACGGAGGACAGCATGGAACCCGAATTAAACATCCTACCTGCTCTCGTCTACCTGCTCATCTACCACGAGTACGAACTCCGGCGCAGACGACAACGGTGAGTACCGCACCTACGACACAGGGGAGGGGGGAGGAGGAAGGGTTACGGGCACACACATACGCAATACACCCACCCCCCAACTATCTACACACCAATGCAGAGCACCAAGTCAAAGTGACACCACCCAAACCCCCCGGAATAATGAAAAGATATAATTAAAGTGAGAAACTAAATATATGTATAAAATAGGTTCATTGAAGTCATGGTAAAACAGGAAAATGAATAAAAAAATCAATTGAAAACATTGCGTAACCGATAAATAGAGGCAATAAGTCCTGCCCAGTCACTGAAATTTCAACTGTCCGTGGGCCAAAGTGTATCAACAAATGGGCAAAGCCCACACAGGAGACCTGAGTCCATTGGAGAGAACACTGCAGGGGCATCAGATGATAAAACTACAGGCACCTCAGGGGGAAGGGAAGGGGGGGCACCACAGCCACATGAGTCCACGACGCCAGATCCACGAAGGGGCCACCATGCCCGCTGTGCCATCCTGGGGAGTGCAAAGCCACAGTGTCTCAAGTCTCTACAGTGGTTGGCTTGCCCACTGCCATATCCTGGGGAGTGCAAAGCCACAGTCTATCAAGTCTCTACAGTGGGTGGCTTGCCCACTGTTCAATCCTGGGGAGTGCAAAGCCACAGTCTCTCAAGTCTCTACAGTGGGTGGCTTGCCCACTGTTACATCCTGGGGAGTGCAAAGCCACAGTCTATCAAGTGGATAACAGTCTCCACAGGCAATGGAGGAGGCAGGGTGGCCCGAGTGCAGCGTGAACAGTAGCTCGACACAGAACCGGCACTGTCAATGGGCCAGCGGTGCTTGAGACGGCGGGGCCCAGCGGAGCGGTGCTTGACAGGAAGGGCCCAGCGGAGCGGTGCTTGAGACGGCGGGGCCCAGCGGAGCGGTGCTTGAGACGGCGGGGCCCAGCGGAGCGGTGCTTGACAGGAAGGGCCCAGCGGAGCGGTGCTTGAGACGGTGGGGCCCAGCGGAGCGGTGCTTGACAGGAAGGGCCCAGCGGAGCGGTGCTTGAGACGGCGGGGCCCAGCGGAGCGGTGCTTGACAGGAAGGGCCCGGCGGAGCGGTGCTTGACAGGAAGGGCCCAGCGGAGCGGTGCTTGAGTCGGCGGGGCCCAGCGGAGCGGTGCTTGACAGGAAGGGCCCAGCGGAGCGGTGCTTGAGACGGCGGGGCCCAGCGGAGCGGTGCGTGACAGGAAGGGCCCGGCGGAGCGGTGCTTGACAGGAAGGGCCCAGCGGAGCGGTGCTTGAGACGGCGGGGCCCAGCGGAGCGGTGCTTGACAGGAAGGGCCCAGCGGAGCGGTGCTTGAGACGGCGGGGCCCAGCGGAGCGGTGCTTGACAGGAAGGGCCCAGCGGAGCGGTGCTTGAGACGGCGGGGCCCAGCGGAGCGGTGCTTGACAGGAAGGGCCCAGCGGAGCGGTGCTTGAGACGGCGGGGCCCGGCGGGGCCCAGCGGAGCGGTGCTTGACAGGAAGGGCCCAGCGGAGTGGTGCTTGAGACGGCGGGGCCCAGCGGAGCGGTGCTTGACAGGAAGGGCCCAGCGGAGTGGTGCTTGAGACGGCGGGCCCAGCGGAGCGGTGCTTGACAGGAAGGGCCCGGCGGAGCGGTGCCTGTCTTGGCGGGGCCCTCTTCAGCGGTGCCTTTCTGGACGGCGGGGCCCTGTTCAGCGGTGCCTTTCTGCACGGCGGGGCCCTGTTCAGCGGTGCCTTTCTGCACGGCGGGGCCCTCTTCAGCGGTGCCTTTCTGGACAGCGGGGCCCTGTTCAGCGGTGCCTTTCTGCACGGCGGGGCCCTGTTCAGCGGTGCCTTTCTGCACGGCGGGGCCCTGTTCAGCGGTGCCTTTCTGGACGGCGGGGCCCTGTTCAGCGGTGCCTTTCTGGACGGCGGGGCCCTGTTCAGCGGTGCCTTTCTGGACGGCGGGGCCCTGTTTAGCGGTGCTTGTCCTGCAATTCAAGGGAGTCAGACCTGGCCAGGACTCCCTGCTCAGTCGCCCTCCGACCGTGCAGTTGCTGGACCCTTCGGTGACGGTGTCCTGAGCCCTTGGCTGTCCTCCCTCTCATCCGGGATGGGGCTTGTGGGGCCCTCCTGGTCCGCGCTCCTGCTGGCTGACTTCTCCGCCCTGCTGCCCTTGCCCTCCTTCGATGTGGCTCTCTGGGCCTTGCCTCCCCCGGATGTTGTGGCAGGTGAAGTGGCAGAACTTTGGTCCTTGGGGGCAGCCGTGTCAGGCTTCTCGCGGCGGCCCCTTACTTTATGGGTCCTCTTTCCAGGGGGGGGGCTGGCTGTCCCCTTGCTGCTGACCGATGTATCACTGCTGGCAAAGGGGGGACTCCAAAATCCATGCACTACGGTGACACCTGAACCCGGGCTGGTGGTGGCTGAGGTGCTCTTGGGACTCTTAGCAGATGGAGGGGGTGGGTCAGGTGAGGGAAAGAGGTCAAGATTGGAGAGGTAAACTTTTTTAGGACCAAGGTAAAGGGTAGGTGCAGTGGTTATGGGAGTGGAGGAAGAGGAGGTGGTTGTAGGAGAGTCAGGTGTGCTGTTCTTGGGTGAAGGTGCATGGGCTGGAGGCTGTCGTGAGGTGGTTGGCTGTTGGGTGGGTGGCTGCCTGCGTTTGTGTGTCTTGGAAGAGGGGGTGACAGACACAGCGGGAGAGGACACAGGGGACGTGTAAATGGCAGTGGGGGTGGTGACTGCACGTGTGCGGACTGTACTGGAGGGTGTGCTGGTGATTGAAGTACTGGCTGTTGGTGGTGTGCATGCAGGTGTGAGTGGAGATGTCACAGGGAGGGAGGAGGGAGACGAGGAGGTGGGGGACACAGAGGTGGTAGTGGCTGTTGGCATGTCTGCATCTGGGTGTTGCTTGGGTGAATGTTTGTGTGATCTGTGGTGCTTATGTCTGGATGAGCTGCCCTTGGGTGTTGAGGTGTGTGCAGGCTGGTCTGATGGTGTGGATGGGATAGGCTGAGGAACAGGAGACAGAGACAGGGTGGAGGCAGTTAGAAGAGGGAGGCTGGAAACAGGGACAATGGCTGCCGTCAGTGCTGAGGCCAGAGAATTGAACGATCGTTGATGGGCAGCCTGACTCGAATGAATGCCCTCCAGGTATGCATTGCTACGATGCACCTCCCTCTCTACCCCCTGGATGGCATTCAAAAGGGTAGACTGCCCAACAATGATGGTCTGTAGGAGGTCAATGACCTCCTCACTGAGGGCAGCAGGGGTAACAGGGGCAGGGCCTGAGGTGCCTGGGGCGAAGGAGATGCCCGCCTTCTTGGGCGAGCGGGCACAGAGCCAAGGCTGAGGGGCTGCTGGGAGGGCGGAGCTGGCGGCTGTACCTGTAGAGGCGGGGGGTACGGATGTTGCCTCCACCGCTAGGGAGCTCCCATCCGAGGACGTGTCGGTGTCGCTGGTGTCACCACGGGTCCCCGTTGTGAAGCTCCCCTCGCCCTCCGTATCACTGGTGGCCTCGGTGTCTGTGCCATGGCCCACTGGGGCCTTGTGACTTGCAGCTCCCTCGTGCTCCGGTGCCAATTCTCCTCCGCCTGATGATGCTAATGCACACATGCACAAGAAGATAAAGAAAAAGGGTGGGGGGAGAAATTAAAACAGGTTGAGTGCATGCATTGTCAACACCGTTGGCGGAGAGGACAGACACAGGAGCCTCATGCACTAAGCCGCGCAATCGGGGTACACTACTCAGTACTTGTGACTAGGCCAACAGGTCTAAGGACAACAAACGCGCACATGGGTGATGCAGGACCATGGATAGCTGTACTTGTCACCCTACAGAGGTGGGGGGCGGGGGCACAGGGACATGGCTAAAGTAGAGGACTACACTACAGAAAGCGCCCTGGCCTAATGTCACCCACAGCCCTCCTACCCCACCCAGGCACCTCCACTGCGCGTAAAGATAGCTGAATGTGCTGGTACTCACCCCCTTGTGTCTGCTGTGATGTCCTCACGCGCCCATCCAAATCGGGGTAGGCCACCGCCAGGATCCGGGACATCATGCGGGTCAGGGTACGACTGGCACCCCTCCTAGGTTGGGAGGCCATCCCCAGCAGTGACTCGGCGGTCTTCCTGGTCCCGCGGCGGATGTCCTCCCACCTCTTGCGGCAGTGGGTGCCCCGTCTGTTGTGGACCCCTAGGGTCCGGATTTCCTTGGCGATGGCACGCCAAATGTCGACTTTCTGATGGGCGCTGACCTATTTGACATGTACAGGGTGGAATTGGAAATATCATCATTTTTCCGCATGTTAGATGTGATTGGCCCCCCCTCCCCAACCTTGCCATGTGGCACATGCTCTCATCTGTCGTGCCTTGCACTCGTCATTCTCTCCCCACCCCACCATCTTATATCCACCCCACTCAACACAGGCATAGCCCATTCAACGTGCACACAGTGTACTTACCTGTTGGTCTGGAGGACCGTAGAGTAGCGCATACTGGGGCAGGACCCCATCCACAAGTTTCTCCAACTCTTCTGTAGTGAAGGCAGGGGCCCTTTCCCCAGTCGCAGCAGCCATTGTCTCTTCCAGACCGAGTTCACAGCAGCACTTGCAGTATAGGTCCTCTCCTGTGGATGATCAGGTCTCGAGTGATTAAGCAGATAGAAAATGGCGGTCACGCCCGCGGCGGTGCGTACCGCCGCGGTGTGTACCGCGACCGCCGGCGCACCTAGTCATTGGCTCGTGAAACCCATAGGGTTCAATGTTAACCAATGCGGCTTGGCGCCGCGGTCTTCGACCGCCTACCGCCACGGTGTGTCACGCCAGCGCATTGACCTCACATCCCACTGTCACACTTCTTAGGTCAGGCAGCCGCCATTTCAAGGGCCCACATGGCTTAATTTCTACTGCGTCACACAGGCCTAGGCCTTGCATTGCCACTCATACAAGCCATTCAATGCATAGCGATTTGTGTACTGTGCAAGCTGTAGTTACGTACCTATGGGTTGCTTGACTCTGTACTCCATGTTGTCCTTCCTAGGCACCGTCCACTGGGACTTGCGAGGAGAAGGAGGAATCCTCACGTGTACCGACCGCTGGTGGACCTGTCGACAATGGAGGAACGTCATATAATACTTCGATACCGACTTGACCAAGCCACTATACATGAACTGTGTGCCCAGCTGGAGCCAGCACTGATGTCCCCCATCCGCCAACCCACAGGAATTCCCCCTCTGGTGCAGGTTCTGTCAGTCCTCCATTTTTTGGCAAGTGGGTCTTTTCAGACAACAGTGGCCATGTCATCAGGGATGTCTCAGCCTATGTTTTCTAAGATTTTGTCCAGAGTGTTGTCTGCCCTGACGAAATACATGCAGAGCTACATTGTTTTCCCTGAGGAGGGTGATTTGCCCACTGTGAAGGGTGACTTCTATGCCCTTGGACATATCCCCAACATCATTGGTGCCATTGATGGGACCCATGTGGCCTTAGTACCCCCAAAAGAGGATGAGGAGGTGTACAGAAACAGGAAAAGTTATCATTCTATGAATGTCCAGGTGGTCTGTTTGGCTGACCAGTACATCTCCCATGTAAATGCCAAGTTCCCTGGGTCAGTGCATGACGCGTATGTTATGCGAAATAGCAGCATCCCCTATGTGATGGAACAGCTACAGAGACAATGTGTGTGGCTAATAGGTGACTCTGGTTACCCCAACCTGCCGTGGCTACTGACCCCAGTGAGGAATCCCCGGACCAGGGCAGAGGAACGGTACAATGAGGCACATGGGCGATCTAGGAGGATCATAGAAAGGACCTTCGGGGTCCTGAAGGCCAGGTTTAGGTGCCTGCATATGACAGGTGGATCCCTAATGTACTCACCAAAGAAGGTGTGTCAGATCATCGTGGCCTGCTGTATGCTTCACAATCTTGCATTGCGACGCCAGGTGCCTTTCCTGCAGGAGGATGGTCCAGATGGTGGTGTTGTAGCAGCTGTGGAGCCTGTGGAGAGTGAAGAGGAGGAAGACGACGGGGACGACACGGACAACAGGGACACAGTTATACAACAGTATTTTCAGTAGCACACAGGTAAGAATCCCCCACGCCATTTGACATTTACTTCAGGCCTCCTGCATCTCTACTTTCTGTGTTTCCCCCAGTTCCTTTCAACTGAATTGTGACTTTCCCTTCCCTTTTCAGAGCTGTATGACCCACTGCGTGACTTCTGCTTTGTTTTCCCATGGAGTAAAGCACATTGACATTGGTATGTTGTCATCACAATGTAACTGAACATTTTTGAACCGTTATGTGTAATACATTTGTTAAGAATACAAGCAGACTCCTGAGTGTTTTAAGTGCAATTAGTGATTTATTTAAAGTGCTACATATAGGTCGATGATAGTAAAATGGTGATGGATGGGGGTGGAGTAATGTCCATGGTAGAGTCCAGTTCTCAGTCGCACAGGTGCATTGTCCATATGCCTGTGGAAGGATGGAGCAGGGGCAGTTCAAGGTTGGACAGGGTGACAATGTGGGACAGTGGAATGACATCAGGGGGTATCTTATGCTGGCGGGGGTCTTGGCATCCTACTCTGTCTTCCTTTGTGATCTCAGGTTCCTCTTGCGGGGTGGTTGATCTTCAGCAGGAGGTGGGGTTCTGGTGGCCTGTCGTTGTGTGGGGGCCTCCTGTCCACTAGCGCCGGCGGAGGTGGTAGGCTGTTCCTGGTCCAGGCTGGTGACAGGGGCCCTTTGGGGTGCCACATGGTCCCGCAATGTGGTGACTATTTGGTTGAGGGCCAGGACGATGTTCCTGAGCTCCTCTCTGCACCCCATGTACCGTTCCTCCTGCTGTGCCTGGATCTCCTGGAACCTGGCCAGTACCGTCGCCATCGTCTCCTGGGAGTGGTGGTATGCTCCTATGATGGTGGTGAGGGCCTCTTGGAGAGTCGGTTCCCTGGGCCTGTCCTCCCCCCCTGTCGCACAGCAGCCCTCCCAGTTCCCCTGTTTCCCCGGGCCTCTGTCCCCTGGACGGTGTACCCACTACCACTGCCCCCAGGTACCAGTTGTTGTTGGGGTGTTGGGTCAGCCTGGGTGCCCTGTAGTGGCGGACACACCACTGATTGACCTGTCCTGGAGACAGAGGCATGGGCCCGCTGGGTGGGAGCTGTGCTGATATTCCCAGAGGGGGTTAGGTCTGCTGTGGCCTGTGTCTGTGTGTGGGGAACCGACTGTCCAGAGGTCCCCGATGGTCCGGGCTGGTCATCAGGTTCTAGGTCGACAGAGCTGCTGTCCTCACTGGGGGCCTGTTCTGGGGGTGGGATGGACAAATCTGGACCCTCCTGGCCGGTGTGTTGGCGTTCGGGCCCTGCAGGGGTAAAAGAGTATGGTTATTGCTTCTGTGTGTTCCATGGCGTGCGATTTGTGGGTGCCCTTGTCCCCAGTGCTGGCATTCCCTTGTGGGAGGAGTTGTGAGGGTGGTTTGTGGGGGGGGATGGGTTTGTGCAGTGGTCATGCATAGGTGATGGGTGTCCATGGTTTGTGTTGGCATTCTGGGTTTGGTTTTGGGTTGGGTGGGTTGTGCTGGTGACACATTGGCAGGGAGGATGTGTGCTGGGGGGTTGGGGGTGAGGGTGGGGGTGTGGGTTGGCATGCTGGTGGTTGGGGGGGGGAGTAGTTGGGATTAGACTTACCAGAGTCCATTCCTCCGCCTACTCCAGCGAGGCCCGCAGGATGCAGGATGTTCAAGACCTCTTGCTCCCATGCAGTGAATTCGGGAGGAGTGGGTGGTGGTCCGCCGCCAGTCTTCTGCACAGCGATGTTGTGTCTTGAGACCATCGACCGTACCTTCCCCCGTAGGTCGTTCCAGCACTTTCGGATGTCTTCCCGGTTTCTGGGATGCTGTCCCACAGCGTTGACCCTGTCGACGATCCTTTGCCATAGCTCTGCCTTCCTGGCTATTGTGGTGTGTTGCACCTGTGTGCCGAAGAGCTGGGGCTCTACCCTTATTATTTCCTCCACCATGACCCTGAGTTCTTGGTCCGTAAACCTGGGGTGTCTTTGGGGAGCCATGGGGTGGTGTGGATGAGGTGTGGGGTGGTGTTTGTGGTGATGTGAGTGGTGGTGTGTGGTGATGTGTGCGTAGATGTGGTGTGGTTGATGATGTTGGGTTCCTGTGTGTGTTGGGGTTTGCGATAGCTGTGCTCTCTCTCTCTCTCTCTCGCCTTCTCTCCGATTTTCTAGTAGTGGGAGTTTGTGGGTGATGTGGGTGTGTGTTTTATAGTTGCTTGGATGTGTGGGAGTGGTGTTTGTATGTGTATCAGGTGTGTGTATTTCAAATTGTACAATGTGGCTGTGTTTTGTAAAGGTGTGTGTATTTTGACCGCAGCGGTGTGTACCGCCAATGGAATACCGCGGTTGAAAGACCGCCGCGTGGATTCGTGGGTCGTAATGGCATGGGCGTGTTTGTGTTGGCGTGGCGTTGGAGGTTTGGTCATCTCCAGTTTATCGCTGCCCGCTGATGAGGCGGCCTTCCGTGGATGTCGGGTTTTTGCGGTTTGGCAGTTGGAGGTCAGAATGACCGTGGCGGTTTACCGCGGCCGCGGCGGTATGTTGGCGGTCTTCTGACCGGCGGTAAGAGCCTTTTACCGCCGAGGTCAGAATGACCCCCTTTGTGTTTTCCCTTTTCTTCTCAGTTTCCTTTTTGTTTCTCATATCAGTATTGTTTTGCATTAAGGAGGGGGGGTGTTACACTATTCGATGTTCACTTTAAGTGCATCTAGTTTACTTTGGAACATTTTGCATACTAGTAATATTTAAGAAGGTTCTGAATCTAGAATTGTGAGGAATGGTTTCCCTGCCTGAGCTGTAGATGAGTACTGTGCTGTCTTCAGGGTAGGTCGCTCCCCCTGCCGCTGCAGCTCCTCCAGGTTCCTGAGTTCCTGAGTTCCTGAGACCCACCTCACAGTAAGTACCCCCCCCAGCCCCTCGCTCTGCCTCACGCTACTCACCCTCTCTCCTGCTCCTGCTTCTTTTCTTCTTTTCTTCTTCTCTGTTCTTCTGTTCTTCCTCCTCGCTCCTCGTCTGTAATCTTCTTCTGTACTCTTCTTTCCCCCGTCTTCACTCTTCTTCTCTTCTTCCTCATCTTCTTCTGTGGTCTTCTGCCCTCTGTTCTTCGTTTTTCTGTATCTTCTTCTGTGTTCTTCTATGTTCTTCTGTGTTCTTCCGGTCTTCCTTTCTTCTCTCCTTCCGGTCTTCTGATCTTCCTTTCTTCTCTCCTTCCGGTCTTCTGTTCTTCTGTTCTTCTTGTCTTCGGCTCTTCTGCCTCCTCCGTCCTCTTCTCCCCGCGCCTGCCCTCCTGCTCCTGCCTCATCCCCCTCCCCCACTCGCATCCCCCTCTCTATCTCTCCTATCTAACCCGTTCACTATCTACCTCCCTCACTCCTCCTATCTACCTATCTCTCTATCTCTCTATCCCACTATCTAACTCCCTCACTCTCCACCTCCTCCTATCTTCCTATCTCTCTATCTATTTCCCTATCTATCGATTTCCCTATCTATTTTCTCTATCTATTTCTCTATCTCTCCCCCCTCCCTCACCCCCTCTATTACCTATCTTCCTATCCTCTCACTCTACCTCTCACCCTCACCCACCTCTACAACCCCCCCTCCCCTATCTTCTCAACCCTACTCCTATCTTTCTCCCTTATCTCCTAAACCTCCTAACACTCACCCCACTCCACCCTTAAACCCCCCTCCCCCAGCTCTTCTCACTCTACCGGTCCCCCCCTCTCCCTCTCGCTTTCCCACCGCGACCTCCTGCACGCCCCGCCCCCCAGCTCCCATTCTCCCCCACCTGACCCCTCCCCCCCCTCCTACCTCATATGGCGCCCGCTGCGCGACAGTGGTAGCGACCCTTGACCCAAGGGTAGGTCGCTCCCCCTGCCGCTGCAGCTCCTCCAGGTTCCTGAGTTCCTGAGTTCCTGAGACCCACCTCACAGTAAGTACCCCCCCCCTCCCAGCCCCTCGCTCTGCCCCGCGCTACTCACCCTCTCTCCTGCTCCTGCTTCTTTTCTTCTTTTCTTCTTCTCTGTTCTTCTGTTCTTCCTCCTCGCTCCTCGTCTGTAATCTTCTTCTGTACTCTTCTTTCCCCCGTCTTCACTCTTCTTCTCTTCTTCCTCATCTTCTTCTGTGGTCTTCTGCCCTCTGTTCTTCGTTTTTCTGTATCTTCTTCTGTGTTCTTCTGTGTTCTTCTATGTTCTTCTGTGTTCTTCCGGTCTTCCTTTCTTCTCTCCTTCCGGTCTTCTGATCTTCCTTTCTTCTCTCCTTCCGGTCTTCTGTTCTTCTGTTCTTCTGTTCTTCTTGTCTTCTGTTCTTCTTGTCTTCGGCTCTTCTGCCTCCTCCGTCCTCTTCTCCCCGCGCCTGCCCTCCTGCTCCTGCCTCATCCCCCTCCCCATTCGCATCCCCCTCTCTATCTCTCCTATCTAACCCGTTCACTATCTACCTCCCTCACTCCTCCTATCTACCTATCTCTCTATCTCTCTATCCCACTATCTAACTCCCTCACTCTCCACCTCCTCCTATCTTCCTATCTCTCTATCTATTTCCCTATCTATCGATTTCCCTCTCTATTTTCTCTATCTATTTCTCTATCTCTCCCCCCTCCCTCACCCCCTCTATTACCTATCTTCCTATCCTCTCACTCTACCTCTCACCCTCACCCACCTCTACAACCCCCCTCCCCTATCTTCTCAACCCTACTCCTATCTTTCTCCCTTATCTCCTAAACCTCCTAACACTCACCCCCCTCCACCCTTAAACCCCCCTCCCCCAGCTCTTCTCACTCTACCTGTCCCCCCCTCCCTCGCGCTTTCCCGCCGCGACCTCCTGCACGCCCCGCCCCCCAGCTCCCATTCGCCCCCACCTGACCCCTCCCCCCCCCTCCTACCTCATATGGCGGCCGCTGCGCGACAGTGGTAGCGACCCTTGACCCAAGGGTAGGTCGCTCCCCCTGCCGCTGCAGCTCCTCCAGGTTCCTGAGTTCCTGAGTTCCTGAGACCCACCTCACAGTAAGTACCCCCCCCCCTCCCAGCCCCTCGCTCTGCCCCACGCTACTCACCCTCTCTCCTGCTCCTGCTTCTTTTCTTCTTTTCTTCTTCTCTGTTCTTCTGTTCTTCCTCCTCGCTCCTCGTCTGTAATCTTCTTCTGTACTCTTCTTTCCCCCGTCTTCACTCTTCTTCTCTTCTTCCTCATCTTCTTCTGTGGTCTTCTGTCCTCTGTTCTTCGTTTTTCTGTATCTTCTTCTGTGTTCTTCTGTGTTCTTCTATGTTCTTCTGTGTTCTTCCGGTCTTCCTTTCTTCTCTCCTTCCGGTCTTCTGATCTTCCTTTCTTCTCTCCTTCCGGTCTTCTGTTCTTCTGTTCTTCTGTTCTTCTGTTCTTCTTGTCTTCTGTTCTTCTTGTCTTCGGATCTTCTGCCTCCTCCGTCCTCTTCTCCCCGCGCCTGCCCTCCTGCTCCTGCCTCATCCCCCTCTCCCACTCGCATCCCCCTCTCTATCTCTCCTATCTAACCCGTTCACTATCTACCTCCCTCACTCCCCCTATCTACCTATCTCTCTATCTCTCTATCCCACTATCTAACTCCCTCACTCTCCACCTCCTCCTATCTTCCTATCTCTCTATCTATTTCCCTATCTATCGATTTCCCTATCTATTTTCTCTATCTATTTCTCTATCTCTCCCCCCCTCCCTCACCCCCTCTATTACCTATCTTCCTATCCTCTCACTCTACCTCTCACCCTCACCCACCTCTACAACCCCCCTCCCCTATCTTCTGAACCCTACTCCTATCTTTCTCCCTTATCTCCTAAACCTCCTAACACTCACCCCCCTCCACCCTTAAACCCCCCTCCCTCAGCTCTTCTCACTCTACCTGACCCCCCCTCTCTCGCGCTTTCCCGCCGCGACCTCCTGCACGCCCCCGCCCCCCAGCTCCCATTCGCCCCCACCTGACCCCTCCCCCCCCCTCCTACCTCATATGGCGGCCGCTGCGCGACAGTGGTAGCGACCCTTGACCCAAGGGTAGGTCGCTCCCCCTGCCGCTGCAGCTCCTCCAGGTTCCTGAGTTCCTGAGTTCCTGAGACACACCTCACAGTAAGTACCCCCCCTCCCAGCCCCTCGCTCTGCCCCGCGCTACTCACCCTCTCTCCTGCTCCTGCTTCTTTTCTTCTTTTCTTTTTCTCTGTTCTTCTGTTCTTCCTCCTCGCTCCTCGTCTGTAATCTTCTTCTGTACTCTTCTTTCCCCCGTCTTCACTCTTCTTCCTCATCTTCTTCTGTGGTCTTCTGCCCTCTGTTCTTCGTTTTTCTGTATCTTCTTCTGTGTTCTTCTGTGTTCTTCTATGTTCTTCTGTGTTCTTCCGGTCTTCCTTTCTTCTCTCCTTCCGGTCTTCTGTTCTTCTGTTCTTCTGTTCTTCTGTTCTTCTGTTCTTCTGTTCTTCTGTTCTTCTGTTCTTCTTGTCTTCGGCTCTTCTGCCTCCTCCGTCCTCTTCTCCCCGCGCCTGCCCTTCTGCTCCTGCCTCATCCCCCTCCCCCATTCGCATCCCCCTCTCTATCTCTCCTATCTAACCCGTTCACTATCTACCTCCCTCACTCCTCCTATCTACCTATCTCTCTATCTCTCTATCCCACTATCTAACTCCCTCACTCTCCACCTCCTCCTATCTTCCTATCTCTCTATCTATTTCCCTATCTTTCGATTTCCCTATCTATTTTCTCTATCTATTTCTCTATCTCTCCCCCCCTACCTCACCCCCTCTATTACCTATCTTCCTATCCTCTCACTCTACCTCTCACCCTCACCCACCTCGACAACCCCCCCTCCCCTATCTTCTCAACCCTACTCCTATCTTTCTCCCTTATCTCCTAAACCTCCTAACACTCATCCCCCTCCACCCTTAAACCCCCCTCCCCCAGCTCTTCTCACTCTACCTTCCCCCCCTCCCTCGCGCTTTCCTGCCGCGACCTCCTACACGCCCCCACCCCCCAGCTCCCATTCGCCCCCACCTGACCCCTCCCCCCCCTCCTACCTCATATGGCAGCCGCTGCGCGAGCGCGCCACTGGCGCGCCAGAGGCAAGCCCGTCTGCGCCCGTCTGCGCCTGGCCCACGCCCAGCGCCACGACCCCTGGTCCCCAGCTCTCCCAAGCCCCGCTGACCCGCTACGACCCCACCACCCTCAACCCAGGACGCTCCAACACCTGCTTCCAAGCTCACCCCAAACGCACCCATGGACCCTTCGCCTGCAACTCCTGCAAACGCACCTTCCACCACGCAACAACCACGACCACAAGCCCACGCGCCATCAACCACCTCAAGTGCATCCTAGTCAACGCTCGCTCCGTCCACAAACACGCCATTGAACTCTGGGACCTCCTGGACTCCATAGCACCGGACGTCGCCTTCATCATGGAGACCTGGATGAACGCCTCCTCGGCCCCTGACATCGCCACTGCCATCCCCGAAGGCTACAAGATCTCCAGAAAAGACTGCACCAACCAGGTAGGAGGAGGTATCGCCATCGTCTTCAAAGACTCCATCAGCGTCACCACCTCCACCGAAGACACCCCTCTCGCCGCTGAACATCTGCATTTTCAGATTCGCACCGATCCGAGGACCACCCTCAGAGGATCCCTCGTCTACCGTCCTCCCGGCCCACGCGCCCCTTTCAGCGACGCCATCGCCGACTTCATCTCCCCGCACGCCCTCGCCTCGCCGGACTACATCCTCCCAGGTGACCTCAACTTCCATCTGGAACAAAACAACGACTCCAACACCACCACCCTGCTCGACAACCTCGCCAACCTCAGCCTCAAACAACTGGTGAACACCGCCACCCACATCGCCGGACACACGCTTGACCCCATCTTCTCCGCCAGCAAACACGTCTTCTTCAGCCACGCCTCCGCCCTACACTGGACCGACCACAGCTGTGTCCACTTCACATTCCGATGCGAGACCCGCCACCTCCGCACCCAACCCATCCCTCGTCGACAGTGGAACAAGATCCCCGAAGAGCAACTCTTCTCCGCACTCGCCGCCAACCAACCCACCCTCACCACCGACCCCAATGACGCAGCCCTCAACCTCACAAACTGGATCTCCAACTGCGCAGACATCCTTGCTCCCCTCAAACGCACGCATCGACAGACCAACACCAAAAAACCTCTATGGTTCTCTGACACCCTCAAAGAATCAAAGAAAACTTGTCGCGCCCTTGAGAAAGCCTGGCGCAAGGACCGCACCGCTGACAACATGACCGCCCTCAAGAACGCTACCCGCGAACACCACCACCTGATCCGCGCTGCCAAAAGGAACTTTTTCACCGACAGACTGGACAAAAACAGACACAACAGCAGAGAACTCTTCAGCATCGTCAAGGAGTTCTCCAACCCCAGCGCCAACGCCAACGCCGTCACGCCCTCACAGGATCTGTGCGAATCCCTCGCCACTTTCTTCCATCGCAAGATTATCGACCTCCACGACAGCTTCGGACACCAGACCCAACCATACACCACCGAACCGGCATCCACGGCCATCACCCTCAACAACCGGTCCCACATCAACACAGAAGAAACCAAATCCATCATGAACTCTATCCACTCCGGCGCCCCTTCGGACCCCTGCCCGCACTTCATCCTTAACAAAGCCGACGACATCATCGCCCCGCACCTCCAGACCGTCATCAACTCTTCTTTTTCTTCTGCTACCTTCCCCGAATGCTGGAAACACGCCGAAGTCAACGCCCTACTAAAGAAACCTACGGCTGACCCGAGCGACCTAAAAAACTTTCGCCCCATCTCTCTTCTGCCTTTCCCAGCCAAAGTAATAGAGAAGACCGTCAACAAACAGCTGACCACCTTCCTGGAAGACAACAACCTGCTCGACCCCTCACAAACCGGATTCCGAACCAACCACAGCACTGAAACCGCCCTCATCTCAGTCACTGACGACATCAGAACCCTGATGGACAACGGTGAAACAGTCGCCCTCATTCTGCTCGACCTCTCGGCTGCCTTTGACACCGTCTGTCACCGCACCCTAATCACCCGCCTCCGCTCCACCGGGATCAAAGGCCAGGCCCTGGACTGGATCGCCTCCTTCCTCTCAAACCGTTCCCAAAGAGTTTTCCTCCCTCCGTTTCGCTCAGAACCCACCGAGATCATCTGCGGCGTACCCCAAGGCTCATCACTCAGCCCGAAGTCTTCAATGTCTACATGAGCCCCCTCGCCAACATCGTACGCAAGCACGACATCATCATCACCTCCTACGCCGACGACACCCAACTTATACTCTCCCTCACCAAGGACCCCGCCAGCGTCAAGACCAACCTACAAGAGGGTATGAAGGACGTCGCAGATTGGATGAGGCTCAGCCGCCTAAAGCTGAACTCTGAAAAAACGGAAGTCCTCATCCTCGGCAACACCCCGTCCGCCTGGGACGACTCCTGGTGGCCCACGGCCCTCGGCACCGCACCGACCCCCACAGACCACGCCTGCTACCTCGGCTTCATCTTGGACCCTCTTCTCACCATGACCAAGCAAGTCAACGCCGTGTCCTCCGCCTGCTTCCTCACCCTCCGCATGCTCCGCAAGATCTTCCGCTGGATCCCCGCCGACACCAGAAAAACCGTGACCCACGCCCTCGTCACGAGCCGCCTGGACTACGGCAACACCCTCTACGCCGGGACCACAGCCAAACTCCAAAATCGCCTGCAACGCATTCAAAACGCCTCGGCCCGCCTCATCCTCGACATACCCCGCAGCAGCCACATCTCCGCACACCTGAGACACCTGCATTGGCTCCCTGTCAGCAAAAGGATCACCTTCCGACTTCTCACCCATGCACACAAAGCCCTCTACGACAAGGGACCAGAATACCTCAACAGACGCCTCAGCTTCTACGTCCCCACCCGCCTCCTCCGCTCCTCTGGCCTCGCACTCGCTGCTGTCCCTCGCATCCGCCGCTCCACGGCGGGTGGGAGATCTTTCTCCTTCCTGGCGGCCAAGACCTGGAACTCCCTCCCCACCAGCCTCAGGACCACCCAGGACCACTCCGCTTTCCGGAGACTCCTAAAGACCTGGCTGTTCGAACAGCGATAACCCCCCCTTTTTCCCCTAGCGCCTTGAGACCCGCACGGGTGAGTAGCGCGCTTTATAAATGTTAATGATTTGATTCAATAAATGTTCTTCAAATGTATTCTGTCTCCTGCATATGAATTTAATATCCCTGTCTGGGGAGTACCCAAGGAGAGCCATGGCCATGCCCCATCCCCCAAAAAAGAAAAGCAGTCTTTCTGACCCCCCAGGGCAGATGGAGGGAAATTACCCCATCTGCCCCCTTCCAAGGGAGGCAGAAAGCCCACTAGACACCAGAGATTACTTTTTTGTTATTTGTATGGGTGAGGACTGCCCAGCGTGGGCATGGTCATGTCCCCACTCTCTCCCAAAAAATGGAAACAGCTTTCATGCACCCTGGGGGGCAGATGGGGGCAATAACCCCCATCTGCGTCCCCTGGGGTGTGGCAGAAAGCCCACTAGGCATCGGGGATTACTTTATTTGTAAGGGTGGGGGCTGCTCAGCATGGGCACTGCCATACCCCCACCCTCTCAAAAATGGAGAAACAGTCTTTCTGTGTCCCTGTGGACTAAAGCATCTCATCCCAAGGGTAAGCAAGAGGATATTTGATGATTTGGGGTCGGAAGAGTTTAGCTAACTCCCAGGTTCATCCCACTTGCAATGGTGAACAGCAGCACTTTTTAGGCTTGGGTAGGCAGTCACCTGGAAAAACCTACCAGACCCAGATTGTTTTGAAAACTAGACAGCTGAAGGAGTCCAGGGTGGTGTGCTTCACATACATCCCACAGCATTTTCTTACCCACTATGCCCTCTAAAACTCAAATGTTGACTAAAACCACACATTTTTCCTCACATTTCTGTGACGGAAACTTTCGGAATCTGCAGGAATCCACAAAATTCCTACGACCCAGTACCGCCCCTCTTTTGCCAATACAAATGATGCCCCACTTGTGTGGTTGGGCCTAGTGCCAGCAACAGGAATATATACACCTGATGTCATTTGGAGCCCCAAAGCAAGGGCTTCCAGTGCCATTTTTTAAATAAGTTTCTGTCACTAGGCCCAGCTGTACAAGTGGCACAGCACTGCTATTGGCACAAGTGAGGCAACGCTGGGTGATAGGAATTTTGTGGATTCCTGTGGATTCTGGATGTTTTCATCACAGAAATGTAAGGAAAATGTATGATCTCAGGCAAAGTTTGAGGTTTGTAGGGCATTGTGGGTAAAAAAAACCTCATGGGATGAATCCAAATCACCCAATCCTGGATGTGTCTACTTTTCACAAATGTACAGGATTACTAGGTTTCCCTACGTACTGGCTGAACTAGTCCCCAAACACCACAGCTACTCACTTTTCATAAAACAGGTCAGTTTTGCGCGGAACAATTTGATGAATCCATGGTACGTTTCGGGTTGTTTCCTGTCACGAGCACTAGACCTTCCCACATAAGTGAGGTACCATTTTTATCGGAAGACTTAGGAGAATGCTGGGTGGAAGAAATTATGTGGCTCTGTGCAGGCTCCAGAACTGTCCATCACATAAATGTGAGGAAAATCTGCTTTTTATTCGAGGTTTTAGGTTTGTAAGGGATTATGAGTAACGCAACCTGGCGAGAGTCACACAAGTCACCCCATCCTGGATTTCCCTAGGTGTCTAATTTTTAAAATGTACAGGTTTGCTAGGTTTCCCTAGCTGCCTGCTAAGCTAGGGCCTAAAAACCACAGCTACCCACTTTGCAAAAAAGAATTTGATGTATCCATGTTGCGTTTTAGGCAGTTTCCAGTTGTGGGCACTAGACCTATCCATACATTTGAGGTGCCATTTATATTGGGAGACTTAGAGAAACACAGACTAGTAGAACAACTGTTATTACCAATTGTATTTCTCTGCATTTACACCTTCCAAATGTAAGACAATGGTTACGAAAGAAGTAATTTTGTGAAATACCCTAAAATACACATGCTAGTGTGGGTACCCACAAATTCAAAGATGTGCAATTAACCCCTGCTTCTAAATTCCATATCTTGTGCCCATTTTGGAAATAAATAGGTTTCCTTGATACCTATTTTTCATTGTTCATACTTTACTATGTAGATTGCCCTATACCAGGGTACACAATAAAAAAACATTGCAAAGTGCAGCTCAGATATTAGCTCTGGGTAACTTGAGTTCTTTGAAAACCCACAAACCCTATATATCCCTACAACGAGTCTAGCAGATGTAATGGTATATAGCTTTTGTGAATTGCCCATTGTGATTACAAATGAACTGTTGTCATAAATGCCAGTATTTTCCAACCAATTTTCAATATTTTTGTATTTCAACAATTGGGGGCATATTTATAAGGATCTTGTGCTGTGTCTCATAATTTTTTTTTACACTCCACTGACACATTTTTTGCTCCATATTTACAAAGTGACTCATTAGGCCGAATGCATCAGATTTATGTAGGCGTGCATCAAAAAATACCTGCGTTAGAATCAGCTGCCCCACACAGTGTATACTGTACGCAGGGTGTGCGTTCCCTCGTAAATTCTCAATCACAACTGCCGCAGTGTTATTTACGAGTTTTGCAATGAGCACACGCATATTTAGAATGCATCACTTTCAGCCTGCAAAGCGTTGAAATGCCTTGTTAACCCAGGAGTAGGCTGTGTAATGGGAATCTGACCAGCTGAAGTCACTGAACACACTGTATTAAGTTGTAAAATCACATCCTTTCAATTAGTAGTAGGCCTACAAATGTAACAATCATGTTGTCGGACCCCTTGACCAACCTGGGACAATGGCGCCTAAGATATTAACATCCACTGCAGCAATGCAATGTGACTCTGTTTACTCCAAGGGACAGGCCAAGATTGTCACATATCCAAAGAGGAATGTGTCCTCAAGTCCATCCAAGTGTACTGCAGAGCACAACAGGAAAGCACACACATAAGGTACGTAACACAGGAATTGCCAGTTTACATTGAAACATACACTGGTATCCACTCACATTCTAGGGTCACCCAATATGTTATACATTCTTAGGTCTCTACGTACACATAAGTAGACTATATCCACTATAATACGACATGTAGCCATACTAAATACTTGTCAGTATTACATCCAGGGCCACTGTAATGGGGTACAAGGTGACTTTTCCACACTTTTTCACTCCATTGCATTGGTCCCCACGCATTAGGCTACTTGGGTTAGTCAAAACTGAAGCATTGCCTATGGGGCAGATTACAAGCTTGGCGGCCTCAACACGGGACCGCCAAACTCGCAGGAAGGATGCCACTGCCATGGCAATGGTGTCCCTTCCCCGACCTATTACAAGATTTCCACTGGTCTGGCTGACCAGCTGAAACCTTGAATTAGAGATTTCCTGTTGGTCAGTCAGGTGGGAACAGTGCTACCTTGTAGCAAAGAGGGGGCCAACCAGCACCCTTGGAATGCGTTCGGTCTGCAAAGCAGACAGTGTGCATTCCGGCGGTGCTGGGCAGGCAGTGCTGGGTAGGTAGTGCTTGACGGTGGCCCTCGGCACTTGTTCTCCATCAGCCTTTTCATGGTGGGGAAACAGATATAAAAAGGCTGGCGTAGAACAAGGTTGTACTCAGCAGGACAGTGCTGAGTTCAGTGCTGCCCAGGCTGATTACAACCAGGACCGCCGTCAGCCCATTGGAATCATGGATCCTGGCAGAGACGGCGGTCTGTTAGCGGGTCTGCTCGCCAAACTCGTAACGCGGCAGTCGGACCGCCGCAGCCACAGGGATCCAACCACCATCACAAGACGAGCGGTCTTGTGACCACCAGACTCGTAATCAGGCCGATGTGTTTTGACAGATTGCTGAAGTTGCGCTTCTCGTAAGCCCAACTTCAGCAATGCGCTACTTTGGCCCTGATGCATTGCAGCATGCTTCCTACCGATGCATTAGTATTTCTGACATATCCATGGGGCTTCACGTCATGGTGCGACGTATTTTAAATAACACATATACAGTGGCATCCTAACCAGTCTTGCCATAGCACAAGGAATTTTTATGCATCACTGTCTTAGTGCAGCGATGTGCTATTTCCTGTAAATAAGACCCTTGTGCTCATATTCATACTTTTTTTGTGCCACATTTGTGTCACTTTTTGACGCAAAAGCGGCAAAAACATACAAAATACAATTCTATTTTGTAGGTTTATGCCACTTTTGCATCAAAAAATGATGCAAATGCAGTCCAAAAAATATATAAGTATGGGCCTTGGTTTCTTTGGGAAGCCTTGAAGGATCTATAAAAAGGACCCCTTGCTGAATTCAGAATTGTATCCAGTTTTCAGAAATGTATAGCTTTCCGGAATCCATCCTGGGTTTCCACCACAAACTGGCAGGAGGTTGAAAGCACAAAATGTATGCACATTTATATTAATGTATTTTGAATAAGACATTATGGTGAACTTACACATAATTGTTGAAATATTACTTGAAGATGCACGTATAGTCAAGTTTTTTGAACATGCATTGAAGTATCATACTAAATTAGCTTAACTTAATGATAGAAATGTTGATTTTGTGTCTAACCTTCAACGTGGAGTTTGCTCGTGTTGCAGCATTCTTTATTTGCTTGTGCACCCATCTGAGTGTACAGTGAAGGGTATACAATGTATTTAAGATAGTAGGACTTTTTGCAAGGACAAAGGGAGTTGTAATGAACTGATAAGGAAGACTCCTATTTGTGTGTCGTGCTCCTAGAGGCACTCAGGGTCATCCTGATGATCAACTTGCGAGAGGAAAGCTTTATGGGAGTTGCCAATTCCAATTGTGCATGGAAGATGAAAAACTACTGGTGTTGATGACAAGGGTTCTTGAAGGTTCTGAAAGGACTAAGTTGGTATTCATTTAGCAAGAGGAAAGAATACCCCTTTACCCTTTGGTGAGAGCATATTTTCCTGAGACGCAGAGAGGTACATAAATCTCTATTAATCTGGTTGTGTGGCTTCATGGTACGCACACCTCTCTATCAGAAAATCTACTGAGGTTTCTGTTATACTGGTTCTTCTCTATTATTTCCATCATTTCCTATACTTCCTGAGAGATAATTAGGATTCCTCTATAGTTTAGCTAGAATACTTAGATTGAATTAGTTTTTCAAATGCCTACGCAAGAGGACTGTAACTTGTATACTGATCACCAAATTCTATTTCTTATTGCCTGTGTTGCTGCAACCAAGATTCTTGTATTCCTTATGCTTGTATGATTTAATCTGACTCTGAGATTGAATGTGTGACCACATGGGTTATACTGTTAAGTGATTTGAAGTGTTGATTTTAACTCCTTTTACAACTCAGAACTCCCCTAAAAAGCCCATCACCAGAAGCCAACCAAGAAAATGGGACGAACATCATCAATAGAAAAAATGGTGATAAGAAAACCCAGCCAGTGACTTTGTTTCTGATAAAAGACAAATGCAGACATCCACACAAAAACTCAACAATTAAGGCAACTCAGAAATGCAATGCAGAAGTAGACAACAAGATTCTACAGCACAGAAGCAAAGTATTATCATTGTAATATAGCAGCCTAAGAGTAGGATGGAAGTGTTCGTAAAGACAGGATGCACACAAATCAATAAAGTAAGCATATATTGTTTGCTATATTGAAGGCATCTGAGAGAGTCCAGGCACCTTATTTCCATGCCTCCTAGATGCAGACAGCGTACATGAAAGGCTGGTGCATGAAACAGATTGAAAAAAAACAAAGGCAATCCCAACTGTGCAATGTAGAAAAACAGCAAACACACAGGGAAGGTAATTTTGAGTTCCAAACACAAAACTCTACTCTAAAAGGAATCTGAATTCCTGCAAAGATCACTCATTTTTTCTTCAAGGTGGACCCCAACTTAATCACAAAGTTAGCAAACAGATAAATGGGTTTGGTACTTTGATAGAGTCCCCTTTTTACCACTGATAGATGTCATTGCGTGATGATGTTCAAACTTTACATTTGTCAAGGGACATCCAAATATATACAGCTCCTTCTTGTGGGTAACTTTGCCTGTTAATGGTCTATGTTCATCCATTAGAGGTTTCCAAGACCGGCATCCCATTCACTCCCTTCTAGAGGGATGCACAAGAAACACATGCACACACACACACACGTACAAACACATATTCATTCACAAAACATATGTTAAGCAATGTTACAGTTAGACATTAACATAAAACAAAAATCCTTTAAGAATCTTCCATTAAAGGAGTATTTTTGTTAGAATCCAAACCCAAGAAAGCATTTAAAGTGTTATGATGCGGACTAAAATCACTTCAAGTCAAAATAGATGTTTTAACACAGATACTTATTCATGGGTTTCCTCCCTCACGTGAAATGGTCATAAACTAACAAAGAACAGATGTGGCTAAAAGCTTTGTGTAGAACCAAATGTTGCAGTACAAAGTACCTTTAGACAGAGCAATAATGACACAATATTACGGACTCTCACTAAATATCCTTGAAGTTGTGTAGTAGCTAATAAAAGGCAGTTATATGAACTAAATGGTCAAATGTGCCTCCGACACAATGTCTAGGATGTATTCTTATAAGGAGTCCTAATACTGACAAGGATTATTATAACTACATTGGTAATTACTAATAGTACAACCTTTTCCCCACATATAGACACTGTGACAAGTATTCATTAATATAATTTGCATAAAAGCTGTTCGTTACTAAGATCTACTTGGAGGACACCGACTAATAATCAATAGTACTACAGTCCGATATCTTCGTACAATGCCACAAAATAATCAAACATCAATGATGTTGTGGTTAATGCTATTGGTCAATGTATTTGGTGACCCCAGGTATGCTAGCAATAAGGTAATTTATAATATTATGCGTGATACCATGCGCAGTTCGAGAGCACTTTGTTGCTGGAGAGTTGGGTTTTCACAGCTCATGATAACTGGCAAAGTTAGGTGTTTATTCTCCTTTGGTTGATAACCATAAAGTTCCTTCATCAAAGTTTTATGTGGCACTTGTATTATATTATTGAGAATTTATTAATATTGAAACCAATAACAGAGTTCATAAACGTAGGTCTTTTTGGTAATGATGTTATAGTTTTGTGATAATAGATGCTACATACCAAATCGTCTTGCCTCGAGTGTCCGCTTGGCACAGTTTCTGGCAATGGTCAGTTATAAATATTATTTTCTCCCTGAACATCCCTTCTTCAAACCCTAGTGCCCATTGAGCACTGTAATGTTATCATTTCAGATGTCATCAGTGATGTGATCAATGATGCTATTTGAGATATCATGAGTGATGTCTTCTGTGAACTGATAAGCAGCTCCGTGAAGGGGTAATATGACGTCAATTTAACTTAATTATTTTTCTTGGAATTTCTGATGCTTTTCCAAATAAAGGGTATTTTAGTGGGCACAAAGTTAAGAATGGTAAAGTTTATATCAGAAAGTGAGTGTTAGTTTGTTGTTAAGTCCAGGGGCGGCCCCTCCATGAGAGAGGAGGAGCATCGCCCCACTAAGAAAAATGCCCCCAGGATGGAAAAATAAAATAGTAATAAACTAAGTTTATTACCATTTTATTTTTCAGCACCCCATCCTGAACCGAGTGTCAGGACAGGGTGCAGAAATTGCTGCCAAGTGGCAGCAGAGAGCTGTGCACTTGTTTAAAGTGTGCATGTCCCTTTGGCCGACCGTCTTGCGATGGCCAGTCTGACATGCGCACTTTAAACTTCTCTAACCCAGCTGTATGAAGACAGCTGGGTTAGAGAAGGCACAGGGCTCCAGCGCTCTGGTGAGCAGTGAGAGAGCCCGCTCCAACCAATCCTTGCGCTACTTCCATGCTGGTTACCAACATGAAAGCAATGCCAGGATTGGCAAGTGCAGTTTCCTGGGTCCGGTCATGCATTGTATTCAGGAGAGAAGGAGAGACATCGAGAGAAGGAGAACTTCCTTGTGCCTCCAGCAGTTTTCAGACAACAATAAGAATGTTGAGATAACACTGTTGAATAATGTTCCTACTGGTGAGCGGGATTTTTTCTAGTGGCAGTTTTGGCTCATCTTAAAGTTGCGTAAAGGGTTAATGTGCCTGGTGCAAAGAACGTGTACCATACAGACCACAGAACTGACTGTGAGTGAACAATGAGTAGCACAATAAAAAAATTAAATGTATGCCAGAGAAGATGTGAAGTGCACTGCTGGAGAGTGGCAGTGAGAGAATTCATGGAGATGGAGGTAGTTGATGGGTGCCCAAAAAGACTGTCACACCGGGCGCCACCATGGCTAAAACCATGCCTGCAGCATGGCACCATTCAGGAATGCCCTCTCTTGCCTCTTTTATTTTCTCTGGCCATTGAACTCTTGGCAATCTGTATCTGTATAGAACTAGAAGGATGGTGAACCAAAGTGAGAAATACTATACATTTGATATTCCTGCATGCAGACAATGATTTATTTTATTTGAGATTATCCAGAGAGTGGGTGCCTAAACATGTGGCATATCTGGAAACATTTGGTTCAGTGGCAGGGCTCAAAGTTAAGAAGTTAAAAAGTATTCTATTCCCAATGGGGAGCTTGATGTGGTGCCCAAAGTAACGGCTACTCGCGATAGGATTTAAATGGGAAACACACAAGTTTAGACACTTGGGCATTTATATGACAGCAAGGAGAGAACAGTAGGACGACTACAATATAGGAGGAATGATAGAGGGATTGCAATCATTAATATGCTTCTGGAATACTTTGCCATTACTCATTACGGGGATATAGCTGTTGCAAAAATAGTGCTACGTCCATGTTGCTTGTAAACCTTACAAAACTCACTATGCCCTCTGCCACATTCACAACACTGAGCTCCATGCTAATATCCTTGGAATGGCCGCATAAACGTAGTTGAGTGACTTCATTTGTATTGAAATGTGATCAGGTTAAGAGGGGAATGAAACTTCCGGATCTGGAACTTTACTATTACACAGTACACATCCGGCATGCAGCCAAGTGGGCAACATCAGATGATAACTGGAAGAAAAGATTACTCAAGGGGACTCATGGAGATACCCCCTTATTAAACCTGATAATATAAGGGGAACGTATTTCTGGGAAATTGTCCATATATTATTCACCAAACTGGCAGGATGTGGGAGCGAGTAGTGAAGATAGTACTGAAGCGACTTCCATTCTCTTGCAGCCTGGACATCTGGGTCCTACAACCGTTTTGTCAGCTAGGCACGGATAGGTCAGTCCTCCGGTAGTGGGGAGTGGGTCTAGCAGACTTATAGTGAGGAGTGGTGTTTGTTGCCTTTCAAGAAGCACAAGATACTTTTGGGATAGAACCAGGAGAGTTTCTTCAATTTACTAAGTCGGTGACAACAGAGAGGGAAATATGGACTGGTTTTCCAGATGCACCTCAAGTTACAAATGCACTAGATATCATAGTGTCATACCACACAGGATGACATCTTGTGAACCTGATATATAACACTCTAAAGCCAGATAGTAGCAGGCCCAAATTTAGGAGCCGGTTGGGGTGGGAAAGGGATATTGAAGGACAGATTACAGACTCAAGCTGTAAGGTGGCCTCTGCCTTAGAACAGGGAGCGTATTGTAATGCACAATTTAGATTATTACATTCCAATTATTTCCACCATGTGTACAGAACTTCGAGACAAGTATGTAGAACTTATCCTGGTAGATCGACTATATGGGTAAGATTTGGAAAGATGATGCTTCCTTCTTGGACCTAACCTGGACGTGTTGATAAAGATATTGATTATTGGAGGGAGATGTCCTAGAGACTATATAGGAACTAGAGTACTAATTAATGGATAATATAATATAATATTGTTTATTTGAAAAATCAGTGAATCCAATTGAAAATGGGAAGCTTTGATAATCTCGGTGCTCTGACTGTCTGGAAGGAACTGATATTTTTGCTTGCAGTTTCTATTACAGGATCTGGGTCCTGCATAAACGTGAAAGAGAGAACACAATAGGGCTAAAGGCGAATATTCTGAATCCCAGAAGGATGTGATGGGCTCCCAAAGAGGCAGCCATTGCCTTCAAAGAAAAAAAATACCTTGCAGGAAGTCGAGGAACAAACATCTAGTTTAAGCATCCATGAATTTGCAGGCAGACTTTATTGAAAAATTTATATTTTTTACTTTTGAAAATCCTGAAAAACTTAAACAATAAAGGAAATTCAAGGTGCAACCGTTCATGGCTGAGACAATATACTTCAAGTAGTCAGACCCTCTTTGGAAGGCCAAATATGGTGTTCCCCTTCTTCGGTGACACAGGGACTGGCCATGGTCTCATGGTAACTCTACACACAGCTAAACGCCATGAAATCTAGTTAAGTGAACAGAGTCTGGCACAGATCAAGCCACAGGCCCATTCCTGTTACCAAGTATTCTGTGCAATACCATTCACAACTAGTTCAGTGGTGCTGGGGAAGGTGCAGGGCCTGTACCAAGATTTGATGCACTAGAAGATTGGCATTTGGCTTTTGGCCAACTAAAGATGCACATAGCTAAATCCCATTGCCTACAGAGGTTGCCTTTATGAGAGGTTGCACAATATCAATGGTTCCTTTGGACTAACTTAAGAAACAATTTATTTTAGTGAGAGTCAAAATATGCGAATACAAGAAAGGCATTTAATAATATAAAATACAAATTAGTAGTTTGTGAAAGAAATATATTACATATTGAACACTGAGCATTTAGTATGCAGGGCAAATAATACTATTGTGTCATAGGTGCTCCATGTGATGGCACAGTTAAGTGAATAGCGATCTCAAACGCTATACGAGCACAGGGATAAAGAGACTGGAAAAACAAAGAACTGTCTTCCTCGCATACAGTCACGTCCTTGCAATAACACAAACTCTACTGAAAGTTCCATTTCCAAGTGCATGCAATGAATGTCCAACCAATACAGATATAACGTTGGTGTTTCGAAACATAATATTTATTATTTGAGTGTGGGGTCCTCATCAGGACAGAGTATTAGTAGCATCCTCTATTTAAATTATGCAGTGATTTGCCAAAAAAGAAACTGGTAACTAAAACATCTCTGACCTAACAGTAAATAAAAGTATTTGCTTCTTGTCAAGTTGAGGGCATCTTCAGGTAGGAAAATGCTTCTATATTCTGTAGAATTGACTGTGCTTTGGTATCAGGCTCAGCTCTGCACAGGATTGCTCTGGTGCCTTTGTCATTTTCCCCAGCTCTCCCAGTTACTTGCAGCAGGCCCAGGGTGGGGGGGCAGAGAGAGGGAAAGAGGGATGGGGATGTAGCGATAGATCAGAGATGAAGAGGAGAGAAGGAGAGAGAATGGTGTCAGGAATCACCCGATTTGCACATTCATCATGCATGGGCAGCGATGTAGTCATTTCAGGGGAAGCTGAGTACACACGGGTACCACAAGATTGTGTATTCACTCATGAGCTGGTAGCCTCGGACACAGTGCACTCAGAAGCCGTGTCCGAGTCAGAAGCCATGCTTGGCTTCAGGTGTCGCTGCCGAAGGTACTGTCCACACCATTTCTTGCCTGAAAATCTAGATCCTTGGGGGCATATTTATACTCTGTTTGCGCCGGAATTGCGTCGTTTTTTTTACGCAATTCCGACGCAAAACTAACTCCATATTTATACTTTGGCGTTAGACGTGTCTAGCGCCAAAGTCCATGGAGTTTGCGTCATTTTTTAGCGTGGACACCTACTTTGCATTAATGATATGCAAGGTAGGCGTTCCTGTCTCAAAAAGTGACTCCGAGGCATGTGCGCCGTATTTACACTCCCGGGCAAAATTCACGCCCGGGAGTGGGCGGGTCAAAAAAAATGACATCCAGCCGCTTTTGCGCCGTTTTTTAGCGCCTGGACAAGGCAGGCGTTAAGGGACCTGTAGGCTCGGAAGGAGCCCAGAGGTGCCCTCCCATGCCCCCAGGGACCCCCCCCTGTCACCCTTGCCCACCCCAGGAGGACACCCAAGGATGGAGGGACCCATCCCAGGGACATTAAGGTAAGTTCAGGTAAGTATTTTTTTTGAATTTTTTTGTGGCATAGGGGGTCCTGATTTGTGCCCCCCTACATACCACTATGCCCAATGACCATGCCCAGGGGACAGGAGTCCCCTGGGCATGGCCATTGGGCAAGGGGGCATGACTCCTGTCTTTGCTAAGACAGGAGTCATTTTAATGGGGGTTGGGAGTCGAAATAAATGGCGCAAATCGGGTTGAGGCGATAATTTTGCCTCAGCCTGACTTGCCCCATTTTTTGGCGCCCAAGCTCCATATTCCCCTACGCCGGCGCTGCCTGGTGTACGTCATTTTTTTTTACGCACACCAGGCAGCGCCGGCGGCTAACGCCAGCTAACGTCATTGAATAAATACGGCGCCCGCATGGCGCTTCAGAATGGCGTTAGCCGGCGCTAATTTTTTTGACGCAAAACTGCGTTAGCGCAGTTTTGCGTCAAAAAGTATAAATACGGCCCTTGTTGACCCCACTCCCAGCTTACAATTTCTCTGATTTTCCTGCATACTTCAGAGTCCCTTCCTTCCTTGTTGGCCTCACTCCCCTCACCCAGTTTCCTACTTACCAGCATTCTTCAGAGCCCCTTCCATCCTTGTTGTCCCAGCCACCCACATTCTTGTTTACTTGGAATTTCTTGACATACCTGGAGGTACTTACCTTCTATTCAGCCTTGCTCTTCATGCTTGTTATTTCTACAGTCGCCAGCAACCACCTGGAGTCACTCACCTTTTTTCAGCTCTTGGCTGGATCTCTCTTGTATTTAGTGGTTAATTGTAAACCAGCATTCATCTGGAGCTCCTCACCTTGTGCAGTTCCTGGTCGACTCCACTCCTTGCCCTGCTTTGTGGGGTCCTCTTGTTTAAAGCATTTTTTCCTCTGGATTGAGCAGCATCTACGACAAAGGGAAAACAACAATAACATCATAAATTAGGTCGGTGCACGAAGCCTGCCCTCCAACAAACTATATAGCACGAACTGCTCAATCTATGAGAGACTAGTATTCATGGTCACAAGAAACTGGTGATTCAATCCATTATTTTAAACAGATTGTCATGTCAGGATTCCATGGATTCCCATAACCATTTTCCTGGTGTTCCTTTGAAAGGGTAAACGACTTTCAGTTGTTACACTCTTATTTCATGATTGCTAAAAGAAGAGAGAAAAAAAACACCTAAATGCAAGCGTTCAATCAGGATTCTAAATGTGTTTTCTGCATTTCATAGGGATCACAGTGACAGGGAGACTGGGTCTTCCTATTGAGATACAGGTCCACTGAGGTGCCAATCTAAGAGCTTTTGTCTTCTCTTCTTCCTTACCTTCTTTCCCCTACCTTGTTACCCTTGGGCATAGTCCTCGGACACCTACTGCTCTTTTGGGTACTGCTGGGGTTGTTCCTAAGAGGTATTGTGAGGACCATCTTCACACCTGCAGATCCCAGGTCAAAGGCGAGTAGAGACATGACAAATGGTTGGAGGTAAAGAGAAAGATAGAGCGAGAAGAGGTAGGAAGTGGGGCAGGTTTGAAAATTTTTGCCAGGGCTGCTTTTGGTTCCCCAGTCCGCTCCTGGTTGGGCAAAGGTGCCACGGCCAACCTCTGCTGCTCACAGCCAAAGGCTGGAACATGGGGAAGTGGAGACTCGGATGGACCTTTACGGCTGGAGCTGTACATTTTTTGTCATCAGGGTCAGGAACTGGTTGTTACCCTTCCTACATTTCTGTCACAGTGTGTATATTATTTTGTCTTCCCACACATTTTGTGTTTTCCCTTTTCTCTGTTCAAAAGTAAGGAGGGCTCTACCATCATCCCTTCTTCCCTCTGTTTCCCTACAGTCCTGTGTTATTCATTATTTGGAATTCCTCCATTGTTTTGTCTTGCTTACCTAAGTATACAAGACTGATGACTTACTCGGCCGATGCTCCCTCCCCCTTCGGTTCTCTAGCTGTAATCTGGTAGCTGGGGGACTATGTGCAGCTCTTCCCTTAGCGGAGCCTAGAAAGCAAAGACCTTGAGTTTTGGAGCTTAGAGAGATTAATGATTGTTATTGATCTTATTGTAATGTACTGCATGCTTTGTTACAGAAACTGGAAAGTCTAGTGGGTCCTTTTGAATTATCCAGTCATGCTATGCAATATTCCTGTCAGGACTAAGCCTGTCTCTCTCTTTCCCTGATCCCTTTTGTCCCTAGAGTTGCACTATCTTCACTAATCTTACTCAGCACACTGAGTGTAAGCTATTCTTGGGTGAGAGATAGGTTATCTCTTCTTCTGAGAAACAATGACTAGTCTTGAGTTCTGACAGCGATGAGCAGTGTATTGCAGTTGAGTGTTGTGCAACTCAGAGTGAGCATGGAGAAGCTGCTGTGGTTAGTCATTCCTCAAGGATGCATTCCCTGAGGGCATTCACATGTTTCTCAGGAATTGCTTCCTTGATCCAATTTGTGGGGATTTGGGTGTGCTATGTGATAGGGCAGTGGGGCCAGTACGCTCACAAATACCATCTTGGGTCCAGTCAGGCTCATTTACTTAACCTCAAGATCAACACTGGGTTGCTGTGGCTGTGAACATTAAGGCTTAGCAAAGGAATTAGGAACTTGATGAATAAAATCCAATTGAGGATTACGGAGATACATATTTTAGAAGATATTATCACTTTTAAATGCAACCGCAAACAAGTACTGGTCAACAAAAACTTCAGAAACGTTTGAAAAGTTTGAAACAGTTTGGCTACTCCAGCCCGGGTTGGGTGACCATTTCCGGCAGGACAGAGGCCTAGGGTCAGAGTAGACAATATGGACAGATACTTGGCCACCAGAGCATTTTTGAAGCAAGATCCAAAATTTACAAGACAGCTGCCATAGACATCAACGGAGTGGCCCTGATGCTGAGTGATGCAGGCAAAGGATGCTCAAAGGATGCCCCACTTGTGGTGCAGTTGATGGGGATGTCTTTGTGGGTACTCCTCAGTTCACAGGTGAAGTGGGGCAAACTTGGTCACAGAGATCAGGGTTCTCTACATTGCAGTAGCAGGCCAGCCAATGCTGGGCTATTTGTCAGTCTGCACTGTGGCTGGGGTGAAATCCTTAGGTGGGGTCTTGCGTCACTTGGGTGTGAGAAATCTGGACTTGGACAGCTCTCCTGGGTCAGGCAGACTCGGGTGCAACTTTTGACTATCTCAGATTTCTCCTCTTGGGTGCCTGGCGACTAGTAGATGCGAAACTTCTGAGGTGGCTGCCAACTTGGCGGTTTGCGCTACTTCAGCTAGTGTGTCCCTGGAGCTGGTTCCAGGAGATCAGCCGAACGATCCTTGGAGTCACAGCTGTAGGTTGGGGCTGGGGATCAACTTTCCCCCGAGAGCAGCAGGCACAATACAAACTTTGCTAGCCCAACGTGCAGCAGGTTCCGGTTTTTCTGATGGTGCAGCCCCCCTTTTCGCAGGTCCAAGGGTTGCTGGGCAGTCCTTCTTCAGTCCTCTCTCTGATTCCAGTGTGATCTGAAGTTCAGAGTGCCTGCGGTGCCTACTTTATCCCAGAAAAGTATCCTGAGGGGACCACACAGTCACTAGCCAATGGGCTACTGGGTCCCCTTCTACCTAGTGATGTGTGTATCTGGCAGTCCCAGAGTGTGGCTACCAGAGGGCTACACGCCCAAGGTAGAACCGGTTTGGGGATTAGTTTTTCCTCCTTGCCCTTGTCTCCACTTTGTTTGCAGAAACAAAAGGCATCCTTCTCAGGGGTGTAGGCGCTACTTCCTTCACAAAGGCAACTTCACATTTGAAGCTCTCTTTTTGGGCTACCACCCTGAGTAGCCATCCTGGGAGAAGAGGTGACACCTCATTCTGTGGCACCTGCCTTTACTCCTCTGCTGGGGAGTCGTTCACACATCTCGCCAGGAGGTCAGAAAGCTGCCAGGGCCATTGTGAGTCCGCTGGGTTAGCTGGAGTACAGAGTGATAGCTTTCTAAAAGTTGATTACCTTTTATTGTGGTATTAAATTTGACTTGGGCATCAGGTCGGGTTTAATGCCACAATTAATTTGAAACCTTACATGAGCCAGTTAGGTAGTCCCATTCAGGAGTTAACCAGGTTGGGGTGCCAACCATGAGCCCTGTGTTAGCCAATAGAGGCTACTAACTTTATCCACAGCTAAATTACAATTTGGAAGTGTTGCTGTTAGAACATATTAAATTATATGTCCTGGTTAGCAAAATACATCTCCCTTCCATAGGGCTCTATAGACCTTCCTTAAGAGAGACATATATATTGTTAGGGGATAGGGTGGCTTTGCCATTGGTGTAAATGGGCAAATCAGATTGGCAGCAAAAACACTGTCCTTCCAAATTGTAGTGGCAGGCTAGGAGTAATTTTGTACTTTGTCACACACGGGTGGCACAAACAGTACAGCAAACCTGAGTTGACACGCTGCCTTACATGCCCGGGGTACCATATACTAGGGACTTATAAATAAGTCAGTCCTTGCCAACTGTGGCCCATACTTATACTTTTTTTAGCACCGCATTTGCGTTGTTTTTTTACGCAAAATCTGCACAAACTTACAAAATACAATTGTATTTTGTAAGTTTGCGCTGCTTTTGCGTCAAAAAATGACGCAAATGCAGCGCTAAAAAAGTATAAATATGGGCCTGGGTGTATCTGATTCGACATGCAGTTTGCATAGGATCAGAACGTTGACACTAAGGTCTAGTTAGCAGGCCTCAGTCCACAGAGTAAAACAACCAGCACCATCAGTCCAAAAATGTGGGGGTGAACATCTAAAAAGAGGCATTTCTTTACATACTTGTGTTGTGCCCCTGTCACTTTAGGGCAGGGCACATACTCGAGATATTTTAAAAAGGGCCAGTAGACTACAACCTGAAGAAAGACTTGTATTTAAATGGCCAAGGTGAATTTATAACGTGTGCATAACCATTCATAAACACCTTCCAGAAAGTTTTGGAACCTTCCTTCAACCTTCATTCCAAAATGTTCTAGAACTTTCTTTAAAATTCTAGAAAGTTCCTGAATCTTCCTTTAGTATCCAATCCAAGATGGAAGAACTTCCTCTGTCGCAACTCCCTGTTTCATGTCCATATAAGATCTTCCGAACTGCTTAACTTTGCCACGCAACAGGTGTCGAAAGTTACTTTACTTTGTTCCATAGTTCCAGTGAGTAATACGCTGCGAGCCATGTTCTCCAGTTAGCTGTTTTCTTTAGTCCATTATCAACTACCTCACTATCAATCATCAGTAGTGATTGCCTGATGGTTCTGCCCTTTGGATTTCCTCCTTTTGGGATTTTTTCCTGAAGGCACGTCACTCCTCCACATTGTTTTTTGTGCAGAGAAAAAGTGGCTACTGCAGAATGACGCCCATACCTCAGATAGGAAAGGTCGGTTGAAGAAGACTCTATAGCATCCAGCCATCGACAGCAAGTGAGGAATGTTTTGTGCAGCTAATCATACCTCATCAATTTGTGGGGTGGTTTTGTGGTTTTTCATATACATAACTTCACTTTAAGTGTGGTACTTATAAGTGAATACATTTATACTCTCTAAAACAACTATGTTGAAGCGAGATAAATTTGACAAGTATTTATATATATAGGGGGTCATTCTGACTCCCGCCGGCCGCGGTATCCGCAGGGCCGGCGGGAGCCGCCAGAATACCGCTGCGCGGTCACAAGACCGCCGCGGGTATTCTGGGTTTCCCGCTGGGCTGGCGGGAGACCGCCAGAAGGCCGCCCGCCAGCCCAGCGGGAAACACCCTTCCACAAGGATGCCGGCTCCGAATGGAGCCGGCGGAGTGGAAGGGGTGCGACGGGTGCAGTTGCACCCGTCGCGATTTTCAGTGTCTGCATGGCAGACACTGAAAATCATGGTGAGGCCCTGTTACGGGGGCCCCACGACACCCCATACTGCCATCCTGTTCCTGGCGGCCAAAACCGCCAGGAACAGGATGGCGGTCGGAATCCCCATGGCGGCGCAGCAAGCTGCGCCGCCATGGAGGATTCCCCAGGGCAGCGGAAAACCGGCGGTACACCGCCGGTTTTCCGTTTCTGACCGCGGCTGTACCGCCACGGTCAGAATGCCCTTGGGAGCACCGTCAGCCTGTTGGCGGTGATCCCGCGGTCCCCGGCCCTGGCGGTCCATGACCGCCACGGTCGGAATGACCGCCATAGTGTCTTTACCATAAAAAGACAAGCTAAGAAACTTCCAAATTAAGGTGCTAATTTCACCTTGCGTCCCTATCCCACAGTACTAACTCACCCTCAGTTATTACTTTATAATGCAAGGGGTTATAGGTGTGTGAAAGATTCTATGATGATGTAATGAGTCTTTTAACTGATATTTCTGAGCACTAGAAAATTGTGGTTATGTGGGTACGTATTGACATGTAACAGTGGTGCTGGGGGTGTGTGTTTGTAAGGTGAACAGTGTGTTTGGAGGCATACTTGTGTTAATATATAATTGTGTCTGAGTGGTCTTACCATGGTAGCTCTGCTATTTCTGTTACTACTAGAGAGCCTACAAAGTGATGTGTTGAACAAACTGTTAGGTTTGTATGGGCAAAAAAGAACATTTGACAGCATGACTATGGGGCATATTTATACTCCGTTTGCGCCGAAATTGCGTCGTTTTTTTTACGCAATTTCGACGCAAAACTAACTCCATATTTATACTTTGGCGTTAGACGCGTCTAGCGCCAAAGTCCATGGAGTTAGCGTCATTTTTTAGCGTGGACACCTACTTTGCGTTAATTATATGCAAGGTAGGCGTTCCCGTCTAAAAAATCGACTCCGAGGCATGTGCGTGGGATTTATACCATTACACATGGAGAGAGGAAGAGGGAGGAGGGGGGATAAATATGGAGGAACACTCCGTACTTAGCTCCCTATAATTCAAAATACACACGAAAGTACGGGGTTCTCTAAAAGCGGACGTCGCGGATATTAGCGTAGCCCTGGGTTGTATGTATTCCTATTTGGAAGGGTAAAGTCAGTGGAATGTCAGTTGGAAATTACCGAGTGGAACAGCGAGGGGTGGGAAGAAAGGGATTTCCTTTTACGGACTAGGTGGTCTCACACACTATATAGTGTCATGCTTCATCATTTGACCACCTAGACCCACCCAGGTAGGACAGTGCCACCTGGGCGGACTCAACCTCACTGTTAAAGGAACAGGAGGGAGTGCGTAAATAAACTTGTTTCTGGAAAGATCGGGATCCAGCTAATCTACTGAAAAACTAAAAACACCTAAGCAGACACCTGTGAAGAGCAACAAATTTAATGGTGGTGTCTGACTGGTGTAGTTAAAAAGGGGGGTTGGGACACCTCTGTGAGGACAAGGACTCACAGGGTCACCTAACTAATTACTAGCCAACATGTTTCTGCCCTCAAAAGTGAGCCAATGAAGGTCTCGGGGCATTCGTCAGGGCCTAGGATCCCTACGTCTCACGTTGGAGGGAAATACTCTATGGGGAAATCAAAGAGTGAGAAAATGAAAAATGAATGATCTACATTACCCAAGGAATTACCTTGAGGCGGCCTATGGGGAGAAAAACAATTAATTAGCACTCTGGTGGCACACAGCACTGCAAAACCAACCAACTACACACGTGTCAAGGGGATGCATTCATGCACGAAACACATATGTTCAAAAAAGGTAAAATACATGCGTGGAGTGACTGAGTGGGTATATCTACACAAGTGGACAGTCCTATCACTGCAGGGAATTATAGTTCTTACCCTTTTCTTAGAGGCAGCTAGCCTCTGGTATCCAGGAGGGGGAGTGTCCCCTTATAGTCACACACTAAGGGATAGAGATGAACATAAAGTCGAAGTGAGGAGAGGAACAGAAGTAGGCAGAATAGATACAGAGGGAGCATTAGGGGGGGGAAAAGCAAGTTCCCATTAGGAACCCACTATTGCTGGTAGAAAAATACTGGTTAAGAGAAACCGAAGTGACTATAGACAAAAAAAGTAAGATTAAAAGCAATAAGGGCTTATCTGTGCTGCCTGTGATCCGGTATGCCACTCACTACATCAAAGGGGACGCTCGCCGTGCGCCTACTTCGTCCTCTCCTTGGACCGCTTGTGACAAGTGGCTGAGGGAGAACGGTCTATTTATGGCTGTAAGGAATTCCAGGTGCGCCCTGTTAGCGCGTAAATTGGAGTTCAATTGATGTTAATCTCCGCCGCGGGCTTCTTTGCGTTACTAGCCTCGATATGATTGCCGTAATGGCGGGCGCACCGGCCAAGCCGGGGCGCCGGCATGAATGTGATCGAGTGCAAAGGCGGGCCTCTTTATGTTGATGGCCTCGGTGTGCTTTACCGCACCCGCGGGCGCCCCAGCTGTGCCGGGGCGCCGGCATGAATGTGGGCGAGTGCAAGGGTGGGGCCCGAGCCGGAAGATTCCAGCCCGAGCGCCACCAGCGGAAGGCTCGCGTTTCCAGTGGCCGCTGGGAAATGTAGTTCCCAGCGGTCCCGTAGCCCAAAGGGCCAAGAAAGAAAGAAAAAAAGAAGAAGAGAAAAAAAGAAAAAAAGAAGAAAAAAAGAAGAGGAAAATGTGGGAAAGGATAAAGAAAAGGAAGGAGGGGGGGAAAAAAGAAGGGGGGACGAAAGAGAGGGAGGAGGGAGAAGGGGGAACAAAACGGACGGGGGGGGAGGTTTGGTGTTGTAGAAGAAATGCAACCGGGGGGGGGGGGGGAAAGAGAGACAGAACGGGAAGAAAAAGGAAAAGAGAGGGAGGGAGGGGGTGACAACCAGGGGGGGGCAGTAGAAGAAAGGGGGGGGGGGGAAACAAAAGGGGGGGGGGGGGGAAAAAGGGGAGAGAAATAAAATTAAAAATAATAATAATAAATAAAACTAAAAATAAAAAGGCGAGAAAAAGAGAGGAGAGCGGGAGATGAAGGATTTTCTTTTTAGGGGGAAACGAAGAAGAGGGAAAGATATGGATATTGTAGAAGAAATGCAACCAGGGGGGGGGGAAGGGGAAGAAAAAGATAGAGCAGAAGCGGATGGAAGAGAGGACTCATAAATTAGTCAGAGAAATCATTTATTGAGTGTGAACCAGGGGATCTCATCATTAAGACCATTGGTGTCCGTGTGTAATCTCCAGACCCAACGTTGTTCGGTCTGGAGCAATCTCTGTGTCATATTGGAGGACGATGGGGATAGTTGCTCAATGACCGTCCAGTTTAAGTCATCTGCCGAATGTTTTTCCAGAAGGAAGTGGTTAGTCAATTTAGTAGCCTCTCGTTTACAACGGATCGTACTCCTATGTTCACAGATTCTTGTGGCGACCTTTCTAGATGTCATTCCCACGTATTTAAGGTTACAGGGGCATCTAATCAAATATATCACGTTTTTGCTGTTACAGTTGGTTAGGGATCTTTGAGCCCATGGAGTCTTAAGGTCTAGGTCTATTGTGGTTGACTTTTTGGTGAAACAGCAGACACTGCAGTTGCCACATGGGTAGTGTCCTCTTGGTGGTGGGAGGCCCCATAGTGTGGTTTGTGTCGTTA